>NC_044341.1:17391722-17997494 GCF_007399415.2 Gopherus evgoodei
TTAGACTGTTTGCTGGGAACCCAGTGGTTCTCTGTGTTGGATCTTTGGAGTGGAAACTACCAGATCCCTCTGGGTGAAGAAGATAAGGAGAAGACAGCCTTCATCTGCCCATTAGGGTTTTATCAGTTCGAACGCATGCCCCAAGGGATTTCTGGAGCATCTGCCACATTTCAACGTCTTATGGAGAAAGTTGTGGGAGACATGAATTTACTGCAAGTGTTAGTTTATTTGGATGACCTGATTGTGTTTGGAAGAACTTTGGAGGAGCATGAAGAAAGACTTCTTAAAGTGCTTGATAGGCTGGAGGATTATGGTTTGAAGCTTTCAATTGACAAATGCCAGTTCTGCAGGACCTCGGTGAAGTATGTGGGGCACATCGTGTCCCAAGAGGGTGTGAGTACTGATCCGGATAAAATAGAAGCACTCACTACATGGCCACGTCCAAGCAACTACAGAGAACTCAAGACCTTCCTTGGGTTTAGTGGTTATTACTGCAGATTTGTGAAAAACTATGCTACAATTGTAAAACCCCTCAATGATCTTACCAGGGGATATCAGCCCAGCAAGGACAAATCTAAGACCAAGAATAAAAGGCCTTCCGTGCAGAGACACTATGGCCCCTTCGAACCCTTTGGGCCATGGTGGGATGAGAGATGTGAAAGGGCTTTTCGAGAAATCATTACTTGCCTAACTCATGCCCTAGTCCTAGTATTTGCTGACCCAAGCAAGCCATTTATCCTGCATACTGATGCCAGTTTGGAGGGTCTGGGGGCAGTACTGTACCAGGAGGTGGAAGGCAAGCGTAAACCTGTAGCCTTTGCTAGCCGAGGACTGTCTGATAGTGAAACCCGCTATCCCACCCACAAGCTGGAGTTCTTGGCCTTGAAATGGGCCATCACTGAGAAATTTCGAGACTACTTGTATGGGGCTCAGTTCCAGGTGTGGACAGACAACAACCCACTGACTTATGTGTTAACAAGTGCTAAACTGGATGCTACAGGGCAAAGATGGGTGGCCGCTTTGGCTAGCTATGACTTCAGCATTCAGTACCGATCAGGGAGAAGCAATGCAGATGCAGATGCATTGTCCAGGCGTCCACAGGCACCACGACTTGCTGTGATACCCACGGATGGAGTGAGAGCTATTTGCAGTGTAAGTCGCCGAGAGCCGGAGGCCCATGAGAGCCTTCATGGATGTGTTGCTGAAACTTTGGGCCTAGCCCCTGAATGCGTGCCTTCTGCTTCAGTAAACTATATTGCTTTGGACCAATCTCCCTTGCCCATGCTCAATACGGCTGACTGGCAAGAGGCCCAACTGCAAGATATTGACATTCGTGATACACTACTTGCCAAAAGAGAGGGGCGAGGCCCAGCTGAGGTTGTCCCACCTACCCCAGAGGGCAAACTACTATTGAGAGAATGGACCAAACTAAAACTGATTCAGGGAGTGCTACACCGCACGACCACAGACCCTCTACAAAAGCAACGGAATCAACTAGTGCTGCCAAAAGATTACAGAGCCCTGGCCATGAGGGCCCTGCATGATGATTTTGGACATTTAGTGATGGAGAGGACCCTGGAACTTATCCGCAGTAGATTCTATTGGCCACGGATGGCTGAAGAGATTCGCAGGAAATGTGAGACCTGCGCGCGATGTGTTCAAAGGAAAACTCTGCCCACGAGGGCTGCATATCTGAAGAACATCACCAGCAACAAACCTCTGGAGCTGGTTTGCATTGATTTCTTGTCTTTAGAACTGGACAAGAGGAATATTGGGAACATCCTAGTAGTGACCGACCATTACACGCAATATGCGCAGGCATATCCCACACGTGACCAGAGGGCCACCACTGTCGCTCGAGTACTGTGGGAAAAATATTTCTCAGTTTATGGATTCCCAGCCCGGATACACTCGGATCAGGGACGAGATTTTGAGAGTCACCTTCTGAAGGAGGTGCTGAGGATAGCAGGTATTAAAAAGTCGAGGACAACGCCTTACCACCCACAAGGTGACCCTCAGCCAGAGAGGTTCAACTGAACCCTATTGATATGTTAGGGACTTTGCGGCCAGAGCAGAAGGCAACCTGGAGCCAACATGTTGCATTTCTGGTGCACGCCTACAATGCCACAAAAAAACGATGCCACGGGGGTCACTCCATATCTCTTGATGTTTGGGCGAGAACCAAGACTACCCATAGATTTGTGCTTTGGGGTATCAGAGGATGGCGATAGCTATGAAACTCATCAGCAATATGTATCCCGACTACGAGAAAAGCTACGGGATGCTTATCACTTAGTTACGTCTGCAGCTCAGAAGAATGCAGACCTCAACAAACAGCGATATGATGCTAGGGTGCGTCTTCAAGAGCTCCAGCCAGGGGACAGAGTCCTGCTGCGAAATTTGGGTATTGCTGGCAAACACAAGATAGCTGACAGATGGAAGGCAATACCTTACTTAGTGATGGAAAAGCTAGGAGACCTGCCGGTCTACAAGATCAAACCTGAAGAGGGTCCAGGGCAGACCAAAACCGTGCATAGAAACCTTTTGCTCCCTGTGGGAGAATTGGTAGGCAGCCCTTATGAGATGGGCCACAACAGGGTAACTGGGCAGAACGAAGGTGCTGTACCAAAGCCGCCTTCCAATGTGGACAGCCGGCCTCCTGCAGCTAACCTACCCCTACTCGGCACATCTGACAGTGAGTCTGAGGAGGAAGACACAACCATGGTGTATCCTGGGATGAAGACAAGATTTCAGTCTCGATCCGCTGAATCAGAAGAGAGCACATCCTCTTCCGCCCTAAACCCCATGGCAGAAGTATTTAGGCCCATTCCTGACATCCCTGAGCCACTGGTGGGACCCTCGTGTAATGACTTACACAGGCTATTGGACAGTGGTGACATACAGATGGAGGATGTCCAGAGCACCTGCGACCCTCCACTGATAGAACTAGAAATGCAGGAGCCTATGCCAATATCTGAGGGGAACTCACAGGAAACCTCCCCATCCGGCACTCAAGAGGATGTCCCCCCTACCATAGCAACAGAGATTCTCAATAGGCGAGACAGGGTAATAAGACCAGTGAAACGGTTAACTTAAGATGCACCTGGGGTGATTAGTGAGGAGCCTATACATTTAGCACACAGGTTTGTGAAAGCTAAAGTGGGCTATCTAATGCCTTTTGGAGGGGACCAATAAGTTGGTATAGTAGGGAATGTGATTTGTCGGGACGACAAATTCTTGGCTGGGGGGAGGATGTAAGCAGAGTCAGGATAAGCTCTACCCTGACATCTGGTGGAAAGAATGTCAGAGAGTGTATTTGCATAGGCACGCCTACCCTATCCCAGACTGCTGAGCGGTGGGACTGCTTGGTGACAAATGACTCACCCTCAGTTGGGTGGTACTTGCTAGACAAGGGACATGGGTTCCAAAACCCAGTGAACTGAGAGAGGTTGGGGACAGGTATCTGTGCCTGGTGGTGCAGTCCCCTTGTGGCGCCAGAAGCACCAGTTGTACCCCCTCCTCTCTCCACTGTGGAATGTTAGAGTTGATTTTTTTTATTCCCTGAAGAATCTAGATACAGGTTACTGAGCTGAACTCACTTTGGGCTAATGGTGTGCTAGCACTGGGGCTCCCCCTCTAAGAGCTGAGATCACTAAGAGTTGAACTCATGAAAGAGCTGAAATGATTGAGCTGAGAGCACTGAGTACTGTGCTAACTAGGGGGGGAGCCTGAAGTTATACTGTGGAACAGAGCAGCTGGTGGAGTGGAGCAGTTGTGGGGATGGCTGGCACGGATCACGGGACAGCTGGTGGCAGCAGAGCAGCTGGCAGAGCGGAGTAGCTGTGGGACGGGTGGAGCGGCCCATAGAGCGAGCGGAGCTGAGCAGTTTTGCAGAGCGGCTCATGGAGCAGAGCAGCTGGTGGAGCGGAGCAGTTCCTGAGGACGGCTGGAGGAGCAGAGTGGAGCAGCTGGTAAAGCAGAGCAGTTCGTGGAGAAGGCGGAAGCAGAACCCACGGAGGGGCAGGGCGGTTGGCCCCGGACCACGTAAGGTGCCCCTTTCTACCCAGGATGGGGGGAGGGACCTCTACAGATAACTCTTGAACTCTGGGGTGGCATTGACCAGAGACTTTTGGGTTGTTGGACTTTGGGGTGATTGGACTTAAAACCCTAAGGGGAAAAAGGACAGTGCCAAACGTACTTGGAGGTGGGTTTTTTGTTTATGGTTTGTGTTATAACCCTGTTTGTGGTGTTTCTCCAATGGGATGCCGCATTGATTCCTTCCTTTATTAAAAAGATTTTGCTACACTCAGACTCCGTGCTTGCGAGAGGGGAAGTATTGCCTCCTAGAGGCGCCCAGGGGGGTGTGGTATGTGAGTGCCCAGGTCACTGGGTGGGGGCTCGAGCCGGTTATGCATTGTGTTACTGAAACGGAACCCCTGGATACTGAACCCGGCCCTTGTTGCTGCCAACTCAGAGGGGCAGAAGGGTTACACAGGCATGAATACATTGACACATGAAGAGAAGGGAGTTACCTCACACGTGAAGAACCAGTGTTGACAGGACCAATTCAATCAGAGTGGATGTGGTCCACTCCCAATAACAGATGAGGAGGTGTCAATACCAAGAGACTCCACCGGACTCCTCGTTGTTTTTGTGGATTCAGAATAACACCGCTACCCTGCTGATATTTTTCATAACTATTCAAATTTGGTTTGAGAATAAGCATGAGAAATTTCAGACCAAAGGGTCTTTTATTTGGGTGATTACAAATATTTGAGAAAAGACACTTACAATGAGCATGTCCTCTTAGCCTTGTAGAGCCTTGGATTAAAGGTATTAGGAAATGCAAGAATTAATATTATTCATCTATAACTCTCTCACTAGCATGATAGAGTATGAACGGGACGATATAAAATACAATTATTTGTCATTACTGTGTAACCCCTTTGGGGTTTAGAGAGCATGGCCCCTTTAAATCTTTTTCCCGGGGGGAAGGGGAGAGTAAGAAAAAAGGAGACAAACTCCAGGGGGGCAGCACTGAAGCTCCAGGGAGAGGGAGGGGCGGTAGGCAGGCCCTGGAGAAGTGAAGAGGGAGAACCTGCCTGAGGCCTGAGCAGGACAGGCCCCATCGGGGACAGCCCAGGACAGGAGCCAGGAGGAGCCCTGTGCCGGGAGGAATCGCCCGAGAAGGACAGGCTGGAGCTGGACCCAGTATCATGGCTGCCCAGAGCTGCGTGGGGCTGGGAGTACTGGGGCTTGTGACCCTGCACTGGGAACAAGGAGGGAAGTTGTAGCTAGTTAAGTGGGGAGGTGGTCGCTCTGTGGGGCTTTGCAGAGAGTGGCAGAAGAGGGCACCGGAGGGGTTTGCTGGGGAGAGTTCACTGGCATCGAAGACGACCAAGAGCCCCCAAGATTCACCACTGGACTAGAACATTGCTCAGGCCTCCTGAACTCTGTGTGCAGACACATTGCTCAATGTCTGCCCTTCCAGACTGTGCTACCACTGGGCCTGTGGGGCCTTGGTTTGAATGCAGTCCTGTTCTACTGCTCCCCTTATATTTCCCCTTGTTGTATTTCTCCTCTTATCCCTCTGCAAATAAATATCTCCCTTTGTTATAGCCATTGTACTTTTCCTGTGGGTGTGTGTTCACTCTGGGGGGTTTGGAACAGGTGCCCCTGGGGTGGAAGGGATTTCTCCTGCTGCAGTCCTGCGCGCGCCTTCTCTTGGCCAGAGCTGCCTGCAGAGCAGACTCCATCTTGGCCACGAGGGCGCTAAAGTTACAACTATAATATGTTTACTGGACCTGATTCTCCTCTGCCCGGACTTTGCATAGTCAGTTACACCTGTATAAAGTAGGAGTAAAACACAATCATGATTGCTGATGTAGTCACTTTTGACACTCTGCACAGCTGCAAACAATTCACAAGACACTGGAGAATCAGGGCCACTATATATAATGAACAGGGCCAGATTTAGGGGCAGGCAGCCTCCTGGGGTACCACGGTTAGGGGATGCTGGGCTTAAGGTCAGGGCCGGCTCTAACTTTTTTACCGCCTCAAGCCAAAAAAAAAAAGCACCACTCCGCCGTAACAACCCCCCCGAGCGCCACCCCGCCCTGCCAAAATAACTCCCCCAGTGCCACCCCGCCCCGCTGAAGCAACCCTCCTGAGCGCCGCCCACCAAAACAACCCCCCCGCACCACTCTGCCCTGCCGAAACAACCCTCCCAGCGCCACCCCACCGAAACAACCCCCCCGAGTGCCACCCTGCCCCGTTGTAACAACCCCCCCAAGCACTGCCCTGCCCTGCCGAAACAACCTCCCTGAGCGCCGCCCTGCCATGCTATAACAACCCTCCCAGTGCCGCCCCGCCTCGCTGTAACAACCCGCCCGAGTGCCCCGCTGCCCTGCCGAAACAACCCTCCCCGAGCACCACCCCACTGAAGCAACCCCCCCAAGAGTCACCCTGCCGAAACAACCCCCCAAGTGCCGCACCGCCCCTCCGAAACACCCCCCCTGAGCACTGCACCGCCTTGCCAAAACACACACACACACCCCGAGCACTGCCCGCCCAAAACAAAAAAAAACCCAAGCACTACCCCGCCACACGAAGATTGACCGCCCCTTACCAGGTGCCGCCCCAAGCATGTGCTTGGTTGTCTGGTGCCTGGAGCCGGCCCTGCATGGGGTCGTTGTAAAGCAGCAGTTTGCAAACTTTAGTAACTCAAGGACCCCCATTTTGATTTAAAATTTTGTGGAGGACCTCAAGTTCCTCCACTCAGCCCCAGGCCCCACCCCCACTACACTGCTTTCCCCAAGTCTCCACCCTCATCCTTTTCTGCCCCTCCTCTTTCCACCCTTCATCTCTCTCCTTCCCAGCGCCTGCTGGGTAACAGCTGCTCCCCGGTGTACAAGAGGCAGTAGAAGGAAGGAGGAGGAGTTGATTAGTGGGGCCGGCGGCCCCAGAAACGATTCAACCTCCTCCGCCGAGCGCAGCCCATCCCCGCTCCTCTCCCTCCGTCCCAGCACCTCTTCCAGGAGGAGAAGTTTATTAGTGGGACTCGCAGACTCTCTAGAGTACCCTCATGGACCCGTTTCAGAAACGCTACTGTAAGGTATTCAAAAGTTTAATAAAAGGATGGGGTGCCGAAGATGCTCCTCACCTGAAGCGCCATTTGGTCTAGCGCTGGCCCTGATAATGAGATTTGAATAATCTGACACTATCTTAACACAATGTCCTGAAAACAGCTGGGAGAATACTGGGGAAAAAATACTGGGGAAAAGCTGCTTAGATTTTAAACATAATAATGTCAACTGGGGTTTAGTGCATAGTCACTGAAAAATATTCTGGTAAACAATTTGCAGGTAGGAACACTTCCTTTCATCTCCAAAATCTGAGAAGTAAATACTGCAGAATATTTGCAGAAAATTTGCATTTGTAATTGTGAACATTTGTACCAGAAACCAGATTCTAAGAATTATGCCAACCCAACTATGTAACAGGATGTGAATTGTGTCCAATCAAGCTATCACAAATTCTGAAAAAAATCACAATGTACAAGACCACAAATTACTCACTGCAAGTATTTAATAGAATCATAGAATATCAAGGTTGGAAGAGACCTCAGGAGGTCATCTAGTCCAACCCCCTGCTCAAAGCAGGACCAGTCCCCAACTAAATCATCCCAGCCAGGGCTTTGTCAAGCTGAGCCTTAAAAACCTCTAAGGATGGAGATTCCAACACCTCCCTAGGGAACCCAGTCCAGTGCTTTACCACCCTTTCAGTGAAATAGACCTAGACCTCTCCCACTGCAACATGAGACCATTGCTTCTTGTTCTGTCATCTGCCACCACTGAGAACAGCTGAGCTCCATCCTCTTTGGAACCCCCTTTCAGGTAGTTGAAGGCGGCTACCAAATCCCCCCTCATTCTTCTCTTCTGCAGACTAAACAATCCCAGTTCCCTCAGCCTCTCCTCATAAGTCATGTACCTCAGGCCCCTAGTCATTTCCATTGCCCTCTGCTGGACTCTCTCCAATTTGTCCACAACCCTCCTGTAGTGGGGGGACCAATACTCCAGATGAGGCCTCACCAGTGCTGAATAGAGGGGAATAATCACTTTCCTCGATCTGCTGGCAATGCTGCTAATAATACAGCTCAATATGCCATTAGCCTTCTTGGCAACAAGGACACATTGCTGACTCATATCCAGCTTCTCATCCACTGTAATCCCCAGGTCCTTTTCTGCAGAACTGCTGCTTAGCCAGTTGGTCCCCAGCCTGTAGCAGTGCATGGGATTCTTTCTTCCTAAGTGCAGGACTCTGCACTTGTCCTTGTTGAACCTCATCAGGTTTTTTTTGGCCCAATCCTCCAATTTGTCTAGGTCACTCTGGACACTGTCCTTACCCTCCAGCATATCTACCTCTCCCCCCAGCTTAGTGTCATCTGCGAACTTACTGAGGGTGCAATTCATCCCATTATCCAGATCACTAATAAAGATATTGAACCAAACTGGTCCCAGGACCGACCCTTGGGGCACTACGCTTGATACTGGCTGCCAACTAGACATCAAGCCATTGATCGCTACCCGTTGAGCCTGACAATCTAGCCAGCTTTCTATCCACCCTATAGTCGATTCATACAGCCCATACTTCTTTAACTTGCAAGCAAGAATACTGTTGATCATACCAAAAGCTTTGCCAAAGTCAAGATATATCACGTCTACTGCTTTCCCCATACCCACATCTGACAAATAATTTTGAATGGCAAAGAAATTTGAGAAAACTGCAGTATGTTGCAAACAATTTGCAAGGAAAAAAAGAGGCAAAGTTTGGCTGATAAAAGATTTTTTTACAAATGACTCATCCAGCTTACTCAGACAAGTGTAACATGATGGGTGCACAAGACACCATGTCTCCATTTGACCTGGTGTCTTCTCATTTACTGAAACACACCGTACCATTTAACTTAACAGTAAAAACTTTAATACAGACTCAGAAACTTTCCCCAAGGCATCATGGGAGTTGTAGTCTCTAATGCTAGGTTGCAACACACAGGCTTCCCCCTGGAACTCTCCCAATAAAGTTCAGAGGCCTCGCTACTAAAGGGTGCCTACACCCTTTTACCCCCTGGCTTGCATCCTGCAGTCTAGGGTTCTCTGGCTCCACTACTTCAGCCCTTTTTTCCATCTTTCCTAGTGTCTCTGTTCCCTCCTGACACAGGCCCCTCTTCTTCCCAAATGGGAAGGGGTTCCAGTCCATCCCCAACACCATTGGATGGGGAATGGGAGGCAACCTATCAACCCACAACCCCAACCCTTTTCCTCTTGAATTTTTCCCAGTCCTCCAGAGGTATCTTGGCCATTGGGCAGAGTTCTTTCACCCCACGGATACACTCCAGCCTCAGCCACTCCTCTGGCAAGATCCAGTGTGGCTTTCCCACATTTTTACTAGCCAGTGAGCACCCTGAGGCAGTGTCCACTTGACCTCTCTCCTGTCTCTTCACCACTTTTACAGTGACAGTTGGCATTTTTCTCCGCCACTCCCCCTAGGTCCCAGTGCAACTACAAAATTCAGCCAGCCCACAGTTCATCTAGGCACAGACTCTTTTTATATGTTCCTGTCTCCCACATTGGTAGTAGGTGATTTCTCGACTTCCTGAAGGAGTTCCTTTTGTCTCCTCCCTTTTCCCCCCTCATCTGGCTTTACTCCTGAAAAATTTCCAACTTTCTTTCTCAGCTCTGGTCTCTTTAACGGGCACAGCCCCCTTTTGGGAAAGTCTACTTGCTCATACTCCTCGGCATGAGCAGCAGGTATCATAGGCTGGGGGAGGCTGTGCCTGATGTGGCTCCACCCATGCTCTGCGTCCAGACCCCTTCCCGCAGATCCTTTGTCTTTCCTGCTCTTCCCTAGCCCAGGCTGGATGGGGCGGCAGGGCATGCCACCAGGACTCAGGGCGCTGGGGGGGCAGCCTAGGATTGGGGGCACTCAGGCAGTCTGGGATGGGGGGAGGGCGTGCTCTGGGATGGGCTCCTGCAGGGGAGTGGGCAGAAGGATGACGGGTGGGACCTCGGGCAGAAGGGGAGGGGCCAGGGGCTAGCCTCCCTCAATGACCAGTTCACTGACCGCCCACACTCTGTGAGTTTGACTGCCACTTCCAGTGTCATGGGTTGATGCCTCGTAAGTCATACTTGGGAGGTTCTCAGGCAGGCTTTGAAGAAATTGATCCAGAATCATGGAGTCCATAATTTCATCCACGCTCTATATACCTGGCTTTAAACAGTGGGTAGCCCAGTCCATTAATCTTTGGGTGAACAACCTGGGCCATATAGCTCTAGCCCATCTAGTGACTTGAAACTTCTGCTGGTACTGTTCTGTAGACAGGCCAATTTGGCCTAATATGGTTGACTTAACATCCTAATCTCTGGCCTGTTTGTCACTTAGGCCATGTAGGCTGCTTGAGCCTCCCTTGCAACATGGGGTGGTGACAAGAGGGCCCACATTCCTCTGTCCCAGAAAGCTGCTATCACTACACTTTCAACTATCACTAGAAATGCACTGGGGTCATCCACAGGCCCTATTTTACACAGGCCAACACCCTGTGTCTGACTACAGTTCCCTGTAACAGGACTCACCAGTTTCTGAAGCAACTGTTGCTGCACCTGCACCTGTCCTCTGACAAATTCCTGCAGGCTATTCTGCTGTTCCACCTGCCCACCACCAGGGATTGTCTTTGCATTGGTGTGATTGTTGGAAGGACTCCATAGTCTTTTGGAGTTCCTCCTGCTGGTCATCCACCACTACAGAGTCTGCTCCATCCCACAGATGCTAAATCCTTGCAGTTACTTCCCCCACTTGTTTCTCTGTCACCATGGCTGGGGAAATTGGATCCCAGACAAGCCCCCGTGTGTAATGGGACATGCTCTATCCCTGTCTTCTGATGCTGCAGAAACCTCTGAGATGCTGGCCAATAAGTGGCAACTTGTGTGATTTATTTACATTCCCATCACCAATACAGGCTCATGTCACAAATTATTTGTAGCACATCTTTACCTTTAGCCCTTTCCTGCAGGATCAGAGAAAACCTTCCTTGTGATCTTTGAACATACTGGGTTCAGCTAACTCAAGTCCTCTCTCCCCAACTTCCTTCCTGTATCTTTCTTACATCCTTCAGCTATTGGCTAATTGGCTCATGTAGCCTCCCAGCTTGATGAGCCAATGTATTTGCACCTCTCAAATCAGCCTTCTCCTTCTCTGATACCTAAGTGATCAGAAATGCTGGCTCAGCTGCTAACTTTTAGCCCCCTATCCACATCTGCCCTAGGGGAAATTTCTTCCTATCCATTGTTGTCTTATGCTCTGGATGTGAGAGTGTATATCCCTTCCAATATTGAGGGGATGAGGGGGAAATAGGGGGAAGGTGACATTGTGGGAAAGCTTGGTCACAGATACAGGTTTTGCACTTTGTTCTGAAGGCACTGAGGTTTTTGTTCATCTTGATCCTAGGGTGGTCACCTTTGTTGGAATGAAATAAGGGAAAACCACATGAAAAATAAGAGACAGGATTATTCTGATTTTACAGAAACCGATTTTTGGAAACAGATTGTATAAAGTCAAGTGCACGCAGCCACACTAAGCACGTTAATTTGGCGGTGTGCGTCCATGCACCAAGCCTAGTGTCAACTTCCAGAGCGCTGCACTGCAGGTAGCTATCCCATAGCTATCTCATAGTTCCCACAGTCTCCTCCGCCCATTGGAATTCTGGGTTGAGATCCCAATGCCTGATGGGGCCAAAAATTTGTCGTCAGTAGTTATGGGTAAATGTCATCAGTCAATCCTCCCTCTGTGAAAGCAACGGCAGACAATCGTTTTGCACCCTTTTCCCTGGATTGCCCGGGTAGATGCCATAGCACGGCAATCATGGAGCCCATTCAGCCTTTTTTCATTGTCACCGTATGTCTACTGGATGCTGCTGACAAACGCGGTACTGCAGCACTACACAGCAGCATACCCTTGCCTTTTGCAAGTTGGCAATGACAGTTACCAGTCATACTGTACCATCTGCTGCTGTCATGGGTGCTCCTGGCCGGCCTCGGTGAGGTCGGTTGGGGGCACCTGGACAAAAATGGGAATGGCTCCCCAGGTCATTCTCTTCTTTAAGTTTTGTCTAATGGAGAGTCAGTCCTGCCTAGAATATCAGGCAAACCTACTAAAGAACCAGAGAGGCAAACAGCCACTCTGAGTCAGAGCCCCAGACAGCCTGCAGAAATGATGAGCTGCATGCCATTCTAGGGGGTGCCCCTGCAACAACCCCGCCTGTTGCTTCCCTCCTCCCCCATCCCTCCTGGGCTACTGTGGCAGTTATCCCCCCATTTGTGTGATGAAGTAATAAAGATGCAGGAATAAGAAACAACACTGACTTTATTGCAAGCAGAGATCAAAGGGGGGAGGGGAGGGCGGTTGGCTTACAGCGAAGTAGAGTGAACCACCATTCTGACTTGCTCAGCCTATAGCTGAAAATGGGAATCTGTGACAAGTGCTAGGAGAGAAGCACAGGCAGGACTGAATCTCCATTTGTGTGTGGGCCTTTGGTTGACCCTGGTAAAATACAAAATGTCCCAGGGTATGTATGTTGGGGCACAGTTCTAAATGGCAGCTTAATTTTTTTATTTGCAGCAGAATGTAGAGGTATATGCATCTGATTGTGAGCCCTGGTAGCAAGGGGTAGGCTGGGGTAGGCGCGACGCACGGTGCTGCTGACTGGGGAGAGCAGCCTGAGGCAGAAGCTTCCAGCTGGCATGATATTCCAGGCAGGACTGAATCTCCATTAGATAAAACTTAAAGATGAGAATGACCTGGAGTCATTCCCTTTTTTGCCCAGGCACCCCCGAGGTCAGCCAGGAGCACCCACGGGATGACGGATATCAGTCATACTGTACCATCTGCCATCCACAAGGCAAGGCAAGGCAAGGGATGCTGCCGTGTAGGGCTGCAGCACTGCATCTGCCAGCAGCATCCAGCAGACATACGATGACATTGAAAAAAGGTGAGAAATGATTTTTTTATCTTGGCTTTCACGGGGGGGGCGAGGGGGGCACTGATGACATATACCCTGAACCACCCGCGACAATGTTTTTGCCCCTTCAGGCTTTGGGAGCTCAGCCCAGAATTCAAATGGTTTTCGGAGAGTGTGGGAACTGCGGGATAGCTACAGTCATCAGTCTCCCCTCCCTCTGTGAATGTCCATTTGATTCTTTGGCATTATGGTATGCTTGTCTCAGCTCCATAAGTTTCACGCAGCACTGTGTTGAGCCCCTGTTGTGGCCTCTGTTCATCACAGCCTTGGAGATTTTTTCAAATGTTTTGGCATTTTGTCTTTTGGAATGGAGTTCTGATAGAACAGATTCATCTCCCCATACAGAGATCAGATTCAGTATCTCCTGTACGGTCCATGCTGGAGCCAATGGTGTAGCCAGGTTCTAAGAGCAGGAGGAGAAAACATTAAAAAGGCATCTCCACTTGGCTCCTTCTCCGGCCACTCCGCACCCACTCCTTGGCTGGCTCCTCTGGCCGCGCCCCCCCCCCCATGGCTCCTCCGGCCGTGCCGTGCCACCCCCACGGGCCCCCACATGGCTCCTCCGGCCATGCTGCCCCCTCCCCATGGCTCCTCCAGCTGTGCTGCCCCCCCCTTACCTGCAGGATCCCAGCACTGGCCTGGCAGGCCAAGCTTCAGAGAGGAGTGTGGGCCCTGCCTGCTGGTGCCATGGGAACCCCTAAGTAAGGCACCACTTTTGGAAAATGTGCTAAGGGGAAGCAGCTGCTTCCCCTGCACCCCCTCTAGCTACACTACAGGCCGGAGCTCTTTTTTGATTCTGGGATGGCATGGTCACCTGTGCTGATCAGCACTCCACGCTGGACAAACGGGATATGAAATTCAAAAGTTCACGGAGCTTTTCCTGTCTACCTGGCCAGTGCATCAGAGTTCAGATTGCTGTCCAGAGCGGTCACAATGGTGCACTGTGGGATAGCTCCTGGAAGCCAATACCGTCGAATTGCAGCCACACTAACCCTAATTTGAAATGGCAATACCGATTTCAGTGCTACTCCCCTCGTCGGGGAGAAGTACAGATATTGTTATTAAGAGCCCTTTATATCGAAGTAAAGAGCTTCTTTGTGTGGACGATGCAGGGTTAATCCGGTTTAACACTGCTAAATTCGAGATAAACTCGTAGTGTAGACCAGGCCTTTGTTTTAAGGAACATTTTAGGGAAACACCATTTCCCTTAGCATAGCATGGATTTCTCTCTCAAGTGTACATTTCTACTGCCTTCAAATACACAATACAATTACCATCAGCTTCAATTTAATGTTTACAATGGTCAAGAGACATCCCTTAAAATAAGGGAGGGGTGGTCACCCTATTTGATCCCTTACAGAAGTGGGTTCATCAGTTCTGGCCTAGTCATTAGTCTAGAGAAGCTAACCTACGAACTCATTTAGCTAAAGCCAATATTGTAGACCCTACACAATCTGGATTTCCATCCACGGCATAGGACAGAAACTGCATTAGTGGCTCTGTTGGATGATCTCTTTTTTTGATGGACACGGGGCAGAGATCCATTCTCATCCTTCTGGACCATTTTTCAGCATTCAACATTGACCTGCTTGAAAGAGGATGCAGGGTCCAGGAGAACGTGCTGAAATGGTTTGAGTCCTTCCACTCAAGGTGAAGTGAAGGATCAGTCCTCTCTCAGGTGCTATTAAATATCTATATGAAACCTCTAGAACTGGTAAGACATCACAGACTCAAGTTCCAGAATTATACAGATGACACCCAGCTCTATATTTCCTTCACCTCATATGATAACACCACTGTCACTAAACTGGCTTAGCGCTTGGCTGAGATTAGCTCCTGGATGAAGAAAGGCTGGTTGAAGCTACACATAAGCAAGATGAAGCTTATGCTGGTTGGTAGCAGGAAACATTCTGAGGCACTTTGGTTGACCTCCTTTGGTTGAAGATATACGGCCATAATTGGTCAATTCAGTCCTCGGTTTAGAAGTGCTCCTGGATTCCTCATAGACACTAATCTCATATATAGTAACATCTGTAAGTAATGCTTTCTACCATCTCAGTTAGCAAAGAGACTGCATCTCATCCTGGTGCACAATGACCAGACCTCAGTAATACACATCTTTTGTCACCTACCAGCTGGACTACACCAATACCTTGAGCCCTTAGGACATTCCAAGTACTGCAGAATGCTGCAGCATGTCTCCTCAACAATACAAACTACTGTGAGCACTTCTATCCTGTTCTCTACTGTCTCCACTTCCTTTCCATAAACTATATAGCCAAGTTCAAGCTACCGGTCTTTATTTAAGACACTCAATGGTGCGGACCCAGGCTAACTAAAAGATCACCTGAAGCTCCCGGATTAGGACCATAGTCAACAATTCAGCTCCTCAGGCATAATGGAGCTGCCCATGGCAAAGGTAAGCTCATCTGTGCATGAGGCCAGGGGGTAGTCTAAGGCCATGAAAGGAACTGGTAAAAAAGCTAAGAACTGCCTGAAACCTCACAACTTTCTGTTTGTGTCAAGAGTAAGTTGCATTTCTCTGACCATGCCTTCAATAACAAACACACACAGTTCAGCAGACATATAATAACCAAATAAACCTTCTGTCATAAACAGATAGTTAAGGGTTAATGTCTCTTTTACCTGTAAAGGGTTACAAGCAGTGAACCTGGACCACTTGACCAGAGGACCAATCAGAAGACAAGATACTTTCAAATCTCGGTGGAGGGAAGTCTTTGTTTTGCGTTGTTTGTTTGGCTGTTGTTCTCTCTGGGTTCTGAGAGTAACCAGATGTACCTACAGGCTCTCTAATTTTCTATTCAAATAGTAAGTACCAGTAGAAGGCGGTTTAGTCTTTTTGATTTTCTTTATTTGCAAATGTGTATTTTGCTGGAAGGATTTTAATTTGTATTTGTGCTGGGGGGGAAGGCTTCTCTCTAGTGTCTATAAGCTGAAAGATCCTGTAACCTTTACCATCTTAATTACAGAGACAATTTTTACTTTTTTCTTTCTTTTATTAAAAGTTTTTCTTTTTTAAAACCTGATTGATTTTTTCCCCTTGTTGAGGCTCAAGGGAATTGAGTCTGTACTCACCAGGGAATTGGTGGGAGACAGGGAGAGAGAAGGGAGGGGGGAAGGTAGAATTCCTCTGTTTTAAGATTCAAGGAGTTTGAATCACAGTGATCTTCCAGGGTAACCCAGGGAGGGAAAGCCTGGGAGAGGCAATGGTGGGGGAAAGGGTTTACTTTCCTTGTGTAAGATCCAGGGGGTCTGGGTCTTGGGGTCCTCAGGGAAGGTTTTGGGGAGACCAGAGTGTACCAGGCACTGCAAGTCCTGGTTGGTGGAAGCACTACAAGATCTAAGCTGGTAATTAAGTTTAGAGGAATTCATGCTGGTACGCCATCTTTTGGATGCTAAGGTTCAGATTGGGGAATTATACCATGACACCTTCACACAACTTTCCCTTTTAAATAGCGATTAAAAAAATTATCACAATTAATCGCACTGTTAATAAGAGAATACCATTTATTTAAATATTTTTGCATGTTTTCTACATTTTCAAATATATTGATTTCAATTACAAACAGAATACAAAGTGTACAGTGCTCACTTTTTATTTATTTTTATTACAAGTATCTGCACTGTAAAAAACAAAAAAATATTATTTTTCAGTTCACCTAATACAAGTACTGCAGTGTAATCTCTTTATCATGGAAGCTGAACTTACAAATGTAGAATAATGTACAAAAAATGCATTCAAAAATAAAACAATGTAAAATTTTAGAGTCTGCAACTCCACTCAGTCCTACTTCTTGTTCAGTCAATTGCTCAGGTAAACAAACTTGTTTGTATTTGCAAGAGATAATGCTGCCTGCTTCTTTTTTACAATGTCACCTGAAAATGAGAACAGGTGTTCTCAAGACACTGCAGTAGCGGATGTCGCAAGATATTTATGTGCCAGGTGTGCTAAAGATTCATATGTCCCTTCATGCTTCAACCACCATTCCAGGAGACATACATCTATGCTGATGATGGGTTCTGCTCAATAACAATCCAAAGCAGTGCGGACAGACACATGTTCATTTTCAGTATCTGCCACCAGCAGAAGGTTGATTTTCTTTTTGGGTGATTTGGATTCTGTAGTTTCCGCATCAAAGTGTTGCTTTTTTAAGACTTTGAAAACATGCTCCATACCTTGTCCCTCTCAGATTTTGGAAGGCACTTCAGATTCTTAAACCTTGGGTTCAGTGCTGAAGCTATCATAAGAAATTTCACATTGGTACCTTCTTTGCGTTTTGTCAAATCTGCAGTGAAAGTGTTCTTAAAATGAACAACATGTGCTGGGTCATCATCCGAGACTGCTATAACAAGAAATATATGGCAGAATGCAGGTAAAACAGAGCAGGGGACATACAATTCTCTCCCAAGGAGCTCAGTCATAAATGTAATTAACTGCATTATTTTTTTAATGAGTGTCATCAGCATGGAAGCATGTCCTCTGGAATGGTGGCCGAAGCATGAAGATGCATACGAATGTTTAGCATATCTGGAACCAGGGCCAGCTCCAGGCACCAGCGAAGGAAGCAGGTACCTGAGGCAACCAATAGAAAGGGGTAGCACTCCGTCCGTTAATGGGGCGGCACGTCCGGGTCTTCGGCAGCACTTCGGCGGTAGCTCAAGCACTCCATTTTAGTTGTCGTCGGAAATTCGGTGGCGGGTCCTTCATCCCGTCTCTTCCTGTTCGGCGGCACTTCAGTGGCAGTTCCATCAGGTTTTTCTGTTTGCTTCTTGTTCTTCGCTGCTTGGGGCAGCAAAAAAGCTGGAGCCAGCCCTGTCTGGCATGTAAATAACTTGCAATACTGGCTACAAAAGTGCCAAGCAAATGCCTGTTCTCGCTTTCTGGTGACATTGTAAATAAGAAGCTGGCAGCATTATCTCCTGTAAATGTAAACAGACTTCTTTGTCTTAGCGACTGGCTGAACAAGAAGTAGGACTGAGAGGACTTGTAGGTTCTGAAGTTTTACATTGTTTTGTTTTTGAGTGCAGATATGTAATTAAAACAAAATCTACATTTATAAGCTGCACTTTCATGACAAAGAGATTGCACTACAGTACTTGTATGAGGTGAACTGAAAAATAATATTTATCATTTTTGCAGTGCAAATATTTGTAATAAAAAATACACACTTTGATTTCAATTACAACACAGACTACAATATATTTGAAAATGTAGAAAAGCATCCAAAATATTTAATTAATGTCAATTGGCATTCTATTGTTTAAGAGTGCAATTAAAACTGCGATTAATCATGATTAATTTTTTTAATCACGATTAATTTTTTTAAGTTAATCGCGTGAGTTTACTGCGATTAATCAGCAGCCCTACTTTTAAGAGAAAAGGGAGAGAGCATCATATGTGATAGATAGTCACGGAGCTTAATGCACTTCTGGAAAGCACACATACTACAGTGATGAGGGCTGTATAAGAACCTGAATAGAAAGAAGAGTCACAGAGAAAGTGTGTCACTTATGCTCACTCTTGAGGTTATGGCTCCATTGTCTCAGTATAACACAGCTGTTGTGGACGGTCATGATCACCCAGAAAGAGAGGGTCCCTCAGATAAATTGACCTCTCCCATGAAGGGCTTTGAATATGAGGGTTTGAATCTGACAATGATATTGAACGAGAAGCTAGTGTTGGGCTCTCAGGGCGCTGAGTTGTATTCTGAACCAATTGCAATGTTTACAGATGTATGGTTTCGTTCTTAGAGACAGTGTATTACAGTAACTGAACCTGGAAGTTATAAATTATGGGTCAATGTGGGCGTGGCAAATCCAAGACCCAGAACTGGTGTGCAGGGAACAGCGTAACTGGGAAATCTTGCTGCACTCCAAGTTCTGAATGGCAGAGAGAAGTGTAGGGAGATGTGTTGCTTAGCATCCTTGCTGGGGCAGGTATATCTGTTTTAAGGGACGGGGGTGAGATTGGTCTGTGCTAGTTACACTAGTGTGGGGGCAAATGGGTGTTGGGGGTCTGCGCTGCTAGGAGGGTGGTGCTCAGAAGAGAGACTGACTGCAGCTGAGGACTGTAGCTGTGACTAGTGGAGATCTGTGCCCTGACATCATGCCGGGGCGGCTCTAGGTATTTTGCTGCCCCAAGCAAGGCAGGCAGGCTGCCTTCAGTGGCTTGCCTGCGGGAGGTCCGCAGATTTGGCGGCATGCCTGCGGGAGGTCCGCCGAAGCCACGGGACCAGCAGACCCTCCTCAGGCATGCCACCGAAGGCAACTTGCCTGCCACCCTTGCAGCAACCGGCAGAGCGCCCCCCGTGGCTTGCCACCTCAGGCACGCGCTTGGCGTGCTGGTGCCTGGAGCCACCCCTGCATCATGCTGTGTATGTGGGGGGCATCTGTGTTTTTTGGAGGAGCTCAGTGGGAGGCTTAGTAGATGAGGCAGGGCTCCATGCTGCCAGAGAGGTGGGGGCTGTACCAGACACAAGGCCATTGTGAAGAAACTAAATTAATTCTTTGCATTGGTCTTCACAGCAGAGGTCCTGTTTTGTATTTGGTTGTCATGGTTTTTGTTCCTATGGCAACTGAGTTAGATTATTAGGGGATAGCCCAGCCAGCTTCGGCTGGTTAGGCGAGCTCTGTGTCTGTAAATAAATGATAGTTTTGTTAGCTGTCTGCTGTCTGGCCTAAAGTGATTTCTTCCTAAACCGGCTGCCCCCAAGGATATAACAGGTCCCCACATCCAAGCCATTCTACTGAGGTGACAAATGTGAGGAACTCTCCCAGACTGAGCTGTCAGTAGAAGAGGTTTTGGAACAAATTAGTAACTTAAACAATAATAAGTCACCAGATTCAGATGGTAATCACCCAGCAGTTTTGAAGAACTCAAATACACCTCTATCTTGATATAACGCTGTCCTCGGGAGTCAAAAAATCTTACCGCATTATAGGTGAAACCATGTTATACTGAACTTGATTTGATCCACTGGAGCACGCACTCCCCCCCCGAGCACTGCTTTACCGCATTATATCCGAATTAGTGTTATATCGAGCGGTGTTATATCGGGGTAGAGGTATATATGAAATTGTTGAACTGTTGTCCATAGGCTTTGGCTTCCTCTGGGCCCTGTGGATGCTCAACCCCTTGCTCCACCCCAGGCCCTGCCCCCACCATCCCTTTCCACCCAACTCTCACCTCTGCCCTGCCTCTTCCTACCTCCACCCCACCCCTTTCCCCAAGCTCCCACCTCCACCCCACCTCTTCCTGCCCAGTTTTGCTCCCTCCCCCGAGCGTTCTCTGTCCCCACTCCTCCCCCTCTGCACCTCCTGTATGCTGCAGAACAGCTGACTTGTGGCAGTCAGGGAGGCACTGGGAAGGTGTGGGAAGAGTTGATCGGGGCTGCCAGTGGATGGGAGATGCTCGAGGGGAGGGGGATGCCAGTGGGTGCTCAGCACGCGCTAATATTTTTTGGTGGGTGCTCCAGCCCTAGAGCACCCACGGAGTTGGCACCTATGCTATTGTCCCTTAATCTATAACCTGTAACATATTACTTAAATTAGCCTCTGTATAGTAAAGATAGAATTATCAGACATGTAGATGAATGTAGATGAATTCCTAGACACCATGGTGCAAATAAGTGATGGTCACATTAACACCACCCTATACCGAAAACCTACTGACGGGTATGCCTACCTTCATGCCTCCAGCTTCCATCCTGGGCACATCACACAATCCATTGTCTACAGCCAAGCACTGAGGTATAACCGCATCTGCTCTAACCCCTCAGACAGAGACCAACACCTACAAAATCTCTACCAAGCATTCTCAAAACTACAATACCCGCACGAGGAAGTAAGGAAACAGATCAACAGAGCCAGACGTGTACCCAGAAGCCTCCTACTGCAAGACAAACCCAAGAAAGAAACCAACAGGACTCCACTGGCCATCACATACAGTCCCCAGCTAAAATCCCTCCAACGCATCATCAGGGATCTACAACCCATCCTGGACAATGATCTCACACTTTCACAGGCCTTGGGTGGCAGGCCAGTCCTCGCCCACAGACAACCTGCCAACCTGAAGCATATTCTCACCAGTAACTGCACACCACAACATAGTAACTCTAGCTTAGGAACAAATCCATGCAACAAACCTCGATGCCAACTCTGCCCACATATCTACACCAGCGACACCATCACAGGACCTAACCAGATCAGCCACACCATCACCAGTTCATTCACCTGCATGTTCACCAATGTAATATACGCCATCATATGCCAGCAATGCCCCTCTGCTATGTACATCGGCCAAACTGGACAGTCTCTACGGAAAAGGATAAATGGACACAAATCAGATATTAGGAATGGCAATACACAAAAACCTGTAGGAGAACACTTCAACCTTCCTGGCTACACAATAGCAGATCTTAAGGTGGCCATCCTGCAGCAAAAACTTCAGGATCAGACTTCAAAGAGAAACTGCTGAGCTTCAGTTCATCTGCAAATTTGACACCATCTGCTCAGGATTAAACAAAGACTGTGAATGGCTTGCTAACTACAAAACCAGTTTCTCCTCCCTTGGTTTTCACACTTCAACTGCTAGAACAGGGCCTCATCCTCCCTGATTGAACTAACCTCGTTATCTCTAGCTTGCTTCTTGCTTGCATATATATACCCGCCCCTGGAAATTTCCACTACATGCATCCGACGAAGTGGGTATTCACCCACGAAAGCTCATGCTCCAAAACATCTGCTAGTCTTTAGGTGCCACAGGATTCTTTGCTGCTTTTGTAGATTAATATGTTATGTTGGGGAAGATCAACATGGCTTTTGTAAGGGAAATCATGCCTCGCCAACATTCTAAAATTCTTTGAGGGCTTCAACAAGCATATGGACTGGCGTGATCCAGTGGATATAGTGTACTTGGACTTTCAGAAAGCCTTTGACAAGGTCCCTCACCAAAGACTTTTAAGCAAAGTAAGCAGTCATGGGATAAGAGAAAAGGTCCTCTCATGGATCAGAAATTGCTTAAAAATTGGAAACAAATAGTAGGAATAAATGGTCAGTTTTCACAATGGAAAGAAATAAATAGTGGGGTCCCCCAAGGACCTGTACTGGGACCTTTGCTATTCAACTTATTCATAAATGATCTGGAAAAGGGGGTTGAATAGTGAGGTGTCAACATTCCCAGATAATACAAAATTACTTCAGATAGTTAAGTTTAAAAGCAGACTGTGAAGCATTACAAAGGGATCTCACTAAAGTGTGTGACTGGGCAACAAAATGGAACATGAAATTCAGTGTTGATAAGTGCAAAGTAAGGTAAATTGAAAAAAGATAATCCCAACTATACATATACAATAGAAGGGTCTAAATGAATGAACTGTTACCACACAAGAAAGATCTTGGAATCATCATGGATAGTTCTCTGAAAACATCTGCTCAATGTGCAATCTCACTCAAAAAAGCTAACAATGGTAGGAACCATTAAGAAAGGGATAGATAATAAAACAGAGAATATCAAATGCCACTGTATAAATCCATGGTACACCCACATCCTGAATACTGCAAAATATATATATATTAGAATTGGAAAAAGAATAGAGAAAGACAACAAAAATGATTTAGGGGTATGGAACAGCTTCCATATGAGACGAGATTAAAAAGACTGGGACTGTTCCATTTAGAAAAGAAAGCCTAAGGGAGAATATGATAGATGTATAAAAAATTGTGAGTGGTGTGGAGAAAGTGAATAGGGAAGTTCTATTTACCTCTTCACATAACACAAGAACCAGGAATCACCCAATGCAATTAATAGGCAGCAGGTTTAAAACAAACATAAGGAAGTACTTCACACAATGCAGTCAACCTGTGGAACTTGTTACCAGGAGATGTTGTGAAGGCCAAAAGTATAACTGGGTGCAAAAAAGAATTAGATAAGTTCATTGAGGATACGTCCATCAATGGCCATTAGCCAAGATGGTCAGGGACACCACCCCATGCCCTGGCTGCCAGTAGTTGGGACTGGGCCACAGAACACTAGAACTCACTTTGAAGCATCTGGTGCCGGCCATACTGAGTCAGATCAAAAGTCCATCTAGCCTAGTATCCTGTCTTCCTACAGTGGCCAATGCCAGGTGCCCCAGAAGGAATGAACAGAACAGGAAATCATTAAGCGATCCATCCCCAGCTTCTGGCAAACAGAGGCAAGGGACACCATCCCTGCCCTCCCTGGCTAATAGCCATTGATGGACCTATCCTCCATGAATTTATCTAGTTCTTTTCTGAACCTTGTTTTAGTCTTGGGTTTCACAACATCCTCTGGCAAGGAGTTTCACAGGTCGACTGTGCATTGTGTGAAAAAATACTTCCTTTTGTTTGTTTTAAACCTGCTATTTGGTGACTCCTAGTTCTTGTGTTATGAGGAGTAAATAACACTTCCTTATTTACTTTCTCCACACCAGTGATGATTTTATAGATTTCTATCATATCCCCTCTTCGTCATCTCTTTTCCAAGCAGAAAAGTCACAGTCTTATTAATCTCTCCTCATATGGCAGCCATTCCATACCTCTAATAATTTTTGTTACCCTTTTCTGAACCTTTTCCAAGTCCAATATATCTTTTTTGAGATGGGGTGACCACATTTACACGCAGTCTTCAAGATGTGGACGTACCATGGATTTGCATTGAGACAATATGATATTTTTTGTCTTATTATCTATTCCTTTCTTAATGATTCCCAACATTCTGTTTGCTTTTTTGACTGCCGCTACACATTGAGTGGATGTTTTCAGAGAACTATCCACAATGATTCCATGATCTTTCTTGAGTGGTAACAGCTAATTTAGACCCCATCATTTTATATGTATAGTTGGGATTATGTTTTCCAAAGTGCATTACTTTGCATTTATCAAGATTGAATTTCATCTGTCATTTTGTTGCCCAGTCACTCAGTTTTGAGAGATCCTTTTGTAGCTCTTCACAGTTTGCCTGGGAATTAACTATCTTGAGTGGTTTTGTATCATCTGCAAATTTTGCCACCTCACTGTTCATCCCTTTTTCCAGATCATTTGTGAATAAATTGAATAGGACTGGTCCCAGTATAACACTACTATTTACCTTTCTCCATTCTGAAAACAGACCATTTATTCCTACCTTTTGTTTCCTATCTTTTAACCAGTTACCAATCCATGAAAGGACCTTCTCACTTATCCCATGACTGCTTACTTTGCTTAAGAGCCTTTGGTGAGGGACTTTCCACTGGATCCCCCTTGTCCACAAGCTTATTGACCTCCTCAGAGAATTCTAGTAGATTGGTGAGGCATAATTTCCCTTTACAAAAAACATGTTGACTATTCCTCAACACATTATGTTCATCAATATGGCTGACAATTTTGTACTTTACTATAGTTTCAACCACTTTGCCTGGTACTGAAGTCTGGCTTACCAGCCTGTAATTGCTGAGGTCACCTCTGGAGTCCTTTTTAAAAATTGGTGTCACATTAGCTGTCTTCCAGTCATTTGGTACAGAAGCTGATTTAAATGATAGGTTACAGACGACAGTTAGTAGATAGAATAATGGGCTAGGTAGAACATTGGTCTTAGCAGTATGGCCATTTTGAGTGTGCTGGGGAAGGGATATCTTTGTTGATGTTGGTGGAGGTCATGGGGGAGGGATGCTGTTTGCTGGGGGATGTCTCTCTCCAGCTAGGGAGATCGCTGGAGGTGTTTCTGAGGTTGGTGGAGGTGCCGGTGTATTGGGGAGGTTGTGGGAGGGAACTGTGTGCAAGGAAAAGTCTCTCTAGAGCTGGGGGGGGGTGGTCACTGCATGTGTTTGTGCTAGGGGTGAGATCAGTGGGAGTTTCTATGTCTGGTGGGAGTAGAGGAGTGGAGGTGATTTTGTGGCTGGGGGGTAGCCAGGGATAGGTCATGGGGAGGCTGAGTGCCAGGGAAGAAGGGAGGTGTGGCTCAGGGTGTCTGTGCTGAGGGGTGATCGGTGCGGGGACAGTTGGGGGTGTATGCCAAGGAGAGAGGACGACAGGTTTGTGCTGGAAGATGGAAGGAGGTAGCCGAGGGGAGGTTATGGGGGCTGGGGATCAGGGTGTCTGTGCTGGGGGGGTGCCAGGGAAAGAGGGGGGTTATGCTGCAGGAATATTGGGGAGGGTGATAGCTGGGGGTATCCCAAGAAGGAGAGGGCTGTGTGGGGTGAGATGGGGGCTAGACAAGGATGTCCCAGGGAGGAGAGAGCTGTGCGGGGGGAGATGGTGGGGTGGATGGGTGCCCTGGGAGGAAGGGACTGTGTGAGGAGATATGGGGGATAGACGGAGTGCCCAGGGAGGAGGGGACTGTGTGGAGGGAGATGGATGTAGACAGGGGTGCCCCGGGAGGAGGGGACTGTGCAAGAAGAAGATGGCGATAGCAGGGGGAAGATGGGGATAACCATGGGGTGTCCTGGGAGGATGGGGCTGTGTGGGGGAAGATGGGGGTAGCGGGGGGAAGATGGGGGGTAGACAGGGGTGTCCTGGGAGGAGGGTGCTGTGCAAGGGGAATATGGGGGGGAGCGGGGGGAAGATGGGGGTAACCATGGGGTGTCCTGGGAGGACGGGGCTGTGTGGGGGAAGATGGGGGTAGCGGGGGGAAGATGGGGGTAACCAGGGGTGCCCAGGGAGGAGGGGGCTGTGCAAGCGGAAGATGGGGGTAGCGGGGGGAAGATGGGGGTAACCATGGGGTGTCCTGGGAGGACAGGGCTGTGTGGGGGAAGATGGGGGGTAACCAGGGGTGTCCCGGGAGGAGGGGGCTGTGTGGGGGGAGATGGGGGTAGTGGGGGGAAGATGGGGGTAACCAGGGGTGCCCAGGGAGGAGGGGGCTGTGTGGGAGGAGATGGAGGTAGCGGGGGGAAGATGGGGGTAACCAGGGGTGCCCAGGGAGGAGGGGGCTGTGTGGGGGGAGATGGGGTAGCGGGGGGAAGATGGGGGTAACCAGGGGTGCTCAGGGAGGAGGGGGCTGTGTGGAGGGAGATGCGGGTAGCGGGGAGAAGATGGGGGTAACCAGGGGTGTCCCGGGAGGAGGGGGCTGTGTGGGGGAAGATGGGGATAGCAGGGGGAAGATGGGGTAACCAGGGGTGCCCAGGGAGGAGGGGGCTGTGTGGGGGGTGATGGGGGCAGCGGGGGGAAGATGGGAATAACCAGGGGTGCCCAGGGAGGAGGGGGCTGTGTGGGGGGAGATGAGGTAGCGGGAGGAAGATGGGGGTAACCAGGGGTGCCCAGGGAGGAGGGGGCTGTGTGGGGGAAGATGGGGGCTAGCGGAGGGAAGATAGGGGTAACCAGGGGTGCCCAGGGAGGAGGGGGCTGTGTGGTGGGAGATGGGGGTAACCAGGGGTGCCCAGGGGGGAGGGGGCTGTGTGGGGGAGATGGGGGTAACCAGGGGTGCCCAGGGGGAGGGGGCTGTGTGGGGGAGATGGGGGTAACCAGGGGTGCCCGGGGGGGAGGGGGCTGTGTGGGGGGAGATGGGGTAGCGGGGGGGGAGATGGGGGTAACCAGGGGTGCCCGGGGGGGAGGGGGCTGTGTGGGGGGAGATGGGGTAGCGGGGGGGAGAGGGGGGTAACCAGGGGTGCCCGGGGGGGAGGGGGCTGTGTGGGGGGAGATGGGGTAGCGGGGGGGGGAGATGGGGGTAACCAGGGGTGCCCGGGGGGGAGGGGGCTGTGTGGGGGGAGATGGGGTAGCGGGGGGGAGAGGGGGGTAACCAGGGGTGCCCGGGGGGGAGGGGGCTGTGTGGGGGGAGATGGGGTAGCGGGGGGGAGAGGGGGGTAACCAGGGGTGCCCGGGGGAGGGGGCTGTGTGGGGGAGATGGGGGTAACCAGGGGTGCCCGGGGGAGGGGCCGTGCCGGGGGCAGGCGGGCGGGACCCGAGGGCCGTGCCCAGTGGGTCTCCACAGCCGCCTCCCCTCGCGCCCCCCGGCTCCTGCTGTCCCCCGGGCGGCAGGGGGCGGCGTTGGCCGGGCTCGGCGGCTCCGCTGCCTCCCTCCCTGCGCTGCGCATCGGAAACATGGCGGCGGCGAGGGACTGAGCAGCCCCAGGCTCGGCGGCCGCGCAGGTGAGGGGGCGGCGGGCGCGCGGCTCGGGCAGCGCCTGTGCCCGGGTTCTTCCGGGGAGCGCTCGGGCCAGCAGGCAGCGCCTGGGCTGCCTCGGGGCTGGGCGGGGAACCGGGCGCGCAGACACCCGGCCTGGCCCGGCCCGGCCCCCCGTCAGGGGCTCCCAGCGCGGGCCCGCCCGGCCGCCCGCCCGTCCCCAGGCCCCTGTCAGGCGGGCTGCGAGCGCCCAGCCTGGAGCGGTCCCTCCCCGGGATGGTGTCTGCCCCTGGCCCCGAGCGCAGGCCCAGTCTGGAGCCGCCTCCCCGAAGAACCCCAAGAGGGGGTGCAAAGGGCGACCCAGCCCAGGCTGGGGGGACCCTCACCTGGCCCAGGCTGTCCTGGAGAATCGCGGAGTTCTTCCAAACGGGAGTGTGGGGGCTGCAGAGCATTGCTCCATACATCAGTGTTTTCCTGACTTCCCACAGCCTTGAACCGACAGCCCTGTCTGTTCTGCCCCAGCACTTCCTAGATCTTGCTTGTGGCTTGTGTTGTTGCAGTTCTGACAGCAGCTCTGCCCTGTTGTCTTAACTCTGGGAAGATAAAAGAGCAGGACATGGAGACATCATTTTTCGTGCCATGGAAGTTAGCTAGTTTTCAGCCATAATTAAATGCAAAGCTTTTAAGGAGGGTGGGAGGTTTGTTTGTTTTTTACAAGAGAAGAGAGAAGGTCAAGCTGAGAACTCATGATTCCTTCCAGACTGTGACCCAGTCCTGTAGGATACTTCTGTTGGCAATCCCTATTGCCTTCGTGGATGCTCTGTTCAGGCATGGAAAAACTTGCAGGAGTGGGGCCTCTTTCTGTACTTACACTTTAATACTCTTTCTGTAAAAAAAAAAAAAAAGTTTAATATTTGTTGTGTGTATGTGCACTAGGCACTGCATGTCGTGTACATACATTATATGTATTGCACCGTTCTACACGGTAATTTAGTACCGTCTTGCTCAATTTCTGATGCTAGAGGAAGCCTAAAGTACAGTATAACAGCTGCCACCTGTTGCTTGATTGTCATTGCTACAGTGTGTGCTTCTGTATTATAGCCCTGATAGAGTTAAATTTCAGAAGGTGTTTGCTTTTGCTAAACTCCCAATATCTGACTAGTCAGAACTGAGTGTTATTTTTTTTTAAACCTAGGCGAGGCAGGATGGCCTTGTGGATAAAACTTCAGGCTTTCCTTTCTGGGACCAGGTTCAAGTCCAAAGCAAGACTCATAAAGAAATAAGTTGAACTGTATTAACACAGCCAGGGGAAGGGAATTTGGATGGAGCAAGCAGTGCAGTTGATGATTGGTTTGATATAGTTGTCATTTCAGTATTCTTCAGATTTGCTGGTGTTTTTGATATTTATTTGATCAACTGTGGGTATCAAAAGCTGGCTTAGAATCTAGAGTTTGCTGTGTTTTACTTAGCAAGATCTGCATATAGCTATCTAAAAAAAGCTTGGGCTGTTAGTAAAATATATTTCAGGGGGAAGATTGGAGGCGACCAGCTGCCTGTGACTTATTTATTGTTCTTTTTATTAATTTGGGGAGGTGCTCTGACAGTGTGAGGATGAGGGCCTTATAAGTGCTTAGTTAGATGGATGTATAAATTAATTCAGTAATAATACTTAGTGTTTATATGGCAGCTTTTATTCAAGGCTCTCAGAGTGCTTCATGGAAAATAATTATACCTCACAATCTCATGGAAAGTGGGTGAGTAGTATTATCCCTGGTTCACAGGAGGAGAAAAACAAGACAGCGAGAGGTGAAATGACCTGCCAAAGACAGTACAGTAACCAGCAGGCCACACTGTTGTCTTTTTAAACTGGGGAGATCACAGGAAATTCCCAGGCAGTTTTCTGCTTCTTTCTCTCTATGTGGATGCTTTGGGATGTTGCTGAAGTACTCCTCTCAATGTAGCACAATATAAAAATGAACAAGTAGAGGATGGTGCTGGAATATCTATCATTGAAAAATGTGGCCCCTTACTCCTGAGGCATTTCTGGTGTGACGTAAAGGGTAATCCCAGTGACTGGGCAGATAAATCCCATAATTACTATCCCTTGGGGCTTTTCTTTGTTTACCCTTTGAAAGGTATCTATAGGAAAACATCTGATCCTTCCACAACCCTCAGAATGATGCACTCTGACAGAACTGGAAGCAGAGCAAGAAAAGGTTTGAGACTGTTGTATAAATAGCAAGATGTTTAAAAATAAACATAGTGTCAAATTTGCTGCTGCATGTCATTGAGGTTTAGTTTACATTTTTTTTGAAGCTGCTGTGTAGAATTATGCCAGTATTTTCAAGTCTGAATGGTTAAGTCTTATTTTCAGAATTGCTGGGTACCTCAGCTTCCTTTGACCTCAGTGGAAGTTGTGGGTGTTCCGCACTTCTGAAAGTCAGGTCAATTATTTAGGTGCCTAAAATATGGAGATCAAAGCCTAACTTTAGGCTACTGAAGCTTGACTATTTTGGCCTTTGCAATATAGTATTGTTTACTTTTGTTGTTGTTGTTCATATGATAAATCCTGCCTCATACTGGCTAAAAAAATCCATGTGATGACAGTTTCTGTTTATCTTTTTGGAAATCGGTAACACTGGTCAGGAAGAGTGTTTATCAATCCAGTTTCATATATAAATAAGTACCTGCTAACTAGTTGCAGAGAGTCACCTCTCAAAAAAGGACAATAGCTTTTTCTGGACCTCCAGCTTCATTTTCCCATTTGAATGTGTGTTTCACACTTTTCCCATCCTGACCGTGATGAAGATTTCCAGATATTCTAGCTCAAGACATTTGGAACATAGTATGATCAACGCACCAAGGATTTTGTGATCGTCATCAAAGCCATATAGAATTTCACAAAGACAGTAAGGCTAGAACTCATCTCCTGCTCTGAAAACACAGATTTCTACCACTTGAGCTAAAGGACAGTTACCATTAGCTGTAGCATTATAAGATCTCTGACGCACACTTGGGTAATTCTAAAGCCATCCAATAGAGAGTGTGGTGCACATACTAATAAGTCAGTCCATTACAATAGGTAAGAGTGTATGTAACATAACAATACATATTTTTATTTGGTTTGGTTTTTTTGAACATCAAAGTTTGTTTTCCCTTGAGGCAGATATTGACCTCAAATTCTTCTTGGTCAGTATTTACCTCACAGCTCCATTAACCATAACTTTTCACTTCAGGAGGAGTCCATGTCTGTTGTTAATAACTTTATATTCTTATTTCAAAACAGCAAGCATGAGACTGAATTCACTTTATTAAAAAAAGAAAAAGAAACCTCTCCCCAAAAACCCACAAGATATGTCCAGAGGTTAGAGCAAAAGAGTGAGTCAGCCATTGCTGGCTCTATATCTTTGGGCAAGTTGTTTCACCCTCTCTGTCTTGGATTCCTGACGTATAAAATGGGGATAATACGTAACTTTGACTTAGCTGTCTGGAAGCAGTGTTTATCAAATGCCTTGACGTCCTTGGATGAAAGGTGCTGTAGAATGGCAAAGTGTTGGTATTCACCAACTAACTGACTTTTGAACTATGGGGAATATTTTTTGGGTTGGGAGGGGGGAGAAATGAGCTACACCTTTTATCTTTTTACTTTATGTAGAAGTAACACAAGAAAAGCTTGAGACAAAGGGGTGGAAAGAGCACTGATCAGATTTTGGGGGAAAACAATGAAGAAAGAAAACAGTAAAAGTGCATGTAAACAAACTAGTTGAGCATCCGTAGGGGAGAGGAGGACTGTAGCTCTGGATGGCCTTGTTTTATGCACCTTTAAAATGTGTGTGACTGCTGTCCTACAAAGCAGACCAAATATATGTTTTGTCAGGCTGCGAAATTCACATACCTGTGTGCTGAGCTGTGTTTTTATGCAGAGGCCTGTGCTTGTTACATGAACCACTCTTATTTTCAGAATCTGGAGCCATATGCTACCCGTTGCTAAGTATGTGAACTTGCACTTTGGTGCCATCATAACTGAGAATTTGATATGTCTGAGTTTCTCATAACATTAATATTTTCAACTTTGTCCGCTTCTTTTTCTTTTCTTGTCTATTTTTCCCATTGCACTGGGTATTCAGGGAATGCAGCTGAAATTCAGCTACATTTTTTGATGAGAAGGGCAAATTTTGAATCTGTTGGTTTTTAACTCTCCCATTTTTCAAGTTAGTGGAGAAGTTGGCCTCACTATGGACGGGGCTTCACCCATTTTGTGGATAGACAGGGAATCTCGGTTTGTAGGGTAGTCGATCTGTGATAAATTTGCCCAAAAGAGCAGAAGGATACTTCATGCTTTTACTGAGTTTTTCCTCATAATAAGTTTTAAATAATCCTCACAACTCCACTGTGCAGTAGGTAACAGGTCAGTATTATCTTTCCTTTGGTGATAAGGAAACTGAGGCACAGAGATCAATTGATTTGCCAAGGCCAGAGAAGGCATTTATGTCAGAGTTGAAAGTAAAACTCTGGAGTTCCTGTCTTCCAGGTCTGTGCTTGTGCCACTAGACCTAACACCTCTCTCTCTAAACTTTATTCATGCTGCCAATCAAATAGCATCAATATGGGGGGAGGGATAGCTCAGTGGTTTGAGCATTGGCCTGCTCAACCCATGATTGTGAGTTCAATCCTTGAGGGGGCCATTTAGGGATTGGGGCAAAAATCTATCTGGGGATTGGTCATGCTTTGAGCAGGGGGTTGGACTAGATGACCTCCTGAGGTCCCTTCCAACTCTGATATTCTGTGATTCTATGAATATGATCTAAATGCACAAACACTTTTTGCAAATGTCCGACAGCTGACCTGCTTAGTCCCTGTGGCTGTACTTTAATTAGCTTTTGTGCATGCCTGCATGACATAACATGAGGAATCCAGAAATCTCCTGGGGGGTTGTTTTTTGAGCTTTGCTATGTTACAGGAATGGAGCTGTTAGTGTCACTGCAAATATGTAAAACTCAGCTATCCTCCCATTCAGAAATACACAGTTCTTCTCCACTCTTGGTTCTCCTGACAATGTGCCAAAGACTGTGTGGGGCTCCTTCAGGTCAATATATTATCAAGGGAGCTGTTCCAATTCATGCATTGCTGGAGCCATATTTACTGCTGTTTGGAGAGCATGCTGAGGGCAGATGCAGTGCAATGCAATCCCAGTGGAATCGTTCTGGCTTCCCCCTAATGTGTTATTGATGTCTGTGGTGCTGGGAAGGACACTAGGAAGCGTAGTTATTTTGCAGCAAGGATTACAGCTGTGCATACTAGCTGCTTGTGTGTGTTAAAGGAAACATCTGGTGCTTCTTTCAGTTTTGGTGTCTGAACGCTGCAGTCCACATTGAAAACTGGGCTCTGCAAGTCCTGACCCAAAACTACGTTTGTATAGAACCCATAACAACATATCAGCCATGTCTCTCTTGCCTTCATGTAGTTCAACCATGGGGTTAATTAAACCATGAAGAGTATATGGCCAGTGGTTGATTAACCCTTAGAATGAGTGTCCTCATCCATAGAGTGTTGGGAGATCAGAGCTGTGAGAACTCTGCTTCAGTCTTTGTTTTCATCTACCTCCCCCTGGACAGCAGCCCTGCCATATTTCCTTTTTCAAAGCCATCTCTCCTTCCCAGCTCCAAATAAGTCATCATCTCCTCCGCCCCCAGCCCCTTGCATTCCAAATAGTAGTACACCTAGCGATTCACCTTTCCTGCTGCCAGAGAGCCTAATGCTCCCTATCCACTGTCTCTTGACAAGGGTACTAGCACATCCTCCCTGGGCCCTGTACCGGAAACTCTGCCTTTACCTGCCTTCCCAGTATCCCTGCTGTTTTCCAAGCAAAGAGCCAGCAAACAGAGGGAGGTGGAGCCCTGTATGAGGGCTGGCTGGGAAGAGGTATGTTCTCTGCAGGGGAATGTGGACCAGTAGGACTCACTCTAGGCAAGTATCCAGCTCTGGCACTGCCTTGCATTGGCCGGAAACATACTCTTCCCCAGAAACATACAAACAGCCCACCTCCTGCCATGCTGCTGCGTAGTAGTTGCCTTTAACTCTCTAGAACTGGCCAGTCCCCAGTGTTCAATGCTTGGAGATTAGCGTGTATCTCAAGGTTTACAGCATGTGGATCAGGCTAGACATTCTGAGCGAGCATTCCCTTTCCCATAATGTCTTTCTGGGAGACACTGTGGATTTTGTTCTTGGCAACTCACTTTCTGCAGCAACACCCACCACTGCAGAGGGTGAGATGTTTTTGTCTCTCTTCTTAGGGGGCATCTTTTTGATCAATCTTTGTCCCATCTTTTTACGTAACATGGGTTTTCTTGTTCAGTCACCACAGAGCTATAGGACTCTGCATGAGAAATGTTGCATGTTTGCATATTACATGAGGGGTGTGTATCTAGTCAATGGGATAGTGACCAGAAAGGGAAGATGATGGAGTTGGAATGAAGTGGTTACACAGAATCTCCTTTCTAAAAAATGATATTTTACAAAATGTAAATGGTCCTAGTGCTTGTGTTCCTGCTATCCATTGGCCACTCTTATTTATGCACTGACCCTGGGCTCTTTTGTCCTGTTCCTGCAAACTACAAGAACCACGTGAAAAACATCTCCACAGTTACTGTTCAACTAACGGGAGACTGCAAAGCTTTCAGCCTCAAACTTGCAATTTAAATTATGAATAAGTAAATTATGAATAATTAAATTCATTAAATTATGAATAATCTGATGAAGAAAGTCCTTTTTATCCTATGTATTTCTATAGATTTTAAATTCCCCCCACTATATTGCCAAGAAACTAGAGAGGAGAAAAAACTCTAAAATGTCAAAGCTATGTTGGCTTTGACTTACGCCTGCCACTTCTCTTACAGTGTTTCTAGTGCCTGCTTCTGGTTCTTGCACAGTATTATTTTGTTATTTATTGTATGCATTGCAGTAGCACAGAGGAGTCTCAGTCATGGACCTTATTGTGCTAATCACAGTAATTAACAGTCTTAGAATTCTGCTGACGTCATCAGTGATAGTGGCAGGTAAAGGTGAAACATATTTTATTAAAGCTGTATAGTGTGAACTGCTGTGTTACTTGATATTTTCATAGTCAAAATGCATATGGTTTTTATAAAGTTTTCAGGAAGTAATGTCCTTCATTAAACCAACAGGATGTCATTAAAAATTACACCTGGATGTTACTTCAAAACATGATCTAGTGTTACTACTGATAAAGCCATTGCTGGCGAGGAAACAACAGTAATGTTAGTCCTCACGAGACAATAATAAACATTTAAAATGAAGATATACTTTCTATGGAACCTTATGATTTACAGCTAACTGCCATCTGTGGATAAAGGAGGCTTTTATAACCTCTCTAAGGGAATATCATAACATCTGTATGTTTTTCAGGTCACTGGTTGATAATTTTTGTGCCACATTGAAATGAAATATATAAAACTGAAATAGCTTGAGATCCATTCTATAGTTGGAGGAAATAGGGATATTCTCCCAAACTCTGAGCACGAGAGTGAATTCCTTACTTGCAAAGCCAAAACAAGAGAGAGAGGGTGAAATCTTGGCCCTGTTGATATCAGTGAGAGTTTTGCCATTGACTTCAGCGTAGTTAGGATTTCATTTCAGATGTATTATTGTAGTGGAAGTATTGAGGCTCTCAGTAGTACATGTAGGCATTCATAATATGACTATACCACTTCTTCATTGTGTGTGTTCTGTGCAGTAGCATCTACTGAGTGCCTTCCACCAAAATGGAGACAGAATCATAGATTATTAGGGTTGGAAGGGACATATTTCTGGTATATTTTCCTAGATTAGATTTTCAGAGTGTTGGTCCATCCAACTTCATTAGCATCATTGTGGACTGTCTTGTGAGAAGCTGGAGCCACAATTGTACATGTTCATGGTAGCGAGTTTTCTCTTGTTGTTAGCTTTGGCAGTGGAAATCATTGCTATAGCAGTTTTCAGTGTCTGTAGGCCCTAAACAGTCATTCTTCTTCCGCTTTGCATATGCTCAATTTCCTGCAAAAACTTATTTCTTTGCTGTCCACATAGAGTATATCCATGTTATAACGCCATAACTCTTGGTATCTGCGGTAGCTTTGACAAGTGACTATTCTGCATACACTTCAGACAGATGTCCAAGCATTGGAGGCCCTTATACTCATTGACCTACTTTCTGTGGTGTTAGCTAGACTCCTGCATAACTGTGCATTATGAATTTAAGCATGTTCAGTGGTGCAGTTTGATATTTCAAAGTGACATAGCCTGTCCTGTATGCTCCACACAGGGTCCTGAGGTGTCAGCCACTGAAGCAAACACTGGAATCTGTGCTGGCAGCAGTATGTCAGCTTCCACCAGATGTTACTCTTTTTTTTAATTTGCATCTATCTGAATACCAGTTCAGAAGCAATGTCTCTCATGATTCCTAAGTTGTGCACCAAATCACTGGAGGTCAGAATGCTTTTAAGATCACTGCACTTGGCACAGTGTTCTGCATCTCTGTTGTCCATGAAGTCCTCACTGAAATGTTTGTGTAGTGGAGGATAGGCATTGGTGGTGCCTTTTATAGATACCTGATTTGATGTCATCCAGTGGATAGCAATGACAGCTTGTCAATACTCATCAACTGTGATCAACTATGTCTTTACACTCACAACTCTTGTTGAGTCCTTGATTCTTAGGAGTTACAAAGGACATCAAACTTGCTGAAGACTCTCTGTAGGTGACAGACCCCACTGTCTTGTCATGTCATGTTATATCTCCAGTCTGTGACTGCAGCAGTGCCAGATGAGGAGATTGCAATGAAGTCAAAACTACTCCACGCATTTCCCCCCCAGCATGGCAGTTTCTTCAACAGATGCAAACAAAATAGTTGCTCTGCTTCAGGAAGGCTTCAGTGAATTGACTATGCCTCAGACTGTCCCAAAGAATTTGATATTGTCCTTGCATTCAGCACCAGAAAGAAAGTGGTTTTAAAACTGGGTAGCCTCGTTATTGTTCTCAGTCTCACAGGAGGGCCAAGTGGTTGCTTGATGATCTTGATTTATCTATCATCACACTGAGCTTGCACTCTTCTGCATTGTTGAGACAGCTTTAATTTTCATTTACTGTGGTAAACATTCAGTGATACTAGCACATGCTGCCTCAGACTAAAGAACTCTTCTCATATTGAACCTGTTCAGTTACTGCATGTTCATGTCAGCTGAAATATCAGTAAATGCCCTCTTATATTTTGTGGTTTTATAAACTGTACAGAATATCTCGCAGGTTGTTGTAAGTCAAGCACTGTGCTGTGTAACAGTATATTTTTTCCTTGTTGGTCATACTCTGTGTGTTCTTTCGCAGCTACAGGATGAGATTTTGGTTGCTTGTGGTCATGGTTTTTTTTCATTGACATCTACTGCACTTACATTAGTCAAAGTAAGACTACGTAGAGCCACACTTCGTAGAGAATTGAGTGCCATGTGTGATTTATTTTTATTTTGGTCAGTTTCCAAACTCTTGTCCTTTCACACTCACAGAACAAACTAACTCCTTGATCCTTGCAATTAGTCCTGAGTAATCAGTTTGGGTTTTCTCACAGGGACTGGCTAAGAATTGCCATTCAGCGCTGTTCTGCTAGATGTGGTGTGTGCTGTTGGGATAGAGTAATTAAGTGGCACACAGGGACACTTGTTTTCTGTGTTGGAATCTTCAAGTATTGTTTGCGTGTTGCTGGACTTCTCTTCACACACAAACTCAACAGATTCCAGAGACAATTTCGCCTGTTTCAGTAGACTCAAGATGTTGAATTCTGGGATCCCAGCTTCCTAAGTAACAAGACAAACCAAAGTTAATTCTATGCAATATGAAATGCAAATAGCAATTGATAACAGAAATCTTCTCTGAGCTCATTTGGACTTCCCTGGACTGGTGCTGCTGCAGCTCCCTGTTTCTTCTCCCAAGAGGCATAGATGTATTACTACAGCTCTGTGTGACTGAGAAAATAAAATTAAGGTGTGTGTGTGTGTGTGTGTGTGTGTGTGTGTGTGTGTGTATGTATATACACATATACTCACTGGTTTTGCTCCCCCACTCTCTGGGGTCTGTCTGGGGTCCTCCAAGCTCCCCTTCTTCTCTTGGCTGGGCTCCGCTGTCATTGGCAGGGGCTCTGTTCTGGTGTGATCAGACTGTTGTCCTTGCTGCTCCTTCTGGTGAGATAATAGATTAGGCAAGGTCTAGTGTGTGAAAGTGTGGCATGGTTTCTGCTCTAGGCTTGTTGGGTGGGCTGTTCCCCTGTCCCCCTCCTGCTTTGTCAGGAGTTGGACTTCTGCATCTCTTCTGCCCTTGAAACAGCAACCGAGGCTCTCCTCTTTGGTATCAGCAATAGCAGGTCTGTCATCCGTTTGGCTCTGCTACATGCAATCAGGGACAGGCTGGTTCTGGCTACCTTGAATGGCTTCCACGCACCCCATGTGATACCCTAGCACCTACAATCATCTTCAGCATTTGCACTAACATCTCCCAGGTTCAAAAAAGAGATCTGGTACAAGGGTATTCTTTGAGTAGTGTCCCTGAGGGTACTCCATTTCAGGTGTGTGGAGATTTTTGGTAACAGTGCCCATTCAGCCTCCACACTTGCTCCAGACATTTTCATGCCCCGTTGTTTTATGTGGTATCTTCATTACCAGAGGTTTGCAACCATGGTAGCCCATTTGTTACAATCCTCTGCTAGTCTCTTTGTGGATGACTAGTCCTTTTCAATCTTCCCATCCATCCAACTTCATCCTACATCATCCATCCAACTTCTTTTTTTGCCTTGTGTTCTTCTGCCATCTGTTTTCACTTCCAGTGCCCATAAACATTCATCACCTGCTGAACCTCTTAAAATGTGCCCTGCAAATTGAAACTTTGTTTTCATAAGCTCTCTGACTAGCATTTGCTCGGTTCCAATAATTTCCAATGCTGTTTTGTTGGTTACCTGATCTATCCATGATATTTTCAGAATGCACGGATACATAAGGACACACATCTCGAAGAACTCCAGTTACTGCCCAAGGAGAGTAATCTCTCCTTTTCAGAGGTGAATCCTTGCCTCTGAAGGTTATATACCTGCTTGGTGTGGCAGAGCCTGGATTTCTTGGCTCCTGGGGCATGCACTAGGGCTCACTTTCCCTAGGCTTTCTCTGAGACAGTGATTTTGAATAAGAAGACTGAGTTGGAGAATTTTATTTGTGGTGAGTTGGAAGGGTTTTTGAGCCAAGAAATACTTCTGTATGTATCTCTAGGAAGAATGTGTAAGTTCCTGGAGTTTTGTTGGGGCTCTTTTGATTACGTTCAAATAATTAATTTAGTGGTATTCTGAATCATTTATATAGCACTGCTAATTTATATGCCACATTACACACTCCTGTATGTTCCCTGCCATGAACTTCACAGTTTAAATAAGACAGGGCCTGCAAAGCATAGGTGCAGGGTTTATTAAATGAAACAAAATTCCTTGAGCATGTGTGTTGAGTAGATACTTGGGGCGCAGTCCTACTCTCCTATTTGTATCTTTGCGCACGGGGTGTTGGGTTACCTCCTGTGTAGGGAGGACAGTCGCACGTTGGCATTCCACCTTGATGATGATATGGAGCCCAAATGTTTGTCTCATGCTTCCGTTTTAAAACAGTCTTCTAATATATAGTGCTGAAACTGCCTTCTAGATACTATTGCATGATTCTGCCTTCATAACACTCGAAGGCAGAATTGTATTTAAAGGACTCCAGTGAACCACATAGTAATTCCAGGGCAAACTGCAGGTTGTTTTGATTTATGCTTAAGATTTGGCATATGGCTCAATGCAAATTAAAACAGCTACATGATAGTAACTTTACAGTCATGACTGGCACCAAACTGGCCTCCTTGTTCAGTCTCATCTGAGTGCTTGGGGTATGAGTGAATTCCCCTGCTTCTTATAGACACAATCCCTCCAGGTTAGGTATAGAACTCACTGGCATGGGGCACAGTTTCACTGCTGCTGCTCAAGCTATTCCTGTTCTGTGGACACAGATCTTCATTCTTCAAGGCTGTTAGTCCCACCAGCATCAAACAAACTTCAATAAATGAAACTGAATTACAACCTGGATGTCCAGAGGCAGGGCCTGGGACTCAGGAAACATGGGTTCGGTTCTCTATTTTGTCCCTCCTTCCTGGGTGACCTCACACAAGTCACTTTGTCTCTCCATGCTTAATTCTTAATCTGTAAAATAATATTTGAGTGCCTCCTGGGTGTGCTGTGGGAATAAATATATTAAGATTGTGAGGTGCTCGGATGTTGCTGTAATGGAGGCCATCTAGGTACTTTTGATATCTCAGTGGTAAGAAAGACTGCTCCCTGGGACAGGAAGATTGGTGGATTGGCCTCTGCTGGACTGCAGCTGTGCTGGCAGGGCCCCACTGCAGCTAATAATGATTTGGGCCTAAGGTTACTGACAGCAGTGCCTCTGCAAAGCACTGTGAAACAGGAACCTGCTGCTTTTTCAAGAGCAGCTGAATGGATTTGTGGCAAGGAGGAGTCTTTGTGACCTTCCTTTCATATCTGGATCTGGCACTTGGGCACCTGTAACCCCAGGGAGGAGAAATGATAGGGCAATGCAAAGTGCTGGAAATCATTTAAGCAGCACAACCAAAGATGAAAAAATCTCCCCAGAGTAATTGAAAGACAGAGCTGCAGCCTCTGTAACCCTATCTACAGTAACAGTGGAATTCATTTTGTATGATTTGATTACTGAATCCCCTTCATGTCAGACAGTCTTCACAGTGGAGTGTTTCCCATCTCCAGGGCAACTGGAGGCAGATCTTTGCTCTGAACCTGGGCTTAGAACAGGGGTGGGTAAACTGTGGCCCGGGGCTGCATCTAACCCTCGAGCTCCTGCCAGGGAGCAGGGTCGGGGGCTTGGCCCCACTCAGTGCAGCTCCTGGAAGCAGCAACATGTCCCTCCTCCGACTCCTACGCGTAGCGGCATCCAGGGGCTAGGCACGCTGCCCCCACCCTGAGCGCCATCCCCACAGCTCCCATTGGCTGGGCGGTGCCTGCCGCATAAGAGCCAGACAGGGGACATGCTGTTGCTTCTGGGAGCTGCTTGAGGTAAGCGCTGCCTGGAGCCTGCATCCCTGACCACCTCCCACACCCTAACCCCCTGCCCCAGCCCTGATCCCCCACCTGTCCTCAAGCGCCTTGGTCCCAGCCCCTCGGTCCCAGCCCGTAGCACTGTCCTGCACTCCTAACTCCTCATCTGCAGCCCCACCCAAGACCCGACACCCCCAGCTGGAACCCTCTCGCACCCCAGCCCTCAATTTCCTGAGCATTTATGGTACACTATACGATTTCCATACCCAGATTTGGCCCTCGGGCCAAAAAGTTTGCCCACCGCTGGCTTAGAACCATCCCTCATTAGGGCTCTTCAGAATTCTCTACCTCCAAGCAGCAAAGAATCCTGTGGCACCTTATAGACTAACAGACGTTTTGGAGCATGAGCTTTCGTGGGTGAATACCCACTTCCTCAGATGCATGTAATGGAAATATCCAGGGGCAGGTATATATATGCTAGCAAGCAAGCTAGAGATAACGAGGTCGGTTCAATCAGGGAGGATGAGGCCCTGTTCTAGCAGTTGAGGTGTGAAAACCAAGAGAGGAGAAACTGGTTCTGTAATTGGCAAGCCATTCACAGTCTTTGTTCAATCCTGAGCTGATGGTGTCAAATTTGCAGATGAACTGAAGCTCAGCAGTTTCTCTTTGAAGTCTGGTCCTGAAGTTTTTTTGCTGCAGGATGGCTACAGGATTCTTTGCTGCTTTTACAGATCCAGACTAACACGGCTACCCTCTGAGGGCTTGTCTACATCAGAAAGTTGCAGCCCTGGTGAGGGAGTTACAGCGCTGCAACTTAGGAGGTGTACACATCTGCAGGGCACCACCAGCGCTGCAACTCCCTGTTTGCAGCGCTGGCCGTACTCCCGTTTTGTCTTGGGTGTAGAGGATCCAGCGCTGGTGATCAAGTATAGACACTTACCAGCGCTTTTCTTGACCTCCGTGGAATAAGCAGGTATCCCAGCATACCTGAGGAAGCCTCTGGTAATCAAACTGGTCTCCTTCCCCAGCTTGCTCTCGCGTTCCCCGAACCCCGAGCAAGCAGGTCTCCTTCCCTGAGGTTTGCTGGGTGGTTCGGGGAACGCGAGAGCAAACCGCGGCGAAGCTGGTCTCCTTCCCCAGCTTGCTCTCTTGTTCCCCGAACCCCCGAGCAAGCAGGTCTCCTTCCCTGCGGTTTGCAGGGTGGTTCGGGGAACGCGAGAGCAAACCGCGGCGAAGCTGGTCTCCTTCCCCGGTTTGCTCTCGTGTTCCCCGAACAAGCAGGTCTCCTTCCCTACGGTTTGCAGGGTGGTTCGGGGAACGCGAGAGCAAACCGCGGCGAAGCTGGTCTCCTTTCCCAGTTTGCTCTCTCGTTCCCCGAACCCCCGAGCAAGCAGGTCTCCTTCCCTACGGTTTGCAGGGTGCTTCGGGGAACGCGAGAGCAAACCGCGGTGAAGCTGGTCTCCTTTCCCGGTTTGCTCTCGCGTTCCCCGAACCCCCCTTGAAGCCGCCCAACAGCGCTGCAGTGTGGCCACATCTAACACCACTTGCAGCGCTGGTTGCTGTAAGTGTGGCCACTCTGCAGCGGTGGCCCTATACAGCTGTACTAATACAGCTGTAACAACCAGCGCTGCAAAATTTTAGATGTAGACATGGCCTGATACCTCCAAGCAGCAGACCCAGGACTTCGTTTGTAGCAAAGCTTTTACAGGGTTTTAAAAAGATTGTAAACTCAATGTATCTCAGTTAATTCGTTGGCTTGGAGGTTTTTCTCCTCAAAAGTGCTCCAATTTTAAAAAAAGTTCTGGCTTTCTGAGGAGAGTTTAAAATTTCTGTTTAGAGTTCTGGATACCAGAACTGTCATGTGTGAACTGACTAATGGCTGCTATAATCTGGTCTCCTGCCTCAGACAATGGCCAATGCCAGAAGCTTCAGCTGGAAGACATACTCCTGCCCTCCTTCCTTTACCTCACAAAATGCAGCTACTTATGCAGCACTATACCATAGAGAAGGGTTTTCGTGCTCACCCCAGTTCCAGATACCTTTTACTTTGGAACATGGGATTGATGGTCTATGTAATTTCTGTCTCAGCTGTGTAATTACAGATGATGTTCTTTATCTGAATGTCTAATCCTTTTTTGAATGGTGCTGCTGAATTGCATTGATAAGTGTCCAGCAGCAGCAACATTTATTCCCTTCTATCTGTTTTAGACGTTTCATGTTTTTAATGCTGTAGAAGTGCCTATCGTACTCTGAGAGGGGCAAATGGGAGTCCTTGAGTGACCTTCTCCACACTGTTCGTTATTGTGTATAGTTCTAATCTCTCTCCTCTTGATTTTTTTCTTTTTCATGCTAAACAATTCTGGTCTCTCTATTCTTTTCTTGTATGACATGATTTACATTTACAAAAGATGTATTGGTTTGTTTCTGTTTTGTTCTCCACATCAAAGGTGTATGTCAGGATACCTGAACTCTTTGGCACTGTGGTGTAGTAGATTGAGAGTTCCATGGCAGCTTCATTTAAATTAAAATATGGAAGTTTTAATGCATAAAATTTAAAAATGCATGAAGCAAGCAATACATAAGCCTCTGTTCTTCAATTTAAGATTAAATTCAGTTTTTTATTTTGTCTCCATATTTTCAGTTTTTGATATGCATTGTCAGTACACATACAAAGCTCTGTGGCATAACTGTCTTGTAGAAGTTGTCCTGGGGAGCTGGAAGTTACAGCCAGGGCTTTGGAGCTGTGCTCCGGCTCTGGAGTAAGCTCCAGGCAAAAACCTGCAGCTCCACCGCTCCAGAGCCGCTCCGGACTCCGCTCCAAAGCCCTGGTTACAGCAGTTCTGTAGAGGCATAGTGGGGCTTTTGACATCTAGGAGGTTGTGGGATAAGTACATTAAATGTATGTTTCTGCTAAAATGATGTTCAATTAAACTCTTTAGGTTTCAGAGTTAATGTCCTATTGAGATGAATTTGCACCCGTGACTTATTTTTTCAGAATGATAGCACTACATCAGTATACATTTGGTTCATGCTTTCAAATTTAACTTGATATTAATATGGGCTGGAAACTTACTCCTTTTTTTAAAAAAAAATGAAAGCTTTGATTCTGGAGCCAAAGCATTGCAGGATACTGGTTACAAGTATTTTTTAATTCTTAACTATTTTGTCTGATACTGAAGTAAGGTTCGCTTGCCACTGATTCCTAGGATCATGCTCAGCAGCACCTTTGCAAAAACGCACATACAATATTGGCCACCCTCTAGTCTTCCTACATAGTAGCTGTTTTTAATGCTATATTATTTATTTTTATTATTAGCTCAGTTAATTTGGTCTTTAGTTCTTTCTAAATTCCAAAATAAATCATCTGGCTGTGGAGATCTACTGGAATTTAGCTTGTCTAACTGTGCCATCACCTCTCTTTTGATACCTCTGTCACTGACAATGCCTCCTCCTTATCTGTGCAGAGTAATCTCAAGGATGCTACTTCCCTCTTATCCTGTATTGTCTCCTTATCCTCTTTGATTGCCTCCTTTATATGTTGGTGGTCCAGCTGACACACACTCCCCAGAGCACACTGCTTCTGAAGTTCTTGAAGAATTCCTCATCTATTTTAGAGCCAAATTCTTCCATCAGTTACTGGCACACAGCTTTTGTTATTTGTTCTTCAAATATCCTCCTAGCTTTCAGTCCCTTATACCATCTTGTGCATGTGCGGGCATGCATATGTACACCATTTTTCTCTTTGCTATTCCTCCTCACCTCCTTTACCTTTCTCCACTACAATTCATTCACCAAATCTGGAGGAGGAGCTGAAGGAGGCATTTTTAGAACAAATAACAGAAATAGCCAAAACACGTGATCTGATAATAATTGGGGGACTTTAACTACCCAGGCATCTGTTGAAAAAGTAATACAAAAAGAGAGAAAATGTACAGTAAGTTCTTGGAATGTGTTTGGAACAACTTCTTGTTTCAGAAAGCAGAGGAAGTAACTAGAGGGCAGCCATGTTCGAGCTGATTATGGCTAATAGAATTGGTTGTGAATCTGAATATGGAAGGCAGCTTGGTTGAAAGGGATCATGAAATGACAGATTTCATGATTCTAAGGAAAAGAAGGACTCAGAGCAGCATAATAAGAACAATGGACTTCAAAAAGGCAGACTTTAACAAACTCAGAAACCTGCAGTGTAAAGTCCCATGGGAAAAAATATCTAAGGGAAAAATGAGTTCAGAAGAGCTTCTAGTTTTTCAGAGAAACAATATTAAAGTCACAACAGAAAATCTTGCGGCCACAAAGGAAAGATAGGAAGCTAGTATGCACCAGGAGCTCTTTAATGACCTGAAAAGTCAAAAAGGCATCCTACAAAAAGTGGAAACATGGACAGATTGCTAAGGTTTGAGTTCAAAAGAATAGCACGAGAATGCAGGGACAAAATCAGAAAGGCTAAGGCACAAAATGAGTTACACCTAGCAAGGGATATAAAAGCCAGTCAGAAGGTATTTGTAAATACCTAAGGATCAACATAAAGATGAAGGGAAGTGTAGGTCCTCTGCTTAGTGTGGAAGGAGAGCTAGTAATGGATGACACCAATAAGGCTGAGGTGTTTAATGTCTGTTTGCGTCAGTCTTCACTAAAAAGGTTAATTGTGAGCAGGTGCTTAACAAATTTAATATTAACAGTAAGGGGGAAGGAACAGAAGCCTAGTGAAAGAGCAGGTTAAGGAGTGTTTAGATGAGTTAACTGTATTTTTCAAGTCAGGAAGTCCTGATGAAATTCACCCTAGGGTACTTAAGCTCGCTGAAGCAATCTCAGAACCGTTAGTGATTATCTTCAAGAACTCATGGAGAATCGTAGAATATCAGGGTTGGAAGAGACCTCAGGAGGTGATCTAGTCCAATCCCCTGCTCAAAGCAAGACCAACACTAACTAAATTGTCCCAGCCAAGACTTTGTCAAGCCGGGCCTCAAAAACCTCTAAGGATGCTTCACTCTAAGGATGATCACTACCTGTTGAGTCCAACAATCTAGCCAGCTTTCTATCCACCTTGTAGTCCATTCATCCAATCCATACTCTTTTAGCTTGCTGGCAAGAATACTGTGGGAGAGCCATATCAAAAGCTTTGCTAAAGTCAAGATATGTCACATCGACTGCTTTCCCCATATCCACAGAGCCAGTTATCTCATAATAGAAGGCAATCAGTTTGGTCAGGCATGACTTCCCCTTGGTGAATCCATGTTGACTGTTCCTGATCACCTTACTCTCCCCCAAGTGCTTCAAAATGGATTCCTTGAGTACCTGCTCCATGATTTTGCCGGGGACAGAGATGAGTCTGTATTTCCCCGGGTTCTCTTTCTTTCCTTTTTTAAATATAGGCACTATATTTGCCTTTTCCCAATTGTCCAGGGCCTCCCCCGATTGAGAATGGGTGAAGTCCCAGCGAACTAGAGAAGGGCATACATAGTATCTATTTTTAGAAAGGGAAACAGAGGGGACCCAGGAAATTATAGACCAGTCAGCCTAACTTTGATATCTGTAAAGATACTGGAACAGATTATTAAACAATCAAGTTGTAAGCATCTAGAGGATAGTAGGGTGATAAGGAGAAGCCAAGAACAAATCATGCCAAACTAACCAAATTTCCTCCTTTGATAGGGTTACTGGGCTGGGGCAGAAGGGGACATTAGATATGATGTATCCTGCATTTAGTAAGGCCTTTTGACAGAGTTCCAAACTAGGGATATGTGCTCTAGTGAAAATACTATAAGGTAAATGCAAAGCTGGTTGAAAACTCATACTCAGAGTAGTTATCAACGGTTTGCTGTCAAAGTGGGAGGATGTATTTAGTGGGTTCCTACAGGGCTCTGTCCTGGGTATGGTGGTATTCAGTATTTTCATTAGTGACTTGATTAACAGAATGGCAATTATGCTTTTAAAATGTGTGGATGACACCAAGGTGGAAGAGATTGCTAGCACTTTGGAGGATAGGATTAGAATTTAAAATTATAAACCAATTCTCCAATTTACCAAGGTAATCAACCAGGTGAAATTCAGTAAAGACAAATGCAGAGCACTGTACTTCAGAAAGGAAAAATCAAGTGCACAACTACAAAATGAGGAATAACTGGCAAGGCAGTAGTAATACTGTGGAAAAGAATCTGGGAATTATAGTGAGTTTCAAATTGAATATGAGTCAACAATATGCAAAAATGTCTAATATTCTGAGTATATTACAGGAATATTTTATGTAAGAGATGGGAGGTAATTGTCCTGCTCTGCTTGGCACTGGTGAGGCCTCAGTTGGAGTACTGTGTCAAATTCTGGGTGCCATCCTGTAGGAAAGATGTAGATAAATTGGAGAGAGTCCAGAGGAGAGCAACAAAACTGATAAAAGGTTTAGAAAACTTGACTTGTGAGAGAAGGTGAAAAAACCTGGGCGTGTTTAATCTTGAAAAAAGAAAGTCGAGGTGGGGACCCAATAACAGTCTTCAAATACATTAGGGGCTGTATAACAGGCTTTGCTGGCTCCGGAGTTAACTCAGCACCCCAGTCATTCAAATCCCTACCTGTTTACACTGGTTGAGCTCTGATTGAAAAGCAGTGGGCAGATGAGGCCAGTAACTGAGTGGGGGTACATCTCAGGGGTTAATTGGTGGAAGTATCCCCAGCACCTAGTCCTGTATAAGCAGACAGAAATGGAGTGTCAGAGGAAGAGTTGGGAGCTTGAAGGAAAGCAGAAGTAGGAAGCCCTGCCTGCTGTTGCTACAGCACCCTTACTCAGAAGCAAATTGAGAAACTGGTGACTCATTGTAAATATAAAATACAATAAAACAGTGTGGTGGGGAAGGAGTGGTTGTGGTTTGTGGTTAAGGACTGATAGGACGCAATGACTGCGCTATGACAGACCGTTATAAAGGGGATGGTGATCAATTGTTCTCCATGTCCATTGAAGGTAGGACAAGAAGTAATTGTATTAATCTGCAGCAAGGGAGATTTAGGCTTGATTTTAGGAAAACCTTTCTAACTATAAGGATAGCTAAGTTCTGGAATAGGCTTCTAAAGGAGGTTGTGGAATCCCCGTCATTGGAGGTTTTCAAGAACTGGTTAGACAAACACCTGTCATGGATGGTTTAGATATAGTTGTCATGCCTCAGTGTAGGGGATGGATTAGATGATTTCTTGAGGTTCCTACCATCCCTATATTTCTATAGAGAAGGCTCACAGAATCAAACTAGGATATTTCAGGCTTGGAATTCCCTCTAGGTGCTTCTCCAGCTTCCCTTTGTTACCACCCAGTGAAGTGTAGACAGGGTTTGGCATTTCTATCACTGTGTCACATAACTCTGCCAACACGGCGATTAAATTGCTGGTCTTGTCTCTACAGCTTCTTCTAGGTCTATTTATTGATGATAAATACCCACTGGGAATTACAGACCCCAAAACTCCTAGTGTACACAAATTCAACCTCATACCAGTTTGAGAAGGGCTAGGGTACTGACATTCCTTCCGTGGTGCTGTCTCTAGACCAGGGATTGGCAACCTTTGGCACATGACCCAGACCAGTTTGTTTACCTGCTGCATCCGCAGATTCGGCCAATCGTGGCTCCCAGCCAGTGGGGGTTGCGGGAAGTGGCGTTGGTCGAGGGATGTGCCAGCTGCCACTTCCTACAGCCACCATTGGCCTGGAGTGGCAAACTGCAGCCAGTGAGAGCTGCGATCGGTCAAACCTGCGGACGCGGCAGGTAAACACACCGGCCTGGCCCACCAGGGTGCTTACCCTGGCGGGCCGCGGACCAAACGTGGCCGATCCCTGCTCTAGACCCATCTCAGAGGCTTCCTTCTAAAAATTGGGCTCAAATAATAGGTGCCTGATAAATTTGAATCCGCTCTTACAGGTTGCAGGGAAAAGGAACTTTCTCTTTCCTACTCCCTCCATTCCCTGAATTGCCGAGGTGTAGTTGTGCCTTTGTTGTGCTAACCCTTCCCCAGTCTCCATTTTTTCTGTTCTCTCCAGTGAATAACTCTAGGATTTCTTTCTGTGGGTAAAACTGACTCGACTTTTTTGGTCAGTTTCTGAGCTGCTTATAGGGCTCTGAAAAGCAGCAATGAAATCCAACTAGACTGATCAGTTTTCACTTTGCTGCAGGTTGGGAATGCTCTGAGCAGTAGCAGGGGCAAGGGAGCTGTGTGCAGACCTAGGAAGACAGCACTGTATTGGTTTATATTTTATTCATCTGTAAAAGGTTATTTTTGCGACGGGAAAGGCTAATTTTTTTTTATTTTTTAAGGCAAAGTTGCAATAAAATGTCAACATGCTATATTGTACGTTACTTATTATGTATTGAGGATCAGGTTAATATTCAAAGAACCTGACTAAAGATTCTGGTTTTCTGGCTGAGGAGCCTTTTTAAACAAACCCTTGGATTCTGCTGAAGTTGATAGTACTTACCTGGGAAAGCCTCCTCCGTGGCCAGACAAGTGGATTTGTCAGGCCTTGTTCATTTTCATATTAGACGTCTGGTTCCAATTTGGTTATTTATAGCCATGTCTGTGGTGCTTCTTACTGGTATTTGAACACTTCACCACATTAAATATCACACCAGTTACCTTTGGAAGGCAGAGCTTTCTACATCTTCCTTCTGCTAGGCTGGTTTCTTACAGAGATAGGGATTGGTTGTTGATCGCTTCTACATCGAGAGTCTGCACTCCGGTTGTTTGGATGAAGACAGAGATTCTCTCTTCTATACTGGCTTTCCTTCTAACTAATAAATGAAGAATCTATATTTCCCTTGTGTAGCTGGCCTAGCATGTGGAACTGTGAGTGGCTCAGGGAGAGCTGCCATAGTGGCTTTGGATTTCAGACTTCTGAATAATCTGTATTTAGTTTCCAGAATCTTGCTCCTACAGTTCCCTGTGGTGTTGGTAATAACCAGGGGTCCTAGAAATCCATTTGCCGTGGAAAAATGCTGAATTTGCATTTTTACAGAGAATCTTTGGTTTTTACATTTAGTGTGTGTGAGGGAGGCAGGACATATACAGTAGAACCCTGTTTATCCAAACCTTCATTATTTCTCTGTCCATGTTAACTGAACCACCCGAGCCCCAGCTGTGCAGGGCTGACCGCCCGAACCCCGCCGCAGTCATTCCCTGACGGTTATTACGGAGAGCTGGATTATGGAGGCTCAGATGAATGGGGATCTACTGTATATCAGTAAAACATTATGTTCAGCTGATCCCTATATATATTGTGGCTAGGGAAACTAAAGTTCAGCATTTCATTTTGATCATGGAAAAATGCAGATTTTTATGTTTTGTTATTGGAGAATTTTGGGGGTTTTTATCACAGGAAACTAGGATCCCTGATAATAATATGGACCATCAATAGAGACAGGCTCCGCCTCAACTTTCTATCGTGCTGTTTACATGCTGTATGAGAGCCTTCCTAGTGGCACCTTGTAGGCAAATTACCTGGCTGTTGTCATGATAAGTCTAACTCTTCTACCTATGCTCCTGGTAGGGGGTTCTTGTCATCAGGACAGCTTAAATATGTAATTTTTAGATTGCAAATGAATTGATTGTCTTAGTCCAGCTCTTAGCAGCGAGTTGTTCACTATGAATATCATCCTACTACCGTTGTTAAGGAAGAGGGAGTCCCTATTTTTTAGTAACATATTTACATTTTCCTGTTGGGTTCCCCAGTGGCAGTGTCTGTGGAGAAGCTGAAGAGGGGACAGGCTGTGGGGACTTGGCAGTAGTCAGTCCCTCCAGCCAGGGTTGAAACCCAGGCGGAAGGGTAGTGTATAGTGCCCATGCTGCATTTGTTCCCTCTATTTAACTGTATGGTCCTTGTCACCGTAGTGTCTGAATGCCTCACACACACTAGTGAATTTACCCTCACAAATTTCCTGGTGGAGAGAGCAGTGTCATCCCCACTTCATATATGAGGAACTAAGGTGTCTAGAGATTCAGGATGGACTTTCAAACCCACCAAAGTGACTTAGACCTCACATCCCATTAGCACTCAGGAAAACTCACCTCTCGCCGAGAGTCTGTGATAGAGCAGGAAGCTGAACCCAGGTCTCCTGACCCCCTCTGTGCAGTGCTTTAAATGCAGGATCCTTCTTCTGGCCTACGGCTAGAGGACGCAGTCACAGGCTCTTAGACAGCACCTTTTAACGAAGTGAAATTATGAAAGAACAATTTAGGGAGGAGACATTGAAGTTATGCTCTCAGGTTAAAAATTATATTTTAAATCATCTTCCTCATAATTCACCTTAAATTGTTGAAATGAAAAGAAAAGAAAAAGAAAAGCTTTACAGTTTCATTTCACTACATACAGATAATGTAAAGTTTACTTTTTGCTGTTCTCTCCAATTGGTCACCAAAACAGTTTAGTCTTCTTTTTTTGTTGTTGTTGGTATTCCTGTTGATTTTGGAGATTGTTTAAGGTTGCAGACACCGGAGAGGAATGTTTTATTTTAAAAAAATCATCCATTAGACTAAAAAACTTGTCCTAAGTTTGATAAAAGGCTGTTCTACAAAATCACAATTTTGTAGCTAAATTGCACTTGACAGTGTCTCTTCAAACAGAAATCTAGCATTGCATCCTGTGATGTGCTGCAAAGAGATTCCAATTTTGGACTTGCCAACACTGTTAAATGTGGGGATTTGTATTGACACACTTGCATCTTTCATGTAGTTCAGTGTCAATACATGCTTTTGCTAGCTTTCCAGACTCTGTCACTGTGGACTTGTGTAGGGCTTAGCCCGGGGGTCTCAAACTCAAATCACCCCAAGGGCCACATGAGGGCTAGTAAGTTGGCTGGAGGGCTGCATCACTGACACCTTTTCATATAAAGGTACAAAAGCCCCCTGCCCCCACTCCACCCTTTTCATGAGGCCCTGCCCCTGCCCTTCCTCTTCCAACCCCTTCCCCAAATCCCCGCCCCTGCCCTGCCTCTTCTCTGACCCCCCCCCCCCCCCCAAAGCACTAAGCACTGCCAAACAGCTGTGGGAAGCACCTGGAGGTAGGCAGAGGTGGGAAGCACCTGGAGGTAGGCAGAGGAGCGGGGATGTGGTGTGCTGGGGCAGCAGGGGAGAGGGGAGCTTGGTGGCTGCAGGAAATAACTCTTGGGGGGGCGCAGGGAGCTTGACGGGTGCAACAAATAACTTGGCAGGCCATGTGTTTGAGACCCGTGGCTTAGCCACTTACTTTAGGAGTTTTCAATCGGGGTTTAGGCAATACAAGTGAAACTGGCCTTCAGACCTCCTGTGTTCTGGCTAAGAAGGGAAGCATGACCTTTGACCTAAATGTCTGGAGTAAATCTCCAGCTGGCTTTGATAATCAGTAATACTTTCTTATGACAAAAATACAAATCCTTTGACTTGTTGGAAATGGACTTACTAGCCAGCCCTCCTCAAACTGGGAAGCAAACACAGATCAGCAGCTAGGACTTGCATTGCAGCAGTACCAGGAAAATATTTCCTACCTCTATGTCCAGTTCCTCTTACTAATTGCACAGAATTGCCATGTGCAATTCAAACTCCAAGTCCCATGCTGGAAATTGTGGTACTCTCATCGCCAGGTTAATACTACATTTCCATGTGTTTCTTTAATAAATGTCAGGTCTCTCTGTCTCTCTCTCTCTCTCTCTCTCTCTCTCAGAGAGCAAGAACAACTCCCCACCTGGGAGCACAGAGATTGGCATATGCTGTTCTTACTAATTTGTGCCGCTTCTGCTGCTATAAATTTAAAGTTGCTTGCTTATTGGAAAAAGACCGTTCTGGTTTCAGAGGGTTTGACGGTATTGTCCACATTAGCAAACGGAGATTTTCTAAGCAGTTTGGGATGAAAAGATACTTATTCTTCTCCACGGCATACTTATTTAATATTGCAGAGACTTGTATGATGCAGAGCTGGGAATTTTATCATGTTTATTTCTTTTGTCCTAGACATCTTCAGGTAGCTAAAGCCGAGCTAGTTCAGCCTAAAGACGGCAGCAAGCGGTATAATGCGGAAGCCAGGCCCTCAGAAAGGTAAGTGGTAATGCTTGGTCTAGGAGAAGGCCCTTCGGTTGGTTAGTTTGGGTATAAACTAATGAATCAATTGCAGATCATTAGAGAGTTGGTATGAAGATGGAGAGGAAGCTCTGGGACCTGTGTAGCAGTCTGGAGCAAAGCCCGAAGAGAAGGGAATGCAGTAGGTCTCACTTGGACCGCTTGGACAGTAGTCCACATGGGTAAAAGTTAAAGAAAAATCTCTGTTGTCATTTAGTCATCCCCATGCCAGTGCAGTCTGCTCACGAGAGACACAGAGCTGAACTGCTGTGGAGACTTCAGTCTCAGTGATGCTGCGGGGTGCTGCCAGGTCAGGGCAGAGATCATTGGGGGACTAGCATGGGGGAGCTCACACTGCAGCTATCTGCACTGTACCTGCTTCATCGGTAAAACTTCAGTTCCCATTGCTGCAGAGTCCCTTCACCATCTTGTGCACAATAATAACTGTCACAGACCTTTTTAAAGAAGCACTGAGTCTGGCTTGGGTGGCAAGGCCATTTGAAGGGAGCTTTTGCTATCCTCATAGCACCCCTGCAGCATCTGGGGCATCATGTCAGGCAGAGATATTCCACTGTGAAGCCTGGTCCATGCACCATCTGCTAGTGCTCCCAGCATGATCTGAGCTGGTGCTTGCTGTTAGAAGCCTCCCCCTTCTAATGAGGCATGAAACTGAAGACCAGCTTACCTTGCGGAGATCAAATATATCACAGGAACTTAACTCTAGTTGACTGAATCTTTCATCCCATTACAAGGCTTTTGCAACTGGGAGCACAGGGAGCACTGTGCAGTTATAAGCAAGCTACCTATGTGCTGTTTGCCTAACAGAAGGATAAACCCAAGCAGTCTGTTTGCATCTTAGCAGTTCGGGACTTTTGTTCTTTAAAGAAATATTGATTTCCTTCAGTGTTGTTCCATACATGTGCATTTCACTGGAGTGATCTCATCACACTGTCTACAGAGCATGGGGGAGGGGAGAACAGTAAAAAGAGAAGCAGCCGTTGCAGTTTTGTTCACATCTGCCGCATGCGCGTGTTTATTGCAGGAGATTTCCATGCTTGATTTCTTCCTCCTTCCCTTTATTTTTTTTTTGCCTCCTTTGCTGCTCCAGAGGTTTATCCTACAGGAGCATTATCCTCTTTCTAGCACCACTTGTCCTTTAATGAAGTGAAAGTAAATGAAGGAAAACAGGGAGCACATGCTGGGAGGCAGCTGGAGGGCCTGGAAATAAAAGAGGCAGGTTGATTAGTCAGCAGCGTGGCCTCTCACACAGCTTGTCATCTTTCGCCCCGTGGAGCAGGAGGCTAGGCAGTTTTGCCGTTGTGACCTTTGTGTTGTAAATGCAGTGCCGTATGTTCCAGAATCAATGCATGTGCTGGATACAAACAGGTTCCTGTCCTATTTACCTGGTTTTCTATAACTCACTGAACTTTTTTAACTAAAGTATTTGCACATCGGAGCCCCTGTGTTCCTGGAGTTTCTTTCCCCTTTTGTTGGTTTTGTGTGCTGCTTAGGAAAGATTTTGCATTAAAAAAAATTAACTGCAGAAATGGAACTTATCCTGCAGAGAACTCAATAAAGTAATCCAGAATGCCTGAAGTAGTGAGCATTTGAACAGAGGTATGGTATGGGGGAGGGGGCACTAAGTGCCCCCATAGGTATTCTCCATCGCTGTCTTCTGAGCTTTGTCTGCTCCATCCTTGCTTTTCTCAAGAGGTGGTAGAGCATCTCCTTCCCTGTGAACTATCAGTTGTTAGTCTGCCTGGGAACACTGATTGATTGCCCAAAGGCAGTGATGAGCTGCCAAAATCTTAACAACCGGTTCCCTCCTCACCCCACAAGGGGGTCATGGCCTGCCCCCGCCCCCCAGGACTCCTGCCCCATCCAACCCCCCGCATTCCTTGATGCACCCCCCGGGACCTCTGCCCCATCCACCCCCCTTCCCTGTCCCCTGCTGCCCCCTGCCGCCCCATCCAACCCCTTCTCTCATTCCTGATGGCCCCCTGTGACCCCTGCCCCATTCAACCCCTTCTCCTGGTCCCCTGACTGCCCCTGCAACCCCTGCCCCTGACTGCCTCCCACCGCCCCATCCAACCCCCCCCTCCTTCCTGACTGCTCCTCCAGGACTCTTGTCCCTATTCAACCCCCATGTTCCCCACCCTCTGACCGCCCCAACCCCTATTCACCCCCCCAACGCCTCCCCCCGAGCTCCCCTGCACTCTATCCAGCACCCCCTTGCTCTCTGCCCTCTTACTGCGCTGCCTGGAGGTGGCTGGCGGTGCTTCAGCCGCACTGCTCGTCTGGAGCCAGGCCACACCGGGTCAGGCCGAGCTTGCAGTCTTCCCCCCTCCTCTCCCCCCCCTGCTTCCCTCGAATCAGCTCTTTGCACGGGAAGCCTGAGAGGGCTGAGAAGCAAGTGGTGGCTTTGTGCTCAGACTCCTTTTCGTGGTGGAAGAGTATATTTCATAGAGCTGCACAAAATACTTTGTAAAACAGCATTAAAATAGCTTAAAAATGCAATGTAAAATAAATGAGTTAGACTGTAATAGCAATAAGGCATGCCGGGATGTGCATTAGTCAGCTACCAGTGCATGATGCAGCCTCGTTTGATAAGCAGCTCACCCAAATAGAGACTAATAGCCTATTAATGCATGGTCTGTCGGGCTTCCATGTGTGGAGTCGCCTGTTTTGTTGCTTATCACACTTTGGGAAGGGTCTGGAGAATCCCTCCATTTTTATGCCACTTCACAGTCTGGGGCCACTATCCTCGTGAGCAGAGGACTTGAAGTGACAGCCTGTGGAGCCATCAGCACCATTTCTTGAGCAGCCAGTGGGATGCTATCTAGCTGAATTTGGCTCTCTCTGCAAGAGTTGAGCAATTCTCTGTGTCTCAGACCCTGGTGACCTGGGCAGTGAACACCCCATACTGGAGCTCAGACTCCTGATATTTTGCGTGTGATTCTTCAGGACTTTGGAGGAAATCCATTGATGTCCAAGCCCCTGGATGACCAGAAGAGAGTCTAGGTGGGGGAGGGAATAGCTGCACTGACCTTTATTTGGAAATGGGGATCTGATCCAGGCTTCCCACTCCCATAAAACAGCACAGGGGGAGGCAGCTCCCTTTCACTTTCATTTCCCCCCCTCAGAGTCTGTCCCTGAAGCCTACTAGCCTTTAGCCTCATTTAAAATGTTAAAAACTAGAAGGTGAAAGGGTTTGTTCCTTTCCTCTTGGCTCATCATTAATGATGAATATTAGCAGGTGAGAGTTGATAGAGACTGAGACCCAGTAGACACCTGAGGCCCAGTTTTCCTTCTCTTGAGTTCAGTGGGATGAGGCAGATGTAAACTGAGATGGGGGCTTGGTAGATTCTGCAGTGGATGTTGATGCAGGGAGAGCGAGTCAAACAGTGGGAGCTTCCCTCTTGTCCTGGGGTCAGTTCTTCCCTGGGAGATACAAAGTGCCTGAGTCAGAGGAAACCAAGTCAGTGTCCAGTGTGTAGCTGCGTGACCACCTCATGCTGAAGGGTAGAGCTGAATCAGGCAGGCTTCCTCACTCACATGAATGCTTTGTTTCTTGTCTTAGCCATAGACTGGAAAGATGGTAGAAAGCACAAGTATGGCCGCCCATCAGAGTCTCCTTCCCAGTACCAAGGTAAGAAGGTACTTCTCAGCTCCCTCTTGTCCCTCTCCTTGAGGTTGTTGAATTGCTGAGGACCAAAACTCACCCCATATGCTAGAAAACTGGTGCAAACTGCATTTAAGGGGCCTTGCCCATAGCAGTAGTATGTAGAAATGACTGTTTGCACAAGGGTGCATGTTCTGTTGCACTATAGGGTTTCCTTACTTCTAGGTGAACTGTTTTTCACATTCATGTGAAATGGTTAATCCAGGCCCAGTCCTGTGAGTGCAATTGTGACTGTATCTGAACACTGAATATTGCACATTCCCATTTTTCCAGCAGCAGGATGTTGGTGTCCACCCCAGTAGACTGGAGCCCCTTGTGAGTCAGCACAGCTGGCAGTTTCTTAGGAGCTGAGGGCAAGGTCTGGAGTTAGCAGCATGAGAGTTAATCACTCTTTTCCTCCCTTAGAGACCATTGGCAGGGCAGGTTGTGGTAGTGTGCAGAGCATCTGCACATTAAGTTTATAAAACTGACAGTTCCTGCTGTCTTTCAGAAGAGACGTCTGGGTGAGTTCTGACTGCTTGGGGCAGTGTAATTTATGACAAGGCCCCACTTTTTACTTATCTTTATAATCTGGGTTTGTTAGTAAGGTTTAATTTACAGATTACCCACTAAACGCATCCACTGAGCCATAAGAAATTAACAAAGCATTCCCAGAGTGAATAGTTCCTAACATAGAGCACTGCATGCCTTTGTGTAGGGCGTTCTTATGTTTCTTAGAGCCATTAAAACCTCTCCCTGCTGTGCATGGGGGCTCTATGTTGTAGGGAAGTGTTAGGTCTCTGTATGTCATTGGGCCCTGAGGTATATCCTAGGGGGCAGCTCTGGGGATTCTCATGTGTGTCTCACGACTCTGCCTGAAAACATGAGCATTATCCACCACTATAGGGCAGCCATCATTGCTTGGAGAATCCTGCCTAGGCCCCTTCTGGTGGTCTGTAGGGACTTCTTCATGATCTCCATTTTGCTGGGTGCTGCATCGTTCCAGGACATGTGGAGGATGTACTTTTTTCAGGGACGAGATTGATTTGAAAAGGTGCCCCTCTCTGAAATTTGATAAAGTGGTGTGGTTTGCTATCCTTTATCATTCTCCATCCCATCCTGAAAGTCTCCAAGCTCTCAGCCAGGGTGAGGAATTGCTAAAAAGATGCACTGTGCTCAGGATCAGTTAATTGTCTGTAAACTGAACAAGTACTTGTGTAACAATAGGAATCCCCTCACTACAACAAATGCTGACTTGCATAGAATCATAGAATATCAGGGTTGGAAGGGACCTCAGGAGACCAGGACCAATTCCCAACTAAATCATCCCAGCCAGGGCTTTGTCAAGCTTGACCTTAAAAACCTCCAAGGAAGGAGATTCCACCACCTCCGTAGGTAACCCATTCCAGTGCTTCACCACCCTCCTAGTGAAAAAGTTTTTCCTAATATCCAACTAAACCTCCCCCACTGAAACTTTTTCTGCAATCTGCTACCACAAGTACTCTTGTTCTTTTTGCGGATACAGACTAACACGGCTGCTACTCTGAAACCTGTCATTATGCAAGGCACTGCATTTAGCTGCATGGAGTGGAAATCCAACTTCATGATACAATCAATTTAGGCTTAAATAGGGACTGGGAATGGCTGAGCCATTACAAACATTGATTATCTCTCCCCTTGTAAGTATTCTCACACTTCTTATCAAACTGTCTGTACTGGGCTATCTTGATTATTACTTCAAAAGTTTTTTTCTTTTACTTAATTGGCCTCTCAGAGTTGGTAAGACAACTCCCATCTTTTCATGCTCTCTGTATGTGTGTATATATCTCCTCAATATGTGTTCCATTCTATGCATCCAAAGAAGTGGGCTGTAGCCCGCAAAAGTTTATGCTCAAATAAATTTGTTAGTCTCTAAGGTGCCCCAAGTTCGCCTGTTCTTTTTACTGAGAACAGTCTAGCAGCATTCTCTTTGGAACCCCCTTTCAGGTAGTTGAAAGGAGCTATCAAATCCCCTCCTCATTCTTCTCTTCTGCAGACTAAACAATCCCAGTTCCCTCAGCCTCTCCTCATAAATCATGTGCTCCAGCCCCCTAATCATTTTTGTGTCCCTCCGCTGGACTCTTTCCAATTTTTCCACATCCTTCTTGTAGAGTGGGGACTAAAACTGGACACAGTATTCCAGATGAGGCCTCACCGATGTCAAATAGAGGGGAATGATCACGTCCCTCGATCTGCTGGCAATGCCCCTATTTATACAGCCCAAAATGCCATTAGCCTTCTTGGCAACAAGGACACACTGTTGATTCATATCCACTTCTCATCCACTGTAACCCCAAGGTCCTTTTCTGCAAAACTGCTGCCTAGCCATTCGGTCCCTAGTCTGTAGCGGTGCATGGGATTCTTCTGTCCTAAGTGCAGGACTCTGCACTTGTCCTTATTGAACCTCATCAAATTTCTTTTGGCCCAATCCTCTAATTTGTCTAGGTCCCTCTGTATCCTGTACCTACCCTCCAGCATATCTACCACTCCTTCCAGTTTAGTGTCATCTGCAAACTTGCTGAGGGTGAAGTCCACGCCATCCTCCAGATCATTAATGAAGATATTGAACAAAACCAGCCCCAGGACCGACCCTTGGGGCACTCCGCTTGAAACTGGCTGCCAACTAGACATGGAGCCATTGATCACTACCCATTGAGCCCAACGATCTAGCCAGCTTTCTGTCCACCTTAGAGTCCATTCATCCAGCCCATACTTCTTTAACTTGCTGGCAAGAATACTGTGGCAGACAGTATCAAAAGCTTTGCTAAAGTCAAGGAATAACACATCCACTGCTTTCCCGTCATCCACAGAGCCAGTTATCTTGTCATAGAAGGCAATTAGGTTAGTCAGGCATGACTTGCCCTTGGTGAATCCATGCTGACTGTTCCTGATCACTGTCCTCTCCTCTAAGTGCTTCAGAATTGATTCCTTGAGGACCTGCTCCATGATTTTTCCAGGGAGTGAGGTGAGGCTGACTGGCCTGTAGTTCCCCAGATCCTCCTCCTTCCCTTTTTTAAAGATGGGAACGACACTAGCCTTTTTCCAGTCATCCAGGACCTCCCCCGTTTGCCATGAGTTTTCAGAGATAATGAACAATGGCTCTGCAGTCACATCCACCAACTCCTTTAGCACCCTCGGATGCAGCACATCCGGCCCCATGGACTTGTGCTCGTCCAGTTTTTCTAAATAGTCCTGAACCACTTCTTTCTCCACAGAGGGCTGGTCACCTCCTCCCCATGCTGTGCTGCCCAGTGCAGCAGTCTGGGAGCTGACCTTGTTTGTGAAGACAGAGGCAAAAAAAGCATTGAGTACATTAGCTTTTTCCACATCCTCTGTCACTAAGTTATCTCCCTCATTCCGTAAGGGGCCCACACTTTCCTTGACTTCCTTCTTGTTGCTAACATACCTGAAGAAACCCTTCTTGTTACTCTTAACATCTCTTGCTAGCTGCAACTCCAAGTGTGATTTGGCCTTCCTGATTTCACTCCTGCATGCCTGAGCAATATTTTTATACTCCTCCCTGGTCATTTGTCCAGTCTTCCACTTCTTGTAAGCTTCTTTTTTGTGTTTAAGATCAGCAAGGATTTCACTGTTAAGCCAAGCTGGTCGCCTGCCATATTTACTTTTCTTCCTACACATTGGGATGGTTTGTTCCTACAACCTCAATAAGGATCCTTTAAAATACAGCCAGCTCTCCTGGACTCCTTTCCCCCCTCATGGTATTCTCCCATAAAGCTCCACACAAGGTCTCCACACTTGGCTGTGACAGTGTAGATACAGCTGCTTTCTGGGTGAGAAAGTGTGACAAAACAGGAATTTTTCATAATATTTTGTATGACTACTGTGTGTGCCTCAGTTTCTCCTAAGTGCTATGTGGTTAACTAGGTGGGGAGAAAAGGCTGTTTGCTCATTGCAGAGACCTGGAAATCCAGGTGTGACTGGCATGTAGCTGTCTGGGTGTTGGCCCCAGACAATGGCCCAGCCAGTTGGTACCTAGCAACTAATGACTGGGGGAGCCCACCCGCTGCAGGAAGCCAGCCAGTTTTGACCAGCTGGAGAACAAAGAGCACGGTGACCATTTTTGTATGGGAAACCAGAACAAAGGGCAGAGGAGGGGCCCCTGTGGGGGTCATTATGTGTGGGCTGCTGGAAGCAGGGCTCACTCTTCTGAACTGAGACTAAAAGGGCGGTAAGAGAGCTCTGGACTCCAAACTGACCCAGATGGACCAGGCTGTAACTTTCTGTTTTCTGTGATAGTCAAGTACTTTCTATACTGTGTTCCAGACATCTGGTAAACCTTCTGCTTTTACGTTACTGGCCCAGAGTCAAGAGTTGGAGGGTGCATTGCTCCCTTTGGGTGGATAAGTCTTCCCACGTGCCCAATTCAGGTGGACTCACTGTGAGGGGAACTTACGGTGTGCAGCAGGGGTGCTGAAGGCTCCAAGACTTGGTCCCAGGAGGCAGCAAAGCCAAGGAACTTATCCCAGTGAGAGTATGACCCTAAGGGGGTTAACACATTGAAGGTGTTCCTCCCAGGACATGTTCCAGAGCTGCACGAGAGCACCAGACTCATGGCTCTGTGACACAGGGTCCTAAACACAATGTGAAAATGGTTCCTGGCAGAGTTAAAACTGGACCAAGGCACCTCTTAGGACAAGGGAGTGGCAGCACATACTGTTCTAAACCCATTAATCCTGAGTGAATTCTTATTCTGTATGTGGCAGGGCAAGAAAGTGGAGTGCACCGAGTTCCACTGGTACCTGTGGTGAATGTGTAACCTAGATTAACAGCTCTGTGTTAGCGAGAACCCTTGGAAATTACAGTAAAGTAGATCTGCAGGAATTCTGCCGTCATCAAAGAATGAAAGCCTGGCAGCTTGGGAGGGTGAAGTCTTGCGTTTTGGAAAGCCGCTAATGTGATCGGAATTGCGAGCAGAGAAGACACTGGCGTTGTCATTTTTCTATACCAAATCTGGATAGACTGTCCTGCTTTCGTATGCTGCCCTGATACTATTTAGCAGGCTCACGTATGGGCTGCAGACTTTAATGGGATGCCTTGATCAGGGTAGGGCAAATTCTCCTTGCACAGATGCGACACAAAATGCACATACATCATGTTCAGTAGGAGTGATGACCCCTTGAGGATTGAAATGCTGATGGAGCCCAAAACAGATTTCATTTAAACACATAAACAAAATCTCCAGCTTCATTCAAATTCCAGGCAAAAGAATTGCATTAAGTACAACATATGGTTGTGAATTTAAACCAGTGCAATTCAGGGAGCTAAGACTTAAATTGGTCATGAGTTCCATAGCTTGACCCCTTGTGCACACGGAGTGTTTTTCTCTAGTAAGTGGTTTTTAAAGTGGGCTAGGGCCCAGTTCTCCCACTTTTACTCACACTGATTAAGACCTTCATCGAGGATACTCATGGAGCACGGCACTGCCTAGAGCAAAGAAGAGTGACAGTATGTTCATGCTGGCAGAGTTACTCGGGGTTTTATAGCTTTGAACTTCTTGGCTCTTGTGTGTTTAAGTCCTAGCTGTAACTCTGTAGTATGTCATGTTCCTCACATCATTTCCTGGTTTTGTTATTTTGTAAGCATACTGGTTTATTTGACTCCGCCGAACAAACCCTATTTGAACGTGTGATCATTCAGGTTCATGAAAGAGTGATGCTCCTTGCATATTGGCCAAAATTTGTGTGTGGGGGGGGAGGAGTGTCTGATGAGAAGTGAATTTAGTGCTAGGGAAAGATGCCAGATAGTGCTGGAGACCAAACTCTTTTCCCGTAGAGCAGGCAGCAGAAGGGCAAGCTTTTGTCTCTCTACTCTGTCCACATGCTTCACTGCTTTCTGTTTTTAGGGGTGAGAGAGAGAGAGTTCGGTTTTCATGGTCTATTCAGTCCTTGGCGCCTCTACTGAGTCAGCCAGCAAGGGGCCCAATTAGCACCAGTTGAGATGCTAGTTTATGTGAAGAGAAGAGCTCACTAGGAACTGGACTACAGCCACCAACTCATTTTGTATAACCCGCTGAACAGCCTTTCAGCAATATTCAGTTGCTACCAACCTGGGCCCTAGAGGCAGCATGATCCATAGCCCACTATCATATCTGATTTATTTAAAGCTAGCAAAACGTACGAATAGTAACAGAATACTGAAAACAGAATATTTCACCTGTGTTATATGGGAGCTCGGACTAGATAATCCCAGTGGTCCCTTCTGGTATTATAATCGATGACTGTACCATTCCTTTAAGATGTCATCAGAAGATGGTTTGGCATCTGGCTCCTGTGCTCTCTGTAGAGTGTGCACCAGAGGTGCTAGGCTCCAGTGCAGATAGAGTTGGAATTGAATGTGCAAGTTAATAATCATGTTTGGATCAATTTGGGAAGGGACCAGAGAAGCCAAGGTTAAGATGACCAAGCCTATTATATCTATATTAAATTGTTTGCTCTGTTTCCCAGTGCAGAGCTCCGGATATGTTCTCTACTCCCTGGCCAAAAAAACTTTTGGATATATCCTGCCTTGTTCTGCATCACTGACTGCTTTCCCTTCCTTGACAAAACTCTTGTGTCAGTCCACTTGGAATCTGTAAAATGGAGTAATGATATTTGCCCACCTTTGTAAAGCACTTTGAGATCTATGGATGAAAAGCATTATACAAAGGGCTAGGAATTTTTATCACTTCTGCTACTAATACATGCATTTGTGTAGAATGCACAAGTGTAAGTCATCCAAAGTTCATCGTAAGTTATCTGTACCATTCATTGTCTACGAGGGAGTGATTTTTAAAAGAAATGTCCTGTAATTAAATGTGTACATATGTATATAAAGGAATTACCAATACAAGATTGTGGGGCCCTAAGTATGCCACATTTGTTCTTTTTTTAAAAAGTCAGTATTCATTAAACAGAGAAATCCTCTATGCCCCCCTTTTTGCTTCAGTTCTTTAAAAATAAATTGTTACCAAAAAAAACCCCTTGAGAACTGAGTCTGTTTCACTGCTGTATGTCTGCTCACGTTATAGTGAGATGGCAGCAAAGAACACTAGAGTTTAAGCTTACATAAGTTTCCATTCTAACACACTGTTTTCAGTGGCACACAGCTTTCTTCAAAATTCACTGTTCAGTCTGGAATCTTCTAGGTCTGGTCTCTGCCAAAAGGTGGATTCATTTAGAAAATTCGAGCAGAAAGGCTTTGACTGGTGTTGCATAAAAGGAGAGAGGAGGAAAATAAACCTACTTCTCCCATAGTGTAAAAAATTAAAGCTTTTTTGGGTAAAAATCTTAAAAGCACCTCAGCCCCTTTTTCAAAAGTGATTTAGGCATGTAGTGTCTGTGCAGGTTGGTTTAAACCTGGCTTATACTGGTTTAGTTTGTATGACATGTAAGAATGTCCACTCGCAAAGTTGCACTTGTTTAACTAAACCAATTTAAAATCACAGCTTTAACTGGGACAACTTTTGTGTGTAAACCAGCCCTCAGTTTGCTTTTCAGTTAAGCCTTTCATCTTCGGGATTGCAGCTATGGGAGGCCATGCTGTTTGAAGAGACAATGGGTGCTGACTAACTGCTTAAAATGCATGTCTAAGGGTATGTCTACGCTATGGGATTATTCCGATTTTACATAAACTGGTTTTGTAAAACAGATTGTATAAAGTCGAGTGCATGCTGCCACACAAAACACAATAATTCGGAGGCGTGCGTCCATGTACCGAGGCGTGCGTCGATTTCCAGAGCATTGCACTGTGGGTAGCTATCCCATAGTTCCCGCAGTCTCTCCCGCCCATTGGTATTCTGGGTTGACATCCCAGTGCATGATGGTGCAAAAACAGTGTCGCGGGTTTTTCTGGGTAAATGTCATCACTCATTCTTTCTTCCGTGAAAGCAACGGCAGACAATCATTTCGCGCCCTTTTTCCCTGGATTGCCCCGGCAGACACCATAGCATGGCAACCATGGAGCCTGTTTTGCCTTTTGTCACTGTCACCGATGTGTACTGGATGCTACTGACAGAGGCGGTACTGCAGTGCTACACAGCAGCGCTACACAGCAGCATTCATTTGCCTTTGCAAGGTAGCAGAGACGGTTACCATCCCTATTGTACCGTCTGCCATGCTGTTGTAAATTGGCGATGAGATGACGGTTATCAGTTGTTCCGTACCGTCTGCTGCTGTCATGGGTGCTCCTGGCTGGCCTTCGCTGAGGTCGACCAGGGGCGCAAAGACCAAAAATTGGAATGACTCCCCAGGTCATTCCCTCCTTTATGTTTTATCTAAAAAGAGTCGGTCCTGCCTAGAATATGGGGCAAGTGTGCTAGAGAACCAGTGTACCAGAGAGCACAGCCGCTCCATGTCAGATCCCGCAGAAATGGTGCCCCTGCAACAATCCCACCCGTTGCTTCCCTCCTCCCCCAACCCTCCTGGGCTACCGTTGCAGCGTCCCCTCATTTGTGTGATGAAGTAATAAAGAATGCAGGAGTAAGAAACACTGACTTTTTAGTGAGATAAAATGAGGGGGAGGCAGCCTCCAGCTGCTATGATAGTTCAGGCAGTACAGAATCTTTTCTTTAGACATGAAAGTGGGGGGGGAGGGCTGATGAAGCTCAGCCCCCGGTTGCTATGATGAAGACGGTTACCAGCCGTTCTGTACCATCTGCCAGGAATGACCGGGAGTCATTCCTATTTTTACCCAGGCGCCACCGGCTGACCTCACCGAGGCCAGCCAGGAGCACTCACAGGATGATGATGATGGCTATCAGTCATTTTGTACTGTACGGTCTGCCACCAGGGAGGGGAGGAGAGAGGATGCTGCTGTTCAGTACCGCCGCACCGCGCCTACCAGCAGCATGCAGTAGACCTATGATGATATTGAAAAAAGTCAAGAAACGATTTTTTTCCCTTTTCTTTCATGGGGTGGGGGTGGGGGCTAAATTGTCGAGATATACCCTGAACCACCCCGGGCAATGTGTTTGACCCTGCAGGCACTGGGAGCTCAGCCAAGAATGCAAATACTTTTTGGAGACTGCAGGGACTGTGGGATAGCTGGAGTCCTCAGCGCTTACATTAACAATCTGTCAACAGAAATATATTGGGCCATTTTAGCAGTGAAACAAGTTTTAGTACAGTGTAAAAGAATAAAAAATGCGTGCTCTACCAGTGTGCATGTAAGATTATAGATGAATTGTGTTTCTGATATTTGAGAGATAATAAGTGATCATGTCCTTACAGATTCTGTCATTGTTCTTCCTGCATATACACATGGCGCAGAGTGAAGGTTGTGTGTATAATATTAACTTTTGCATTTCCAGACCTTTGGGTGCTTAACCACAGCACCTTATATTTTCTCCTTAATAAAGCTTTTATATCAAATAATAAGCTGATTAAAAACCTGATGTGCATAATGGGAACTGTAACTGACTCTATAATTGTTCTGCCACTGGTGCTCTTGTGATGATTTGAAAATAGAGGTCTCTTGGGTGCTGTTTGGATGAATAGAAGCTAATGTCATGCAGGCTCTTGTAAAAGATCTTTTCTCATCTGCTCAGTCTAAGTGGCAGGAGTCTTGATCTGCTTGGGCCACTTCAGTAAATTCCTCATTTAATAAGAAGTCTTCTTGGGAAGTATAACACTTTCCCTGGCCCTCCATGTACCTTTGAAGAGCAGTGCAGACAGTGATAAAATGTGCTCAGCCCTTCCCCTAGTGTCAGTTTCCAGCTGAAGAAGCCTTTGCATCCTCTGTAAATCCCTGCCTGGAGGGTATGTCTGGGCTGCCATTAGACACTCACTTAGCCTGTGGTCTGGTCTACACTATGCGTTTAAACCAATTTTAGCAGCGTTAAACTGATTTAACGCTGTACCCGTCCACACTACGAGGCCCTTTATATCGGTATAAAGGGCTTTTTAAATCGGTTTCTGTACTCCTCCCCGATGAGAGGAGTAGCACTAAAATCGGTATTACCATATCGGATTAGGGTTAGTGTGGCCGCAAATGGACGGTATTGGCCTCCGAGCGGTATCCCACAGTGCACCACTGTGACCGCTCTGGACAGAAATCTGAACTCGGATGCAGTGGCCAGGTAAACAGGAAAAGCCCCGCGAAATTTTGATTTTCATTTCCTGTTAGCCCAGCATGGAGCTCTGATCAGCATGGGTGGCCATGCAGTCCCAAATCCAAAAAGAGCTCCAGCATGGACCGTACGGGAGATACTGGATTTGATCGCTGTATGGGGAGACAAATCTGTTATATCAGAGCTCCGTTACAGAAGACGAAATGCCAAAGTGTTTGAAAAAAAAAAATCTACAGGCTACACAGTGCTGCGTGACAAGCGTAACAGGAAGCCAGAGACTCAAATGGACGCTCATGGAGGGAGGGAGGGGGGACTGAGGACTCCAGCTATCCCACAGTCCCCAGCAGTCTATGAAAGTATTTGCATTCTTGGCTGAGCTCCCAATGCCTGTAGATTCAAACACATTGTCCGGTGTGGTTCAGGGAATAGCTCGTCAATTTACTCCCCCCACACGTGAAAGAAAAGGGAAAGAAATCGTTTCTTGACTTCTTTCAGTGTCACCCTATGTCTACTGAATGCTGCTGGTAGACGCGATGCTGCAGCAGTGAAGAGCAGTATCCGCTCCTCTCCCCTCCCTGGTGGCAGACGGTACAATATGACTGATATCTGTCATCACCATCAGCTGGTAACCGTCCTCATCATAGCAACTTGGGGGCTGAGCTCCATCAGCCCTCTTCCTTTCCTGTGTAAAGAAAAGATTCTGTACTGCCTGGACTATCACAGCAGCGGGATGCTGGGCTCCTCTCCTCCGCACCGCTTAATGTCCTGCCTGGACTGTCATAGCACCAGGAGGCTCCCTCCCCCTCATTTTATCTCACTAACAAGTCACTGTTTCTGATTCCTGCATTCTTTATAACTTCATGACACAAATAGGGGGGACACTGCCATGGTAGCCCAGGAGGGTTGGGGGAGGAGGGAAGCAACGGGTTGGGTTGTTGCAGGGGCACCCCTAGAATGGCATGCAGCTCATCATTTCTGCGGGATCTGACATGGAGCAGCTGTGCTCTCTGATACACTGCTTCTCCAGTACACTTGCCCCATATTCTAGGCAGGACTGACTATTTTTAGAAACCATAAAGGAGGAATTGACTCGGGGAGTCATTCCCAGTTTTACCTTTGTGCCCCTGGCCGATCTCAGCCAGGGGCACCCATGATAGCAGCAGACAGTACAGAAGGACAGATAACCGTCATCTCATTGCCAGTTTACACCGTCAGCAGACGGTACAGAACGACTGATAACAGTTTCTGCTATCATGCAAAAGCAAATGAATGCTACTGTGTAGTGCTGGAGTATCGCCTCTGTCCGTGGCATCCAGTACGCATATGGTGACTGTATTAAAAAAAAAAAAAAAAAAAAGCTGAACGGGCTCCATGGTTGCCGTGCTATGGCGTCTGCCAGGGCAATCCAGGGAAAAAGGGCGTGAAATGATTGTCTGCCGTTGCTTTCCCGGAGGAAGGAATGACTGATGACATTTACCCAGAACCACCCGCGACAATGATTTTTGCCCCATCAGACACTGGGCTCTCAACTAAGAATTCTAAGGGGCGGGGGAGACTGCGGGAACTATGGGATAGCTACAGAATAGCTACCCGCAGTGCAACGCTCCGGGAATCGACGCTAGCCTCGGACCGTGGACGCACACGCCGAATTAATGTGCTTAGTGTGGCCGCGTGCACTCGACTTTATATAATCTGTTTTATAAAACCGGTTTATGTAAAATCGGAATAATCCCGTAGTGTAGACATACCCTGAGTCTGCACTGCCACTTTCAGTGCTAAAACTTTAGTCATTCAGGTGTGTGAAAAAACACCCCCCGAGAGACAAACGTTTTAGTGCTGAAAAGTGCCAGTATAGACAGTGCTTTATCGCCGGGAGCTGCACTCCTGGCGATAAAGCTCTCACCCCTCTTTTGGGGTGGAGTTTTTTATCGCCGGGAGAGCTCTTCCCCCGGCGATAAAGCGTGTTTACACTACCCACGTCACAGCCCTGCTGGCCCGTGCTAAGGAGTTGTTTAACTACTCTATAGACAATTCGCTGGGAAACTCTGCTTTCTCCTCTGGCAGCTTACATCATCATGCAGCCTATGGGTTTGTGAGATTGGTGAGAAAAGCAGCTTGTACCCAGCACAGTGCTAACACCTCCCCCCTCCAGCCTGGAAATCCAGGATTTGGGTGGTGCATTGGGCAGGCCAATACAAGCCAGTTCTTCTCATCTCTTGGGTAGAGATCTGGCAATAATGGTGTAAGGAGCCCTGGGTGGCTGCTTTCCTGAGCTTTTTGCTGTTTTCTAGGGTCCCATTTTAATCCCCTTTCCCCTCCTCTTTGCAGGTCACTTCACCTGGGATAAATACCTGAAAGAAACATGTGCCATCCCAGCTCCTGCCCATTGCTTCAAGCAGGTAATTTGTTGGGTGGCGTCTTGGGTGCAGGGAGTGAGAGTCTGTTTGTGATCCTAGAGCTCCGATTCAGGACAAGCCTTAGAAATAGGCTCTGGCCCTTTAATCCAAGAGGGAGGAGCAGCAGGGAAAGCAGACCCTTGGCAGTACTGTGTGTGGTTAAGCAAAGATAAAAGAGATAACATTCATGTCTTGTATAAATGTATAGAATAACCCAGAGAAGTTGACTCTTAGATGTGGATAGGTGGGAACTCAAAGCTGTGTGTGTCAGCTGAGCTCAGGTGCTGGAGGGAAGTGTGTATAAGCTGGATCATTGCTTAGTGTAGTTAAGATTTAGATTTCACTGGATGCAGGCCAGTAAAGGGAGTTTCTTGCATAGCTGCCCTTCTGCAAAATTCCCTGGATCTTGGTAAGCTGTTTCACTGTCTCCTGAGCTGTAGTATCCAGCATCTGGCTATGTTGCCTGGAGATGCAGGCTGCCAAAATCATCAGTCAATTTGATGTGAGGGCCCAGGACAGAGCTAGTAGGAGCGGGTGGGTCAAGGTGCATCAGCTGAACTGTCTGTGGAGTTCCAATATAAGCCTGTGCTACAGCTGGTGCAGGCATTTGCTTGGAGCTCCTTACTTACCCACTCAAAATGTATTTGTTTTATTGTATTTTAAAAGCAAGAGACAGTCTGTGTGTGTTGGGGGCTATTAAATAGCCCCTTGTGTGTTATGCTGGTGGGTGTCTCAGATGGGGCAAGGCCCCAGAAAAAGTGCTGGCTCAAGGCGATAGATTGTGGGTGGATGGGTGCCAGGGCCTTTGTTCACTGAGCTCTCCTTACTGCTCTCTGTTTCAGCATTGGCATGGAGGGCACTGTCCATCCTCAGCTGCCAGGAGCAGTGGGTCTTGGGGCTGGGGTTCTGGGAAGCAAATGGGTCATATGTGAAGTCCTGGCTCTTGTTCTCTGCAGTCGTACACTCCGCCCAGCAATGAATTCAAGATCAGCATGAAACTAGAAGCCCAGGACCCCAGAAATACCACCTCCACCTGCATCGCCACTGTGGTGGGTCTGACAGGTGCACGGCTGCGCCTGCGTCTCGATGGCAGCGACAACAAGAATGACTTTTGGCGGCTGGTGGACTCTGCTGAAATCCAGCCCATAGGGAACTGCGAGAAGAATGGAGGGATGCTGCAGCCCCCTCTGGGTGAGCCTGAAATCCTGTCATCCGACCAATGGAAAACAGCCACAAGCTGTGGGGGGATACCTAGTACCCTTTTTGCTTTCCCTGCTCAGTACAGGAAGGCATGGACTGTACTCGCCTACCAGGGCTTGTTTCACTATGTATACTTACCAAGGGGCTGTCACTAACCTGACTTCCCTCCACGCACAAAACAGACAGGTTCTCCCACAATGCACTGGGAATCAGAGTGGCTCAGCTTACTGAGGTGCTAAGAACCATGGGATATGACCAGAAGTCCTAGCACCTCCCACAGGTGAGTGGAGCACCAGTTTGGACTCACCGACACTTGTGTGGCTTTGCAGTGTGGCTGCTCACACCTGGGCTTCGCCAGCCCGGAGGCTTAGCCCCATGTGCAGACCACGCGAGTGAATCTACTGTGCAGACATACCCTCAGTCCCACCGCACAGCTCTGGGCTGGCCTGACCATCGGCCACTGCTTGTGACTTTGGGCCACCACTTGTGTTACCTGTAAGCTGCGCACTTGGGCGGCCACGCAGGAGAAATTCAAATGCTACCCAGCTGATTAGAGAGCATGCACAGCTGCCAGCATATGTTCAGGTGCCACTCCCCCCATGTCCTGCAGCTGCTCCCGAGACCCTCCTGCTGGCTGTGCAGAGCAGGGGTGGAGGGAGGAGGGTGCTAATGTCAGGATGTCCTCCTGCCCGTGTACCCCATCTCTGCAGAGCAGGGCAGAGAGGACAGCCTGGCTCAGGAGGACTCTGAGCGTCTGAGATCTGAATGATGAGTGGTTGAGTGCCTTTCTTAAAGAAACAGTGCACTGTTTCTGAGATTTCCCCAGCAACCAGCTCACAGTTTCTTCCCTTGCCCCCCGTTTCCCATCTCTGGGGCGAGGAGACAACAGGGCTCAAGACAGAGCAGAAGAGCTTTCCATAAATGTCTTAAAAAGACAACGCACACAAACACTCTTTCTCACTGTGGATCTCACTCACCTCCCAACACATACTTGCATTAATTTTGTTGTTACTTCTTGGTTCTTCCTGCAATGCACATGTATTCTCTGTAATTTTATTCTTTCAGAGTGTATTATTTTAGTGTTTTGACTGGTCAATGCATTTCATAATTTTTATTTCTCTCTTTCACTTAAGCTTAATTCTTTGAGTAGTGAGTTCTAAAATGCCTAACTTGTCCTGGCTGGAGTAATTAATTATCCCTATGGTAACCTTTAAAAAACATACATTATATCTAGTTTTTTTGTTTCTACCAGTGGCGCACATCCCCACATACCTTGATGCACATAACAAAATGTGTTCCACACCTGGATGGCAAAAATTAGAAGGAACATTGGTGCGAGTGGTGGTCAATCTAACTTGCAAGTTACCTACTATTAAAAATCTGTGAAACACAATATACTCTTCTCATGCCATCAGCCCTTCTCTCTCAGGGCTTGCCTACATTACCCACTGGATCAACGGGCAGCGATTGATCCAGCAGGGGTCTAGTCTAGATGCGATTAATCGACCGCTGAGCGGTCTCCCGTTGACTCTGGTACTCCACCAGGGCGAGAGGCGCAGGCAGAGTCGATGGGATAGCGTCCGTCGTCGACTTACCACAGTGAAGACACCACTGTAAGTAGATCTAAGTACGTCTACTTCAGTTACATTATTCACATAGCTGAAGTTGCGTAACTTAGATCGATTCCCACCCCCTAGTGTAGACCAGGCCTCCCTTCCATCGTGTTCAGAGCATGGTCATAGAATCATAGATTATTAGGGTTGGAAGGGACCTCAGAAGATCATCTAGTCCAACCCCTTGCTCAAAGCAAGACCAATTCCCAACTAAATCCCCAAATGGCCCCCTCAAGGATTGAACTCACAACCCTGGGTTTAGCAGGCTAATGCTCAAACCACTAAGCTATCCCTCCCCCCCGATGGAGGGTACCTTATTGGACCCTTTCAATTGTAACGTAGAGAATAACCAAGGAGAAGTATGAAAGTCCAGCTCAGTCATTGCTCCTTAACCCACAGCACTTTACATTTACTTTCCAGCCATCCAGGCATACTTGTGCCCGTGTACTAAGGGCCAGCACAGAGAATTGGGTATCAAGTGTAGACGCTGGCTGGAGCACCAGCTGGATGGGTTTAAATTACTCCACTCCTCTTAATTAAGACTCCCTGCTGGGCAGCAGACTAACCCAGTTTGAGGCCGTTTAAAGGAAAAAAATACATCTGCTTCAAATAACTCTCAGTCCTGCCTTGAATGAAAGTGACAGACACAGCATTTCATCTGGGTTTTTTAAAACTTTATTTGGCTGCAGTTATGTAAATGGCCTGGATATTAGAATTCACCGTTTCTTATCGCTCAGTTAAACACCACTTCACTCATTGGCAGTGGCCACATCGGTCTCCAGTGAGCCAAACTGATGCTAACTCTGTCCCAGTCAACATGATGCTATCATTCAGCTCCCAGGTCCCCATGAGATGTTCCTGTAAACCTGTCCAGTTAGTACCTCCCTATAGAAGTGGAACAGGCTATGAGACTGTGCAGTGGAGACCATTTCCCCTAAAGCACCCTCTGGAGGGTCAGGTGGACATACTGTGTAAGCTGCCAGCTAGCCGGGACTTGGGAATGGGGAGCAAAAGAAGAGGGATCTTGGCAGGGAAAGGAATGGTGTGGGAAGGAAGCCACACAACTTACCACATGAGGATACGAGAGTCCTAGATAACTGCCAGCGCAGGGCGCTGTGACTGTGGGTTCCCCAGACCACGCTGATGTGTGTCTGCTGGGGATCTGGCCCTGTGAGTCCCTAACCCAGTTCAGTGCAGAAGACACAGGCATGAGAAATCTCAGTCCTTTGACCATAGCCACCTTTTTTCACTTCACTCAGCTGAGGCAGAAACCCTGTATGGAGTTACTTCCTGCACATCTTTGGTGAGGCCAGAATGAACCAGTTTTGGAGAACCTAGTCTGTGAGAAAGGAGGTTCCTTTGGCTGTTGAAGTAGTCCCAAACTGAAGCTTTGGAGCACACAGTGTAGAGGCCTGGGTCTGGCTTACTGGCTGGACCCCATGAGTCTTGTTGCCTTGTCATTTCCAATGGACCATAGCTGCTAAAACCTGCCTGCAGAGATGGGGACTCAGAGGGTGAGGTTGAGAGGCAGTCCACTTCCTCTAGACGCTTCATAAGAAATTGGAGTTTGGCCTCTATGGATCTTCCTGCCATGAGCAAGCTGATCATTTCTGATGCATTGTACCTCTCCCACTAACAGGCGAGTCAGATCTGCTATGTCTGTCAACATTTGATTGAGCATCATTTATAATAAATGAAGTACCAGCATTGTGCCCATAAAATCTGCTGTTGCCTGCCCACAGTAGGCAGCCTGAGATAAGATGCCCACTCAATAGGAGCAGCTGAATCTTGTGTGTGTGCAGTTACCTGGACATGCCCACGTGCATATTTTGCATATAAAGCCCAAGGATCTGTTTTGGTCCTGACAGAGGTGTTTGTGCTATTCCTCAGTCTGCCACCAGAGGGCAATAAGAGTAATCATTACAGACTTCCAGCACATCTCGTGGTTCTGTAGGTGGTAGGTAGTTTGAACTGGATGTGGAGCGTCTATCATGCTGGGTTCTGATGGGACAGTCCCTGTCACTGACCTGGTTACTCTTGTGATCTGTTTAGAGGCAGGGTTGGGGACAAGAGGTGATAGATAGTCATCCCCTTATCTGCTGATCTCTCATAGCCCAAGTACAGGTAACAAACCACACTCCTAAGCTGCTGGACCTCTGTTCCCTCTCCACAGAGCACCAAAGCCTGGCATGTGTATGTGGCACTAAATGCCAAGTCTCTCACTTGGTATCTTTCATGCCTACTGAAGCTCCATTGTTCAACTGTTGTTTCTTGGTAGCATGAATCGAAGCGGCTGCTTGCTGGTGAACTTGAGGCTGGTGGGAGGTTCTCCCCTTTCCCAAGCTTACCTGACCAGCTGGTTTTCATGCCCTGTTTCCAGCGTTCCATGACAGAACTGTGTAGATCAGCAGTTTTCAAACTATGGGTCTGGACCCCAAAGTGGATCACAGTCCCATATTAATGGGGTTGCCAGGGCTCACGTTAGACTTGCTGGGGCACAAAGCCCGAGCCCCACTGCCAGGGGCCCAAAGAGCAAGGACTTCGCCCAGGCAGGGCTTGGGCTTTGGCTTTGTCCCCCACCTTCTTCCCCTGTGAGCGGCAGGGCTCAGGTGGGCTCAGGCTGTGGTCTCCTGGTGTTATGTAGTAATTTTTTTTAGTCAGATGGGGGGTCACGATGCAATGAAGTTTGAGAACCCCGGCGTAGATAAAAATGCCAGCTTTGACTTAGCTCATTGGGACATCTCTGGCATTCAGGCCCTGTTTACAATGGCAAAACTTCCCCCTGTAGTCATCACTGCTGCAGTTCCCAGGGAACTGTCCGTGGAAATCCAGCCCCAGGGTTAACTTTGAAATGCTATATGGATTTAAAGGGCAGCCCCTTGCTAAGCATCAGAAACTGACCCTTTGGAGCTGAGGTGCCAGGCTGTCAAGCCAAGGCAGTGGCACTGGACTCCTCTTGTGAGCATGCTTTCAGGGTCTGCACTTCCTGTAGCTGCCAGCTTCCCTCCTCCCTCCCCCCCGGGCCTTCCCACTTTGCCTTGGCAGATTGCCCACGGCAGTGGGCTAGCAGAGGGGTGCTCCCTCACACCGTATCCTAGCACAATTTCTGTAGCCTGCATTTTCTGTCTTCTCCTTTGTTCTTTTATTCCTTTTTGTCTTTGTTTCTATACTCTCCCAAATCGGACTGAGAGCCTGGCCTTTCTGGGATCAGTAATGCCAACCATTAAAAAGAGCAAGCCTCATAGTTCCCTTCCTTTCCCCCATGTGGTGCTGGCAGGTGTGGAGTGGGAAGCATTGGCCGCTGGCACTGCTGTTCAGACATGCTGCGTTTTCATACTTGCTAATAGTTTAGCTTCTCAGGTACAGATCCCTGTAATGAGGAACTCCATCAGTACAGGCGCCGACATTCAACGTGCCGGGTGTGGGGAGGGAGGGGGGTTGCTCGACCCCCGGCTTTGCCCCAGGCCCCACCCCACTCCACTTTTTCCCACTCCCACCCTGCCTCTTCCCACCCCGTTCTGCCCCCTCCCCCAAGTGCGCTGCGTTCTGCTCCCCCCCCCACCCGCGAGCCTCCTGCATGCCGTGGAATAGCTGATCGCGATGAACGGGAGGGAAGGGGAGGTGCTGATCAGCAGGGCCTGCCGGCGGGCACAAGATGCTGGAGGGAGGGGGGAATGCTGATAGGGGGCCTGCTGGATTTTATCCTGTGGGTGCTCCAGCCCCTTAGCACCCACAGAGTTGGTGCCTGTGCTCATCAGTAACACGTGGAAACCCTCTTTCTCCTCAACATACCCTTCTGGTCCCCCGAAGCCCCTTCCTGGTATTGTCATGGGCATTCCTGATACCCAGGTGCCCAGCATGGTATTGGTACCAATTGCTATCACCATCTTGCCCAGCCCAGCTCCTACCTATGCCTCTATCTTAGCTGCTTGCGACTCACCTCTGTGTGAGTGAAAGGTCAGCAAGGAAGCTGCTGGCCTCCATAGTACGTATATATGCACCAGGGATAACGTCCTTGCGCATTGATATCTTCTCTGCACCCGGTTGACTGCCATGTGCAAACACTAATTCCATGCAAAGTGCTTTGTGAGCAGGGCCAGGGCAGGGGCTTTTATTACAGTGAATAAAATCGCAGCCATGTCTGATTATTTCCAAGTGGGGACCCACAGCTGACATAATCCAATCTGCACAAAGGGCCATTCCTAGCTCTCCCATGTTCAGAGGAAAATGCTGGGGGTTCTTAAGGTGCATGAAGGCTGAGACTGGATAAATAGTCTGGAGGGTTTGTGACATGCAGGGTGTTCATCAGAGCAACCTGGGCACTGCCTCACCCAATGGGCCACACCGATATTTAATAGTCTCCATCTCTGCATCTGTTCTGCAGGTTTTCGGCTGAATGCCTCCTCTTGGCCCATGTTCCTCCTGAAAACTCTGAATGGAGCAGAGATGGCTCCTCTCCGGATTTTTCATAAGGTATTGTATTGTGTGCAAAGGGCTCCCCTTGGCACAGGACACCCAGGCCAGCTCTCTGGTGTGTCGTGGAGTTAGACACCTGCGGTTGGCCCATGCCAACTGACTCCAGTTCACGGGACTCGGGCTAAGGGGCTGTTTAATTGTGGTGTAGACATTCTGGCTTGGGCTGGAACCCGAGCTCTGGGACCCTGTGAGGTGATGCTCCAGTTTGGCCAATGAAGAAGAGTCCCAGTGAGACCTGGTGACAGAGCTGCCTGAGTGGGAGCCAGGGGCGGGTGAGAGCTACCAGGGGATGGTGGAAGGTTCCAGAAGGAAGCAGAAGGTCGTCCCTGGAAGAAGGCTGAAGAGAAGGAGAGCAGCAAGAGAAGTTTGCTAGCTAGCGTGTCCAAACCAGAGAGCACAGGCACCTCCCATTGCCTTCTGATTTGAAGCTGGAGAGGGCCAAAGGCGGGAGAACAGTGGAGGATTTACCTGCTGACGTCTCCATGAGAGAGAGCTGGGCCCAGAGGAGCCTGGAGAGGGCCGGGCAGTGAGGGATGCTCCCAGCAGAGAGGCTGAGGGGATCGCCCTGGGAAGAGCAGGGTTACATTCCAGTGCGAAGGCCTGGGGTGGCTGTGCTGGCAGAGGGACAGAAGAGAGCTGAGCAGGAGTTTAGGTGTCACCAAAGGTACCAGTGTGCAGTGTGAAAGCATAGAGGTAGGCAGGATGGCCACTGGGAAAAGTGGGGTTTTAGGGCTATATACACTGGGTATGGGAATTGTACTGTGGTTGGGATTTCGTTGGGGATTCAGAGAACTATGTTTGGGAATAAAGCAGCTTCAAGGAAGGGTTGTGTTTAAGCAAGAGAGCTTGAAGTGGATTTACTGGGAACTCTGAAAGCAGGGCTGCCTGAGACACTTTCTTGCATCAGTGTGCCACTGAGGAGCTGTCACAGGGTAGCTGCATTCTGTCACCCGGTTTGTCTGGTCCCAAGTGCAGAAAGCGCAGGGTGCCATAACTAGAGACCTTGCCTAGAAGTGCACATTTTAAACCAGCCCTGGTATAAGCTGGAGCCACGTCCTTTACCCTCTGACATGGGGCTGAATTGGTTCGGCTCCATCGAGCCCTGCTCATGTGATGATGTAGGCAGGGGATTAATCCAAGCTCAGGAGAAACCGACACACACTCCCTCTTTTGTCCCTCTTTTGTAACCACCTTTCTGAACCCTCCCCTGTAGGAACCACCGTCTCCATCCCAAAACTTCTTCAAGACAGGCATGAAGCTGGAAGCAGTGGACAGGAAGAACCCACACTTCATCTGCCCGGCCACCATTGGGGAGGTGAGAGGCTCCGAGGTCCTTGTGACATTCGATGGCTGGAGAGGTGCCTTCGATTACTGGTGCCGCTATGACTCCAGGGACATCTTTCCTGTCGGCTGGTGCTCACTGACAGGAGACAACCTACAGCCCCCTGGGACGAAAGGTAAGGACCACATCCCATCTCAGCTTCCTTGTCTGCCCAGCCCCTGTAAAGCATAACAAAGCAGACAGGGACTGGCAACTATGAGTCCTGCTTTCTGTTCCTGGCTCTGCTACAGACCTGCTGTGTGTCCTTGGGTAAATTTCTGCCCTTCCTGTGCCTCAGTTTCCCCACAATATGGGAAATGGTATTTGCTCAGCTCCTGGGGCTGGTCTGAAATCCTTGATGAAAGGTGCAGAGGAATTTTGCATTTTTCCCTGAGCAGGGAATTAGTGATTTCCCTGAGCAGGGAATAGTGATTAGCAATCACTATTAACAGTAGCAATACAGTGGAGGCTAGAGAGACTCTGAAAGCAGGTTTGTAAGTCCCGGCTATTCCTGAGGAGGGAAGGACCAGGTGGCGATGCTCAGTGAGATTACTCAGCTCTTCACCCTTCCCGAGATCCCTCAGAACCTGTCCTGCCTCTTCAGAAAACAGGGTCCCTAGTGCCTTCCATCCAAACTGGCAGTCCTGGGACTGCTGGGAATATAGCAGGGGGATTAGGGTCTCATGGGGTCAGGGAGCTGGGGAGCCAGGACTGTCCTAACTGAAAGGACTCTGCTCCCTACAGGAAAGGTGAGGAGGTAAGGGAGAGGCCCATCCGGGGGCAGAGGCACAGTGCCTGCTGTTCATGGTTTTGACAGAGTTGTTTTGCTTTCCCTTAGGTTGTGCTGTCCACTGGGGACCTGGAAAAGGCAGGTCATGCGGAGACGAGAAGCTGTGTCTGCTTCTCCTCCCCGCCCCCAGCAGCCTTGTCTGCTATGGGTTCAGTGGCTGTGACCCTCTGGCCTTGAGGGTGCCCCAGTGTCTGGAAGCTACATGGGGGCTGTTGAGGTGCTCTAACACCTGTTGCCTGCCTGTAGCTGGAACTGCCCTAAAGGACAGAAGGGCTGCCACTTTCCCCAGCCATGAACATTTGGCAGTAACATGCTGGCTGGCAGGTTCAGCAGGGGAGTATAAAGCATAAACCTTCAGTGAAAGGCAGCAGCTAAATCAGTAGGTTCTTCCTTTAGCTACGCACTTCCCTTCGTCTGTGACCTTTGAAGCCAAGGATCTGGCTTTGATGGAAGCCTTCCCTGTCCTTAGTGCCGCACAGCTAGGCCGTCCTCCCAGAGCCTGATGAGCTGAGATCTCCTCCAATTTGCCTATGAATAAACCCAGATGTGAGCTCCCCTTGGATTAGGAAGATGCATCTGGCTGATGGAAGCTGAAATTCACTCTTTGTTTATCTTGGATCCCTGCCTCCAGTATAGTTAACCGTGGTGCTCCCAGCCTCCCCCACTCCCTGCTGTTGGCTTGTTTTGCCTGCTGACTCTCCCTACGCTGTCATCTTACACGCTTTACCAACAAGTGCTCAAGATGCCCAGCAGGAGGTGCTCTTGAGCCAATATGATTTACCCAGCACCTTTGAGGTCTGAGTTCCAGCCAGATTCACAACACTTCTCTGGTACTTGCAAATGGCTGAAATCCTTGTAGGTTTTGGCTGGAGGCTTCTGTTCCTTGAAGTTAACCTAGAGGGCTTTGAGGATGATTTCAGCGCAGTGGGAACTGATTCTATGAGAACTTCTGATCTGTTCAGCCTGGCTAGCCGGGTGCTCCTTCAGACCTATCTGTGCTGAGGGCTGGGGAGGAAGTGAAGAGGCATCCAGAAATGGTACATGTCCAGGGGAACAGTACTGTATCATCGGGAAACATTTTCCTACCAGTTAGCAGGTACCTGTGACAAGCTTTCCCTCTTACATTGACCTCAGCCAGGTGGTAGGCATGGGAAATAGAACCAGGAGGAGGGTGCTTCTGGATGCGATATGTGGACAGTGCTCACTCCTGTCCTGCCCGTAGGGGGAAAGAGCCTTATTCGTGGCAATTGAAAGGAAATTTCCTTGGCCGGTAGCATTTCCCCAGGAAAGTTCAGCTCAGATTCTTCTTGTCACAAGATTTTCCTTCCCCCCTCCTCCCTCTCCTGGTGAGTACTGCCCCAACTCTGTGGTTTTATCCTGAGGAAGAAAAGTGCTGAGGATCCTTTCTTTCCTTCTGTCATTAAAACCCTCACCCCATCTGTTCATTCCTAACAGCTGCCTTCCCTTTGGACAAGAAGGGATAAACACAGCTCCCTCCAGAGCCTGTGAATTGCTGCTCCTAAAGAAGCTGGGGGGAAGGTTCACCTCAGACAAACTCCAGGCAAACAGTATGCGTTTTAATATGGCTACATGGTAAAAGTTACAGGTCTACATCTTGGAACAAAGAATGCAGGCCCAACTTACAGGAGAGTTGGCTTTATCCTGGGATGCAGTGATTTGGGGGTTGCGGTGGATAATAAGCTGATCATGATTTCCTAACGTGATGATGTGGCCAAAAGAGTTAAGGCAATCCTGGGATGCATAAGCAGAAATCTCATGTAGGAGTACAGGGGTTATTTTACTTCTATATTTGGGGCTCGTGCAACCGCTGCTGGAATCCCGTGTCCAGTTCTGGTGCCCACAATTCAAGAAGGGTGTTGATAAATTGGAGAAGGTTCAGAGAAGAGTAATGAGAATGATGGAAGGATTAGAAAACCTGCCTTATAGTGATAGACAGAAGGAGCTCAATCTATTTAGCGTAACAAAGAGAAGATTAAGGAGTGACTTGATCAGTCTCTAAGTATCGTAGAACCATAGGGTTAGAAGGGACCACAGGGGTCATCTAGACTAACACCCTGCCAAGGTGCAAGATTTGTTGTGTCTAAACCATCCAAGGCAGATGGCTCCAGCCTCCTTTTGAAAACCTTGAATGAAGGCGCTTCCATAACCTCCTTAGGCAGTCTGTTCCGTTGCCCTACTCTTCTTACAGTTAGGAATTTTATCCTGAGATTTAATCTAAATCTGCCATACTGTAGTTGGAATCCATTTCCTCTTGTCCTGACCTCTGTGGTAAGAGAGAGCAACTTTTCTCCCTCTTTTTTATGGCAACTTTTCAAGTATTTTAAGACTGCTGTTATGTTCCCCCTCAGTCTCCTCTTTTTCAAACTACATATACCCAGTTCCTTCAGCATTTGCTCATATAGCCTGTATTCCATCCATTTGATCATCTTTGTTGGTCACATCCGGTTCCTTTCCAGTTTCTCTATATCCTTTCTATACAGCAGTGACCAAAACAGGACACCGTACCCCAGCTGAGGCCTAATCAGCGCCGAGTAGAGTGGTACTGTCACCTCCCATGACCTGCATGCTATGCCTCTGTTAATGCAATCCAAAATTGCAATTGCTTTTTTTGCAATAACATAGCATTGTTGACTCATGTTGAGGTGTGATCCTCCACCACTCCCAGATTCTTCACAGCAGTGCTGCTGCCAAGCCAATTTCCCCCCATTCTGTACTCGTGCATTTGATTTTTCCTACCCAAGTATAGTACCTTTCATTTGTCTTTGTTGAATTTCATTTTGTTGACATTTGCCTCGTTCTCCAATTTATCAAGAGCTCTCTGAATTTTAGCTCTGTCCTCCAAAGTGTTTGCAACCCTCCCAGCTTTGTGTCATCTGCAAAATTGATCAGTATGATCTTTGTTCCTACATCCAGGTCATTAATAAAGATGTTAAATAACCCCACTTGAGACTCCCTCCAATCCGACATCATTCCATTAATAGTTACTTTTTGTTTGAAGTTGTTTAACCAGTAATGTAGACACTTAATGGTAGTTCCACCTAGCCCACATATCTCCAGCTTACTTATCAGATGGGAATAAATGTTTAATAGCAGAGAAAGGTGTAATATGATCCAATAGTTAGATACTGAAGCTAAATAAATTCAGACTGGAAATAAGGTATACATTTTGGACAGTGAAAGTAATTAACTGTTGGAACAACTTACCGGGGTGGTGGTCGTGGATTCTCCATCACTGATGATTTTTGAATCAAGACTGGGATGTTTTTCTAAAAGTTCTCCTCTAGGGATTGTTGTGGGCCAGGTCTTTGGTCTGTGCTATCCAGATCAGAATAGATGACCACAATGGTCCCTTCTGGCCTTGGAATCTAAGAATGCATGAAAGTCACACAAAGGGTTAACTGATTAAACAGGTGGCTTCGTAGAGCAGAATACAGAGGCCTAGTGAAGTGAGCTCATGCTGAAGAAAAGCAGAGCTTCAAAGAGCTGAGGTATGTTTTGGGGTATTTTAATGCTATTTCAAGTGTAACCTGTCTGTTCCGATGGCTGCCAATGGAGGTGGAGGAGAGGCTTTTTCTGGTCATATGGCTTATCTGATGGACCACAGCATGCCCCAACGGGCCCGTCTTCAGCAGTGTTTGTTTAGGCAGAGTTTGTGTAGTTTCTGGGGACTGGCCAACCATGCTGAACGGGAACTTTCAGGAGGGCACGTGTGTGAAGAGGGGACAGAGATCAAACAAAGGGGAGGAATCGCATTGCCTTTGGTAGGTGCTCTGTGCGATGACTCACCGGGGAGTGCTCTGTGGTGCAGCACAGCCAGATGCCTGCAGATTTCAGTTTCTTTACCTCTGCATCACTGAAGCTTCTCACATGAACATGGTGCAGCCTAGAGATGTCTTTTATACCACCCAGATGAAATGTGACTGTAGGTGGATTGACACATGTAGGTATGTTTCCCTGTCCCCCTTCCTTCAGCTGCAGGGAGAGGTTGGTGGTGAGATAATCTTTCTGATATGCTCTCTCTAAATTTGCCTGCTGTGTGCGCGTGCTCATTACACTGGGTTATTTAGGAGGGAGTGGGGGTGAAATTTCTCTTTCATATCCATTGTGATGCTCGTTTTCACTAACTGTCCAGTTTAACACTTGTGGTACTCAGTATAGCTACAGTTAGGGCAGATGGGATGGCCCACAGGGAATGCTGCTGTCTTCAGAGACAGTCAACAAATTTCCCCTCTTCCTCAACCAAGCCAGTGGTGCAGAAGCCAATGGGCAATACTTGTTATGCATCTGTAATGGGGTTGGGAAAATATCCTGGGAAGCCCCTGTGTTACACCCCTTTGTTCTACTCTGCAGTGCTCTCTGGGTGGATGTGCAGAAGGGGTTGATGGACACTGCTCATACAGATACTTTAGAAGATGTCTCCACACACCGGGTCTCATGTGCTTCATAGTGTGCTGCATTCTATAGCCTCACCCTAGCCACTTGTGTTTTGTTTTTGGTTTCTCCATAGGACCAGCCTATGGATTATCCACCTAGGTGGGTCACAGCAGACAGTTCTTTGTAAAGTCATACCTGTGAATGAGTTTTCTCAGCTGACTCTTCTGTGCATTGACAGTTTCTATATCTTTTGATATATACAGATACACGTTATCTGTAAAGACACAGTTTAGATACACACCATCTCTGGAATCATCTGTGGGTACCATGCAGCTAACATGGGGGTGGACTTCCAATTGTTAAACCAAGTCCTTAAGTTTTGATCAGTGTCATAGTAATTCAGGCTAAGCCAATAGCAGGCCCAGCACCTACTTTGTAGGGGAAGTGGTGGTGACTTGTATGTTAAGGTTGCCTAACCCTTTAAAAGTGTTTCTGACCGTTTTAAGAGCAATAGGACCTCAGTGTTCAGTGAATGAGGCAGAGGTGCTGGGGAAACAATTGTGTAAACTGTGGCAGAGCTCTGACCTTGCTCCCATGGGTCTTGCGCTTCTAGGCGGTTTATGCTAGCCTCAGTGGCTCACTGTGACCCTCCACGTAGCCCTTCTCTCTCTCTAGGGCCAGGTTACAGTCTACTGAGCCCTTTTCATCTTAGACCAGCAAGGAGGTTGGGGAGAGAACTCCCACAATCTCTGTTGCCCCTGGGAGCTTATTTCAGAACAGTTTAGCCTCCTGTCCTAACAGGGGCCTGACTTCCCCTCCCAGGAGATGTTCCTGTATTGGTGGGTTGGGGGGAACCGGCCCAGGGACTCTAATGGTAGCAGCTGTTGGCAGCCAACCTTTCACTGCCAGAGTTGCTACATTTCCCTGCGCCACTACCCCACAGCTCTCCTGCTTCTCTCTTCTTCACCCTTACCTTAGGGCTCCTTTAACGATGGGTTTAGGATGTCTTCATTAGCCAGACCTTCAGCCGCACTTCCTCTCCTCTGGCTCCCTGGTTCTCCCCTTCCTGATGGGAGTGAGCCCTTTTATAGTATCAGCAGGGCTTTAATTAGAGTCAGATGGTCACATTAACTTAATGGCCTCACCTGACTCTCTGCAGGTTAATTAGAGTCAGGTGTTCTCATTAGCCTGGCGCAGCCCCTGCTCTGGTCAGTCAGGGAACAGAAAACTGTTAATCCAGTGACCAGTATACCTGCCTTCTGCTACTCTGCTGTACCCAGCTGGCTTGGGTCTGTCACAAAACATAATACTGATGATCAGAAGAGGTTGCTAGGCATTCCCATTCCTGCAGGAAGGTCAGAACTCAAGACTGATCAGGTCTTTCCCTTTTTCCCTTCATTGTTACAGAGCTTTATAGCATAGCAGGAAACACATTGTGTGTACATCACTAAAGACTCAAATTTCCTGAAAGACCTTGTACTTTCCGTTCCTATACGGAGAAGGAATCTGGAGGTGATCTGGTAGGCAGGGAAGAAGAGAGTTGATCGCTGCAGGGCCTGGATATTTCACCAATTCTAGTCGTAGTTAATGTCATAGCGCACAAGTGAGATGATACCATACTTTCTAAGCTGCATCGAGGCCCTCAAGGTTAAGTGAAGCACTGAGATATATGGAGGAATGGGAGGAGTCACTGTGCCAGCCTGTCAGCTAAAATATAATCGGTGTCTTTGGGGAGAATCTGGAAGTGAAGTGAAGAAGTTGTATAGGTCACATGTCACTTTTGTAAAAAAAATGTCTTCCGTGTTTTAAGATTTTTATTGTATTCCTCAGGGCATGTGCAGTTAGCGTTTCATTTGGTTACTCTAGGATTAATTAGGAGGTTAATTAGCTATAAGGTAAATTGCCCTAATGGGCATGGCACGGTCTCCAAGAGAAGATGTGCAGGCACCAACAAGGGAGACTTGCAAAGAAAGGTTTAGATTCCGCAGCAGTTCTCAGATGCTTGGCAGATACTCAGTGGCTTGCACAGTCCTTCCTCGTGGTCAGCAGAATGACATTGGTGGGAGAGGATCCTTGGAAGCTCTTTTTCTTTTTCTTTCCCTCCTGTAATGGTGCATGGAGAACTGCTGAACTAACATGCTCCAGGGGAACAGCACAAGAAAGGAAGGGCCTGAACTGTGGTATGCCCTCATGCAGCAGCAGGGTAGCTGATGAGGCGGCAGTGAAAGCGTTAACTTTGTTGGGGCAGGCTCTGAGCTGGAGGCAGTTCTGTGCCTTATCGGAGTGAGCTGGAAATTTGAGGAGTGGAGTTTCTGCCTTGGCACAAACCCAGCTGGCAGAGAAACTCTGAGCCCAGCCAGGCTGGAGAGAGCTAATAAAGAACACATCCTCTTGTTACTGTGCCAAGGCCAAGGAAAGTTACAGTGGGTGCAGCAGAGATCCTGGTACTCCAATCAGATAAACAACAGGCGCTTCCCTGACTCCCTTTGTTCCTGTCTGCTGTTAGCTGTCAGTGCACTGCTCCCTCTGTCAGGCTGGCGGAATTCGAGGCGGTCTTGCTCTGCTTACAAAACAAGCAAAAGTTAATAGTTTTAAATAGTTACCATGGGGATATTTTAAGTGGTGCTTGCATACACTCCCAGACTTGCCATCTGTTGCATGCTTTCTGCAGTTTGCCTGTAATTCCAGTTGGTGTGCGCTGCACAGCCCTGGTTGGCATTGGTCTGGCCAGCCATTGTGTGTTTAATTGGGAGGCAAAAGTTTCAAGAGGGAACAGAAAGCCAGGAAATGCTGAATCCCTCCGAGAAAGTTGACAAGGCTCCCTGCCCCCTTCACCCTTTGCTGCTGCTGTCATGCAATTTATTTGTTAACTGCTTGGTGGCTTCACATGGACAGAGATGATGATCAGACTCAAATAACTAGAATTTCCTCCCTGAGGCAAAGGTAACAGATATTTTGTGATTTTTGTTTGTTTGTTCCTCTCTAGCGTTGCTCAGTTTCTTCTCCTTTTTTTGAGGTTAGGGTTAGTAGGAGGTGGGGAGCTGAGTGTCCTAGTGGAGGCAGATGAACATTTGCTATTTAAATAAGGTCTTGTGCTTTAGTGCTTGATAGAGAGAGAAGAAAAAATAACTTGTGACTGTAGGGTTTGCAATTGAAAATGAATGTGATTCAGGGCTCAGGAAGCGAGGTAGTTGGCAGAACTCCAGGCCTGGGGAGCTTACGAGAGAAGGACGACAGGGCTGTCATGCCTTTCTGTACTGAGCTGGCTGGTTACTGCTTGGATTTATGGCCCTGAACTCTACAAGGTTAGGACCGCACAGATAGAACCCGTGTGCCAACAGCAGGAGCAGCAGGAATGTTCTGGCAAGAAATCTCTCCATTGAGCTACAGTGTTTGTAATGTACGTATTCTAAATGCTGCTGACTTTGGGTTTATTGCTGGAAACTAACCAGCCAGACTCTGAAACCATCTGGAGCACGGGATCACGGTACTTAGCACTAATCCCTTCTCTGCTCTGAAATGCCAAGGGAGTGACAGTTTCTCACCCTCAGCTCCCTTGAGACTGCTCCTTGAGGAAAGGGGTTTGGTCGATGCAGAGTTCGGGGTGAGGAGTTAAGGGGCACAAAGAAAGCAAAGATCCAAGGTGGAACAGCAACATCCATAGAGACCTAGACTCCAGAGGCAGCAACGGACCAGGGATACGGGATTGTGGTCTAAAAGCCAACTTCAGAAGAATTATGGGAAATTCTGAGGTGACGTGCTCACTTAGTGGCTTGGTGGCCCACTGGATAGGCATGGAGATAAAGACCTGCCGAAACAAACTACAGACTACAGCCCTTTGATCCTAATGAGCTTGGCTCCCGCTGCAAGGTGAACTCATTTGCTAGGCACGTACCTTGATCCTTCTCATAACTGTGTGCTCTGTATTACTGCTGTTGGCAGTTTGAATGGCTGTGGAGCTCACGCAAGCTCTCCCTGACAGGCTGCATCAAAGGGGCCCAGTGGAGGAGGGCATGACAGTAGGTCCTTTGTAGAGTAGTGGCAGCGAGTCTGGAATGTGGAACCTGGCCATGTGGATTCTGGGATACTCTAAGTGAGTGGACTAACAAAAGCCTCATAAAATGAGAGGGAACTTGTCCTGGAGAAAGCAGAGATGCAGGAATGTGGATCCTAATGGCTTAGAATTGAGTGACACTGGAAATCGGAGCCAACCTGTCCTTAGTGGCAGGAGGCTGCAGCCAAGTTCAATTTCCTCATCCATTTGGTTCTGAAATTTCCCCCCACCTAAGGAATTTGGACTTCATTAAGGTGGTTTCTCTCCTTTCATGCCCCAGGGGTATTTTCAAAGTCTCTACGATGTAAAAGTCTGCACACAGCATTACTTTGAGAACATTTTTTGTGAGCAGGGTGTGTGGGAGAAGGGCTTTATCAATGGGAACCTCTTACCCTTTGGTGAATACAGCCAAGGGTATCACAGTAATACTTGCTGGTGGAAACAGTCATCTGTGCTGGGCTTCTCATGCTGCTGAGCCACACTGGCAGGCAGCCTGCTTGCTTGAGACTTCAACATGTGTCCCTGGTTAAGATCTTAGAGCGTGGTGTTCATATTGTCAGGCTGGGCGCTTGGTGGTGGTTTGTGATGCATTAACATGTCTATAAGGCAGTGGTGCTCCAACCTTAGTCACCCTCGTCATCCAGATTCCATCAAGGCTGTTGGGATCTATAAAGAACCTGTTTAATGATTACATAGTATTAGACAAGAGTAATCACAGTAGCTGTATCCCTGCGGATCTTTCTATGGAGGTGTAGTCTTCCTTGGCTATGTGAGAGCTCTCTGCTCAACTCCTTTATGTGTTGGACTCGTTACAGGACCTTTAGCCAGGCTGAGAAGCTTTCAGAGCAAACATTTCAAGCATTGAGTTTGTTGTGTGTCCTGTTTTAGCCTGAAGAAGAGCTTGAAAGCTTCTCTCTGTCTCCAGTAGAAGTTGGTCTAGTTACCTCCCCCACCTTATCTTTGTTTTAGCCAGGCAGATAACAGAGCTGACAAAGTGGCTTAAGTATGCTGCCTCCAGACCCTGTCCTTTTTCAGTGGAAGGACTGAGAACTGCAAACAATTCTGCAATTCATAGAATAGAACAGGGGTCAGCAACCTTTCAGAAGTGGTGTGCCAAGTCTTCATGTATTCGCTCTAATTTAAGGTTTCACGTGCCAGTAATACATACTAACGTTTTTAGAAGGTCTCTTTCTATAAGTCTATAATATATAACTAAACTGTTGTTGTATGTGAAGTAAATAAGGGTTTTAAAATGTTTAAGAAGCTTCATTTAAAAATAAATTTAAAATGCAGAGCCCCCCAGACCGGTGGCCAGGACCCGGGCAGTGTAAATGCCACTGAAAATCAGCTCACGTGCCACCTTCGGCATGCATGCCGTAGGTTTCCTACCCCTAGAATAGTATCGTCGAAGATGAGAGTTGGAAAAGACCTCAGGAGGTCATCTAGTCCAACTCCCTTCTAAAAGCAGGACCAGCCCCAACTAAATCATCCCAGCCAGGGCTTAGTCAAGCCAGGCCTTAAAAATCTCCAAGGATGGAGATTCCACCACCTTTCTAGGGAACCCATTCCAGTGCTTTATCACCCTCCTAGTGAAATAGCTTTTCCTAATATCCAACCTAGACCTCTCCCACTGCAACTTGAGACCATTGCTCCTTGTTCTGTCATCTGCCACCACTGAGAACAGCTGAGCTCCATCCTCTTTGGAACCCCCCTTCAGGTAGTTGAAGGCTGTCAAATCCCCCCCTTATTCTTCTCTTCTGCAGACTCAACAAGCCCTGTTCCCTCAGCCTCTCCTCATAAGTCATGTGCCCCAGCCCCCTAATCATTTTTGTTGCATGCATTGTGTCATTCTGAAGTTTTTTGCCAAGGAGATTGAAAAACTCAGGGTGTTGGAAATGATTTGCTGAGTTTTCCACTTCTAGGTTATCTGTTCAAATCCAGATCCATGCTGAATGTATGAACGTCATTGCTGTCCAGTAGATTTTTGATTTATGAGAAGTCAGTGTACATAGTCCTTCCTAGAGGATATGAGAGAGACAGTAGCCTGGTGGATAGACCACTGGACTGGAACTCTGGAGACCCTGGAATAAAACCTAGCTCTGCCACTGGCCTGCTGAGTGACAGGTGCAGAGAAGGACTCGCCCCAGTTCTCCTATCTGTGAAGCATGGATAATGATACTGACTTCATTTGTAAAGTGCTTTAAGATCTACTGATGAAAAGCGCTTGATAAGAGCTATTGGTGTGTCCATGTTCCAGAAAACCCAACTAGCACAGGCACAAGTGGAGACCCCTTACTGGTCTCGTGGAAAGGCTTCAGATTGAAGAATGAGGGAGCCAAGCTACTTTAGCTCTCCTCCAGTGGAGCCCTGCGGTCAGAGTTGAGCACACATGGCTGTGTGCAACTGGCCCTGTTGAGTCCAGTGCTGTGGGTACAGGAGAGACCCTGGAGGTGTGGTATAAGCACAGGTCTGCGAATTTGGAAGTGCTGGGTTCTAGTCCCAGCTATGACCTTTCTTGGTGACCTGGAGAGAATCAGTAAACCCCTCTGGCTCCACTTTTCACTCTGTGCAAATGGAGGTGATCCTCACTTGCTCCAGAAGGGTGTTGCGAGGGTTAATGACAAATTATATCATATTAGTTACGGGATTTGAATGTGAAATGCTGAGTGAGTGATAGATTGTATTGCCTATCAGAGTTCCAGACGGCCAAGTCTAGTACCTGCTTTTCACCAACACCACAGAGTGGGTACCGTGAAAGGAGCCGCGTCACATGTAGTGGAGCTTTTGGTGGACCTTTGTAACCAGGGAACTGTATTGACATTACCGAACTCTTTTCATGCAGAACACCTAGCATCCATGATAAGGTAACGGTATGGGCAGTAACTACTGACTAGACTAGGTGTGGAGAGGTGACATTTCCCTGGGCCTGAGCCAAAGCCCGTGGACTTAGTGGGAACGTTTCCAGTGACTGCAGTGGGATTTGGATCAAGCACCATATCCTCTTACCTGGTCCACTCACCACCCTACTGATATGACTGTTGCACAGTTCTGTCAAGCACAAACTAGGGTATGGCTACACTTACAGCCGTACAGCGCTACTGCAGCAGTGCTTTGAAGTGCGAGTGTGGTCGCAGCGGCAGTGCTGGGAGAGAGCTCTCCCAGCGCTGCAGGTACTCCACCTCCCCGTGGGGAATGCTTTGCAGCGCTGTAACCTGCTGCGCTCAGGGGGGTGTTTTTTCACACCCCTGAGCAAGAAAGTTGCAGTGCTGTAAAGCGCCAGTGTAGCCAAGGCCCTAGTGTCTGCTCTACAGGCTGCAGGGCTTTGATGAACAGTGCTAGATAGAGTGAGTGTAACTTTTCATTAATAGCTCTTTTTGTCCCATATCTGAGATATGATCCTGCTCCCAGTAAATCTAAGGGACATGATGATTAAAATACCAGGGGCTCATCATACTAGTGCTCCTCATGGCGCAGCTCTGTCAGTGGGGAAAAAACAGTGAGAAACTTTGGGAGAAGCAATTGTAGGGCAGACAAGGACTAAGGCTGTTGATGCCAAGCTAGGCTTGGCCTAGTGCCGTGAGGTGCATTGCTAAGTGTGCGAGCTTGATGTCAGGCCTGCAGCCTAGCTAATTACAAGGGAAAGGACTGTTTTTTTGGCTTTCCTGGTGTTTTGTTATTTCTTTGACCCTCTGAGAGTGTTTCTATAATCTCAGAGAACTGCCTGATGGAAGAATACTCTTTCCTTGTACTCCCCTGTCGGTCTCTCTGTATCCACCTGTTGTTTCCTCTTCTCTGGTTCGATTGTAGGCTCTTTGGGGCAGGGACTGACTTTGTTTTCTGTGTTTGTACAGCACCCAGGACAATGGGGTCCCACTCCGTTGCTGGGGCTCCTAGGTGCTGCGATAATATGAAAAATAAGAGTAAAATCTTAAATAAACTGCTCTACCTACCAGCCCCTTTAAGCCTTGTGCCTAGATAATCCCACAAGGCGTTCGGTTAACAATTAACCAGTAAGCCAGAGCTGAGCAAAGATCAGAAAAAAGGTAAAAACTAGGGCTGTTGATTAATCGCAGTTAACTCGTGATTAACTCAAGAAAATGAATTGTGATGGTAAAATGAATCACGATTAATTGCACTTTTAAATCTCACTATTAAACAATAGAATACCTACTGAATTTTTAAAATATTTTTGGATGTTTTTTACATTTTCAAATCTATTGATTTCAGTTACAACACAGAATACAAAGTGTACAGTGCTCACTTTATATTATTTTATTACAAATATTTGCACTGTAAAAATTATAAACGAAATGGTATATTTCAATTCACGTCATACAAGTACTGTAGTGCAGTCTATTACTGTGAAAGTACAGCTTACAAACGTAGATTTTTTTTGTTACATAACTGCACTCAAAAACAATACAGTGTAAAACTTTAGAGTCTGCAAGTCCACTCAGTCCTACTTCTTGTTCAGCCAATCGCTAAAACAAACAAAAAACCCACCCACCGCTATGCCTACGTTCATGCCTCCAGCTTCCATCCCGGACACACCACATGATCCATCATCTACAGCCAAGCGCTGAGGTACAGCCGCATTTGCTCCAACCCCTCAGGCAGAGACCAAGACCTACAAGATCTTCACCAAGCATTCTCAAAACTGTGATACCCACACGAGGAAATAAGGAAACAAATCAACAGAGCCAGATGTGTACCCAGAAGCCTCCTGTTGCAAGACATGCCCAAGAAAGAAACCAACAGAGCTCCACTGGCCATCACCTACAGTCCTCAGCTAAAACCTCTCCAACTCATCATCAGTCACCTACAACCCACCCTGGACAATGATCCCTCGCTTTCACCGGCCTTGGGAGGCAGGCCAGTCCTCGCCCACAGACAGCCCGCCAGGCTGAAGCATATTCTCACCAGCAACCACACACTGCACCATAGTAACTCTAACTCAGGAACCAATCCATGCAACAAACCTCGATGCCAACTCTGCCCACATATCTACACCAGCAACACCATCACATGACCTAACCAGAGCAGCCACAACATCACTGGTTCATTCACTTGCACGTCCACCAATGTAATATATGCCATCATATGCCAGCAATGCCCCTCTACTATGTACATCGGCCAAACTGGACAGTCGCTACGGAAAAGGATAAATGGACACAAGTCAGATATTAGGAATGGCAACATACAAAAACCTGTAGAAGAACACTTCATTCTCCCTGGACACACAATAGCAGATTTAAAGGTGGCCATCCTGCAGCAAAAAAACTTCAGGACCAGACTTCAAAGAGAAACTGCTGAGCTTCAGTTCATTTGCAAATTTGACACCATCAGCTCAGGATTAAACAAAGACTGTGAATGACTTGCCAACTACAAAAGCAAGTTTCTCCTCCCTTGGTGTTCACACCTCAACTGCTAGAAGAGGTCCTCATCCTCCCTGATTGAACTAACCTCGTTATCTCTAGACTGATTCTTGCCTGCATATTTATACCTGCCTCTGGAAATTTCCACTACATTCATCTGACGAAGTGGGTATTCACCCACAAAAGCTTATGCTCCAATACGTCTGTTAGTCTGTGAGGTGCCACAGGACTCTTTGTCGCTATTTACAGATCCAGACTAACACAGCTACCCCTCTGATACTTAAGACAAACAAGTTTGTTTACATTTACAGGAGATAGTGCTGCTCTGTTTTACCCACATTCTGCCATATATTTCATGTTATAGTTGTCTCAGATGATGACTCACCACATGTTGTTCGTTTTAAGAACACTTTCACTGCAGATTTGACAAAACACAAAGAAAGTACCAATGTGAGATTTCTAAAGATAGCTACACCACTGGACCCAAGGTTTAAGAATCTGAAGTGCCTTCCAAAATCTGAGAGGGAGGAGGTGTGGAACATGCTTTCAGAAGAGTTAAAAGAGCAGCACTCCGATGTGGAAACTACAGAACCTGAACCACCAAAAAAGAAAATCAGCCTTCTGCTGGTGGCATCCAACTCAGATAATCATAGAATATCAGGGTGGGAAGGGACCTCAAGAGGTCGTCATGTCCAACCCCCTGCTGAAAGGGGGAATCAATCCCCAGGCAGATTTTTACCCCAGTTCCCTAAATGGCCCCCTCAAGGATTGAACTCTCAAGCCTGCGTTTAGCAGGCAATGCTCAAACCACTGAGCTACGCTGGTTAATTAAAATGAATATGCATCGGTCTGCACTGTTTCGGATCGTTATTAAGCAGAGCCATGTCCTCTGGAATGGTGGTTGAAGCCTGAAGTGACATATGAATCTTTAGTGCATCTGGCACGTAAATATGTTGCAACGCCGACTACTACGGTGCCATGTGAATGCCTGTTCTTACTTTCAAGTGATGTTGTAAACAAGAAGCGGGCAGTATTATCTCCTGCAAATGTAAACAAACTAGTTTGTCTGAGTGATTGGCTGAATAAGAAATAGGACTTGTAGGCTCTAAAGTTTTATGTCTTGTTTTTGAGTGCGGTTATTTTTTTGTACATAATTCTACTTTTATAAGTTCAACTTTCATGATAAAGAGATTGCACTAAAGTACTTGTATTGAGTGAATTGAAAAATACTATTGGTTTTTTTACAGTGCAAATATCTGTAATAAAAATAATATATAGTGAGCACTGTACACATATTCTGTGTTGTAATTGAAATCAATATATTTGAAAATGTAGAAAATATGAGAAAATGTTTAAATAAATTATATTCTATTATTGTTTAACAGTGCGATTAATCACTATTAATTTTTTTAATCGCTTACCAGCCCTAGTAAAAACCCTTAGAAATGTGCTGATTGGAACAGATACCAAGTAGAGTGGAGAAGTGTTCTAATCCTGGACATGATGCAGACATCTGGTATCTGGAGCACTAATGCAGACAGAGAAGTGAGGCCACTATATGGAGACAGTCACTGGGGATGGGAATATTCAGCAGATTAACTGTGAAAGCCTCTCTTTAGTACTACCACTACTTCTCTGATGCCATGTGTTGTAACAGTGAGCAGTGCTCTGATTCTCGGGGGGTGCCAGCTGAAGCTGGCACGTGTCACAGATACCTGGTTAGACTATGCTGCTGGCCCCGAAGTCATGGCTGTTTCCGGAGGAGTGCTCGGAGAGTTGCCAGCTTCGTGCAGAATGGAGAGGCTGGGGATTAGTGTCATCCTGCCTGCAGTGTGGGGATGTTTATTTGGCTGCTTGTTTCTCTAGAGCAGGACCAAAGCTGCTGACTCTGCTGTACAAAGCTGTTGTACCCAAGTAACATGGGGAATTTCACAGCTCAGTGTTCTGCGTCGCTGTTGGAATCCGTGCAGACATTGGCTGGGCTGGGCAGGTATCGGTCTTTCCAGTCCCAAACCCTTGCCCAGCACAGCCTACTGCTCCCTCCCTTTCACCTCTTGTGAGCAGGGGGCCAACTGGAAAAAAAACTACACTTCCAAGCTCAGCCCACAAAATAAGTTCCATCCATTTGAGTTGCCAGCATGCTATACAGTTCACAGTACATTGTGCAGGTGTCCCAGCCATGAGTCTGAGTACTCTGGGAACTCCACCAGCTTGATGCTCCCTCAGAAGGGTTTGAATATATTTGTGAGCTCTGCTCCTCCTTAGGGGAGGGACTGGGGGCAGGGTTTGGCTCTTTGGTCAGTAGTGGGGAGAGTTGTGATCTCTTTCCGAAAGACTGCAGATCTGTACTCTCCCTTTCCATTCTTACATGCTTTAATGAGCAGTGAAACTGTTCACAGGTTGACAAAGTATCGCTGGGCATCTGAGTTGACACAGCCCTGAGCTGAATGGGCAGTGCATCCTTTACTGAGCCATTGCCTGAGGGAGACACTGCTGTACTACTTACACTTGGGCACTTAAGAATGTTGCCTGGAGTGGTGTGAATCTGAGACCCATCTACTGAGCAAATCTGAGCAATTCTTGGCAATGCTGGCCCTCCCTCCAGGCTGGCTTTTGTTTAATTGTTTTATTTTCCTAAATAGAAAGGCATAAAAAATGCCAGCTAAACAGCCACAACTTAAACTAGCAGCTTCGTCAGTAACATCGAAGGCATGTGGAACTTGCCCAAACACATGCAAACGTGAATTTAAATAAAGAAGCAGTTATTCCTGCCTTGTAAAATTCTAAGCCTTTAAGAAATGGGATGCTCTTCCCCTAAATATTCATAATTGCCATGTAATTGGGTGGAACATTTTGCATATTTGATGAATCTGAGACACAATTCAGCACACGCTTTGACTTTCTAGCCACACTTATGCTTTGAGTACTCAGGTCTGGCTTGAACAGGGCCGTGTCAGGCTTGATCTACCCAAAGCAGGGGCAGAGTTACGCACGAGTGGAGAGTAGAAGGCAGTAAGCAGGATGGGGCGTGCAAAGGGACCCTAACTTTTGTATTATTGGCAGTGCTGATGCACAGTTGCCAGTTAGTGAGCTCTAAGGGGGAAGTGTGTATCTAAGCACCTCGTGATTTCCAGCAAACAAAAGCATAACCAAATCCAGACTGAATTATCCTTAGCTCAACCAGAAATTGAGCTTGAGGCAGGAATTACTGGGTGAAGTTCTCGAAGTACTTGCTCACGTCCATTCCATGCTAGATGTGTGCACACCATGTGCACAGTTGCCAGAGTCTTTTCCCTCAACGGTATCCATTGTGCCAGCTCAACTTCCTCTGGAGACATGCGGTTATATGCTGGTATAAGGGCGTCGCTGGCCACACACCCTCTCAGTTTCTTCTTACTAACCCCTCTTACTCTGGCAAGGATTTCTTCCCAATGTTTTTTGGAGATTCTCTTGTTTCTTAGTTATCATAGTTAGTGTAAATAGATAGTATCAGAGGGGTAGTCGTGTTAGTCTTGATCTGTAAAAAGCAACAAAGAGTCCTGTGGCACCTTATAGACTAGCAGTCTATAAGGTGCCACAGGACACTATCGCTTTTTATAAATAGATAGTTCCTGTCATCGAGGGACTCTTTCACCCCAGGGGCCGGACATGCCCTAGTCTCTGGGCTTCAAGTCTTGAGCCTCCTGTGGAAAACCTATGCCTGTAAGTGACCCGCACTCCAGCTGCTCAAAGTGCTTGTGGGAGACTCACATGAAGGACAAGTGCCAGATCTGTCAGGACATCAGACCCAGCAGTAAAAAAGACAGAGACATTAGGCAGAAGGCTATCCTCAGACCAGCCGAAGAGCTGAGCTGCTTCTATTCGGATCCAAGCACTTCCCTGCACCGTTCACTGGCTACTAATTCACCGCTCTTCCCTTTGGCCTGTTGGCAGCGCCCCAGGGTTTTCATGAAGTGTATGGCAATAGTAGCAGCTTTCCTCAGACCGTGAAGTGTTCAGGTCTACCAATAACTTGATGACTGGATGATCAAAGGTCGGTCGCAGGTTCAAGTACAGAACAGCATCAGCATGGTCAAAGCCACCTTCTGAGTGCTGGGTCTGCTGATAAACTAGCAGATATCAATTCTTGTCCTGGTTCAGAGAATAGAATTTATTGGGACAGTATTTGACTCAACCCAAGCCAGGGCCTTCCTGCCTGAAGACCAATTCCAGACCATGTTGGACCTGATATCCAATATCAAGGTCTATCCAATCACAACAGCTCGGATTTGCCTCAGGCTGCTGGGGCATATACTTGTACTTACATGGTCCAGCACTCAAGGCTGCTCCTCATACCCCTCCAGATATGGCTAGTGCAAGTTTACTCCTTGAGCAGACACCACTTGGACTCAGTGCTCATGGTCCCTCCTCTGGTCCTCGCATCCGTGGACGGATGGAAAGACTGGAGATTGGTAATGGTGGGGGACCTCTCATCTGTTGAGACCTAGGGTGGGGATCCCACCTCAACAACCTCAGGGCCTGTGGTCCCAAGAACTCTCCCTGCACATAAACATCCGGGAGCTCAGGGAGGTACGCTGAGCATGCCAAGTGTTCCTCCATGAGATCTCAGGCAGGTTGATGCAGGTCCTGACAGACAATACTGCGGCCATGTTTTACATCAACAAGCAGGGAGAGGCTCGATCTTCGGCCTCGTGTAAGGAGGCCAGCTGTCTGTGGGACTTCTGTGTGATGCTCTCCATTCATCTCGAGGCGTCAGATCTCCCAGGAGCCTGGACTGTACTGGCAGTTCATCTCAGGATCCTTTTCCTCTCACCACGACTGGTCCTTTTACCCAGAGGTCACAGGTTCATCTTCCAAAAACGGGGGCTCCCCAGGTGAACGTTTTCGCTACCAGGCAGAATAGGAAGTGCCATCAGTTTTGTTCACTATGCAGGCTCGGCCTGGGCTCCCTCTCCGATGCTTTCCTGCTCCTGTGGACAGATCTTATTTTACACCTTTCCCCCAATCTCCTTGGTTCACAAGGTCCTCCTAAAAATCAAACAGGACAAGGCAAGAGTTATTCTGATAGCCCCTGCATGGCCACATCAACACTAGTTTAGCGTGCTTCTGGAGCTGTTGGTAGCAACTCCCCCTTTCACTCACACACCATCCGGACCTAATTTCACCAGACCACATCCGGTTTCTTCACTCCAACCTTGCCTCCCTGCACATAATTGCATGGATGCTGCACGGCTGAACCCTGAAGAACAGGCTTTCTCGGAACAGGTCCAGCAGATCTTGCTAGATAGTAGAAAGCCTTCCACCAGGGCAATCTATTCGGACAAGTGGAAGTGCATCTCAATTTGGGCTTCTGAGCATGCTCTCTCTCCCCATCTCAATCTTTCCTGCAGTCTGTCTTGGACTGTTTGCTCCAGTTAAAGCAGCAGGGCCTGGCCCTTGCATCTATTAAGATGCATTTAGCAGCCATCTCAGCCTTCTACCCACTGGTGAACAGCAGATCAGTGTTCTTTCACAAGATGACAGTGTAGTTTCTCAAGCGCTGTAGAGGCTCTGTCCTCAAGTCTGCAAGCTGACCGCCCCTGCCTCCCATGGGACTTAAATCTGGTTCTTCCAAGACTCATGGGTTCCCCCTTCAAGCCGTTAGCATCATGCCCTCTGCTACTTCTCTCTACTAACTTTCCGTAACTGTTCTTCAAGATGTGTTGCTCATATCCATTCCATGTTGAGTGTGTTGCTGGAGAATTTTCCCTCAGTAGTAGCTGTCAGACCAGCTCTTGCACCCTCTCGGTTCCTTCTTGCAGGTAACTCCAACAGAGAGGTAGGAGGGTGGGTCATGGAGCAGACATGGGCAATACATCTCAAAGAGCAACAGTTACGAAAGATTGAGTAACTGTTTTCTTCTTCGAGTGCTTGCTCATGTCCATGCCCTATAGAAGGTCGCCTTCCTGGTGGTGATCACCTCTGGCAGAGTGGTCTTTGAAATCAAGGACCTTATGTCAGAACCACCATACACTATGTCCTTTAAGGACAAGGTCCAACTGCGCCTCCATCTGGCCTTCCTACCAAAGGTGGTGTGTCAATTCCATAACAACCAAGTCATGTCTCTACCAGTCTTCTTCCCGAAACCTCGTGAAAACTGAGGAATGGTGGCTTCACTCATTGGATGTTAAGCGTGCCCTCACTTTTTTTTATTGAGAAGACTAAACTCTTCCTCAAGTCCACGCAACTCTTCGTAGCAATAGCGAAAAGGATGAGAGGACTTCCTGTGTGAGCCCAGAGGATCTCATCCTCACCTGTATTTGGGCCTACTATGAGCAGGCGAATGTCCTGCCTTTGGCTATCTAACTACTCACTCCACAAGGCTTCGTCAGCAGCGTTTCTCACACAGGTCCCAGTCCAGGACATCTGCAGAGCTGAAACCTGATCATTTGTGCATACCTTCACATCCCACTACACCATCACCCAATAGCCCCAAGGCGATGCCACTTTCAGAAGAGTAGTGTTTCAGTCAGCTTATCCATGAACTCCGAGCCCACTCCGGGGGGACCGCGTGTGAGTCACCTTGCTTGGCATGGACATGAGCAAGCGCACGAAGAAGAAAAAACAGTTAATTAAACTTTTGTAATTGTTGTTCTTTGAGATGTGTTGCTCATGTCCGTTCCATGATCCACCATCCTACATCTCTGTTGGAGTTACTGGCAAGAAGGAACTGAGAGGGTGCAAGGTCGGTGGCACTCCTCATACAAGTGCATAACCGTGCGACTCCAGAGGGCGCTAGAACCAGTCCGACAGATACCACTGAGGGAAACTTCTCCAGCCGCCTTAAAATCTAGGAATCTGGGGATTCCACTCAATGCCTTGTCTCCTTATTAGACATATACTGGAGGCTAATCCTGCAATTCCATGTTTGAGCCTTTGCATCCAGCAAATTCCTAACAGAATTTTCTCTGAAATCAGTCTATCTTTATGTGCATGTAAACTTGCCCATCTCCATTGAATATCTCTCTAATCTCTCTTCTGGGCTGGATCACTCCCATGCCATACTAGTGGTATGGGACAGGGTCTGCCAGTCATGGGCTCTTGCAGCAAAAAGAAACCACTAACCATGTTCTCCCTCCAAGAAGAGTAACTTCAGAGCCATTTTCGGTAGAGAGAATGTTAAATAAAGATGGATGAACTGTGTGGACTTCTGGACAGAACTAGTGCCTTACCTGCTTGTTTGATCAGTGGGCATATACCACTGGTCATTATTAGAAAATCAGTTGCCAATGATTATCACATGGTGCATCAGTATTTCCCTTGCTTAGAACAGGGATCTCTGTTACGGTAACTGCTGGTAAATGCTGACTGTTTAATGGCTACTGCTGTGTCTCAAGGGAGGAGAACGACAGACAGGAAACCCTTCATCTCTATACGTATTCTACTCCACTGTACAGCCTGACCCCAGAGAGTCTTGTTTTTATTTTATTTAGGCTTGGACAAGACTGGGGGAAGCTGACAATTGATAAATGCTGTTTTCTGGTGTTGGTTAAAGTGCCAAGGAGACTTATCTTTAATAGAATCTCTCACAAAGCTTAGCTGAATTTAACAGCAAGGTGAAGCTTCAACTATTGCCAGTGCTACACACCAACTGCGTATACGTCATGGATTCCACAGCTGGGAAAAGATGTTTGTTCCTTTAGAAACTGGTGGCTTAGGTTTTTTGGCAAGGGTCTTTGCTGCTGCTGCAGCAGGCTGGAAATGCTGCAGAAGATGTATTTTTATGGAATTAATATATAAATTCTCATTCAATCAGTAATGTAATTCTGGTGTTAATTTGATACTAAATTCAATTTATTCAGCTTGGGGCCCTAAATTTCTCATTTTCAGTATGCCACAGATATTTGTTCTGGCAATATAACTGCACTGTAGAAATTGTCTAAGGGGAAGCTGGAAGTTTTGATAGTTGGGTAGAGTTCGGTATGAGCTTTTAGTACTTGGGAAGGCATAGGGAAGTGGTTATGGCTGTGGGATAAGCACACTTGCTGGATGTTCCAACTAAAATATTCAGCAGTGCAGTAGTTAATGTTGGCATTTAAGCTCCCAGTTCAATTTTTTGAGTTAATGCTCCTTTGAAGTGAGTGGGATAGTTCACACCTTTCAGAACTGTTTCAGGCTGTATGCAGACATTGCTGCATCGATTACTCTTGGGGCGCTTTTGGCAGATTTTCTTTTCAACAGTGAGGGCTTGAAACATTTTTTTTAAAAAGTTGATTCCGTTGCAAGTTTCACAGCTGCAGAATAGAGGGAGCCTGGCTTAAAATAAAGATGGCAGCAGGTTCTTGATGTGAGATCAGACTCTGGGAATTCCATGTTGTCTGAATAGAGGGAAATGGTTAGTTATCGTGCAGGATTCCTTACATGTGAAGAGAACTGATCATTCTTCCAGGAGCCAATAAGCAGGGGAAGTTCAGTTCATGGAGCTTAAGAACACGTGGAGTGATCTAAATAACAGTTAGATAACAAAGTGTCAGTCCTCTGATCATTCGTGACTCGTATAGCTATGTGGATGAGGGCTCTGGTTGCATAATCGAAGCTCACATGCAAGTGGCAGTTGCCTTCCATTCTGACATTTTGCAGCATGGCTAAGTCTGGTACCCTGTAAAATATGTAGGGAACTCTTTCCTCTCCTCCTACACAAATCTGATGAACTACGTGTCACTCCAGCATGCGGTGATGTGCCTTTAGGTCCCAGTTAACATAACTCCAGAAAGCCAGGAAAGAGATCCACTGCCATGAAAGCTCCTGAGGCCATGGCTATACTAGTCTGTTACAAAAGAGTCTTACCGAAATAGCTATTCCAGTTCCATATGCCAATAAATATTAGTATTTAACTTGAACATTACTGTATGGGCCCAGAGCAGCCCAAGTCTGTCTGTGGTCTCAGTAAGGCCTGGATTGGTTACAGGATTACATAACTGCAGTACTACCACCTGTAGCAGACGCCACAGTCATCTGGAAAATAACCAGCCATTTCAGACATTCAGCTTGTAGTGCACTTGTGCTATTGTATTTCTCATCTGTCTGGTCAAGTATTGATTCCATTCCTAATATACTCTTTCAGACATGTAGTAATAAATCTTGATTACCCCACACCCATTTTCTGTATATCTTCCCACTACATAAAGGCCTTATTTTAAAGCTAAATTAGGTTGCTGAGTGACAGTGTACTGACATTTTATCATAGTCATAGAAATCAGGGTTGGAAGGGACTTCAAGAGGTCATATAGTCCAACCCCCTGCTCAAAGCAGGACCAATCCCCAACTAAATCATCCCAGCCACAGCTTTGTCAAGCCAGGCCTTAAAAACCTCTAAGGATGGAGATTCCACAACTCCCTAGGGAACCCATTCTAGTGCTTCACCACACTCCTAGTGAAAAAGTTTTTTCTAATATCCAACCTAGACCTCCCCCACTGCAACTTGAGACCCACTGAGAACAGCTGATCGCCATCTTCTTTAGAACCCCCCTTCAGGTAGTTGAAGGCTGCTATCACATCTCCCCTCACTCTTCTCTTCTGCAGACTAAACAAGCCCAATTCTCTCTGTATCTTCTCATAAGTCATGTGCCCCAGCCCCCTGATCATTTTCATTACCCTCCACTGGACTATCTCCAATTTGTCCACATCCCTTCTGTAATGGGGGCAGGGGGTGGGCAAAACTTCATGCAACATTCCAGGTGTGGCCTCACCAGTGCCGAATAGAGGGGAATAATCACTTCCCTCGATCTGCTGGCAATGCTCCTACTAATGCAGCCCAACATGCCGTACGTCTTCTTGTCAACAAGGTCACACTGCTGACTCATATCCAGCTTCTCATCCATTGTAATTCCCAGGTCCTTTTCTGCAGAACTACTGCTTAGCCAGTCAGTCCCCAGCCTGTAGCAGTGCATGGGATTCTTCCGTCCTAAGTGCAGGACTCTGCACTTGTCCTTGTTGAACTTTATCAGGTTTCTTTTGGCCAAATCCTCCAATTTCACATCATTTACAGAGCCAAGCACATAAAAGCAAGGAAATTAAAAGTGAAATTGTCCTAAAACTCACATTATCCACCTACTAAGTACAGTGGGCCCAGTTCAGGGATGGGTTGTTGTTGTTTACCCCACTGCAGAGTGAGTACAGTGTGGGTCTAAAACACTCTGTCAGCAGTGTAGTGTTTCACGCCCACTCTGTGCTGGTGTAAACAATTCCAGCAGGTGCTGGGTAAATGGGGAGACATGCAAGCAGCTTAGACTCCCAATGGCCCAAGCACCAGGTGCAGCATGTCTCCTTTTCTCACGTAAGCTGCAGGAGAGAGAGCATGAGTCAGTTGCCCAAGAGCCCAGTGATTCATGGCCGAGATGGGAATGGAGCCCAGAGCCTTTCCTGCAGTGTCCACAGTGTGGCATCTTGTTTACAGGTTGGGGCTGGAATCCCTTCACCCTGCCAGCCTGAGCCCCCACCAGAGAGACAGTCGTACAGCACCACTGCTCTCCTCTGACAGTTGGTGGAAAATAGCGAGGGCTCTGTGACTGACAGCTGTCTCTCCTGTATCAGTGACCAGTGGGAGCGAGGGGTTGGTCTAGGAGCTGGAGGGGACACTGCTGACTTTTTCAATTAAGAGTCTTAGTTTGTATTCATCCCTCCTCCCAAGTAAACCCCTTGCTGTTGTGGCTGGTAGCTGGAGCTCATGGACTCAGTGTTGTGCACACAAGCCTCCCACAGACCACTTCTCCTAGGCTCCTCCGCTCCCACATGGCGCCTAGCCCCTTCCGACTCTGCCCTTGTCTAGGTATTAGCCCCTGGTGCTGTAGTGCCTGAGGATCTTCACAAAGCCACAGCCGTCTGGCCTCCATTCCATCACTGCGTCTTGACCCAGGGTGCTCTTCTCTGGTTCGTTTGTTGCCATTGCATTTGCACCAGCAAGGTTTGATGTCTCTCCCTGGATGTAAATGGGGAAGCTGCTCATCCCCACTCCTACCTTAGCGGTTTCCCTGAGGCTGCGGTGGGAGGAAGGTTTGAGCCCATAGCATTAAGGAGACTTTCTTGTGGCTGGGGCACCTGCCTGGAAGCTGAAGTCTCCAGCCTGCATCTAGAATAGCCTATGTGCCTAGGTGACGTTGACAACTAATCTGGGTGCTGGGTGCTGAGGGCTTCAGGATGGTAAAGCCTGTGAGACAGCTCTTTGAGGTGTAGACTAGGCCACCCCATTCCTGTGTCAGACACTTATAACCATCTAATGGCCAGAGATGGGATATGGGGTGATCAGCCACTTACTGCTCAGCTGATCCATAAGTGCATTTCCCCTTGCTGACTAGCATGTTCATCTGGGTTCTCAGAGGGCTCTCCTCACTAGATGCACAAGGACCAGCCACCTTCCCACCCACTGCTCTAGAGGTTGAAATTAATATCAGGCTGTCACGTAAGGGGTGAGTCTGCCCCTGTGAGCAAAGACTAAAGAGATAGGAATTCAGGAGGTGTTGTCATTTCAGTGCCCTTACACATGGGGAGTCCTCTAGTCTGGGAGATGAAGAGTGGCAGTTCACCTCTGGAAGCTGTTGTTTGCAACTGTTGAAGTAGACAGACATCACTGCAACAGTTACACTCAGTTCACATGTTGAAGATTTTCTCCATGACCATGAGGGTAGACATCTGATCGACATTTGCAAAAGCAATTGCCAATCTATGTGCCTCCATTTGAAACATCCATTGGTGTCTCAGGTTGGGCTCCCAAAATTAGTGAACATTCCTGAAATTTTAGGCCTTATTTATTTATTTTTTACAGATGTTTAAATTCTAGAGCAAAATGTTAATCATCGGAGCTGGGTCACTTCACTTTCTGTCCCTATGAGAATATGAGCAGATGAGTGACTAAGGGGGGATAAGGGGGCTGATGCAGAAAAACGGAAACTTGAAAAAATGGCTGAGAGGAAAAAGGGACAGTCCCCTTTAATAGTAGGCAGGTATCCCAAAGATCTGTGTTTTGATACTGGGGCAGACTGACCTTGCAGCCTGGAGAGCCCTAAGAAGGAAGTGCGAATGGACTGCATGTGCCAGCTGCAGGCAGTTGAGGTTGGGCAGTACCTTGAGTGGAGCATGCCAGGAGCTAGCACTCTGGGCTGTGGATAGCAGCCCCAGTCTGGAGGGATCAAGGGTGGAGGGTGCACCTCGCAGCTGCAATGCATTGGAAAGTTGTGAGCACTGCAAATTTGACCTTTTGCCTGCAAGTGCTAGAAGGGGCTTTCAAACAGCACTGTCTCTGTGACTGTCAGGCAGATGCTGACTGGCCCTCCTGTTTGGAATGTTCTCTGTGCATTCTCTGTGACAGGCCACTACATACGGTAGAGAAGGGGCGGGACTTGATGACAAGGCAGGTAACTTATCTGAAGAGGTAGGACTAGAACCCTGCTCCTCGGGGAGTTCAGTGCCAATGAAGTAAATGATTTAAAAATTATGTGAACCAAACTGTACCATAGAATCACTAGGGATGGTAATTCCATGCTTGAATATTAAGAATACAGCAGTAGGGATATACTGCTGACCACCTGACCAGGATGGTGATAGTGACTATGAAATTCTCAGGGAGATCAGAGAGGCTATAAAAATAAAAAACTCAATAATAATAATAATAATAATAATAATAATAATGGGAGATTTCAACTATCCCCATATGGACTGGGTACATGTCACCTCAGGACGGGATGCAGAGAGGAAGTTTCTTGATATCTTAAATGACTGCTTCTTGGAGCAGCTAGTCCTGAACCCACCAGAGGAGAGGCAATTCTTGATTTAATCCTAAATGGAGCATAGAGTCTGGTCCAAGAGGTGAACATAGGTGAACTGCTTGGTATTAATGACCATAACATAATAAAATTTAACATCCCTGTGGGGGATACCAAACCAGCCATCGCGGTAGCTTTTAATTTCAGAAAGGGAGACTACACAAAAATGGAAAGGTTAGTTAAACAGAAATTAAAAGGTACAATGCCAAAGGTGAAGTCCCTGCAAGCTTCATAGAAACTTTTTAAAGACACCGTAATAGAGGCTCAATTTAAATGTATACCCAAATTAAAAAAAAAACAAGAGGACCAAAAAAGTGTGACCATAGCTAAACAACAAAGTAAAAGCAGCAAAGAATTTTGTGGCACTTTATAGTCTAACAGATGTTTTGGAGCATGAGCTTTCGTGGGTGAATACCCGCTTTGTCGGATGAATGTAGTGGAAATTTCCAGGGGCAGGTATATATATATATGCAAGCAAGAAGCAAGCTAGAGATAACGAGATTAGTTCAATCAGAGAGGATGAGGCCCTGTTCTAGCAGTTGAAGTGTGAAAACTAAGGGAGAAGAAACTAGTTTTGTAGTTGGCAATCCATTCACAGTCTTTGTTTAATCCTGAGCAGATGATGTCAAATTTGCAGATGAAGTGAAGCTCAGCAGCTTCTCTTTGAAGTCTGGTCCTGAAGTTTTTTTGCTGCAGTATGGCCACCTTTAAGATCTGCTATTGTGCGGCCAGGAAGGTTGAAGTGTTCTACAGGTTTTTGTATTTTACCATTCCTAATATCTGATTTGTGTCCATTTATCCTTTTCCGTAGAGACTGTCCAGTTTGGCCGATGTACATAGCAGAGGGGCATTGCTGGCATATGATGGCATATATTACATTGGTGGAAGTGCAGGTGAAAATAAGTGATGGTCGCATTAACACCACCCTATACCGAAAACCTACCAACTGCTATGCCTACCTTCATGCCTCCAGCTTCCATCCCAGACACACCACACGATCCATTGTCTACAGCCAAGCACTGAGGTACAACTGCATCTGCTCTAACACCTCAGACAGAGACCAACACCTACAAAATCTCCACCAAGCATTCTCAAAACTACAATACCTGCACGAGGAAATAAGGAAACAGATCAACAGAGCCAGACGTGTACCCAGAAACCTCCTACTGCAAGACAAACCCAAGAAAGAAACCAACAGGACTCCACTGGCCATCACTTACAGTCCCCAGCTAAAACCCCTCCAACGCATCATCAGGGATCTACAACCCATCCTGGACAATGATCCCACACTTTCACAGGCCTTGGGTGGCAGGCCAGTCCTCGCCCACAGACAACCTGCCAACCTGAAGCATATTCTCACCAGTATCTGCACACCACACCATAGTAACTCTAGCTCAGGAACAAATCCATGCAACAAACCTCGATGCCAACTCTGCCAACAAATCTACACCAGCAACACCATCACAGGACCTAACCAGATCAGCCGCACCATCACTGGTTCATTCACCTGCACGTCCACCAATGTAATATACGCCATCATATGCCAGCAATGCCCCTCTGCTATGTATATCGGCCAAACTGGACAGTCTCTACAGAAAAGGATAAATGGACACAAATCAGATATTAGGAATGGCAATATACGAAAACCTGTAGGAGAACACGTCAACCTTCCTGGCCACACTATAGCAGATCTTAAGGTGGCCATACTGCAGCAAAAAAACTTCAGGACCAGACTTCAAAGAGAAGCTGCTGAACTTCAGTTCATCTGCAAATTTGACACCATCTGCTCAGGATTAAACAAAGACTGTGAATGGCTTGCCAACTACAAAACTAGTTTCTTCTCCCTTGGTTTTCACACTTCAACTGCTAGAACAGAGCCTCATCCTCCCTGATTGAACTAACCTCGTTATCTCTAGCTTGCTTCTTGCTTGCATATATATACCCGCCCCTGGAAATTTCCACTACATGCATCCGACAAAGTGGGTATTCACCCACGAAAGCTCATGCTCCAAAACTTCTGTTAGTCTATAAGGTGCCACAGGATTCTTTGCTGCTTTTATAGATCCAGACTAACACGGATACCCCTCTGATACTTAACGAAGTAAAAGAAGTAGTTAGAGGCAAAAAGGCATCCTTTAAAAAGTAGAAGTTAAATCCTATTGAAGAAAATAGAAAGGAGCATAAACTCTGCCAAGTGAAGTGTAAAAATATAATTAAGAAGGCCAAAATAGAATTTGAAGAACAGCTAGCCAAAAACTCAAAAAGTAACAGCAACAAAATGTTAATATATATCAGAAGGAGGAAGCCTACTAAACAACCAGTGGGGCCCCTGGATGGTTGAGATGCTAAAGGAGCACTCAAGGAAGCTAAGGCTATTGCAGAGAAACTAAATGAATTCTTTGCATTGGTCTTCATGGCTGAGGATGTAAGGGAGATTCCCAAACCTGAGCCCTTCTTTTTAGATGACAAATCTGAGGAGCTGTTCCAGATTGAGGTGTCACTAGAGGAAGTTTTGGAACAAATTGAGAAACTAAACAGTAATAAGTCACCAGGACCAGATGATATTCACCCAAGAGTTCTGAAGGAACTGAAATGTGATATTGCAGAACTACTAACTGTGGAATGTGAACCTATTGTTTAAATCAGTTTCTGTACCAGATGATGGGAGGATAGCTAATGTGATGCCATTTTTTAAAAAAGGCTCCAAAGGCAATCCTAGTAATCACAGGCTGGTAAGCCTAACTTCAGCACTGGGCAAATTGGTTGAAACTGTAGTAAAGAACAAAATTGTCAGACAGATAGACGAACACGATTTGTTGGGGAAGAGTCAACATGGTTTTTGTAAAGTGAAATCATGCCTCACTAATCTTCTAGAATTCTTTGAGGGGGTCAACAAGCATGTGGACAAGGGGGATCCAGGGATATAGTGTACTTAAATTTTCAGAAAGCCATTAAGAAGGTCTCTCACCAAAGGCTCTTAAGCAAAATAAGTTGTCATGGGATAAGATGGAAGTAACTGGTTTAAACATAGGATACAAGGAGTAGGAATAAATGCTCGGTTTTCAGAATGGAGAGAGGTAAATAGCCGTATCCCCCAGGGGTCTGTACTGGGACCAGTAGTGTTAAACATATTCATGAAAGAACTGGAAAAAGGGATAAACAGTGAGTTGGCCAGATTTGCAGATGATACAAAACTGCTCAACATAGTTAAGTCCAAAGCTGACTGTGAAGAGGTACAAAGGGATCTCATAAAACTCGGTGACTGGGCAACAAATGGCAGATGAAATTCGTTATTGATAAATGCAAAGTAATGCACACTGGAAAACATAATCCAACTATACATATAAAATGATGGAGTCTACATTAGCTAAATTGAATTAGAGATCTTGGAGTGATTGTGGATAGTTCTCTGAAAACATCCGTTCAAAGTGTAGCGGCAGTCAAAAAGGCTAAAAGAATGTTAGGAACCATTAGGAGAGGGGTAGATAACAAGACAGAGAATATCAGATTGCCTCTGAATAAATCCATGGTACGCCCACATCTTGAACAGTGCTTGCAGATGTGGTCACCCCATCTCAAAAAAGATATATACTGGAATTGGAAAATGCTCAGAAAGGGGCAACAAAAAGGATTAGGGGTATGGAACAGTTTTTATATGAGGAGAGACCAGTAAGACTGGGACTTTTCATCTTAGAAAAGAGATGACGGGATATGGTAGAGGTCTATAAAATCGTGACTGCTGTGAAGAAAGTAAATAAGTGTTACTTACTCTTTCTCATAACACAAGAACTAGAGGTCACCCAATTAAATGAATAGGCAGCAGGTTTAAAACAAACAGAAGGAAGTATTTCTTCACACAACGCACAGTCAACTTGTGGAACTCTTCGCAGAGGATGTTGTGAAGGCCAAGACTATAACAGGTTTCAAACAAGAACTAGATAAGTTCATGAAGGATAAGATCCATCAATGGCTATTGGCAGGGATGGTGTCCCTAGCCTCTGTTTGCCAGACTGGACTGGAAGTCAGGAGATGTGGGTTCCTATATGAGATGCAGAAAAATCATCTGCACGCTCAGCTCTGAGCTCTCTAGTGTACAGCGAAAGTTGCTGGTACCCGGGGATGGCGGCGTTTATAGATAGAAGCCACTCATATTCTGATCCACAGCTGTGTGCACGAATAATTATGGCATTGTAACCTTGTGTAAATGATGATCATCTTCGTTCTTTTGACTGCAGTTGTGATTCCAAAGAGCCCATTTCCTGTCTCTGAAGGAAGTGCCGAGAAGCCCAGCATGCACAGCAGCATGAAAACTGCTTTGGGGCCCCAACCTGAGCAAAAGCGTCGCAAATCTGGCAAGAAGCGCGGCCGGACGCCCAAGGCCTTGATCCATCACCCCATCCCTACCCCCTCCAAGTCTGTGGAGCCTCTGAAATTCCCCAAAAAGAGGGGACCAAAGCCTGGCAGTAAGGTAGGTGATGGGGTACGTGCCTGTGATCACATGTGAATGGAGTGTGCTGCGTGTGTGCCTCTGGGAGAGCAGCTATGTGTTTGTGCAGGGGGGCGCTGGAACACTTTGTATAGTGGGGGGGCTGAGAGCCGTTGAACCAAACTGTAAACCCTGGATATGATGGAAACCACTTCAAGTAAGGAGGTGCAGCAGCACCCCCAGCACCCTCCGTCCCCTATTACAGCACCTATGCTTTTGTGTGTGTAGGAGGCAAAGTCCAGCCCTAGGACTGACAGGTAATGGGAGCACACCCATGGAGTGTGGGGGTTGGGAGCGTCTCCAGACTCCAGGTCCTCAACCCAGCAGGGGCTGGCAGCACATGCACTGGGTAGGGGTGTGGAGTGGAGGGAGTAACTAGACTCCAGCCTCACACCCCCATGGATGATCATATTTAAAAGTGTCAGGAAGCCTGGCTAAGCAGGGGGTGGGGCCTGAAGAGGGTGCTGGACGGGGGATAGAGCAGGGTGGGGGCAGGGTCTGATGAGGGAGGTGGGTGGGGTAGAGCAAGGCGGGGGCGTGGTCTGATGTGGGCAGTGCAGGGTGGGAGGCGTGGTCTGATGAGGGCTGTGGGCAGGGGGGTAGAGCAAGGCGGGGAGCGTGGTCTGAGGGCGGTGGGCGGGGGGTAGAGCAGGATGGGGGCGTAGTCTGATGAGGGCTGTGGGAAGGGGGGTAGAGCAAGGCGAGGAGCGTGGTCTGAGGGCGGTGGGTGGGGGGTAGAGCAGGATGGGGGCGTAGTCTGATGAGGGCTGTGGGCAGGGGGGTAGAGCAAGGCGGGGAGCGTGGTCTGAGGGCAGTGGGCAGGGGGTAGAGCAGGATGGGGGCGTAGTCTGATGAGGGCTGTGGGAAGGGGGGTAGAGCAAGGCGGGGAGCGTGGTCTGAGGGCGGTGGGCGGGGGGTAGAGCAGGATGGGGGCGTAGTCTGATGAGGGCTGTGGGCAGGGGGGTAGAGCAAGGCGGGGAGCGTGGTCTGAGGGCGGTGGGCGGGGGGTAGAGCAGGATGGGGGCGTAGTCTGATGAGGGCTGTGGGCAGGGGGGTAGAGCAAGGCGGGGAGCGTGGTCTGAGGGCGGTGGGCGGGGGGTAGAGCAGGATGGGGGCGTAGTCTGATGAGGGTGGTGGGAGGGGGGGTTGAGCAGGATGGAGGCAGGGACAGAGAGTGGTGGAAACAGAAGGGCTGGAGGTGGGGTCTGATATGGGCTGGGGTAGAGCAGGGTGGGGATGTGGTCTGATGAGGGCAGTGCAGGATGGGAGGCGTGGTCTGATGAGGGCGCAGGGCGGGAGATAGAGCAGGGTGGGAGCGTGGTCTGATGAGGGCGCAGGGCGGGAGGTAGAGCAGGGTGGGAGCGTGGTCTGATGAGGGCGGTGGGTGGGGGCGTGGTCTGATGAGGGTGGTGGGAGGGGGGGTTGAACAGGATGGGGCAGAGTCTGATGTGGGCAGGGGGTTGAACAGGTTGGGGGCGGGGACAGACGAGGGTGGTGGGTACAGAAGGGCGGGGGGTTGGGTCTGATGTGGGTGGGGGGCTTGAGCAGAGTGGGGTCTGATGTGGGCTGCAGTAGAGCAGGGTGGGGGCGTGGTCTGATGAGGATGGTGGGGAGTGGCAGGATGGTGAGCATGTGTAAAAGGAGAACTCTTCCCAATCCCTTTCTGCAGAGGAAACCTCGGACTTTGCTGAATCCAGCCCCCACCTCTCCGACAACTAGCACGCCAGAGCCAGACACAAGCACTGTGCCCCAGGATGCTGCTACTATCCCCAACTCTGCCATGCAGGCCCCCACAGGTAAGCTGAGCTTGCCTCCTCAGGGAAGATGATGCAGTTAAGGAATCTGGGGGAACACAGAAAATATCAAGTGAAGATACCATGATTTCCAGACATGGCAGCGAGTCTGGCCAGTGTGGAAATAAGAGCGGCCTAACGCAGAGAAGAATCAGACTGGAAAGAGACCTAGAGGCTCCCCGTGCCCTCCCTCATCTCCTCCGGGGTGATTGCACTGCATTTTCCTCCCATAAATTATTGCTTAGAGGTACCTAGCGGCGTCCCCTGGGGATTGAATAGAGGGATGTCTGCATGGACACGCGAGACCTTTCACTGTGGGCTGAGGCTCACCTTGCAGCTAGATGCACAGTGCTCTCTTGGAGCCTTATGGTTGGACACACACATGCTAGCAACTCCGCCACTCCAGGAGGGGCATTTCTCCAGGTCCATACTGCTCTGAGGCAGGAAGGACTGCAGCACCCCAGTTCTCTCTGAAACTAGTAAGAGGGGGCAGGCTCTGCTGTTGAGTCACCCCAGAGCCCTGCATTAAAAGTCAGGGTGTCTGCTGCAGAGTCTTGCTGGGTTCATTGAGCTCCTAGTGGGGTGGAGAGGCAGCCAGAGTCGCTTTGGGCACAAAGGAGCCAGGGTTGAGATCCTAGAAAAACCAAGCTAAGGTTTCTGTGGGGTTCTGGTCTTGACTCAGAACTAAAGCTGACACCAGAAAGGGGAGTCTGATGCTAACTCTGCCCAGCACATGGTATGGGGCACGCTCAGCACGACCCTGTGCAAACCCGCCCACAGATTGGCATACTTGGAGCTTTAGGACAGAGGCTGTGGAGGATGCTAGCGTGGCTTGGAGGATGAGCCCAAGGGATGCGAGGAATCAGCATTGTGGGCTTGTACCTCTTCTAAATATGCCTTGTGTTGGTAGGCAGCAGACCAGTGGCTATGCTGGCTTGGTTCTGGCTTGGTTCACCCTGTTTGTGAGCATGTGACAGCAGGCAGGCCCCATGCTGGGAGGAAGGGGCAGGGCTGTGGGCGGGCGGCTCTCGTGGGGTAATGGTGAGCAGATTACAGGGCAGGCCCCATGCTGGGAGGAAGGGGCAGGTCTGTGGGCAAACGGCTCTCGTGGGGTAACGGTGAGCATGTGACAGGGCAGGCCCCATGCTGGCAGAAAGGGGCAGGACTGGGGGCAGGCAGCTCTCGTGGGGTAATGGTGAGCGGATGACAGGGCAGGCCCCATGCTGGCAAGAGGGCAGGGCTGTGGGCAGGCGTCTCTCGTGGGGTAATGGTGAGCGGATGACAGGGCAGGCCCCATGCTGGCAGGAGGGCAGGGCTGTGGCAAAGCGGGGACGGTTGTGCTGGGCAAGCAGCTCTCGCAGGATAACCTTGAACCTTCTATCTCTCTGCAGTCTGCATTTACTTGAACAAGACCAGCAGCACCGGGCCTCACTTGGACAAAAAGAAAGTTCAACAGCTACCTGACCATTTTGGACCAGCTCGGGCCTCTGTGGTGCTGCAGCAGGCAGTACAGGCCTGTATTGACTGTGCTTACCATCAGAAAACTGTCTTTTCCTTCCTGAAGCAAGGCCATGGGGGAGAGGTCATTTCAGGTAAGAACCAAGCTTTCTCCCTCCTGCCCTGCTTTCTGAGAGGTCTTTGGTGGAACCATCTCCCTGGAGCACAGCACCATCCTGATGTCAGCAGTGGCCATCCCCAACGGGGGAAGTCTCTGAGCTCCGTACTTGGCGGCTGTATAAAGCCTGAACAAGCGAGGATCGTTTCTCCAGTCATAGGTGGGGTTTGTAACATGCTTGTGCATATAAAAATAAAACTCCCATGTGCCTTTCAGCCAAGAATCACAGTGCCATTCTCAGCCACAAATCAGCGCAGTCCTTAGCTCATGGGGTGCTGTGGGAAGTGTCATTTTCTTTTCCCATTTTACAGATGAGAAAACTGAGCCACAGAGAGGTAACATGATTATCCAAGGTCACACAGCTCATTGGTGGCAGAGCTGAGAACAGAATTCAGCCTCCTTGGTTCCAATTAGCCTGAAGTCCATCCTCCCGTGTTTCATCAGTGTTCTTTGTGCTATATTGTGTTTGTTTCTTTTCAATGATACCAGCTGCTTCCTAAACCCGTAAGAGAGAGGGTAACATTTAGCAGCTTCAAGCTAATCCATGGTGGATCATGTTAGTGGTGCCCTGCCTCATTAACCATCAGTGTAGGGTGCCTGCAAATATACCCATCAGCACCAGGGAATTGTGCTCCGAGTCCTCCTGGAGGTGCCACAGAGAGAGTCCCACAGGTCTGGTACAAGGGGTTGGGAAGTGTGAACCCTTCTCTCCTGGATTTTGCCTCCATCAGGTCTGTCAGAATGCTGCTGCTAGACTCATCTGCTTGGCTCGTCACTCTGACTAAGGGCTTGGATACGCAGGGCTTTGTTGTAGACTAAGTGCTGTTTTTTCTAATTAAAATGGGTTGTGTCCACACAGCACAGTTCTTCCAAATCAACTGCGTGAATTGGATAATCCACTTTGAAGTGGATTAGGTTAATTTCAGATTGAGTTAATGTGGAGAAATGTTCATATGGACGCATCTGTATTTTGGATCAACTTGTCAGTCCTCCCACTGATATCTCAGAGTGCATCACTTCACACCAGGACTCACTTGTCTGTGTGTGTACGCTGTCTGCTGTGCTGAGCTCATGGTGACTGGATGTTACCGTGTTTAAATGGTGGCACACAGCCAGCAGCACCCCTTTTGTGATTCCACACTCCTGGAGTGTTACAGCAAACACCTGGAGATGTGCAGCAGAGGGGTTTCCTTGCAATCTAGGGAGAGGAACCAGAGCAGTCATGCCTAAACAGCAGCCACCCTGAGGAGAAAATACACGTGTACAGCTAAGCAAATGGCCGAGAGGGTCCATCCTGGGACATGGCTTAGTCCTGAAACACAGGGAAGGAGTGCTGGTGGCAGGATGACCGAGAGGGGCTGTCCTGAGATGCGGCTCACTTCTGCAACACAGGGAAGAACAGCCAAGGACAGACATGGCCTGTCAGTGCTACAATTACCTGCCCCTGCTTTAAGGAGCTGGATTGGATTTTCCCTGGTACATTGCGGATAGTGCCAAAGGCACCGAGGAAAACCCCAGTCCCGACCAGGACTTGGAGGAGGAGGAGGTGTCCCCAGAAAGCCAGAATCTTTTCTCCAGGGTAGAGTCTGACCAGACCCCGAGGAACAGAGAGCCCCCAGGAGGACACAGCCTGATAGTCCTGGGCAGAGGGCCTCGGCCAGTAAGTATGATGTGCTGTATTACAATTAAACTGTGTTGGTGGGGTTAAAGCTTTGTTCTGGGAGCCCATTAGATGCCACCATTTTGGGTGGATGTGAACTCTGCTTCTGTCCTCCTTCTCTCATGCTCAAAATGGCGTCCATGCCTCAGAATTAGAGTTCTGCAGGATTTACTTCCCTGATACTTTCATTTCCCACAGCCCCCTGCCCCCCCTCCCCAGCCCTGGTCCTGTCCTCCTTGTGGGTCCTTCTCCCAGTCATCCACTGTGGACTGCTCCCAGCTCTCCTGCCACAGTCAAGCTAATGGTACCATGGTGGTTGTAGTGTAGACATGCTTATTGAAACATCACTTACAGGAAAATAATACAATATAAAATACTTTGTTTCACAGTTTGATCAATGCCCTGAGATTCCAGCTCTGTTAGCATTTATGAGGCATAGTGCCAGAGTTAAATGCAGAGAATTAAACTCCCATCGCCTTTCTGAACAAGTCCCTTCTGTGCTCTTGGTGATCTGTAGTAAGGTTACATCCTCCGACATTAGGCCTGCCTGCAAAGGTGCACCTGGCCTCTGCAACTCCCCAGCCCCAGGCCAGGCTAACCTCCAAAACCTTCTACCTACCTCCACCGCCCCACCTATGCAAACCACTGGCCTAAGCCCCCCTGCCTACTGCAGCCTGTCATAATCTATTCCCAGATTTGGACCTTAGTGTCCAAAATATGGGAGTTAGCATGAAAACCTCCAAGCTTAGTTACCAGCTTGGACCTGGTAAAGCTGCCACCACCCAAAAAATTAGAGTGTTTTGGGGCACTCTGGTCCCCCCAAAAACCTTCCCTGGGGACCCCAAGACCCAAATCCCTTGAGTCTCACAACAAAGGGAAATAAACCTTTTCCCTTCCCCCTTCCAGGTGTTCCTGGAGAGATACACAGAAGCAAGCTCCGTGAATCTAAACAGAGAGATTCCACCCTCTCTATTTCCAGTCCTAGAAACAGAAGTACTTCCCTCTTCACCCAGAGGGTATGCAAAGTCAGGCTAGTAAATCTAACAAACACAAATTTCCCCCTGACTTCTTCCTCCCACCAATTCCCTGGTGAGCACAGACTCAATTCCCTGGAGTTCCCCACTAAAGAAAAACTCCAACAGGTCATAAAAAGAAAGCTTTATATAAAAAGAAAGAAAAAGTACATAAAAATGGTCTCTCTGTATTAAGGTGACAAATACAGGGTCAATTGCTTAAAAGAAATATGAATAAACAGCCTTATTCAAAAAGAATACAATTCAAAGCACTCCAGCAACTACACACATGTAACTACAAAAAAACAAACCTATCTTTTTGTACTTACAGCTGGGAAACAGAAGATTAGAAAGCAGGAAATAGAAAAATCCTTCCCATAGCCGAGAGGGACAGATACAAGACAAAGGACTTAGACACAAACTTCCCTCCACCCAGATTTGAAAAAGTCTTGTTTCCTGATTGGTCCTCTGGTCAGGTGTTTCAGGTTACTTCTTTCCAGGTGAAAGAGACATTAACCCTTAGCTATCTGTTTATGACACAGCCCCCCACCGCATCAACTGCCTAGGGTTAGAACAGGAGTCATGTGCAAAGAGGGAGTAAGGTGGAACTCTTCTGCCACCTCCAAGCTTTCCCCAGGTTGAGAAGGGACCATTGCAATGGCATTCTGAAACTGAGGAAAAAAACATTTTATCACTGTGATTCTGGTTCCTATGGCAATTATAATAACTACTTCTGTTTCTTGCTTCCCAGGTTCTTCACCTAACACCATAGAAAGGACCGTTAGCAACTTCCAAATGCCTGACTAATCTCCGGGCCAGGGAAAAGAAGGCCAGAGACAATGTTTGAGGACCTCAGGACAGCATTGCCGAAGAGGGATAAGAAGCCAGAGGAGTGGAGGAAGTTCTTGCAGAGAGAGGACAGAGAACATGGAGAAAGTGACTGACTGAGAGAGGCAGAGGCAGTTCCTGGAATTCATGCAAGAACAGACTGTCTTGATCGAGAACATGATGGCACCATATTCTGCCACAGCCCCACCACCTCAACTCCAACCTACTCCAGCCCTGCAATCCACGGAGAGCAATGTGTACTGGGAGCAGCAGTACCCTTCCCAAAACTCTGGCCACAGGCATTTCCCACCCCACCCACCAGACTGCAAACAGCTCCTTCACACCCATAATGGCAAACAATGGTTTCTTCCCGTGTCACTCCACATGCCAAGGAAAGACACTAGGCAGAAAACCTGCCCGTACATATGCCTGTGACTTGTGCAGCACTAACGTATGCACTTAGTACATTTGTCATGGGCTGCACATCTGCACTGTCAAGTTGTGTAAAGCTTGCCCTGTTATGCACAGTGTGCACTGGTTTATGTTCTAGTTCATGTTACAATGGACACACAGTTTTGATCAATAAATGTTCTTTGCACTATTTGATGTTCAGTAAGTGATTTTTGACAAAAGTTCAATAAACTTTCATAAAATGCCACCTCTTCCAAGCGCATAATAAAATGCCGTTTCCCAAAACTATAGCACAAAGTATTTAAAAAGCAAAATGAACTTTTTTCACTAGTTCATACAGAGCAGTGAAACCCTGCCACAATGCACAATCAAATTACATTGCAACATTTCAGCTCCTAGCCTCAAAGTAGGAGCCCAAGGCATCCCCTGACCTTTTGGCCTTGACAATTTGCTGAAGTATTTCTGAAAGTCTCTGTACCTTTCTCTCCCACTCATGAGCAAGGATCTCTCCCTGCTCCCTCAGATGTGCAAAGCACAGCAAGGCAGTGATCATCAGGCAGCTACTGCACAGCAGCCTCCCACCTCATCATGAGACAACGCCGTCTCCCTTTCAGCCTTCCACGTGCATACTCCAGTGTCATTCTGCAGCTACTCAGGCCAGAGCCGAACAGCTCCCTTTTCCTGTCCCAAGTCTCCTGTAAAAGACTTCATAAGCCAGGGAAGCCCAGGTTGAGCTGAGTCTCCCACACTGATGGGGAATCGCAGCACCATTAATGGCCATAGCCATCCTGGAAGCAAAATTTCCACTTTTCATTAAATAAAGCTGTGCGTTTCAAAAGATCCTGGTAACATGGACTCTCCAGACCAACCCACTTCATATTGGTGAACCTGCCATGGAAGTCAGCCAGGCCTAGGAGCAGCAGGGAAAAATACTCCTTGCTTTTGATGAACTCTGAGGCCTGGGGAGAGGGGCAAAGTATAGGCATATGGCAAAGGCCCTGAAAAATTCAGAAACCCCAGCCATGCAAATCCATCAACAACCTCCTGTGCATTGCCAGGCTCTGTGACCCCGGACATCAGCACATACCTCCGCGACAGCAACCCAGACAGCTGATCTGCCAACACCAAACTGGTTAGCTACTGATCAGTGGTATTGAGGGTGGTGAGCTTCCCGATAGTGATGGTCATGCCCTTCTCCACATTGAGGGCAGCTCTCATGTTGGGACGATGCCACTGCAGCTCGAGGGTTCCTCACAGGATGAGAATGGGCCCTTCCCGAGACATCTGAAGTTCTGCCTCCAGTGCTGGACACCTCAGGCCAGTATCATTACCCTTCCCCCCCACAGCCAGAGCTGGCATCCCAAACCCAGAAACAGCATCCTGTAGGGTGAAACTGCTCCAGAAAAACATTAGTCAAAATTAGCTGCTCAGTTTCATCCTTCTTCTCCTGCTCTACCAAAAATAGCTCAGCAGCACGACAGCTGCCTGCCCAGATGTGTGATCACAAATACATGTGCGGCAGCCTGAACCGCAGTACACAACTGTGTTCCTTCCATGCTGGCTGAAGCAGTTGGAAAATGGCACTGACTTGCAAAAGACAAATGACTCCTGGGATGTGATGAGAGGAATCGGGAATTCGCTGTTCTGACCCCAAGACTCAGAATTCCAGTGCCTTATGGTAGATAACCTACAATGTGCCATAAGAAGCATCCCAGAATGCACAGAGCCCAGCAGCAGGACAGCACCATGAAATACCCGCCTAGAACACTGAGCACCTCTTTTGAAAAGAGTAAATGCCATGTGTACCCTTGGATTCAAAGAAAGGAAGTAAAAGCTGGCCATGTGCACATGATTACTTCAGAATAGTTATTCCACAACTGTTAGTGCACACAGATCTGATCCACCAAACTCCACCATGCAGACAAGCCCGAAGTCATTTCCTTCTGACATCCTACCACTGGCTCCCCCTCTCACACACAGAAAAGCTTCTTGTAAAAATTTACAAAGCTGCTACATTGCCCTCCTTGGGATCCTTGGACGGGGATCTCAAGCCATGGGACAGAGAGTGCACAGAGAGCACCAGTTAGTCCTAAGGCCTCCCTTTTCCCTTTCTTGCCCAGTGTTTAGGTGGATAATGTGACACCACCCAACAGGTGTCTTAAAAGAGAATGTTCCCCTTGGCAGCTCTCCTGGCCGCAGCTGAGGGGGGCACAGCATTAGTGAACCAAAGCACAGGTTTCACCCTCCAACTGTGAGGTTGCACTCCAGACTCTCCAAAGATTGCCAGTCCTCCAGGAGTGGGTGAGGGGTGGAGCTTTTGTTGGTTCTCATGCACACACACACACCATCCCCCCCGAGATAGCCCCAAATCCTTTCCCTGACCCAATTTTTTTTTTGAAGTACTTTGAGGTCATATTTATCCAGCACTCAAGAGCAGGAAGCACAGACCCTGTCCTTGCATGCCTTTCAGTTCACCTATAAAGATAAGCTTTTCAGGCACAATAGACACACCTGATGCTTGGTGCAGCAGGCTAGTTCTTGGCCTGTCCCAAAGAGGAGAGTTCCCCAGCATTAAGCCAAGGGAAAGCAGTGGCTTTTGTTTGCTTTAGTTAGCCAGGTGATGTGGAGGTACAGGAGCTGGCTGTGCGGCCTGGGAGTTTATGTGTTCGGCTCTGTTTGTTTCTCTCTCCAGCCGTGTTTGATCGGGAACAGCACACTCTGAATCTGCCGGCAGTAAACAGCATCACCTACGTCCTCCGCTTCTTGGAGAAACTCTGCCACAACCTGCGCAGCGACAACCTCTTTGGGAACCAACCTTTCACTCTGAACCATATGCAGCACTCCCACGCGTACAGCCACGACAGGTACCTACCAGGTAGGAGCTGGGGCTGGGGGTGGGCTTTCTGGTGTCCCTCGAAGCACCATGTCCTAACCAGACTTTACCCTTCAGCTAAGAGATGGCAGTGGTGTGGACGGCAGAGTCCTGTTTGGGGGTTCACTGCACGACATCTACTGTCACTCACACATATAGGATCCCCAATGCTGCACTTTCTGCCTGTGCTCCTTGATTTCCATTTGTGCTAACAGATCTCCACCCTCTCTGCATCACTCATTCCCTGCATGGCTAATCTGAGAAATGTAACCTGATCTAGGTTACTGATCCATTTAGGAATTAGGGGGAGAGACTTTGTGTAGAGAACAGAAAGGTGATCCCATGCAGTAGGTAAATGGAAAATTTAGCTAAGTCGTACCTAAGTAATTTCTGTCGTGGCTGTGACTCTTGTCTCAGCAAGAAAGCTCAGTTTACAGCTCGGGCCTGGGAGCCACACTGCTTGCATATTGTGCATGGCTTGAGTGTGGCTCTCTTGACATGGCTGATGCTCTCACTGTCTGAAGCAACACATCCTGGGCATGTTGGCTCATGCCACTGTGCAACAGAGACTAGGTTGCAATACAGCTCTGCAATTAAAGTGCTACAAGGTAGACTTCCGGCAAAGCCTAAGTGGTGAGGGATGGAATGCCATGCGAGAGCCCATGGCAGGCTTCTGGAATCCTGCAGAGGGGATGGGAGAGGAAATCCCTCTCAAGCTCTTTGTCTCAAATTCGATAAAGGTTCCAGGGCTAATGGGTCATCCTGTCCGTTTGCTCCACCACTCCAAAATGGGTGAGTGACTAGCTTAGCAGAAGTGAAGGTAGCCCAGGGTTCATACTGGAAACCAGCTACTGTTGGCTAGTGGCTGGGAACTAGGAATCTTCAGTGTGCATACATCCTGGGGGGAAATACAACCCAAATCACAGGTAAATGCAGGCTGGAAACACTTGGGAAGCAGCAGCTTTTCTGGAAACCAAGAGGTCGTTGTGAGCAGTAAAGTGGATCTGAGCTTGCCATGTGAAATGTTGCAAAAAATCAAATACAAATCTGGAGGCATCTCATCACAGATCATCCTGTTAGATGGCCCTCTGAGACTGTTTCTGGCAGGCTGCGAACAGTGCAAGGACCTTAGTATTTGAAAATTGGAGCCATGTTGGAGGGAAGGGCATTTGGAGAAGAGCAACAGTGCTGATGAAGGAGCTGGAGAGAGAGGTTTGAAGAACTCCGGGTATAACTGGGCCAAATAATGACTAAGGGATAGAGAATTTCCTAATTGTCTAAAACCTGCATGTCTGTAAAGGCTGCACAGACTGGAGAGGAGGAATGGTTTGGGGTGAATTGAGATGTGTAACTAGGAGAAACGGCATGAAATTAATTGAAGGAGATAGAATGGCTACAGCACCTAAGGGTTGTGTGCCATCACCAATAGCTCTGATTTTCAAAATTTTGCAAAATGAAAATTAAATTCGAAGCCATCAGGATCCAGGTGGCTCCCAGAGGTTTGCCAGGCAATGTGAGGTTGTACATGGGTCATAAATGATCCATGCAGGACTGAATTTCCCAGGAAGTCTCCATTCCTAAGTAGGGCTTGTTCTCTTTTATAGACAGAAGCAGTTCATTAGACGGCACTCTGCAGGGACCAGGCCGAGGTACAAAGCGATACTCCCAAGATTCCCCTTCATACAGCGCTCCTCTCTCCCCCAAGTTACCAAAGAATGACCGTCACCCTTTGGAAGGTGAGCACAGCATCGCTTCCCAAACCTGGCTCTTTATAGTTACTCTTAACCAGTGTAGCATGATTGGATTTACAATGCCAGATCAACCCTGGGTCCAGCAAGTCTGGTTTTCAGACTCTAGCAGGGGCCAGTGCCTAAGGCTTCATAGGAAGATGAAGAAAATACAGTATCCAAGCCAGTTGCATGGAGCAACCCTATATGACCCCGGCTTTGATCATCTTGTGCCATGAAGCATGAGACTTGACTATCCTTATTTTAGTCTCTATTATTATTATAGATTGTTAACGGTCATAACATGATCCAGGCATTCTTAATCAATCCAACCACCGTATTGTACTCCATGACCACCTGCTATAGGGAGTGCCACAGGTCGACTCTGTGCTAGAGGGAACCTGCTTCCCTTTTCCAGCCATTTTCCCCCCAATATCCTATCCGGTCCCTCAGTCAACACCAATTAGTGCCTGAGAGCTCTACCAGGATTTACCTCAAAGAGCAGCATCCATGAAACCAGCTAAGTAAACCTACCTGCCCAAACCTCTTGGCTCTCGGAGATTTTCTTTTGACTTCTAAACTGCCAGTCACATGAATGCTGGGGAGGATGTGCTGGGCCACATGACCAAATGTAGCTGGATGAAAGCCCTTTCTGGCATTTGGTCCATCTGCCTGTGTGCACACGGGAGATATTTCCAGAGGGCTGATGTAGTTGGAAGCTTTCTCTGCCTAAGGATCTGAGCTGAAAGATCCAGAACTGTAGAGCTTTCTCTGTCAGTCTTTGTGTAATGGAGTAAATATGTTTTAAGCATCCTGTAGCCTTTAGACTAATAGATGTGCAATGCGAATGGCCTTGATGTAAGGATGCAGACTACATTAGCCAGGAATGAGTGTGAGCATCAGTTGCTCTGTTTAAATCTCTGTGTTCAGTAAACATTAGGAATAAAATCTGTGTCTTGGGTCACAGTGAGAATCTGTGCGGGCCATTTTCAGAGGTGAATATGATTTTCTAGCACAGTTCACTGGTCTCTAAGATTGCCTCCGGCCAATAAGTTTCCCAGGGAATAGAAATGAAAGTCACTTTCCTTTCACTCGCTTAACCCTAGCCAAGCTCAAGGCTATTGCTGCATCCAAAGTCTCAGCGTTCAGACTGACATGCAGTGTAGGGTCCAGAAATGCCCCAGTGTTGGGAACGATTAGGATGTAAGGCATCAGGGTGTTCAGTCAGTAGAGTAACAGTCTAGAAATAACTAGCAGCTAATCTGCCCTTCCAGCAATGGGTTCTCCAGCTACAAGAGGGGAAACCCTTGTCTGCACTGCAAAGAGAATGCTTGCTGGTGAGGGTTTCCAGTGCTGAATACAGTTTGGCCCTAACCTCAGTGCTTAAGTGGTGCTAATGCAGTTTGATTTGGGGCTAGGTTTGCAGCTGAATTACCATCAGCCCTAGCTCGATTTGTAGTGTTCACAGGGCCTCAGATGAGCCTGCAGTGTCACTGTTCGAATGGCTCCTCTTCGTTCATTGCACAGGAAATTTGTTTTTCCAACTTTCCTCTTTAAAAAACGGTTCATTTAATTCACCCAGAGAGAAAACAGCCTTTATAATAGGTTTACTTTAAAAGACATTAACATTTGTCATGTATGGTGCAAGATGCAGCACAGTCCAGGTGTTCCACTTTACCTACATGGGGGTCACGTTTGTCATGCGTTGGCAGGTTTGAAAGCTGGGAATTGTGACTGAATGCTGTGCTCGCAGTGTCACTTCAGCACCTCCAGCGTATCAGGGTGGAGGCTTTGGTATGCTTGGAGAATTTGCAGTCCTTCTTCAAAGAGCAGCTTGAATTCTGTGCTGGGACAAATGCATTTGATTCCCCTATACCAGCATTTTTTGTTGTTTTTTTTTTGTTTGTTTGTTTATTTTGTTTTGTTTGGAGTGGGGTGGAAGTTTGAGTAGCCACTCAAACAACTCAGAACTGTTGTAAGAGTCTCTTTGCTGGCCCTGGGAAAAGTTGCTTTTCTGGCCGGTATGGGAAGAGTGTCTTATGATGGCTGCATAGCATAACCTGTAGTACAAAAGCAATGCACCTTGGTCTATTAACCACTTTCTTCTCTTGCAGTTAGACTTAGCAGGTCCTTCACAAAGAGTTGTCTGGAATGGTTCCCTAGGGCTCTGGGCTGGCGGAGCTGACTTTGTCGTGTAGCGGCTGTGCATTCATTAACAGAATCTATCCTGACCATTCAAGACTCTTGCACAAAACATGCACAGTAATGTGCACAGCAGAGGAGGGTATCCCAGGGCATTAGATGCACTTGCTTCAGCTGTAAATCATCCCTACGAACATCATATAAACCATCCAGATGATACAGCCCACCTTCCCCCCATCTCGTCCCCAGCCTTCCCCCATCGCCTGGGGAAAAGGGGAACCTAGCAGGTGCCCCAGAAGTCAGTAAATCCTGGCTCAAGTCGAGCTGGAGAGAAAGTGAATTCCAATCCTGTGGGCCTGCATCGAGAACACCCTGCTGCCCGCTCCCACCCTCCCACTGGCACCAGGGGAGCGGTAGTGTGAGTGCGTCCATTGATCGCAGCTGCACAGGCCTTGCTCAAGCTCAGCAGCCATGTTACTAGCTGCAGTAACGTTCTATCCCTGCTAAGACCCCAGCTGCATTGCAGGGCCTCCCCACCTCTATTTGCTAGACCCTCGGGGAAGTCTTATTTTCAGTGGGGAGAACTACAGCCTGTTGGGCACGTTACTGAGCCCAGTTCTGTATATGCATAGAGCCCTCCTGGTAGATGGAAAGGGACAGTGGCTGATGGTTAATGGCACTTTGGTGCTAGAGCCAGCCTGACAGCGGCAGTGACAACGGCACGTGTCGTTATTAGAACTAACCCTGGTGATTGATGAAGAGAGCTGGGTGCTGTCTGTGTCTGGGGAAAGCCTGTGCCAGTGTCCATAAAAGGCCTGTGTCAACAACTGGAAAACCCGAGCAAAGCCAGTCAACTGGGCCCGTCCCTTGAGGGTTAGTGCCTGCAGCAAGGGAATGACCCAGAATGGGCGCAACCCAGTCCTATGACTCTGGGTCCCAAGCCAACACCTCCTTCCACTCAGCCGTTCTTAGAGCAAGGACTTAACCCTTGACTGCTAGGGGCCAGCAGTAAGGATAAGCACAGCAGGCAAGGCTTGTGTCCCATATGGGCTCTGGGCGCCACTGCCAGTTCTGTCTTCCTCTCAAGCAGCAGAACCTGTGTGTGTGTGTGTGCGAGAGAGAGAGAGTGAAGAATGGGTGGGGGGAGGGGGGGCCAATTCACTCCCTGGCCCAATTCCCCCACCCAACAGGGGGCTGAGATGGTGCTCAGTTGGGACGGAGGGTTCACATTAGTGGATGATAGCAAGGTAATGGGGAGAGCAGGAAAGAACAAATGCCTTTAACCCAGATTGTCCCAGAGCTCTTGTTCTCACTGGTGGAATTGTGAACCAGAGAAGGAATTCCCCTTCTGCGTGGATTTGGGGAACACTTCCAAATCTTATTCAGACCAGGCGACTTTCCACCCTTGTCTGCCACTGGCAGACAAAGGAAGGAGCTCATGGAAGCAGCAGGAGGATGAGAGTGTGCAGGGTGGGACTGGTGTTGATGCTACAAAAGAAACAGGTAGTGCGCACATCTTGGTATGGACCATAAACGCAGCTAACTGGTGCTCAGGAGCAGCAGGACTGAAACTTGCTAGACAAACATCCCGTTGCAGCACTTAGTAAATGACCCCTTTCTGTCTGATTTCTCCAGCACACTGTACAGGGAATGCTGCTGTTGCTGTATAGAATTGTAACTGTGTACTGCATACGCCGTATTGGTTCTGACTGCAGCTTGGTGTCTTACAGGTGAAACCTTTGTTCTGGGAGACGGCCTCCCAGGTCCCCTGGAACCTCGCCTGGACCCAATGGACTCTGCCCTGAACTCTGTCAACTCATCCAGTCCCAGCAGGAACTGCAGAGACTATCGCTTGCAGGGATACAGGCATCTGCACCAGCCTTCTAGCCTTACTCAGGGCAATGCTTCTGCCTTGCATAGGCTTAGCTCTGGGGGTAAGTCATCCGTCCAAGGCTCTTCGTTTGGCAATATGGAGCTTTGCTAGCTCCCATTACAGCTTTCTAATGCCGGCAAGTACCCGAGACTGACCTCTCCATTGTCAGTTAAACAGGCAGTTTGTTAGACATACGTTCTAGAGATGGATGGTACGTTGCTGGGTGGAGTTGTGGGTGGACAGTCAGTGAACGGCTTGGTGACTGAATCGGGATGTGGAGATCAGGGGCTGAATGAGTAGAAATGATGAGTTAGGTGTTGATTAATAGGTTGGGGTGTGTAAGTTGAAGCAGTTCAGATGATGAATCGATTGCTGAATAGATGGGGATTTGAGAGGTGATAGCTGAATGGATTTGGAAGCAGCTAAAGTGAGGAGAACTGACTAGTTAAGTTATGAATGAGGACATGCGAGGTGGATGTGTGGACAGATGGGATGCATGTTGGCCAGCTGATGAGTGGATGAGATGAACCTAGTTGGGTGGGTGCTTGCCGATCACTAGTGAAACATCAGTTATATTGTGATATATATAAAATAACTGGTATGTAGGACAGGTGCAGCGAAGCTGCTAAATGCAGTAAATCCGCATGTGTGCCAAATCCATCTGTTCGTAATGAAATGATGTGTGATTGTGTGCATAACATCACCAAGGCTGTGAGGGTTAAAACCAGCAACAATACTGCACACTTAGGAGTTGGGTCCCCTTCTCCATGGCATTGTGCACAGCTAACACCGACACCCAAGAGTCGAGATGCTGCGGGTTTCTGTGGATGACAGCTCCTCGTGAGGCAGACATGGCAGATGAAGCACTAGAAGGTAGCAGAGCGCACAGAGGGGCTGCAGCTCAGTGGAGAATTGGGTGCAGCATGTACAAACAGAGACTCTGTTAACGGCATGTTAAGGTTGAACAATTCAGTGCTCAGGAGACAGGAAATGAGAGCTGGACATTCAGCCTTCAATCTGCCTGTGCGTATGTTATAACGCAGGCTTTACTTATAGGGACACATTTTTTTAATTAGCTGCATATGTGCCATTAAGATAAGCAGTGATCAGATTTAACAGCTGCATTGTAATGCATATGCTCAAGAAGATAGAGCTACAGTATCGCGTTTACCCTTTTCTTGGCATTTCCTGACCCTTGAGTGCTTACCCATGGAAGCTTTAGTTGCTTTAAACGTATTTTTTGTATTTCTTGATTATTTTTAATAAATGAAAAGACCCCAGTTCTCTAATGGGTGCCAGTTGGCAAAGGCGAGCTTGACAAACCGTGGGCTTCGTGGGCATTTGACGGTTCAGTCGTGTCTGTAGGTGTTGCATTGCCAGACCTGGGCATGTAGTTTCCCTTAGAAATGTGCGGTTCAAGGACTCCTTTACAATCAGGGTCGGCTCCAGGCACCAGCATTCCAAGCTGGTGCTTGGGGCAGCATTCTGCAAGGGGCGTCAGTCCCTGTTGTTTTGCCCCCAAGCAGCGCGCTGAGTTGCCACTGCGGACGACGGGGGCAGTCCGTGTGCCCTTACGACAGCAGGTGCATTTCCACGGCAGCGGCAGTTCAGGGGCAGCTTCTGTTTTTAGCTGTCCGAGGTGGCTTCAGCTAAACATAGAAGCTGCAGCTGAATTGCCACCACCATGGAAACGCACCTACTGCCCTAAGGGCACAAGGACTGCCCCTGCCGCCCATGGCGGCAATTCGGCGCACTGCTTGGGGCGGCAAAAACTCTAGAGCCGGTCCTGTTTACAATGCACAAACTCCTCCCCCTGCCAGCTGTGCTGTTCCCTTCTTGTCCCTCAAAACTGGAACTTTTCTCTCTGTTAAATTGAAAACATTAAGTCAGTTTAAATTTGGCAAAAATAATGTCTGCACATTCCAAATAACCCCTCAATGTAGTGGGAGAAACAAGGAGGCTGAATTGCTGGAGCAGAGCATAGTGAAAGGCAGCAATGAGGCAGGCTCCAACGGCTGATGCTTTGACAGTCCTCCCCATGGCAGACAGGTGCACGTTGTCTCTCTCAGTGCCTACCTCCTAGTGGAGTGAAAAATCTGCTTTACTTGCCCAGGGAACCACTTTCAAACATTTGTTAGTCTGTAAAAACAAACCAAAGTTTTCCGACTTAGCAAGTGCAGTCAGTGAGCAACAGGGCCAGGCCAAGGGTCAGACCTCTCCTCTTTTTGCCACAGTTCTGTTCAGCTCTTTAGAGAAAAGCTATTCCCTTCACTCACCCATAGCTCAGAAACAGCACAAGGGATCTTGAGATGCTGTGCAGAACTCTTTACCTTCAGGAAGAGACCAAGGAGGAGTTGAGTGCTCCCTGCAAAGGCTGGTGTTGGTTAGCTTACAGCAGCACCACTATGGTAATGAGGATATGGAGGTAGATATTACCACATCTGAGGTAAAAGCCAAACTCAAACAGCTTAATGAGATGAAATCGGGGGACCCAGAGAATCTTCATCCAAGAATATTAAAGGAACTGGCACATGAAATTGCAAGCCCATTAGCAAAAATTTTTAATGAATCAGTAAACTCAGGGGTTGTACCATACGACTGGAGAATTGCTAACATAGTTCCTATTTTTAAGAAAGGGAAAAAATGTAATCCGAGTAACTATAGGCCTGTTAGTTTGACATCTGTAGTATGCAAGGTCTTGGAAAAAATTTTGAAGGAGAAAGTAGTTAAGGACATTGAGGTCAACGGTAAATGGGACAAAATACGACATGGTTTTACAAAAGGTAGATCGTGCCAAACCAACCTGATCTCCTTCTTTGAGAAGGTAAGAGATTTTTTAGATAAAGGAAACACGATGGATCTAATTTACCTCAGTTTCAGTACGGCATTTGATACAGTTCCACATGGGGAATTATTAGTTAAATTGGAAAAGATGAGGATGAATATGAAAATTGAAAGATGGATAAGGAACTGGTTAAAGGGGAGACTACAATGGGTCATACTGAAAGGTGACCTGTCAGGCTGGAAGGAGGTTACTAGTGGAGTTCCTGAGGGATCGGTTTTGGGACCAATCTTATTTAATCTTTTTATTACTGACCTTGGCACAAAAAGTGGGAATGTGCTAATAAAGTCTGCGGATGACACAAAGCTGGAGGGTATTGCCAATACAGAGAAAGACCAGGATATCCTACAGGAAGATCTGGATGACCTTGTAAACTGGAGTAATAGTAATAGGATGAAATGTAATACAGAAAAGTGCAAGGTCATGCATTTAGGGATTAATAACAAGAATTTTGGTTATAAATGGGGGACACATCCGTTGGAAGTAGCAGAGGAGGAGAAGGACCTTGGAGTATTGGTTGATCACAGGATGACTATGAGCCGCCAGTGTGATATGGCCGTTAAAAAAGCTAATGTGGTCTTGGGATGCATCAGGCGAGGTATTTCCAGTAGAGATAAGGAGGTGTTAGTAACATTATACAAGGCACTGGTGAGACCTCATTTGGAATACTGTGTGTAGTTCTGGTCTCCCATGTTTAATAAGGATGAATTCACACTGGAACAGGTACAGAGAAGGGCTACTAGGATGATCCAAGGAATGGAAAACCTGTCTTATGAAAGGAGACTGAAGAGCTTGGCTTGTTTAGCCAAACCAAAAGAAGGCTGAGGGGAGATATGATTTCTCTCTATAAATATATCAGAGGAATAAATATCAGGGAGGGAGAGGAATTATTTAAGTTTAGTATCAATGTAGACACAAGAACAAATGGATATAAACTGGACACTGGGAAGTTTAGACTTGAAATTAGACGAAGGTTTCTACCATTAGAGGAGTGAAGTTCTGGACCAGCCTTCCAATGGGAGTAGTGGGGGCAAAAGACATATCTGGCTTCAAGACTAAGCTTGATAAGTTTATGGAGGGGATGGAATGATGGGATAGCCTAATTTTGGCAACTAAGTGATCTTTGATTATTAGCAGGTAAATATGCCCGATGGGGTGAGATCTGAGTTACTACAGAGAATTCTTTCCTGGGTGCTGGCTGGTGAGTCTTGCCCACGTGCTCAGGGTTTAACTGATTGCCATATTTGGGGTCGGAAGGAATTTTCCTCCAGGGAAGATTGGCAGAGGCTCTGGAGGTTTTTCGCCTTCCTCTGCAGCGTGGGGCACAGGTCAGTGCTGGAGGATTCTCTGCACTTGAGGTCTTTAAACCATGATTTGAGGACTTCAATAACTCAGACATAAGTTAAGGGTTTGTTACAGGAGTGAGTGAGTGGGTGAGATTCTGTGGCCTGCATTGTGCAGGAGTCAGACATAGATGACCATAATGGTCCTTCTGATCTTAAGTCTATGAGACAGAGGTCCCCAAACTATGGTGTGCGCACCCCCCGAGAGGGGTGCAGAGGAACTTTTGAGGGGCATGGCTGGGCCCAGGCTAGATCCCATGGTGAGCAGGGAGGGAATGCCACCCACTCTGCTGGCCCCAGCTGCCAGTTGTCCAGGTTGCCTGTGTCTCAGCTGCCGACTCCACCCCCAGCTGTGGCCCCAGTCCTTGACCTTCTTACCCCATCTGTGTCCTCTCCCCACTCCCCCCCCACCGAGCTGCAGCCCCAGCTTGGGGAGTGAGGTGGTGTGGGCGGAGTAAGAGGGGCAAAGGTATAAAGTTTTGGGGACCACTGTGGTAGGAGCTTCCCAAACACCCAGAAAGTCCCGGATTAGAGTGATCAGGCTTTTGTTCACTGTCCTTGTTCTGCTTTGTTTACATTTTCCATCCTCCTCTGTAATTCAGACCCCCTTTCCACCCCATCCCAGAGTTCCCAAGGGCCTGGAATTGATAAGAAACAAGTGGATAAGTAAGCAGGGACAGAGTTTTGTGAGACCCTGAAAAAAATTGCACAAGCTCTGAAGCTGATGCAGCCTAGAAGGGAGGCAGTCTCGGCGTTCAGGCTGGGGGTCAGAACGGTGGGCAAGGAGGATGACCTCACCAGCTGAGCTGGATGAAGCAGGGTGAAGGTGTCTCTGATGACATGATGTCAGCAAAGAGGAAGTGCTCAGCTGTGTGACGAGCAGCAGAGCAGGCGAGTGGGATGAGGGTGGAGCCGGGCCAAGGAAAGGCTGTTGGAGCCCTTGGCAAGGACAGAATCCAGATTCCAGAATGGAGCTGCAGACAGCAGCTGTGAATGATGCACTGAATGAACTGGGAAGAGAAAGAAAAGGAGGGAGACGGGGTAGTAGTTGGAAACGCAGCTGGGCGCAGGACACCATGCTGAGCAGGGACTGTTGCAGCAGAGAGGGGAGGGCAGAGAAATCAGACAAGAGAGGCAGAAGGCGATATGGTCACAGGCACCTGGAGGGGATTGGAAGAGGGGAGCCTGCAGCTCTAGGGAGAACTGGAGGGTACTTTGTTGACCCTGCAAGAGAAAAGGGACAGCTCAGGCCCTGGCAGGTGCGTTCTTAACATGGTATCTGGCAGTGGTTCAGAAAGGATGAGACAGAAACGGGGAGGGGGTAAATCAACCTTAACTCCATCCCGTCCGCCCTGGCGCTGTGCTACCCTCAGCCCTAATTCCAACCCCCGTCCGCCCTGGCGCCGTGCTACCCTCAGCCCTATTCCCCCCCCGTCCACCCCCGCGCCCTGCTGCCCTCAGCCCTAATTCCTCACCCCCGTCCATGCCAGCACCCTGCTGCCCTCAGCCTTCATCCCACCCCCGCCTGCCCCAGCACCCTGCTGCTCTCAGCCTTCATCTCCCCCCTATCCGCGCCAGCACCCTGTTTCTCTAAGCCTTCATCCTACCCCCATCCGCGCCAGCATCCTGCTGCTCTCAGCCTTCATCGCACCCCATCTGCCCCAGCGCCATGCTGCCCTCAGCCATAATTCCCCAGTGCCCTGCTGCCCTCAGCCTTCATCTCACCCCCGTCCATGCCAGTGCCCTGCTGCTTTCATCCCGCCCCCATCCGCCCCAGCGCTCTGCTGCCTTCAGCCTTCATCCCACCCCTGTTCTTGCCAGCGCCCTGCTGCCCTCAGCCTTCATCCCATCCCTGTCTGCGCCAGCACCCTGCTGCCCTCAGCCTTCATCCTGCCCCCATCCGCCCCAGCCCGCCCTGCTGCCTTCAGCCTTCATCCCATCCCTGTCTGCGCCAGCACCCTGCTGCCCTCAGCCTTCATCCTGCCCCCATCCGCCCCAGCCCGCCCTGCTGCCTTCAGCCTTCATCCCATCCCTGTTCTCGCCAGCGCCCTGCTGCCCTCGGTGTTCATCCCACCCCCATGCACTCCAGCGCCGTGCTGCCCTCAGCCCTAATTCTCCACCCCCATCCACCCCAGCGCTCTGCTGCCCTCAGCCTTCATCCCCCCCCGTCCGCCCCAGCACCCACCTGCCCTCAGCCCTAATTCCCCACCCCCATCCACGCCCGCCCTGCTGCCCTCAGCCTTCATCCAACCCCCGTCCGCACCAGCACCCTCTGCCCTCAGCCCTAATTCCCCACCCCCATCCACGCCAGCGCCCTGCTGCCCTCAGCCTTCATCCCACCCCTGTTCTCGCCAGCGCCCTGCTGCCCTCAGCCCTAATTCTCCACCCCCATCCGCCCCAGCGCTCTGCTGCCCTCAGCCTTCATCCCACCCCCGTCTGCTCCAGCGCCCTGCTGCCCTCAGCCTGCATCCCGCCCCCGTCTGCCCCAGCACCCTGCTGCCCTCAGCCCTCATCCCGCCCCGTGCCCTGCTGCCCTCAGTCTTCATCCTGCCCCCATCCGCCCCAGCACCTTGCTGCCCTCAGCCTGCATCCCGCCACCATCCGCCCCACCACCCTGCTGCCCTCAGCCTCATGCCGCCCAGCGCCCTGCTGCCTCAGCTTCATCCCGCCCTCATCCGTTGCCAGCACCCTGCTGCCCTCAGCCTTCATCCCACCCCCGTCTGCCCCAGCACCCTGCTGCCCTCAGCCCTAATTCCCCACCCCTGTCCACCCCAGCGCCCTGCTGCCCTCAGCCCTAATTCCCCGCCCCCGTCAGCCCCAGTGCCCTGCTGTCCTCAGCCTTCATTCTGCCACTGTCAGCCCCAGCGCCCTGCTGCCCTCAGCCTTCATCCTGCCCCGTCCGCCCCAGAGCCCTGCTGCCCTCAGCCTTCATCCTGCCCCCGTCCGCCCCAGAGCCCTGCTGCCCTTCAGCTTTCATCCCGCCCTCGTCTGTGCCAGCGCTCTGCTGCCCTCAGCCTTCTATCCCCGGCCCAGCACCCTGCTGCCCTCAGCCTTCATCCCGCCCCAGAGCCCTGCTGCCCTCAGCTTTCATCCCACCCCTGTCCGCCCCAGAGCCCTGCTGCCCTCAGCCCTCATCCCACCCCCGTCCGCCCCAGCACCCTGCTGCCCTCAGCCCTCATCCCGCCCCCGTCCGCCCCAGCGCCCTGCTGCCCTCAGCCCTCATCCCGCCCCCGTCCGCCCCAGCGCCCTGCTGCTCTCAGCCTTCATCCTACACCCGTCTGCACCAGTGCCCTGCTGCTCTCAGCCCTAATTCCCCACCCCCGTCCGCCCCAGTGCCCTGCTACCCTCAGCCCTCATCCCGCCCCCGTCCATGCTATCACACTGCTGCCCTCAGCCCTACCTCCCAGCTCGTGTCTATTTCAGCGCTGTGTGGATCTCCACCCTTTCCCCCCAGCACTCTCCTCACCAGCACTGTGCTGACATCAGCCATAATGCTGATGCTCTAACTGTTTCTCTCTCATTGTCTCACTCTTCAGGGTCTGATAGATACCTTGGACCTAGAGACACCTCCCGGCTAAACAGCCGAGACCCCTCTTCCTGGACAGTGGAGGATGTGATGCATTTTGTACGAGAAGCTGACCCACAGCTGGGACCCCATGCTGATCTCTTTCGAAAACACGTAAATATATCTGTGTGTATGTCCAGCTGGAGGGCCGGATACTCCCGGTGTAAATCGGGGTGCTCCAGTGACGTTAACTCTCACAGTCATAGAGATGGAGGCAGAAAAGCGTGGGTTAGATGCTGAAGTCCAGCTCTCTGGCCAGTGCAGGGTCACCCCCAACGTACATTTACTAGGGCTGTGTTTGGAGAGATCTAACCTAGCCTTGCCAGAGTCTTCAGCACCGAAAAAGCCTGTGCCACTTATTATTTACTCCCTTTACTGAAATAATGGTCACTCCTGGAACCTTGAAATGCACCTCCCCTGTGGGGAAATGTCTCCTTCATGGTGAATCCCATTGAATGTCAGCAAATTGCTGGTCAAAAGACCCTTCCTCTCACACAGGACAGGTTTGTGTGTCTTTGTGTAGCTCTGTTAAATGTAAAACCCTGCAGTAATTCACTGAGAAGGGTATATGGTTAAAATGACAACAAGGTTGGAAACCCCAACCCTAAGGTTCCAGCAGGCACTTGTTACTTTCTACTATCCTTTCACATCCTAAAGGGTAATGCAGGTGCAGCCAGAAAAACAAGACAAGACTGTGCTGTGTGCACCTGAACCTGGGAGGTGCTGAGCACCTGGCCATGTTTCAGCAGAGCATTTAAGCACATGCTGAATTCCAAGTGGTGCTACTCAGATGCTTACATGCTCTCTGGGAATGGGGTTGGAATCCCCCAGCAGGCCTTTACGTTCCCTGAGGGCAGGTTGCAGCTGCAGGTTGAAAGTTGCATGTCCTGACTGCTGGTGACTTCCTTAAATTTTGTGATCTCGTCCTTTTGAGGAGGCACATTGGCAGCTGCTGGTGCTTGGTGGGAGACACTTTTATCAGTTGATGGTACAGATGGCTCTGAAATGGGAAGATACTTCTCAAATTATATGAGAAGAGTGCCTGGTGCTTTACCAAGGGTTAACGCCACAGGCGCTGGGTCTGCAGTTCTGAGAAATGTTTTCATGACCAAAAAAAGTGACTATTTGCAGGATAGTGCAGATTGGACTGGAAGTTTCAGAGCACTCAAATCACAGTAGCTGTTGATTGGGTTTAGGTTGAGTGGTTTGTTGTTAGGGGATTTTTGTGTGTGTGTTTCAGTGAGGCATCTAAAATCTCCCCCTGGAAACTGTCCCAGTGACAGCTTCTTGTCCGTTCAGAGCTCGTGGCCTAGCCAGGCACAGAGAATGATGAGTGATGATGTCACAAGGTGGGGGCCAGTAATAAGTTGCTAAATTTAGCAGATGCCCACTGAGCGTGCTCAGAAGTGATTCTTCAGTCACTTTGAACCAGGTGTTCCCACCCTCTCGTGCTCAGGGAGGGTTTTGTCCAGCTCAGGTTTCACGCTTCAGGCACGTTTGACATACATGGTGTGGGACTGGCTGACAATGTGGACTGTAGCCAGACTCTACCTCCAGCAGGGGGAATCACAGGAAGTGAAGTTTGCTCAGCCTTTCCAGAAACCTGCCCCGGCCCGGCAGAGACCTGCTGCTGAGGGGGTTGAATGTTTGTTCCCTTAGGCTACCGCCTGAAATTAAAGGGGGGTACACTGATGTTTGTGTCTGGCCACCCAGGGATGAGCTGACAGTTGTATTAGCTGTAACATGACTCAGCACTCAATGCAGGCGGCCCCTCAGCAGTGCTTTGAGCCTTAGGTCTCGTGCAAGCAAGTATGATTCTGGTCAGCTCCTCTTCCCACGGGGAGAGCTTTGCCTGCTACCCAGGAAGGGCTAGATCAGGGGAGGTGGGGCATAGTAAATAAATCCGAAACAAAGGAAAAATTGAGGAGAACAATTGTGGGGTTAAGGCACTGGACTGGGAGTCAGGAGGCCAAGGTTTAATTTCTGGCTGTGGCACAGATCCACTGTTGTGGCCTTAGCAAGTCACCTGATCACTCCATGCCTCTGTTTGCTCACTGCAGAATGGGAGGGCAGCCTTTGGCTCCCGTACATGGGGTGCAGTGAGGCTAAAGTGAGTGATGCTTGTAAGTGTGTTGAAATGCTTGGGTGAAAGGCACTACAAAAGTGCAGGTTAATGCAGTTAATAACCATGGGAAGTAAAGAACTCCAGCAAGCATTGCATCCTGCTGACTCTGGCCTGTCTCTTGGACAGAACCACTCAGAAGAACCAGGATTTTAAATCCCATCTTTGGACAGACTTCCTCTCCGAGTGAGGGACAGAGGGGAATCTGAAGATGAAAACATTATCATACAAAGCCCATAAAGTAATTCATTCTACTCCTCAAAATAGCACAGCCCAAAGTGCTTGTGGGATGGAATTTGGTGTTTGACACAAGCCAACATCCCTGTTCGGCTGTCTTGTGGGAGTCCTCAGAGTAGCTGTTTAATCAGTTTCACAATCACATTCACCTTTGTACTTTCAGAATTCATTTGGGGGGGCATGTCGGCTTTCCATGCTAACCCCACTGCACATTGCCAGCAGGCCAGCCCTTCCTCAGGAGTGAGGGGAAAAGGCAGACTCTTGGGGTTTAGCAGCCACTGCCCAGACCTGACAGGGCCCCAAGCATCCAACATGTTACTTCCCTTTCCCCGGGCAGTCACCCACCTGCACGTGGCACCACAGCAATGGCTGACATGGAAGGGGGGTTCCGTCTGGGCGTGACAGGAGGCACATTCTCTTTCCTGACTTCCTCCTGTGCAGTAGTGGCTACAGGAGCCTTGTTTCTCGCTGGTTTCACAGAGACATGAGGCTGTTCTTTGCAGGGACAAACCTGGGTATCTTTAGGAACAGCTGGAAACAAAGGGTGGGGGGGAGTCAGTATCATGTGGGCAGCCAGGTGGGTCTTTAACAGCCCCCATGGACCGCAGACCACAGCTTAGAGCTGCTCTAGTGCATGCCCCGAGAGCCCTCAAATACCCCCAGTTCCCCCTTATGAATGGAGTGTGCCTCAGCAAACCATCCCTGTTGTCTAACAGCCCCAGCCACGGCATGCTTTGAGTGTCCTTGATCAGCCCCCTCCAGATACCCCAGTTAAATAGAGGCACAGCTCAGGTGGGAGAGAGCTGAGAGGCAGTGGACAGAGGAAGATTGTAGCAGCTGTGATTTCCTTTTGGGGCTGAAGATGAGGTGGGGGAGACAGAGGGTGTCACTGCAAGGAATGTCGTGCTCTCTTGGACCCTGTCTTTCTCCTTCTGAACAGTAGCTCTTCCCCGCCAGGCAGTGGCACCTGAGCCAGCCTCACAGTAGGAATTACCTGCCCCCTGGTATGTCGGGTCATTCTCGTTGGGCCCAGGACGGGCAGATGGGAAGGATTCCTGCCCATTGGAGTGGCTGGGCTGGGTTGGTTGGAGCTGCAGGGCAGTGGGTTGGGAGGGAATGCCTTGGAAGTGGCTGACGCAGACGCTTGCTGGGCTGGCATCAGTCAAGTGTTCCCATGGGGTTTATAAGAACCTAGTGAATTGTAGGGAAGGAAAACCTGCCCAGCCCTGGTGCCAGCATCCTTTAGTGCCGCCCCCCACAGTACTCCTGGGAAAGCGAGTTCCAGGGGTGCCCTGGCTAAGCCAAGCAGTGATTTGGGGCTAGTGATGGCGCCAGGCAGTGCCAGGTTTGTAGGGCAGAGCAGGCCTCACTAACACTGATCTTCTCTTGCTCCCTGATGCCAGGAGATCGACGGCAAAGCCTTGCTTCTGCTGCGGAGTGATATGATGATGAAGTACATGGGGCTGAAGCTGGGTCCGGCGCTGAAGCTCACCTACCACATTGACAAACTTAAGCAAGGCAAGTTCTGAGAGGACTCTTTGCGGGACAGCTCGTGAGAATGCCGGGCTCCTGGCCACACCCAGAAGCGCCCCCCTGCAGACTGGTACGCATGCATACACCGCTGGCGCAGACGGCCCAGAAACACCTGCAGATCACTATATGGATCCATCAACCACCCTTCTTCCACTGTCAGGACCACAGTGGGCACGTGAAAGGAGACAGACAATTTGTTAGCTCCCCAGGGACCAAACAGAGCTTGACTCATGGACTTCCTGACGCAAACAGAAGAACCCCTTCCGTGCTCCCCCGCTGACGCTCGTCTGCAGAGCCAGTTCCTCTGCACCCAAGGGGACAAAGACACACTGTGTTTCAGAGTTCTTCAGCACTCTGGGCTTCTGTGGTGCTGGATCCTTTCCCCTTTGTTCCCCTGCAGGAGTGCGACTCTCTCATGTCTTTCCTCTGCCCCCGTTCCCTTGTCTCTCCTGGCTGTCTGGTCGGGCCTAGCCTTGTTTCCTCACTCTATATCAGATGAACAGCTCTGCTGCAGATCCTACGATGCTGGCATTTTCCATGCCGCCATGCCAGGCTGGGCAGGACAGGCTGTGAGAACCCAGCTCCTGGAGTTACAAATCCACTCTGAGTAACACTATGGCAAGCTTACAAGACTGTGCACCCTGTTCCCAGCCTTCTGTGAAGGGCTGTATGCCGGGGACTGCAGCCCAGAGCATGGTCACACAAGCCTGCTAGTCCTGCTGTCTTGACAGAGCAGCCTTTCCCCCTGCCCCGGGGGGCCTGTAGCTGGTGGACTTCCTCATGCTGGCGATGCCAAGGTGGCAATTCCTTTGTATTTATTTCTGACAAGGAGGGAAGCTCAGCTGGGGCAGACACGGACTGATGCCTTCCCAGTTAGCATGGGCTGTGGGCTAGAAGGGCTGGGCACCCTGTTGAATTCTTCTCTCTTTTTAAGGTGTCATCTGTTTAGGAAACAACAATGAAATGTTTTTATATCTATTATGAAATCGCAACCCTCAGAGCTCTTTACCCAGCAATGTAAAGGTTCGTCTGTCCAGATGGTACTGTTAGAATGGCCTTACCTCTCCATTTCATTCTGTCAACCATCAGCAGGTTCCAGGGGTGTGTGACCAGGGCTGGCTGTGTGACAGCAGGATCACAACTTCTGGGAAGGCCATCCCTCTCTCTGCCCTTCCTGGGCCTGTCCCAGCTCCTGCCCGGCACAGCTTGTTTCAAGCTGTTTAATGTATTTATTTGTGATGGCACTTGAGCAGTGACCCACTGTCCCATGTCTGAGTTGCTGCAGCTGTAGAGAAAGGAGGTGGAGAAGAACCTAGCCAGGTGCCCTACACCTGCCGTGGGGCAGGAACCTGCTGTCTAGGAAGCCAACGGAACTTTTTCATGAACTCCGATGGAAGCAGGCTCTTCTTCACAGATATTAGAGCCCTGCAATGGAAAACAAGGACTGGATAATACCCCGCACAATCTCACTGCCTGGGATGTGACAAGCAGAGGGAAGAGCTGCCATGCCTCTTGGTGTGCCCATGAGTCAGCTCCGAGGGCATGGTGGGGCTTGAGCACTGGCCTGCTAGCCATACGCTGAGAACATGGCCCAAAGGGACAGGATGTAGGGAAATGTCCATCACAAGCACTTCTTTCCTCTCCTGCCTTTCCCTCTCGCCGTCTGTCCTCCCCCAGCCAGGGGCTCCCTGGGTCAGAGTGCCACGGGAGCTCTTATGTGGCTCTGCTTTACCCCTAAGGGGAAATTGGAAAGAAAACCCAAACATAATAAAAGGCTATTTGTAAAACAAGGTCTCTGCTAAATCCTAGCGGCTGTCCCCAGAATAGCACGACGAACCAGGCGAGGGGCTCGGTCTCGTCGCTGTCCCATGGCCAGCAGCAGCACAGAAACCTCCTTGGTTTTCATGTTTCCTTTGCTGCTGTCCGGCTGCAGACGGGCCTCTGGCAGGCAGGTCCCAATGCAGCGCAGCCAGCACTCTCCTCTGCACTTACTTTATGTTGAGTTGTTTATAAATAAAAGAATAACCACATTACTTGGCTGGCTTTGTCAGGTGGTTAGAGAGGCCCATTCTACAGGGCTGTCAGCCCCCCACACAGCCTGGGAGCTCCGCACCCAAGGCGAGCAGGGGTCTGCCCCTGCACAGTTGCTTCTCCACGAGGGAGGGCGTTCTCTGCCGCTGGAAGCTTGTTCTGCTGGAGGCAGCAGGCACGTACAGATAGGAATGAGCCATTGGCAGGCTCCAGGCCAGTCCTGCTCCTCCATGATCTGTACATCCGGCTCCTGAGCATTTACACCTTTGAAACTACCGCAGTCAATGCAATGCACCCAGCCAGTCTGCGAGCGCTGTCTGCCTGCAGCAGCAGCTCACCTGACTTGGGATCCCAGAGCTGAGGTTCCCCAGCAGTAGATTGTGATTAATCCCTGGAACCTTTTAAACTCTGTCAGTGTCTTCTGCCCCTCTCCTCACTCCTGTCTGCACGTGGGAGAGCCCAAGGCCGTCCGGGAATTGACAAGGAGCCTAGGGAGGAGCCAGTCATTCCCAGGCCTGAGCGCTGAGGTGGGGAACGAGCTAGGGTACTTGATGCGTTGCCTGGCACCTGCTTCCCTCTGTTTCTCCCCCATGTGCTGCTGTTGCAGTGCTGGGCCTGGTGAGAGTGTTGGCCAAGCTGGGCTGCACAGGGAGCTCTAACCCAGACCTGCTCTGGGAAGTGCAGTCGATTTACAGGGGGCTCTTTCCACCAGAACAGCCTGAGCTGTGTGAGCCGCTGAGGCATTCTGCTCGTCGCCGTGCCAGGAGGGGGTTGCTCAGTCTCAGGATCGGGGCCGAGAACGGATTTTGCTACGGACCAGCAGAAGGTGAGAGCCAGTAATGAGGCCAGCCTTTCCTCTGGCCTCGCCCACCCCGCCCGGTCCCAGGGCCTCTCCCAGGGGATCAGGGCGTGATCCCCATGGCGTGGTGACAGGAGGGACCTCAGAGCTCGAGGCAGCACCAGTCCCAGGACTAGACTCAGCAGCACTGGCAGCTGGTGCTGTGATTGCTGAGCTGGTTCCCCTCGACGGCGGGGGATGTGCTCTGAGGCACCCGCCTGGGGGAGCTTTGCTGGTTGCCCCAGGGTTAGCAGCAGCAACCCCCTTCCCCTGCCCTGAAGTCCTCTGCCTCACGTGCTGCTCTGCTCCTTCCTCCCACCTGAGCCTCTCCGCTACTTCCACGACTCCAGAGCCGCACTGCATTGCTCTGCCCCCCCTCGCCCCGGCATCCCCTTGTCCACCCTCGCCCTGGCACCCTCCTGCACCCCCTCATCTGCCCTCGCCCTGGCACCCTCCTGCACCCCCTCATCTGCCCTCACCCTGGCACCCCCTGCACCCCCTCATCCACCCTCACCCCAGCACACCCCACCTCACCCCCTCGTCCGCCCTCGCCCCAGCACCCCCCGCCTCCCCCCTAACCCCCTCATCCACCCTCGCCCTGGCACCCCCCAGCACCCCCTCATCTTCCCTCGCCCCGGCACCCTCATCTCACTCCCTCATCCACCCTCACCCTAGCATCCCTGCCTCCCCCCTGCACCCCCTCGTCCGCCCTCGCCCTGGCACCTCCTGCATCCCCTCGTCCACCCTCGCCCTGGCATCCCCTGCACCCCCCTCGTCCGCCCTCACCCCAGCACCCCCACCTCACCCCCTTGTACCCCCTAGCCCCAGGACCCCCACCTGCCCCTGCACCAGCTCGTCCACCCTTGCCCCGGCACCCCCACCTCACCTCCTTGTTCCCCCTCACCTTGGGACTTCTGCATCGCACATGCCTCCCTCGTCCACCCTCACCCAGCACCCCCACCTCACCCCCTCGTCCACCCTCACCCCAGCACCCCCACCTCACCCCATGTCCCTCCCCCCTGCACTTTCTCTTCCCCCTTCGCCCCGGCAACCTCACCTTGCCCCACCTCCCCCCTGCACCCTCTCATCTGCCCTTGCCCCAGCACCACCCCTCACCCCATGTCCCCCCTCGTCCCAGGACCCCCACCTCCCCCCTGCACCTCCTCGTCCGCCCTCACCCCAGCACCCCCACCTCGCCCCTGCCTCCTCCCTGCACCTCCTCATCCACTCTCATGCTGACACCCCCACCTCGCCCCGCCTTCCCCTGCACCCCCTCGTCCACCCTCGTCCCAACACCCCCACCTCATCCCCTTGTCCCACCTCGCCCCAGGACCCCCACCTCACCCTGCCTCTCCCCTGCACTCCCTCATCCACCCTCGCCCCAGGACCCCTGCTTTCTCCCTGCACCCACTCGTCCACTCTTGCCCCGGCACCCTCACCTGACCCTGCACCCCCTCACCCTGACACCCTCACTTTGCCCCGCTTCCCCCCCGCCCCTGCTCATCTACCCTGGCTCCAGCACTCCCACCTCGCCCCCGCCTCCCCGGCACCCTCTCGTCCACCCCTTACCCCCGGCATCCCCACCTCACCCCTGGCACCCCTTTGTCCGCCCTCACCTTGGCACCTCCACCCATGTCCCCCCTCACCCCAGGACACCCACCTCGTCCCCTCCTCCCCCTTCACCCCCATGTCCTCCCGGGATCCCCACCTCACCCCTGTGTCCCCCTTGCTCTGGGACCCCCGCCTCACCCCCACCTCCCCCCTGCACCTCATCCGTCCTTGCCCTGGCACACCCACCTCACCCCTGCTTCCCCCCTGCACCGCCCTCCCCCCAGCACCCCAACTGCATCCCCCGCACCCACCCTCGCCCCAGCACCCCACCTCACCCCCCACGTCTGCCCTTGCCCCGGCAACCCCATGTCTGCCCTTGCCCCGGCAACCCCATGTCTGCCCTTGCCCCGGCATCCCCATGTCCACCCTGCATCCACCCTCGCCCCAGCACCCTCTCATCCGCCTTCATCCCAGCACCCTCGCCCTGGCACCTCCACGTCTACCCTCACCCCTGTAACCCCACCTCACCCCCCGCATGCCCCCTTGCCCCGGCACCCCCATGGCCGCCTTTGCCCCCATGGCCACCCTCACTGAGTACCCCCACCTCACGCCCCAGCATCCCCACCTTACCCCCCGTGCCTACTATTGCCCTGGCACCCCCACCTTGCCCCCACGTTCCCCCTCGTCCCGGCATCCCTGCATCCCCCCTTGCCCTGGCACCCCCATATCTGCCTTCACCCCTGCATCCACCCTTACCCAGCACTCCCACCTCATCCCCCGTGTAAGCCCTCACCCTGGTGCCCCTACTTCCACCCTTGCCCCAGCATCCCCACCTCACTCCCTGCACCCCCCAGCACTCCCTCATCTGCCCTCACTCTGGCACCCCCACCTTGCTTCCACATCCCCTCTCCCCCTGGCGCCATCGCATCCCCCCTTGCCCCGGCACCCTGTCGTCCACCCTGGCACCCCCACCTCACCCCGGCACTCCCACCTCACCCCCACGTCCACCCTTGCCCCGGCACCCCCATGTCACCCCCCGCATCTGCCTCCTCATCCCACCCCAGATCCCCTGCATGCACCCGTTCCCCTCCTTTCCCCTCACCTATCACCCCTGCCTCCGCCCTGTCCCTATCGTCAGCCCTTCCGCGTGAACCCCACACCATCCCCTGCATCTCCCCCTTCCCTCCCTGCTCTTCACCCCCTGCACCCATTCCTGCCCCCTCCTCATATCTCCCCAGCACCCCCTGCAGCCATCCTCATCCCCTCAGCCCTCCATCTTCCCCTCCCCTCCCTCCCTGCTCTTCACCCCCTACATCCAGTCCTGCACCCCCGTATCTCCCCAGCACCCCCTGCAGCCATCCTCATCCCCTCAGCCCCCCATCTCCCCCTCCCCTCTCCTCCTCACTCTTCACCCCCCTGCATCCAGTCCTGCCCCTTCCTCATATCTCCCCAGCACCCCCTGCAGCCATCCTCATCCCCTCAGCCCTCCATCTCCCCCCTCCCCTCTCCTCCTCACTCTTCACCCCTGCATCCATTCCTGCCCCCCATATCTCCCCAACACCCCCTGCAGCCATCCTCATCCCCTCAGACCTCCATCTCCCCCTCCCCTCCTCCTCACTCTTCACCCCTGCATCCATTCCTGCCCCCCATATCTCCCCAGCACCGCCTGCAGCCATCCTCATCCCCTCAGCCCTCCATCTCCCCCCTCCCCTCTCCTCCTCACTCTTCACCCCTGCATCCATTCCTGCCCCCCATATCTCCCCAACACCCCCTGCAGCCATCCTCATCCCCTCAGCCCTCCATCTCCCCCTCCCCTCCTCCTCACTCTTCACCCCTGCATCCATTCCTGCCCCCCATATCTCCCCAACACCCCCTGCAGCCATCCTCGTCCCCTCAGCCCTCCATCTTCCCCTCCCCTCCCCTCCCTCCCTGCTCTTCACCCCCTGCACCCATTCCTGCCCCCTCCTCTTATCTCCCCAGCACCCCCTGCAGCCATCCTCATCCCCTCAGCCCTCCATCACCCTCCTCCCCTCCCCTCCCCTCCCCTCCTCATTCTTCACCCCTGCATCCATTCCTGCCCCCCGTATCTCCCCAACATCCCCTGTAGCCATCCTCATCCCCTCAGCCCTCCATCTCCTCCCCTCCCCTCACCTCTTCGCTCTTCACCCCCTGCATCCATTCCTGCCCCCCGATATCTCCCCAACATCCCCTGTAGCCATCCTCATCCCCTCAGCCCTCCATCTCCCCCCTCCCCTCCCCTCTGGATCTGCCTCCTGCCCACCTCAGTGCCTGTTCTCATATGGCTCTAGTCTAGGTGATTTGCTTCAGCGCTCCCCTCCTGTACTCACCCCACTCCGGAGGTGAGGGGGGTGACTGGTTCTTTGGGCAGTGAACCACATCTTTGAAAAATCTCTGGTGCGCGAGGTGTGGTTCTGGCTTCACTGCACCCCATGGCCTTCGGGAGATGGGAGCTCTGCCCATGGTTCACAGCCACAGGTGCTGGAACTAGGGCTGCTGCAGCATCCCCCGACTTGAAGCGGTTTCTATCCTATCCAGGGTTGCCAATTTGGTTCAATGATTCTCGGCCCCCCACTGTACAAATTGTTCCAGCACCCTACTCACAGCTGATATCCACTGTCTCCACATACAGAGCATGGGCTAATGGACCTGCTGCTGTGATGGAGAGTGTTCTTGTCTGCCTGAAACTGTGTCTTTGATCTCCAGGCAGACAGTGACCTTGCAGACACTGGGGGCCACGATAGTCACACTTCATTCCAGCTTCCTGGGGGAGCAGTTCAATGGCCCTGGTTTAAAAGGCGTTGAACCAATAGAAGCTGCAGCACTAGGCCACATGGGAAGGCATGAGCAAGAACTAATCCAGGTAGAATGAGAGGGCTCCCTGGGACCAACTGCAAATGCAGATATTGGGGCACTGGTTGGCAGGGCTGTGCATGTCTGGATGTGTGAGAAGCAGACAGGATCGGAAAGCAAAGAAGCAGTAGGAGTGTGGCCCTAGGAGGAAGCCATGAGAGAGAGTATCTTTTGGGCACAAGACTAGTTGGAAAGCAGGCTTGGATTTCTGAACAAGAAACTGCCTGCTGCTGTTTGTTCCTCCATTATCCATTTCTCCTCCAGTCCAGGAATGCCCTGAACATTGGCTAACCACTGAGGCCGGCAACCGTCCTTTTGGGCCACTTCTGCCAGGTGCATGGAGCATTAATCTGCCCCATTCCAGCTAGCATGCACTTCCCTGCACAATGACCTCTCTCCTTACATCAGGCACCTCACTGATGATGCTCAATGACCTCACAATCCAGACACCTGGTTTAAAGCCATGTCCTTGCTCACAGCAGAAATGGGGAGGGCAAGGAAAGCCCTGGGTTGGCTTGTTCCTGGGTTCAGACACCAGGAGTTTTGGAAGGCTGACCAGCACTGGAGTCTTTCTGTCCTGACTGATGTGATCACCAGCCCTTTGATGGTAACCCAGCTCCTGACTTCTTGCTTTTCTGAGATCCCTGGGAACTAGGAAGGGGCAGGAGCTTCCCCCAAGCCCCCAGTCCATGGAGACTACCCTAGGACGAAGATTCAAGCCTCAGGAGTGTGCTGTCATGTGCTTTGCCTGGGGCCCCAGGTATCATTCTGGTTATAACTTGGGAGCAGCCCACTGGACTGAGTGCTGGGCTGGTGGGAGTGGGACTCAATCTTCAGGGGCGACCAGAAGCACAGTCTTTGAAAGTGATTCTCTTTCCAAGGGTGGTGGCTGGCCCTGTCTATGCACTAGTTGTGCTTTGCTGGGACTGTGATTTTTGACCAGTCAACCCCCAGTCTGGCCACAGTGAAATCAATATAAATGCACTTCTGCTCTAGCTAGCCCTGTACGGGAAGGGGAGGAAGCTGGATAGGTAGAAGGCACCTCTAGAGCAATGTGGGGCGGGGGCTGCCCTGCTCACCCCTCTCCCATAGTGCTACCAGCCCCAACCCTGTGAGTAGCACAGGCCTCACCATGTTTAGTGGCTTTACTAGTGCAGGATTTGCCATGCGAGGTTATTTTCCAGTGACCAACGTCGCCTTTTGTCTGCTCTCCCAATAGCTCAAAGTGCAACAACATCCGCACGTTAATTTGTAGCTGGTTTGTGTCCAACACTTTTTTATCCAGCCTGTGCACAAGCCATGTGACGTTTTAGCAGAAGGCCTTAGTTCTTCACGTGCTTGCTCGTGTCCATTCCATAGTAGGTGTGTTCGCTCCCCACATGCACCAGTGCTGGAGTTTTTCCCTCCACCGTATCTGTAGGGGACCGGTTCTGGCGCCCTCTGGAGTGGCGCCCGTATGGTGCGGTATAAGGGGTGCCAGCTCCCCCACCATCCTCAGTTCCTTCTTACCGCCAGTGACGGTGCTGGAACGTCATCTTGCTTCAGCAAGCCGCCTCCGTCTCAATTCACTGATAAGAACCTTCCCCGGAAATCATTGAAGTGTTATTAGTTTCCCTTAGTTAGTTCATTAGTCCTGGACAGGACTCAGCCTATAGATCGGGCATGCCTTGATCCCCAGGCTTCAAACCCTGCAATCGTGGTAAAAAAACGATGCCCATCAGCAATCCTCAGAGTAGCTGTCTGAGGTGCCTGGGCGAGATCCAAAGCAGTGACAACTGTCGGATCTGTAAAGGGTTCATACCTTGGACAACGAAGGAGCGAGACATACGTCTCCAGGTGCTCCTGATGGAATCAGCGCTAGGACCTGCACCAGAGCCATCCCGGTCATACTCTGCTCCCAGTACCGCTGTGTTGGTACGGAGGGCTCTGCCAGTGCCGTCCTTGGGCCGATGCCAATCCCCCTCCCTGGCGCCAGCCAGGAGGCAAAGAAAGGGCTGGAAGGCATGATCTCTGACATCCCATAAAGGGAAAGAGAGGGACAGAGGGGAGCAAGGACCCAAGAAGGCAGCTCCTCACCTCTGTGTAGTAGTTGGGCCCAGACTCAGGTCGAGTGGGTTAGCCCATCCCGAGGCGCCCCTGCCACCCCGGACAGTGACACGGTCCTCTGGCACCTGGACATGCCATTGACACCCAAGGCCCTGCAGGCCGTGCAGGACATCTTAGGGTATGGCTACACTTGCAGCTGTACAGCGCTGGGAGTTACAGCTGTCTTCTACAGCTGTGTAGGGAAAGCGCTGCAGTGTGGCCACATTTGCAGTGCTGTTGGGAGTGGCTGAACAGGCATTCTGGGATACCTCCGAATACCTCTGGAGGCCAATTACAGCACTTTAGGTGGCCACACTGGTGGAGAAGCGCTGCATCACCAGCGCTGCAGTCGTTATACCCCAGGAGGAGCAGGAGTACAGCCAGCGCAGCAGCCAGGGAGATGCAGTGCTGTATGTGCCTTGCAAGTGTGGACGGTGAGTAAGTTGCAGCGCTGTAAACCCACCACCAGCGCTGCAACTCTCCAGTGTAGCCAAGCCCTTAGTGTTACCGGCGTTTCCCACACCAGCCACGGCAGTGCCCTGTTCTTAGGGCAAACCCACCCTGGGACCTTTCCAGCTGTCCCCATCTGTGCGCAGGGTCATCCCTACCCATACACAAACTATACAGCTGCATAGGACACCAGGAAATTTGGGGTACAAAATTGCCCCAAATTTCCTGATGCCCTATGCAGCTGTGTGCTGCAGCCAGCTTCAGTGGCCAGCCCGATTCCCCGGACGAATGAGCCGGCTCCTCCTGGGCTGCTCACAGCAGAGCCCAGGAAAGCTGCTTCTGCCCCTGCCTGACCTTTCCCCTCAGCCCCCACCCCACCACGCCTCTTCCCACTCCTGCTCCACCCCACTCCCACTCCGCCCCTTCCCCGCCCAAACCCCGTCTCCTGAGCGATGCGTCCCAGAGGACTGCAGCAGGGGTTGGCGTCGGGTCCACCCTGCACTGGGAAGTGGAGCGACCCAGCCCCAGCCCGCTCCGCTCTGCCGGTGGTGAGTGCTGGGAGGCGATTCCCTCCTTTTCCCCAAGCCTGGGAGCTGGGGGAGCAGAGTGGAGCAGGCTGGGGCCAGGCACCACAATCAGGAAGTGTCCCGCCAGCACTCACCCACGCTGAGCTGCTAGACCTTGGCCATGGGGAGGCAGGCCTGTTGGAGCCCCCACCAGTCTTTGGATTTGGGGCACCGCTCTTCAGGCTCGAGAGGCAGATCGTCAGTGACTTGGTGCAGAGCCATGGAGCTGCATCTGTCCCTGCAGCCCCGATATCGGGACTGACCTAGCTGCTCCCGTAGCATGTGGTACTGTTCCAGGGACACAAGACAATGGTCCCGGGAGCCTCACTACCAGCACAGGTTGCCACTGGGGCGACGCTCCTCATCTTGCTGGTCGACTCGCTCCGGCACCGCTTGAGAAGCCTGAGGCGACGATCACCAGGCCGCCATCACAGATCTGCCAAATGCCATCAATCTCCGGGAGCTCAGCACAGGGACTCATCACCCTCTAAGAGATCCCTGTCACAGCACCAGGATCAACATGGTCACAATTGGGACAAGCAGTCAGCACCATCCTGGTTTCCCAGACACAGTCTCTCTTCTTCAAACTCCAGTACCAAACAGGAGTCCATACCAGCAGGCCAGGGCCCTGCACCGGGAGTACCTATATTACCGGCAGCATTGTGGCCCCAGGGCCAGTGGCTGCCCCATGGTATCCCTGGAACTCTTGGGGGTTCCCACAGCCCTCGCAAGAGCTCAGGTCAGCCTCAGGGGCTTAGGAAAAGGCACCAGGCACTGTCTCCCACCTGCTCTCTGACGTGGAGGATTCCAGGAAGAAGACCCCTCAGCTCAGCTCTACCTGGCTCCCACGGAGGAACCAGCTGAGCAGCCTTTGGAGACAGCAGGGCCTCCGGTGCTGGCTTCCTCATTCTCCTCCTCATTTCCACCTGATGAGGCAATTACGGGGGCCCCTCATCTCGTCCAGTCCTGCAGGGTGGTGCTAAGGCCCATCAGGAGCTGCTAAGAAGGGTCAACTCAAACTTGGAGCTTCATGCTGAGGAGCTGAAGGAACCCTCAGACTCCCTATTCGATGTACTCAGCTTGGCAGCCCCAGCCCAGGTGGCATTGCCCTTACAAGGGGGTGGCAAAGATCACCAAGTCCCTATGGCAGACTCTCTCATTGCTGCCCCCCATCTCCAAAAGGGTTGAACAAAAGTACTACGTGCCTGCTAAAAGATATGAATGCCTTTCTACACACCCTGCCTCAAGCACCCTGGTGGTCTGAGTCGTTAATGAACAGGAAAGGTAGGGCCAACCAGCAGTGACCCCCAAGAATAAAGACTCTTATTTATTTGGAAGGAAAATGTATTCTTCCCAGAGCTTCCAGCTGCGAGTGGCCAATCACTAGGCCCTGCTTGGCCGCTGTGATTTCAGCAGGTCCATGGCCAAGTTTGAGGATTCGCTGCCTGAGGAGCCAAGAAGGAGTTCCACGTGATCCTCGAAGAGGGCAAAGCGGTAGCAAAAGCGGCCCTCCAGGTGGCCTCAGACGTGGTGGACTCTGTGGCCAGAACAATGGCCTCAGCCATCTCAATGAGGAGAGCATCCTGGCTTCACTCGGGTCTGTCGGAGGTCCAAGAGTCTATACAGGATCTTACGCCATTACCCAGAGAGGATGCTGGGTTTGGCAGGAATGTGTTGCAATTGACATGTCTGTGAACTCCTATCCGCCTCCGGTGGCACTGCTTGGGCATCACCTACAATGGAATGGACATGAGGAAGCACTCGAAGAAAAAAAACCAGTTTCATAACTGGTGTTCGAGATGTGTTGCTCATGTCCATTCCACAACCCGCCCTCCTTCCCCACTGTCAGAGTTTCCAGCAAGAAGGAAATGAGAGCGGGGGGAGCCAGTGGTGTCCCTTATACCGCGCCATAGGGAGGCCACTCCACAGAGCGCCAGAGCCAGTCCCCTACAGATACCACTGAGGGAAAAACTTCCAGCACCGGTGTATGTGGCAAGCGCACACACCTACAATGGAATGGACAAGAGCAAGACATGAGCAAACACCCGGGCTTCAAACCTTGTGACTATTGCAAGAAACCTGTGCCAGTCAGTGATCCCCAGAGAAGCTGTTTGAAGTGCTTAGGGGAAACCCGTGTTAGCCAAAAGTGTCACATTTGCAAGAGCTTCAGACTGCAGACCAAAAAGGAGCAGGACGTTCATCTCTGAGCGCTCCTTATGGAGTCAGCCTTTACACCAGCCTCAGAGTCAACCAGATCGGACTTTACTCCCAGCCCTGCGACCTTGGTGCAGAGTGCGCTACCAGCACCGATCTCCATCCCTGGTACCAGCTAAAAAGCAAAGAGAAGCTGGGAAGGGACATTCTCTTATACCCCATAAAGAGTAGGAGAGCAAAGATCCATGAGGGACAGCTCTTCTCCAGTTGGAGGTCAGGCTCTAACTTCAGAGCAGCAGAGGCACTCAGCACCTGGTGGTGCTGTCCACGCTCGAGGCTTTTCAGGCTGCAAAGGACATTCTGTCCCTTCAGATGCCGCCCATGCCAGCCATTGAGGTGCCTCGAGGGGTAAACTTGCCTTGGGACCGTTTCAGCAGTCCCCATCAGTTCAGCACCGCTCCTCGCCATAGGGGGTGCCCTGTCAGCTCTTACCTGAGCAGCGCCACCAGACGCAGGTCGGCTTGCCTGCCAGAGTTCCCGGGGTCTGTCCCCAGACTCCAGGCAGTGTTCCTCAGGCTTGAGGCAGTGCTACCCAGTAGGCTAGAACAGACCTGCAGAGGTGCAGCACCAGTCCCCAGAGCCCTGGTGCTGGGAGCACCCGAGCCTGTCTCCCAGCTCACAGCACCGCTCTGGAGAGTCAAGACGCTGGTCCTGGGAGCCCCGTCACCAATTGCCGGTACGGTTCACCACGGGCATGTCAACTGTCTCCAACACACCAATTACTAATTTGCAGTGCTCCCTTTTGGCCTAGCAATGGTGCCAAGGGTGTTTACAAAATGCATGTTGGTGGTGACGGCCTACCTCAGGTGTCGGGGTATCCAGATTTACCTGTATCTCAATGACTGGCTCATCAAGGGCTGCTTCAGGGTCCAGGTCCAGCACAGCGTTGAGATGCAAGCCACTTGTCGAGCCCTGGGCCTGCTGATAAATGAACAAAAATCAACATTAATTCCAGTCCAATGGATAGAGTTTATCGGAGTGGTGCTCCACTCTACTACAGCCAGAGCATTCCTGCCAGAGGCCAGGTTCAGGGCAATGTCAGAGCTGATTGCCAGCATCACCACTGTGACAGGGTCAGGCCAGATGGCTACAGGAGAGTGATAGAAGGCAGATATATTAGCCCCAGGTTAAGTAGGTCTCCTTTCCCTGGGTTAGGTAACAGGGAAGATTCCAGAACAATCAGGAGCTTTCTGGAAACAATTAAGGCAGACAGGCTGATTAGAACACCTGCAGCCAATCAAGAAGCTACTAGAATCAATCAAGGCAGGCTAATCAGGGCACCTGGGTTTAAAAAGGAGCTCACTTCAGTTTGTGGTGCGCGTGTGAGGAGCTGGGAGCAAGAGGTGCAAGGAGCTGAGAGTGAGAGGCTGTGCTGCTGGAGGACTGAGGAGTACAAGTGTTAGCAGACACCAGGAGGAGGGTCCTGTGGTGAGAATAAAGAAGGTGTCTGGAGGAGGCCATGGGAGCCCAGGGAGTTGTAGCTGTCATGCAGCTGTTACAGGAGTCACTACAGACTGCTGCAATCCACCGGGCCCTGGGCTGGAACCCAGAGTACAAGGCAGGCCTTGTTTCCCCCCAAACCTCTCAGCTCCTGATCAGACACAGGACGAGTTGACCCGGACTGTGGGTTCCACCAGAGGGGAAGATCTCTGAGGCGAGCAAATCCGCCAATAGCGCAGAACCCACCAAGGTAGAGGAGGAACTTTGTCACACCACACATCCACTCACCATGGCCAGGGTCTGTCTCAGACTATTGGGTCACATGGCAGCATGCGAGACTCAGGCTGTGCCCCCTTCAGACGTGGATGGTGTCAGTCTGCTCCCCCGCCAGACATCACCTTGACAAAATCATCACAGCCCCTCCAAGGGTACTTACCTCTCTGCAGTAGTGGTCCGACCCCAGGTTAGTGTTGGAAGGAGTGCCGTTCGCAAGCCTGCAACCCACGGTCTCCCTGATTTTGGATGCGTCTGACCTCGGTGAGCACATCTCAGTACGCTGCAGATTTAAGGGTTATGGTCTTGAGAGCAGCTCACATTATATACACACGCAGGGGAGCTCAGGGACATCCGTGGACCTGTTTGCCACCAGACTGAACAAAAAGTGTCATCAGTTCTGCTCTCTCTCAGGCCTTGGCAGAGGCTTCCTTTCCGATGCTTTTCTCCTATCATGGCCAGGAGTCCTGATGTACGCCTTCCTGCCAAATCCACTTATCAGCAAAGTCCTCTAAAAAACCAAGAGGGACAAGGCACGAGTCGTCATGATCACCCTAGTGTGGCCTTGCCAGCATTGGTTTGGCATGCTCATGGACCTCACTGTGGCAGCCTCGTGGCTACTGCCCAGCTAGCGTGATCTACTCTCGCATGGTCATGGTTAGCTCCTGAACCCAAACCTCACCGCTCTCCACCTCACAGTTTGGATGCTGCATGGCTGAATCCGGAGGAACAGACCTGCTCTAGTCAGGTACAGCAGGTTCTCTTGGAAAGCAGAAAAGTCGCTCTGGTGGAGGGCTACCTGACAAAGGGGAAGTGTTTTTTTCCTTCTGGGTATCTGACAGCAACTTCTCCCCTACCCAGTCGTCTGTGTAGTCCGCTCTAAATTATCAGTTTCATTTAAAGCACCAGGGCCTTGCCTTCTCTTCGATCAAGGTGCACTTGGCAGCCATATCGGCCATCTATCCTCATGTCCAGGGTAAATTGGTATTCTAACATGAGATGTCAGTCAGGTTCCTGAAGGGCCTTGAATGGCTCTTTCTGCCAATCTGGGATCCGGTTCCCCACTGGGACCTCAACCTTGTACTCTCCAGGCTCACAGGTTCCCTCTTTGAGCCCATGGTTTCTTGTTCCCTTTCCCATCTGTCGTGGAAGGTTGCATTCCTTGTATCGATTTACCTCAGCAGGGCATGTATCCAAGAGCAAAGCCCTCACTTCGGACAAGGACAAGATCCAGCTGCAGCCCCATCTGGCTTTCCTACCTGAGATGGTGTCGCATTTCTGTTACATTTCTGTGTCAACCAGGATATCTTCCTCCCAGTGTTCTGTCCAAAGCCTCACTCTACCAATGAGGAGAGATGGCTGCACACTCTGGATGTCCGGCACACCCTGGCATTGTACGTGGAGCACACCAAGCCCTTCTGCAGATCAACCCGGCTCTTTATCACAACAGCTGACAGGATGAAGGGCCTTCTGGTGTCCCGAGAGGATTTCGAATTGGATCACCACCTGCATCTGAACTTATGAGCTAGCACAGGCTGTGCCTCCACCGATGGTGAAGGCTTAATCGACTAGGGCTCAGGTGTCTTCGGCTGCCTTCTGGCGCATGTTCTTATCCTCCGATAGAGCGGGAGGAGGGCAGGGCATGGAATGAACAAGAGCAACACATCTCAAAGAACAGTTACGAAAGGTAACAGTGTTTTGTGACTGTCGGATAAATCACATGCTGACCTTCCATTGTGGGGAACTTTCCTGGCTTATATCTGAGTCCTCGCTCACACTTCCTTTACCCAGAGGCCTCCCTGCCCTTGAGGCCTCCCCTTCCACTCTCCTGTGTGGCAGAGTCCTCGTAACCCCAACAAGGCTGGGCCCAGGATTCCAGGAGGGCTTAATCCCCAACCTTGTCGTGGTCACTCAAGGCAGGGGCTAGGGTGTAGGGACTCCGGGGTGCTCTCTGCACTGGATGCTTCCCTGACCCACTGATCATTACATACAGCTCAAAGCAAATACAATTTATTTCACAGCAATCAATTTAAAAAATAAAGAAAAATGGGAAAGGTGAAAGGAAAACCCGTCATCCCGCTCTGTGGCTTGGGGACGTCACAACCAGCATCTCTGGAACATCAGGGCAGTTCAGTCTGTTCCTCACATATCCCAGGCTCTTGCCCAGGCCCTGGCTGTGCTGCAGGGATGCTGCAGGTCAGACACTTGCTCTGGCGGGGGCCACACGTCCTCAGGCTCTAGGTGGCAGGACCCTTCTTCCCAGGGGCACCTCCGCCCTGTCGGGGTTACAATCCCCACCCCCCAGTCTGGCCTGAGGGGTCTCTTGGCTGAGACATCTCCTTGCGCTGGGCCCTCTGCCCAGGGTCCCCTTTGTCGCTCTCCCCAGCTGCTCACCGCACCCGGCAATGGACAGCTCCAGCCTCAGCTCCACCCTGACCCTGCCTCAGCGCCGCTGCTGCTCCGCCTCCAGCCCTCTGGGCTGCTTCTCTGGCCGACCCTGCCCTGCTCTCCCCTTAGCTCAGCCCCACTCTGACCCAGGCAATTCCAGCTCACAGGAGGACGGGACCCGCCTGGCCTCCTGACTCCCTCCCTGACCTGGAGCATTGGCCTCTGTCCATTGTTCCTGGGGACTGTCAGTCTCAGGGTCCTGATCTCCCATCGACCCTCCCCCTTCCTTTTGGTACTGGGAGCTAGAACCAACTCCCCTCCGGAGTTTCAGTGAGAGGCCAACAGTCCTCTTACAGTAGTGATTTAACTATCTTTAATTTGCATTTTTAGGAGTGCTAGGCGTCCTGCGGCCCTACCCTCTTCCCTGAAGACAGGGCCGTGCAACCACTAGGCAAACTAGGCGGTGGCCTAGGGCACAAGTGGTTGGGGGCACCAAAAAGCGGTGAGCCCCAGCTATGAAGGAGCCGGCGCAGCGCAGGGCGGGCAGCAGCCCTGCAAAGGTGGCAGCGCCACTAGCAGGGAGCAGCCATGCTCCTGCAGGCTGCAGCAGATGCATGCATGCGGCAGCCCCCATGCACCCTCCCCCCAGCTCCTCCTTTGCTGCGCTCAGGCTCTGCGGCTCCTGGGCATGTGAGCCGCCGCTGCCGCCTAGGTGCGGAGCCCTGAGCCTGCATTTCAAAAAAGCACTTTTCATCAGTTGCTGGAAAGTTGTCAGGTCATTTTTAAGTAGAGATATCAAATATCTGCAAATCTGTTATTGAACTTATTACTATGAATACTTGAAAAGGAGCAGGGTGTTGGGGTTTAGCTATAGGGACACATGATTTTTATACAATCCCTTGTGCTGTCACATTATTTAAAAGAGAGAAAGTGGGTGAAGTGATATCTTTTATTGGACCAACGTCTGTAAGTGAGAGGGGCAAGTTTTTGAGCTACACAGAGTTCTTCAGGTCTGAAAAGGTACTAACAGCGTCCCAGCTAAACACTAGATCTAACAGATAGTTTAGCACAAGGAGTTAACACATATTCAAGGGGACCATTCAAGGTAAAGTAGCAGCAGGAGGGATAGCTCAGTGGTTTGAGCATTGGCCTTGCTAAACCCAGGGTTGTGAATTTCAATCCTTGAGGGGGCCACTTTGGGATCTGGGGCAAAAATCAGTACTTGGTCCTGCTAGTGAAGGCAGGGAGCTGGGCTCGATGACCTTTCAAGGTCCCTTTCAGTTCTAGGAGATAGGTATATCTCCTATTATTTATTTATTTTTTACATTAACTCCCTTGTAATCCCAGGACAAAAGGGGAGATTAGTGGGTTGCAAATTGTTGTAATTAACCATAAATCCAGCATCTTTATGGAGATCATTATTTGTAATGTCTAGCTCAGGGGTAGGCAAACTATGGCACGTGTGCCAAAGGGGGCACGTGAGCTGATTTTCAGTGGCACACTCACTACCTGGGTCCTGGCCCACCGGTCCGGGAGGGCTCTGCATTTTAGATGAAGCTTCTTAAACATTTTAAAAACCTTATTTACTTTACATACAACAATAGTTTAATTATATATTATAGACTTATAGAAAGAGACCTTCTACAAACATTAACATGTATTACCGGCATATGAAACCTTAAATTAGAATGAATAAATGAAGACTTGACACACCACTTCTGAAAGGTTCCCAACCACTGGTCTGGCTAATTCAAGCTCCCAGGCTTATCTTTTAAAAAGTGTTTTGCAGGTTTCCTTTGAGGATGACGACTGATAGGTCAGATATCGAGTGATTTTTGTGGGGACTCAGCTCATGAGTTCTGAATGTTTGAAGTTGGCAATACTGAATATTACATCATGTCACCAAAGAAATTTAAGTCAAGGTTTCTCAAACTTTTTCACAGGCCGCATCTTAATATACTTATTGTTTCATGGGCCAAATCTTCCCTCTCTATATTAATTCTAATTAATAATGCCACATTATGCAGTATTGATTTTGAAATTTTATAATAAGCGATGCTCCGGGGTGAGAGAAGGGTGGGGGGGCAAGGTGGAAGTTTCACCTAGGACGCAAAATATCCTTGCACCGGCCCTGCCTGAAGAGCTCACAGCCTAAGACAACAAGCGTGAGCCGAAGAGAGAAACGGAGCTAATGAACCTTTCAAACTAGATCTCCGGTGTCCCCGCCAGCCAGTCGCGCCGTCAGGGCCCAGCTGATTTCTTATAGGTGCTGCAGCATAGCTGGCGCTGACAGGGGGGAAGGTCCTTGGCCTCAAAGCAGCAGTTCCCAAACTGTGGGTCGCGACCCCAAGCAGAATTGTTCCATCAGCAGGTCGGAGCATGGCAATGGCAAGTGTGGGGAGGTCGCCATGTCACACAATGAAGCTATTTTGCTCTACAAAATGGTGTCTGCCATGCAGTGTGAGCTTATGCACACTGTGCGCCTGGGGCCATGGGAAGCAACACATCCGAAAATGGGGTCATGCAGGGAAAATGTTTGGGAGCCACTGCGCTAGGGGCTAGTGGTTCGGGTAAGTAGCCTGTCATCAGGGTACGAGCCTGGCACTGGGTAGGCCTGGATTCAAGTGTCTGCTCTGCCACTGATTTCCTGTGTGTCCTTAGGCAAGTCACTTGGACCCAGATCTAAAGGTATTTAGATTTCTAGCTTCTACAGAAATTGACAGAGGTTGGGAGCCTAAATACCTTGTCAGTCTGGCCAAGGAAGATCAGTTGTCCACCTGTACAATAGGAATAATGACCCTGCCCTGCCCCAGGGCTGCATGAGGTAAATCCATTATAAACTGCATGGTGCACAGTGCTGCGCTGATGGGGGCCAGGTGCGTGCCTGAGCTAAGCTACATAGGAATCTATTGTGATAGGTGGCGTGACATTGGCAGAGCCCAGTCTGCTTCCAAGAATCAGCCCAATGGGGTGGCCATGGCTGGCAGCACTGTTGGAATGGGGACGAGGCCAACCCAGTGAGCCAAGAGGGGTTGGAGCTGGGAAGGCTTAGAAAGTGAGGCCAAGAGGAGGAGCTGGAAGTCAGGGACCTGGCAATGGGATTAAGAGGTTGGCCTGGTCCTTGCAGCTCTCACCTGCACCTGATGGGCTGGAGGGATACGCAGGCAGTGGGTGCACACAAGCTCCTGGCTCCAGCACTCGTGTGAGGAAGTTTTAACAGTCAGTTCCCATGGAAACTCCTGTGTGTGACTTGAATATTTGTGTTCCATGAGCGTTGGTGCTGATCAAACCCCCTCAATGCAAGGAACGTTGCTGGAGCCACTTCAGCCAATATCCCCAGCAAGTCTTCGGCAGCATTTTCATCGTCCTGGCTGTTCTCTGTCAAAGTGCACTGGAAAGTAGGGAGATGCCTCCTGGTCTGTGCTGAGTCAGCACAAACATCGCTGGCCCTGGGCATCGTGCTAAGCAGGGCAGGCGTCACCCAGCACACCCAGCCGGCGGCTCCAGTGTGTTGCAAACACACATTAGGATGCTAGTCTTGCAGTCAGGGATTCCGGTGCCCTTCCAGCTCCACCATTCATTCCTTGGTGCCCTTGGTCAAGTCACTTCCCCCTATAAAGGGGCTACCGCTACCCTCCTTTGCCGAGTGCACTGTCTGGGCTGGCTGGTTACTGGTGTCAGGGTGACAGACCGGATGCCAAGACCTGAGGCTGCAATGGTCTGGCAGAGTAAATCGTGCCACAGTCAGTGTGCACACCTGGCAGGGAACCAGGGGCAGGGGTCTTTCTCCTGAGGCTGTCCTCTGCTCCAGTAGGGCCTAGCCCAGGGCACACAGGAGGGTTGTGCTGACACACACTGGCAGCAGCTCCTCTGGGGAGCCCATCAGCCGGTGCTGTGGCGCCATGGCCCTTGCCCCAACCCAGGGACAACGTACACTGGGCATAGGAAAAAGGGCTGCTGGGACCCATAAGGACCCCCACGGTGTGTCATCCTCAGAGAGGGGAGCCAGGCAAACTGCTCCTCTCCTGCCTCAGCTGGGTCCTCCAGCTTCTCAACCCCTCAGTTTCCCCTAGGCCCTGGCACTGCCCTGCGCCAGTCCAACAGCCTCGCTCTGCCACCCCCTGCAAGCCTCACACCTCTGCCTTCCCATCAGGAATCAGGCTGTCCCTGTGACCAGCCTGCCTGGCCTGTTCAACATGTGGGGTCTTCACCACATGGGATTTGGGGGTCACGCTTCTGAGGGCACTGCTGAGGGGTTGTGGCCTGTGAAAGTGGCAGGGCCAGCAGGGCATGGGGGGCTGGGGTCACGCTCCCTGAGATACCTAGTATCACAGAGTCCCTCCCGCAGTAGGACTCCTGCCCCAGGGTGAGGGGTCAGTGAGGGCAGCAGCAGGGCTGGGCTGGCCCAGGAGCAGGGTAGGGACTGGAGTGCTGAGTGGAGCGGGGGACAGGAAGGGAGGCCCAGCGTCAGGGGCATGAAGAGGAGTGTGGTTGGCATTATGGGGGGAGAGAGCAGTTGGGAAGGAGGAGATGGAAGGCCTAAACCTGGAGAGCAGAGGGGAGTCCAGGGACCAGCAAAGGGGAGTGGGTGGGGGGAAGCAGAGGGGATACACTAAGCTGCATTTGGTCTCCATCCCAAGCACTAGCTGCTCGACACAGGCCAGGGCACATGGTGCCCAGGGCAGCGGCTGCGCCCATCACTGCTGTGCTCCTGCCATACCAGGCTCGGGGAGCCAGCCCCCTGTGCACACTCAGGATGGTGCATGGCAGGATCTTGTGATGAGGCATTTGGGCAGCCTCCTGGCAGGAGCAGGGAGCTGCCAGACTCCTGGGGAGCACAGAACAGCTCTGGGCTCTGTGCCACGCTACCTCCGCCCCTGCCCATGGCACTCCAGGAGCAGGGAAGAGGGTGCTATGCTGCTAGGGCAACTGGACAGGCAGGAGCCCAGCCTGCCATCTCAGCCTCCTCCTAGCAGCCCTCGACTCCTCCCCATCGCCTCAGTGCACTGACCAGTTAGGAGTGAAACACCTAGGGGGGTGGGCGGCAGGTTGCTGTGGTGGACCTGCCGCAGTCGTGCCTGCTGAGGGTCCCCTGGTCCCGCGGCTCCGGTGGAGCTGTCACAGGCATTCCTGTGGATGGTCCGCTGCTCCTGCAGCTCCGGTGGACCTCCCGCAGGCACAGCTGCAGTAGCTCCACCGGAGCCGCAGACCAGCGGACCCTCTCCGCAGGCACAACTGTGGCAGGTCCACCGGAGCCGCGGGACCAGCGCGCGGGGCGGCGAAATGGCCGTGCGCCTAGGGCGCTAAAAAACTAGCGCCAGTCCTACCTGGGGACTGCATGTTCTCCTGGGTGCAGTTGCATGACAGAGGCCTGGGCACTGGGCTTTCTCCCTTTGATGAAACCGACGGTGCAATGCTGCTGTCGCTGCACAGATCAGAGTCAGCCCATTTGTCAGCAGCTCTGTACTGACTTGCTCCTATTTTGCAGGTTTGCAGGCAGCTCCCCCAGCGATTGTCCGGACCCTGCTGCTAAAGCTGTGTGTGACACTCCCTCATCCCGCACTGGCTCAACTCCTGGGCCTGCAACAAGGAATCTCTGGGCCTAGCTATGCAGTCGAGGGCTGAATTGAAGGATCTGCTCTCTTCCTGGCTCATTCCTTGCAGAATATAACATTGTGCAAGGGCTGCAGCCACAACAGGTTCCTTTGGGAAAGTTCCTGAAGGCGGAAAGGTGCCTTTGGGTTTACCATGGCACTCTGCAGACCAGCAGCCCTGCCAGCAGCAGAGCACAGAGGCAGCACGATGGAAAAGAGCCACTGCTAGTCTTGTTGCCTGAAGCATTGGAACTGGAGCACCGTTACTACTGGAGACAGGGACGGGGAGCTATTGGCACTGGGAGCTGGACGGGGTTCTGAGCAATGGACGACTCACCAGAGTCATCAGCAGAGGAGCCTATGGAAGAGACAGCAGGGGAGCCGTTCGCAGGGCCCATGGAGGAGGCGCTCCCTTGCCTGACTCACGTCTACAAACTGTATATTGGGAACTTAAACCCCAAGTACTCGCGGGAGGTTCTCTGCAGCATGCTGAAGGACATTCTGGGCACCGCCAGCCTCCCCCTGCAGCGGCACGACATAGAAGTGGTGAAGAAACCGAGACGGGCCTATGCCTTGGTGCAGGTGTCCACTGAGCTGAGCCTGGAGAACGTCCTGAAGCAGCTCCAGGTTGCCTCAGACATGGAGCAACATCTCCTGAGAGAGCTAGTGATGAAAGGGAAAACCCTGGTGGTGGAGGAAGGCAGGAGAGCCTCGCCCAGTGCTAAGGAGTGCCAAGAGGTAAGCCCAGACATTGAGCTGGGACAGGCACAAGGCACTACACTAGCAGAGCGACAGCGAAGGCCCAGTGGGGCGGGCTGGACATGCTGCCTTTTGGTACTGAGATCACCAGGGCAGCAGGACAAGGGGGAGTTCTCACCCAGGAGAACCAAGGCCGCCCAGAGGACTCAGGGGGCCCGGGGTCTTCAGTGGCAGGGGGCCCCTGCTTCAGCGGTAATTTGGTGGCGGGGGGTCCTTCCGCTCCAGGACCCACTGCCAAAGTGCCCCGAAAACCCGTGGAGGGGCCCCCTGCTGCCCAATTACAGCCAAAGCAGGACCCACCGCCGAAGTGCAGCCGGCTCTTCAGCGGTGGGGGATCCCTGCCACGGGTCTTCCGGGCACTTCGGCGGCAGGTCCCGGAGCGGAAGGACCCCCCCGCCACCGAATTACCGCCGAAGACCTGGCTGCACTTTGGCGGCGGGTCCCACTTTGGCGGTAATTTGGCAGCAGGGGTCCTTCCGCCCCGGAGCAGAAGGACCCCCTGCTGCCAAAGACTGGATGTGGAAGAAGCTCCGCGGCCCAGGCCCCGCGAGAGTTTTCCGGGGACCCTGGAGCGAGTGAAGGACCCCACTCTGGGAGCCCCGAAAAACTCTCATGGGGCCCCCTGTGGGGCCTGGGGCAAATTGCCCCACTTGCCCCCCCTGGGTGGCCCTGAGGAGAACTAAGTCCCAGCAGCACTTCCATCCGAAGGCTGAGCGCTTCGTTACTCCCTCCTTCCAAGAGATGAGCCACCTCATCCCATGGGTCAGAGCAGTAGTGTGAGCTGCTAAGTAGAATTTCTTAGCAATCGGCACTGCCTGCAAGATTCCTGGCCCCCACAGTTTGCACTGCAGCAATGCCGCCTTCCTGGCTTGGCCCTGGAATGGGGAAGAGCTTCCCTGTCGACTCCAGCACTGGCTTCCCTCCGAACCACCATGTCCAGGAGATGCTCTGAGAGAGGACATGCTGAGATACAGTGCAGTCAAGACAAAGAGTCCTTGTGGCAACTTAGACACTAACATTTATTTGGGCATAAGCTTTCGTGGGCTAAATGAGGCCAATGTAATCAAGGTGGCCCATTTCAAACAGTTAACAAGAAGGTGTGAGTATCAGCAGGGGGAAATTGTCCAGCGAGATTGAAGTGGTCTCCTACTGGTTTTTGAATGTTATGATTCCTGATGTCAGATTTGTGTCCTTTTATTCTTTTGCGCAGAGACTATCCAGTTTGGCCAATGTACATGGCAGGGGGGCATTGCTGGCACATTATGGCATATATCACATTGGTAGATGTGCAGGTGAATGAGCCCCTGATGGTGTGGCTGATGTGATTATTTCCTATGATGGTGTCCCTTGAATAGATACACGGATAGAGTTGGCACTGGGGTTTGTTGCAGGGTTTGGTTCCCAGGTTAGTGTTTTTGTTGTGTGGTGTGTAGTTGCTGGTGAGTATTTGCTTCAGGTTGGGGGCCAGTAGGAGAACACTTCAATCTCCCTGGACACTCAATAACAGACTTAAAAGTGGTAATTCTTCAACAAAAAAAACTTCAAAAACAGACTCCAACGAGAAACTGCAGAACTGGAATTAATTTGCAAACTGGACACCATCAAATTAGGCCTAAATTAAGATTGGGAGTGGATGGGTCACTACAAAAACTAATTTCCCCCTGCTGATACTCCCACCCTCTTGTCAACTGTTTGAAATGGGCCACCTTGTTTACATTGGCCTCATTAACACCACAAAACTGATTTCCACCCCTTCTTGTCAACTGTTGAGAACTGCCTACTTCCACCTTAATTGAATTGGCTCATTAGCACTGACCCCCGACTTGGTGAGGCAACTCCCATCTCTTCATATGCTGTGTATTTATACCTCCCTACTGTATGTTCCACTCCATCTGATGAAGTGAGTTTTAGCCCATGAAAACTTATGCCCAAATAAATGTGTTAGTCTCTAAAATGCCACAAGGACTCCTCATTGTTTTTGCTGATACAGACTAACACGGCTACCAAGGTCCTTGTGCCACATAATCCCTCTTCATCCCTGTTTGACGGCTTCAAAGGGACTGTGCTGGCCAGGCCTTGTGCTGCCCCCTGCCCAAGGGAGGGGGGTTCACCTCCTGTGCATAGACAGAGCCAGAGCTGCTGACCCTTTTTTAATCACTAATTTGTTACTACGTTAGCCTCGAGGAGCCAGCACAGCTGAGAGAGAGCAGCTGAAGTCCGTTCCTTCTTGTGCACCATCAACAGAACTGTTTGCCATGTTCCAGTCCGTTCAAGCTGGGCAAGTCCAGCCAAGGCCAGGGGCTGTGTCTCCTGGGGCCGGATTAGGAGACAATGAGGGTTGCCCCTGTGCTACCAAGGGTATAATTTGGCCCTGTGGAACCTTTAATACAGATGATAATGTGCAGGAAGGAAAGAGTCCAGCTCAGGGCTGGCTCCAGGCACCAGCCCAGCAAGCAGGTGCTTGGGGTGGCCAACAGTGAGGGGCGGCACATCCGGCTCTTTGGCGGCAGGTCCCTCACTCCCTCTCGGAGCGAAGGACCAGCCGCCGAATTGCCACTGAAGCCTGAAGCAGCGGCGGTAGAGCTGCCACCGCAGATCGCAACTGTCGCTTTTTTTTTCCTACTTGGGGCGGCAAAAACCCTGGAGCTGGCCCTGGTCCAGCTTGACTTTCAGATCCCAGGGGAAATGGCAAGAGCTGTTAAGTAGCCAATGCATTAGAAAATGTGCTACTGGGAAGGACCCAGCAGTGTCCAGGGAGATAGGACGGTGTGATGTGGACTGACTTACACAACGGGCATCCCACTTGATTTCAGGGCAGAATTTCATTGATTTTAAGGCGAGCAGGTACTAGTATGCTCATCCAGCCTGATTTCCTGCAGAACACAGGCCAGAGAATTTCACCCAGTGATTCCTGCATCCAGGACAGTAATTTGTAGTTCTGCTCGGAAGTGTGACAGAAAATGGCATCACGGGCTCCATATTTGTTTTTTCTCCATGACTCCAGCTCAGGCATGCTCAATCTACTGCTAAAAAGACGAGCTGTGTAACTGCCAGCACTGCCAGGTCCCCCAGGACCTGAGAGTCAGGCTGGGCTCTTCCTTCTCACACATCAGCACCAGTTACAAAGACGCTGTCTGGACCCCCCCAGGCCTTCAATGGGTTTGCCCAGGGACAAGGGGGAGAATGAAGTGAACCATTCTGTGGATGCTGCACAAGAAGCCATAGTCTCCAGCGCCTTCGCCTGTCACTGGGTTGCTCTGACAGGACTAAAAGGCACAGTAAGAAGTCGGCAGCTCTGCTGGTGATTCTCACGGGGCAGATCTGAGTGCAGTCACTTGTTGCAGCAGAATTGCAATTAAATAAAAGGGCCCATGTGCTTTAAAGCCTGAATATTATTACGAGTAGGGGCCTTGTGCTGTTGTTATAACACTGGCTGCAGTCGTCCGTGTCGCCCCCACTCTGCGCTGTCTGTCCCTGCGTACACGTGACCTTTAATCTTTCTGGCTCTGCACAGAGTGACACGCAGACGGATGGTGCCAGCGCCCCAGACTCTCCCATGCTGGGGCATTTGCAGTCTGGCAAGAGCAGGCTGTGGGGGTCCGAGGAAGCCCAGCCCAGCCCTTGTTGGAAGGGCCCCCCTCAAGCCCGGAAGCTGGTGGAATGGCCGGCAGTGTCTCTGAGCGGCACCAGGTCAGACAGCGCCATCGTTCGGAGGGAGATCGTGGGCCAGGAGCGCTTGTTCTATGGCGCTTTCATGGGGAGTGAGACCAGGAACGTGGAGTTCAAGCGGGGTGGAGGGGAATACCTGAGTGGGACCCTCAAACACCACGTCCGGAAGTATGTGTGCGCCTTCCTCAACAGCGAAGGGGGCAGCCTCTTCGTGGGGGTGGAGGACAGCGGCTTCGTGCATGGGGTCAGGTGTGGGCCCAAAGAGGAGGACCGCATCCGTCTGCTCATTGACTCCATTCTGAAAGGGTTCAAGCCGCAGGTGTTCCCAGATGCCTACGCCCTGACCTTCATCCCTGTGGTCAAAGCAGAAGACACCGGCATCTTCCTGAAGGTGATCCGGCTAAGCGTCCATCTGCCCAGGCCGCAGGGGGAGCTGCTGCTTTATGAAACGGACCAGGGGGAAGTGTACCTGCGCCGGGACGGCAGCATCCAGGGACCACTCTCTGGGAGCGCCATCCAGGAGTGGTGCAGGCAGGTAACTGCCATGCAAGGGCCGCTAATAGAGCAAGGCAGCAAACTGCTGCTAAATACAGGGTGAGCCTGAGCTGCAATCCATGATGCTATTGCAGCCTGCCCTGCAGGGGAAACTGCAGCCCCCGTGCTGAAGGGATCCGAGGTGAAATTCACCCCTGAACAGACTCAGTGCAAGGCTGAATTTCACCCATCTGTGGCTTTGCTATCAGCAATGGGCCCTAGGCAAAGCCATGGGGAGATGGTTTGATCCCCAGACCCTGTCTGTCTGTCTTTCTACATACACACCTTTCCTCCCTCGCTCTCTCTGTCTGTAGACTAGGTCATGTGGCTGGAAACATTTAATCACAGTGCCTTCCGATACCCACTTTGTCCGTTCCTTGTATTTGTCCAGGTTTGTTCTGTCTTTGGCCCTCACAGCACATATGTTATGTAAAGGACGTGCCTGGGCACAGTGGGGTACAAATAACTGCGGTTGTTAACTAGCCCAGCTAGGGTGAGCAGATAGCAAATATGAAAAATCAGGACAGAGTGTGGGAGGTAATAGGCACTTATATAAGAAAAATCCCCAAATATCGGGACTGTCCTTATAACATCGGGACATTTGGTCACCCTAGCCCCAGCCAGGTAGCCCAGCTACATACACACATTACTGATCTTCAAGGTCCTGGTGGTTTCTGAGACTGGAGACAGTGAGCGCTGCTAGAGGGCTCACAAACTATTTAAAGGGATATCACCCAATTCCTAAACACCATAATTTCACCGAAGGGTTAGGAGCAAAAATACACACAGTGGAAAGTAATGCTGAGAATCCAAGAAACCACTGTTTAATGTAGCTCCAGAAAATGTAGCCATCTACCGAAGTGCCTAACACATTTTGCTTAGAAGTAATAATAAAATGATCACTCTTCATTTGGCAAAGTTGTCCATCAGTGAGTTCTGGTTTGGTGCCATTAATTGTGAGTGGATACAATGATAATGATCTTGAATTATTATAGTACGGTATTATTAATTTAACATGTAAAATGTAACTATATATTCGAGTCTTTACTTGCCTATAGTACAGTTGTTTCCCTCACCGCTGAAATCCAGCCACCTCTGAGGTGAAATGCGGCAGATTCGCTAAGGCCTAGGGTTGGATTATGGTTAGGGATCGGGCTGGTGTTAGGTTGACTGTAACTTTATGGTTAAGGCTCAGACTAAGTTTAGGTTTTGGCCTAAATTGCAGTTAGGGTTGGGGATATTTTACAGTAGGTGAAGTTACTGCTCTGCCTAGGCCTAGAGTTCAAGTTAGGCCCAATTTAGGGTTACTTCTCAGGTTAGGACTAGGGCTAGCGTGTTACTGCTCAGTGTATGGAGTGTTATGGTAAACGTTAGGTTAGGGTTACTTCTCGGTCTAGATTTAGGATTAGGAGTATCTTTAGGGTTACTGCTTGGTCTACACCTAAGCCTGGTTTAAGAGTAGGCACAGTTTAAGGTTAGGTTTTAGGTTATTGCTTAGCCTATGGCTATGCCTACAGCTAGGTTTGGGATTAGGGTTTCTTTCCAGCCTATGTCTAGTTTTAGGGTTACATTAGGGTGACTGCTCAGGGTAGAGGGAGCGGTACTGCTTGGCCTAGGTCTTGTGTTAGAGTTAGGTGTTGGTTTAGAGTTAAAGTTAGGACTAGGTTAGTTTTAGAGTTAGGAATAGTGGTCACCCTACACCCAGCATTAGCATTAGCATTAAATTTAAACCTAAATTAAAGTTAGTGTTTGAGAGAGCATTCAGCCTAGGCACTGGGTTAGGGTTCCTCTCAGCCTAGGTTTAGGGTTAGCATTAGGGCTAGTGCTAGGATTAGGGTTACTGCTTGGTCTACCCCTAGGATGAGAGCAGGGGTTGAGGTTAGGGCTACTGCTGGCCTATATGCAGGAGGGTTATTGCGGTAGCATGCAGAAAGAATGGATCTCCCAGGCCATATCACTCCCAATCCCTGCTCCAGCCATCTGCAAATTCAGTTCAGATGTACCTGCTGCCTTTTCCGCCTCATCCGGCTGAGCTGGTTCTGGGACCCACCCATCTCCCCATCTTCACTCTCCCCCAAGATGTCTTCCCTTATCGCTCCAGTGTTCAGACCATTGTCTGAATCTCTTTAGCCATTTTCCCTCCCTGTGTGGCACTGCTCTTTTAGTCTCACATCAAAGGCACTGCTCTTGCTGGATTTCTCTAGCCTGCCTCTGATGGGCTGTGTAATTTCCCATCCAACGAGCCAGTGTCGGGGAGGAGAGCTCTATAATGTAGCTTCCCCGCACCCCTCCAGAAATTCACTCTCATCATTAGCAAGAGGGTCACCTTCATATTTTTTAAGGTTTTTGTACCACCAGCTTTTTTCACTGTTCCCCCTGACTCGAGGCTCCAGCACAGAGCTTTTCACACACAACAGGCAGGGCTACTGGTGTGGCCATCACAAACACTGGCATTTTTGCAAATGTTTTTACCAGGTATCCTGGCTGACTTCTAAGCTGGGTAACTGCACAGTATCTCCCCTAGCAGGCGGCTTTGATTATAGGGAGGCACTAGCCCCATTAAGTGGGTAGTCTGATAGTTTGCTTTGGGTCCATGCCCTCCCTCTGCCTTTCTTTCTGTGCTGTCATGTTTCGTTGAAGGCTATTATTTTTATCACCAGTAACAGATGCACTGTTTGCACCCATATGGAAGGGAGGGCTGCCAGCTCTGCAAAAAGCAGTCCCTATCCTAGGTAGAAGTGGCTGGGTTTGTTTGTTTTTTCCTTCTTTCCTCAAAAGCTCTTGTAGCCTTGCTCCCTGCTTTTATAAGCGCTGGTGTAGAGGTTGGTTAACACTACACCCAAACCCAGCAAGTCACCTGCTAGAACCTCAGTTGTAATGAGCCTGCAGAGTAGCAGCTTCGCTTGCAGGTGTTCACCATGCAGTGAATGAGGCAAGGGCGTTACGGCTAGTTTCACAAAGGGGATGAGGCATTGCAATACTGTGTGTGTCAGGGTTAACTTCTGGGTGCCCTGCCATCCTGTGGCATTCACAGCCCCCCCACTCTCCCATGCAGTGCATAGGAAGTGTAGGGCCTGAGAGGGATTCACAAAAGCCAGCACAGGATCTGCCTACACTAGCCAGGAATGAAATGCTGAGGAAAGGGGCAAGGTTTAGGGATCAGCTCCACAAATGTACTTAGGTGCCTACCTCCCCTTGATCTGGGTCTTAGGCACCTGACAGGTGGGAGAGGGGGCGCCTGTCTCTGCAGAGGGTTCTCAGTCATAAATCCTCCTCTGGAGGTAGGTGCCTGAGCCAGGTCAGCCCTTTCTTGGGAAAAACAAGTGACCCCCTCACAGCCACTAACCCCATGGGTTAGGCACTGAGGTGGGAGAGTCAGGTTCATGTCCTCACTCCAATGATCATTCATTAAGATCTACACAATCGAACAGTCTCAGTAGGGGACAGAGACCCACCCGCCAATAGCCTAGTAATGAGGACTCTCACCTGGGTCCCAGGCAGCACAGGGATTCAAAGCTGACTTTCCCACAGCTCAGGTAGCCTGGGGGCCAGATGGATAGAGAGACACACCTGCTCTTTCTCCTGGCTGCCTTTTGTGCGGGCTAGCCATGCTCACAGCAAACTCCCATAGCCGGCCCTGCATGCAACCTAGGGTGAGAAGCACCCTGGAGATTAGGTGTGACCTAGGGCTCAGACCAGCTCATCAGCTAGCTACCAGGAGAAACTTAAGGGTTAGATGGGAGCTGAATGGTAACTTTGGGAATGGCAGAGGTACCCAAATGCTGGACTTCAGCACCTAAAGAAACAGTTAGGGATTTGAGTCCCTTTCTGAATCTAGCCTGTAAGTGCTGTGCCAGTGCCTCTCTCAGACAAATAGCGACTGTGCTGTTGTACATCCTCAGAAATGGACAGGAGAAGTGAGGAAGCTGGAAGAGCGGATAGAGAGTTTGATGAAGGAGAAGGAGAGCCTGCAGCAACAAATCAACCAGCAGCGGAGCCCGAATCCCAACTCTAGATTCTGCACCATCCTGTGAGACACAACAGAGCAGAAGCAGCACTACTGGAGCCAGGGGAAAAAGTAGTAAGGAAAAGAAATCAGTTTGTGTATATTTTGCATAGATTTTGAAAGTAAATTCATTCCAGTACAGAGCACTGGACTCAAGGGTAAGGCCTGCCTTGTTCATCTCTTGGCAGCATGCCGCCCTGCAGCTGATGGCTGTAACACAGTGTATTTGTTGGGAGTTTGACTCCAGCTCTAGCTGGATTTCATGCCACGTGGGAACCTGTGCATCACTGATCACTCTGACCATGAAATTACAAACCCCCTGGGACTATGAACAGTATTTCCCTTGTGAATTCAGGTGGAAACTGAGACAGTCTAAGTCCAGGGGAGAAATGTTTTCAAACCTGGCTACTTAATTCAGCCAACTAAGGAAGTCCTAAGCACCCAGAGATAGTGAGTTGGCACGTGTGTGTTTCTCATCCAAACTGGCAACTGCATGCAGATGTGGTTGCCCCATCTCAAAAAAGATATATTGGAAAAGGTTCGGAAAAGGGCAACAAATATTATTAAGGGTCTGGAACTGCTTTCATATGAGGAGCAATGATAAGACTGGGACGTTTCAGCTTGGAAAAGAGATGACAGGGGGGATATGATAGAGGTCTATAAAATCATGACTGGTGGGGAGAAAGTAAAGAAGGAAGTGTTATTTACTCCTTCTCATAACACATGAAGTAGGGGTCACCAAATGAAATTAATAGGCAGCAGGTTTAAAACAAGGAAAAGAAAATATTTCTTCCCACAACGCACAGTCAACCTGTGGAACTCCTTGCCAGAGGATGTTGTGAAGGCCAAGACTAGGGTTCAAACAAGAACTAGATAAATTCATGGAGAATAGGTCTATCAGTGGCTATTGGCCAGGATGGGTAGGGATGGTGGCCCTAGCCTCTGTTTGCCAGAAGCTGGGAATGGGCAGCAGGGGATGGATCCCTTGATGATTACCTGTTCTGTTCATTCCCTCTGGGGCTCCTGGCACTGGCCACTTTCAAAAGACAGAATACTGGGCTAGATGGACCTTTGGTGTGATCCAGCATGGCTATACTTACTGTGCAGCCACTCCAGCATGAGTAATGATTTTGTGTAGAAAGTAAGGCCAGGCCTGTTTTGAATCTTGGAGGTGTCTCACCTAAAAGGTGGTGAGGGCTAGGTCGAGCTTTTCCTTCTATTTGTAATTTAAATAAGAAAAGTAGTGCTTTTCTTGCAGCACCCTCTACTCCCTTCCTAAGCATCTTGTGATGGGCAGCATCAATTATCCATGCCCCGACAGGCAACTCTCATTGCCTCCCAGGTGGCTTTACACTGGAAGAGGGCAGGGCATATCATGGGGGGCACATGGTAGTGGGTATTATCATAAAGCAGGTCTAGGATTAGTATTTAGAAGTGCCACTGCTTTCTGAATATCTGTTCTACCGCCTTGGGAGCTTGGCGATGCTCAGTGGCTTAGCCCAACCTTCGCACTGCCACTGTAGCCTTGGACATATTTAGGTTTGGGAATTGAGCCTTCTGGAATGCTCCATAAGCAGGGGGCCTTGGCCCAAAAATCAGTCAGAGCAACTATCATAGTTCCCTGCCCATCTGAAGGGAATTAGAGACATGCCATATTGAAAGGCATGTCAACCTACAAACTTCTGCCCATGCAAGTTATGTTGGCATAAAGTCATAGGTGTATACTTGGTGCCTTGCATGGGTGTTGTGCATACTCCCCAGGAGCACTTGTGTCAAAGCACAGTGCAATGGGTAGATATGCCAAGGTGCAACTTGCTCGTGTCCAATGTCTTTTGGGAAGTGTTGGCCATGTATGGTGGGACACAAACAAATCACACAGGGACACAAGCAGACAGCACAGCTGCTTCTGGCAGCCTGACCATTTACTGCAATGGTGCCTGCTGCCGTTATCTCAGGAGGAATCAAGGGACAGCTCTATGTACCTAAAGAATCTAATCTGCATGGCTTCCCCGGCCTAACTGTACAGGGGCATGAAAAGCAGATAATGCTAAATCTCTGCGTACTGCTACACTTTTTGGTACAAGTAAATTAGTGAAAAGGCAACAGCTGTGTCCTGCTAAGTTGGAGGCAAAGTCACTATAATGGAAAATAAATGTACATACTTACCTGAGGAAGGAAGCTTACCCATGCTCAACTGCCAGGACTGCAGTGGAGTCTCAAACAAGCCATGACTCTCAGCATAGCTGGACCCCCCTGCTTTCATGTCCCCCATCCTCCTCCTCTTCTCTCCTTGCTGTTCACACAAGGGGCATATGACTCAGGCTCCTTGGAGGTATCCACAGTGGTGTACAGGGTGACAGTGAGGTCTCTGCCAAGTATGGCATACAGGTCTGCTGCTTGGCACTGGATTGATTGCTGGCCTCCTGATATGCCTGCTGTATTTCCTTTGTTTTCATGTGACATTGCTGCTAATTCATGTCACACCCCTTCTCCTGCATCACCCATGCAACCTGTCCATATGTCTATTGCTGGGCTGGAGCTGTGCCTACACAGCCTCTTCTCCCCACAGCCCCAGGAGATCCAATAACTCCTGCCTGCTCCAAGCTGGACTGCATTTGGAGGGTGTAGTTGGCAGTTGGCTGAGAGCCAACACCAGAGAGCTGCTAAGTGTGCTCACCAAGCTAGATAATCAGGAAAAAGCATTTCAAAAATCTGTGGGGCTTTAAAGGATTGGAGGAGTTTTCTGGTCTCCCTGCCCCTTGTGACCAGAAAGGTCAGCATAGGGCATTCTAGGACAGTTGCTGGAGGACTGTTAGGGTTGACATGGTTAATGCAGTGTTTACTTTGATGCTGCATCAACCTCAGTACAGCAGCCAGGGTTCAATGGCACTCAGGGACATGGCATCCTTATGTCTGCAAAAAGGGGTGCTTACATCAGTGGAAGACTAATTAAGCATATGCACATGCAAGGCAGCTTATGTCAATCTAACTTTGTAGGCCTAAGAGAAGGGAAAGTACAGATAGGTTGAAGGTCATGCTGACAAGGAAAACAACAGCTGGTAGCTACATGGAGGACAGCAGTTTCACACTAACATCAGTCAAGTACTGAAGTTTTGCATATTACTATGTGAAAGGAGAAAAGATTGAGGTCATATGATCAATGCTGTCCCCAAAGTGTTAAGGCACCCATGAGTCCCTCCCCCAAATCTGCAGCTGTGATCTCACACAGTGAGCATGAAGCCCAGGCCATAGAGAAGCAGGGTGGATGGTTCAGGGCAGTACCCTTTGCTCTGACACAACTCCAGTGGGGGGCTAAGAAGTACACTGTCCAATGTCCATGAGACACAACAAAACAAAACTGGTCCACTTGTCATTAAAAAGCCCAGAACCCTGTTGTGCAGGAGTATGGGTATTAGGAACAGAGTGCAGGATCATTTCTTCTCATTGGGCGTGCCTGATGAGTTCTGAGAGTAGAGCTCTGCAGGGTACTGCTGAAAAGTTGCCATGTTTTGTGGTAGAACTGGTCATTCTTCACAACTGGGTGATCAGAAGTGCCCTTTGTAACTGGTGAAGTTAAACAACATGGCGTTTTGCTGCGCTACAAAAGCTGAATGATATGGTTATCACTGGCTACTTTCAGCCCAGCTGCAGCTATGGAGAAAGCAAGAATGTTCCAGTATTAGAGCATCTTACGCATGGAGTCTACTAAAAAGGGAAACTGACCAGAAAAGTCCAACCCTCATCAGGAAAAGCCCATTGTCCTGAGAACCAGGCCCTAGTCCCTGATTCCAGTGACAACTCCTGTTGATTTGAACTGGGACCAGAGTTAGGTTCTCAGCACTCAAGGGCTGCAGCACAAAGATAAGCCAGGCTGAGGTAGATGAGACTGGCCATGCAATGGGAAGAAGAATAAAGGCAAAGATAGGGAAAATTAAAAAAGGACAGAGAAGTGTTGATTCCAGTATTTGGGACCTGCTGATGATGCAGAACTTCAATTCAAGTGCACTATTATCATGGTAGCAGTAAGGCTGCACTAGGAGCATTTTAGTACCACATACATCCAGCATAGAAAAGGGTGCTTGCCCTTGCTAACTAATCCAACATATTTGAGGCTATGTGGAGAAGGAGTTACTTAAATATTACACCCCACACTGCGTTGGGCCTTTATCCTGAAATCCAGAAAAAAACCATGGTAGGCTCTGAGGTATCTACTAGACATTTTATGACCAAAAGTTTAATTGTTCAACCAATAATAATATTAGAAAGGAAAATAACACACTGAAAGTGAGATCACAATACTAAAGAATTAGTCACTTTACAGCACGTCTATTTCAATATATAGATACCAGATTTTATTTTTATATATATATTTGTGTGTGTGTGTATATATATACACACACACCAACTGTCCTATAATAGTAATGGCATATATAAACCACTCCAGGAATTCTTACCAAAATTCCCCTCAATAAGATGCAACTTTACAATGGAGATTTCTTAAAATGTTTATTTAGGAACAAAGCCTGGAGGCCTGCGAGTGTCATGAGGACCCAGTATTAAGAAGAGTTTTCACACTGTTAGAATAGAGTTTTGAATAAGTTTGAGAGTCAGACAATGTAAGGGTTAATACTCAATCAGGCAAGACACAGGCACAGCTTTGCCCAAACTTTAATGAACTGAAGAGGATTTAGGACATATGACACAATACAATAAAGAAACTAGCTTCCTTTCTTCTAACTTGCTGAAGACCAAACTTTGTTTCTCACAGTGTGGCAAAAAGGCAGAACAGAAAGGAATCACCCCATATCACCCACCCCATCCTCATCTCTGGCAATTTTGAGAATATCACTAGTGGGCAGTACACATTTAAGGACTAAGCCAAATAATACTGTAGGCAAGTTGCTAAGCCCAACTTTTAGGACAATGGCACTTTTTAGTGCCTTCAGGAAGATGGACATGACAAAGAGGCAAGGGAAAGTTTCCCTTTAAAGTGTTAATAAAAATATAGCACCCTGAACTTTTCAATCCAAGGTGAATAGCAATGAGAGCTTTTAAAGGCAGCACCTGAAAACAGTTCATCTTGTTCTTTTCTATACCATCCCCTTGATGCAAGGAGTTAAGATTTCCCAGCCCAAGAAGCAGCACCAGAAAATGCTGGCATTAAAGGGCTGAAAGTTATGCCTCATTCAGGTAAAGATGGGGCTTCCTGACATTGTGGCATTTTTACATGATCTCAAGTTAATTACATCCCTGCAGAGTGACATGTCACAGTTAGGATCAGAGTTGATCACGTTCATGAACAGATTAACTCTTCTGTTCCAGGAACCAGTTTTTCCTGGTCATAAATTCACTGCTAGCACTGAAAGCACAAAAACCACCAGTGCCAAAGAGTTTTAAATAGTAGTTTTAAAAAGATAGGCTGCATAAAGCACAATAAACTGACATCCCACCTTTCCTAGCTCAGCTCTTGAGCTGAGCAAAGAAAGCCCCAAAAATTTGACCTTCTGCAAAAAGTTCAACTCTATGACAATGTGGTGCTTGGAGAAAACAGCCCAAATACCAAGCATCTGAGACACAAACTCACGCTAGTATTACCATGCATTAAGCAGCATGTGCGACTGGATTCTCCAGTGAAACTAGAGCCTGTTCCAGCATCTAGCCTTCCTGAGTTTCTGCTCTGATTCTCAGAGATGGTCATAGCTGCAGAGAAGGCCCAGAGCGGCATGCGCCGTGGCGAATGCTCCTCGGGGAGTTACAAGGATCGACAGAGGGGAACACTCAACAAAAGACAGTGAAAATTCAGAAAATAAAAAGTGACAAGGTTTTGTCATAAAATTATAAAAACATAACTTAAGAAAGCCCATAGCTGACAGCGTTCAGGCTATTGCTGTAAGAAGTCTAGAAAGTCTAACAAGACTCTGCTCCTCTTCTAGTGAAAATCCACCTGGACAAAGAGAAAGGGCAAGAGTAGGAATTATTGAAGAACAAGAGCACCAGATTTGAAGTACACAGTAGATTCAGCTCCACCTGCAGTCGTGTGACAGTCAGTGTACTTGCACCTCCCACCCTTATAGGAGTACAACATGTAGTACCTACCTCACTAGGCTCCTCTTCCCCAGAATAATTATGCCTGCTAGCTTATAGGGGGAATTATGACAATTTAAAAAAAGAAATGCATCATCTACCCCTTTGAAAGCAAGCTTGTTATATAAGACAGCACTAAAGTAAACTAGAAAACAAACACTGCAGAGCTGAAGAATAAAGTCAGGATACCTGCTCCCTTTGGCTAAGCAGTATCACATCTTATCCCAAGAAGCGAAATCCTGATTCCCTGGGCCAGTTATTAAAGCAAAAAATGACAACTGAGTTAAACTCAGATTTATGTGCTAATGTCCCCACTAACCAGGCTGTGAGGGAAATAAGTACAACGGCCTCTGGGAAGTCTTTGTATTTCCATTGATGATCTCCTAGAACGTGGCATCGCAAGCACCAGATGTCTCAATGCGATCCGCAGTATCCGTAATATCACAGGCTTTCTCAGATACTTTAGTGACTCAAGGTACCAAGAAAACTTTATGGAGGGAGAAGTGTTTTCAAGAGTATTTGTTCCAAGTGCCATCAACAACCTTTTTAGGGAGACCTACGCACATTGATCTGGTAATTTTCTGACACTCTTCACTTTTACACTGCAGTTCCTTTGAAATGACAGGAGGAAAATAACTATCCTGATCCTATGGCTGTGAACAAAAATCTTCTCTCATTCTTGAAAATACTACACGTATGTGCACAAATTCTGCTTAATTGATTAGAAAAATACCAAGTACACCTACAGGATAGGTAGAAAGTCAGAGCTGGGAGCAATGGAGAAACTAACTACACCATGTTCAGACACCAACTCCAGAAGCTTGAATTTTAGGACATTTTAAATGAAAACACCGGGGGTTTTAGTAATGACAATAAACCCGATTTCACAAGTGCCCTGCATCTGCAGCTATCTGAGTTGTGGGAGCTCAGCACCTCTGAAATTCTGGTTCATTGTTTTGACATAGGAACCTGTAGTCAGAACAACAGCTGAAAGAGTGATAGACACCTTATCTGCCTTTAAATAAGGGGCAATCAGACAGATGAGCCTATAGATAAATACATGTGATCACAGCCTAAGAACGCTAATTACAGGGCTTTTTTTCCTTCCTTTTGAAATGTTTCTACACCACATTTTTTTCCTAAGGTTTCCTTATCAAAACAGCAGCTTTTTAAATCCTCAGCTTCCCTCTCTACTTGGTCTAACGTTTCAGATCATAGTTCTATAGAATTAAATCTAGTAATTCATTAAGAGTCTCTTATTTCAAGAATGCACAGTACATTTGTTATTTAAAGAAAAAACCAAACTCATACACCTTTTTGTACTTTGCTGCATGCCCACTTTGCTAAGAAAGGGGATCAGAACTAGCAACAGTATTTCCAGACACAAAAATACCATGATCACTCAGAATGCCTCTGGCATATATGCATGAGCCATGCAAGCTGACTCATGTCATGCCAGTATTTTCCAGACTGATTTGAAGAGATGAGATGTCAGGAGGGAAGGAATGAACAGATAAAGGAGGAAAGAGACTGACGTCATGTTTTAACATTACCAGGAATTAGTCATGATTTACTGATGGGAACCTCAGTTCTGTGATCTCTGAGTCAGGCGAGCTGCTGCCACTTCTATCGCTGTAGGTGTCCCTGTAGAAGTCAGACAGCTTTAGGAAAGGGAAGCTCTAGCAGAGATTACACCACAGGACTTTGTTGTTTTATAGTGAGCACAGACCCTTTAGAGATCAGTCTGCACATCATGAGTTAGAGGGAGCTGGCTGTAAGCGTAGCAGGTCGCAGATTCTAGATGACACTCTGCTGCTCTTGTCTTTAAAGGCAGGTATCATTCCATTCAATGGTTTTTCTTGCTTAATTTTGTGGAACAGCCATCAGTGGCCTGGCTGACCTCCAGCAGCCACCACAGCTTCTCCCCAGGCACTACACAACCAGAATATCAGGGAGCTTGGCCTTTATTTACTTCTGAACAGACTTTTTTGAAACCTGAACCCTGCATGAAAAGTTAAGAATTTCTCCCAAGAGAGACATGCAAAACCCAGTAGGACACGTGTCAAACAAAGCATGGTAAGACTAAAGTCTGCAGTTTCTATGGGAATGAGGCTAAATCACAATGACATGGTTTAAATTTAGGGTCTATGCATACCCCTTGTTCTTTGCAAGGGTCTGATCCCCTTAAAAGGTAAAACCTTCAAGGTTGTGTTGGGCAGAATGACTCCACAGCCCCCCATGTAGGCCAGAGTCTTCAAAGCACAGGTTAGCCCAAGATGAAGGAGATGAAAGAAGGAGTGTTGGAAGTATGCACTTGATGACTTTGTGCTAGATATGCTGGGATCCCCATTCCTGTCAGGTCATGGAGTCCCCAGCCTTAGTGTTACAGAGTCAGCCATGGCCCATTAGAGTGCTCTGTACTATGGAAAGTTGGGCACTGAACTAGGATACTATTTCAAACCTACCTAGGTGAGAGCCTGCAGCCCTTCTGTAGATAATGTGTGAGCCTCCCTGCAGAGGCCAGCAGGAGGCCAAAGTACGGGGGTGACGGCTTTATGGGTCTGGATAGGAACTCTGGGTGATACTGAACACCAACAAAAAATGGATGCTCTAAGAGAAGAGAGAAAAGCAGGGAGCGTGTTAGGTTAATTCTGAATAATGAGTCTCTGAGAAGATCACCAAGCTGCCACATCTCATGTTGGAGGGCCTTTCTGGATAACCTCCTCACATCTTACAGCTGGCATCTGCTGCTGACAGACTGTCTAGAGCAGATGTTCTCAACCTTTCTCCTTCTGAGGCTCCCCCTACATGCTATAAACATTTCACAGCCCACCCGTGCCACAACAGTTTTTCAGTAGATTAAAAGCCAGGACCGGTATTAGGGAGTAGCAAGCAGAATAATTGCCCAGGGTCCCAAGCCACAGGGTGTCCCATGAAGCTAAGTTGCTCAGGCTTCAGCTTCAGCCTGGGGTGGAAGGGCTTGGACTTCATCTTCAGTCCTAGGCAGCAGGGCTTGGGATTCGGCTTTCTGCCCTCAGCCCCAACGAGTAACGCTAGCCCTGCTCTCTGGATTATTTGGGCGAATCCCCTGAAATCTGTTTGCAGCCCCAGGCTCCTCGTTGAGAACTGCTGGTCTAGAGAACGTCATTAGGATCTGAGCTGCACGGCCAAGCTGACAAACTCAGGACCTCTGAGTTCCAACCCCAGCTTTGGTTTCTTCTGCACTCTGGGAAGTCACCTCCTTGCTCTGTCCTTTGTATTTCTCTGTCCTCTAACTCCTAACAGCCATCACTATTTTTTACTTCAATAGCTCTGTTTGGGGAACAGACTTGAGATATAGAGATCTTGCCCTGAGCCCATAGAGAAGCTGCCATGTCAGACAAAAAACTCTCGCCCTGACACACACACACCCCAACTCCCAACACCCAACACCAATTCAAGTGCTCACCTTCCAACTCGACCACTTCCATTCGCTCTCCTTCCACATCCTGGCCTACGAATTTCAGGCCCTGCTCTTCAAAGAAGCATTTCAGTTCTGGATTCACCTGAGGAAAAGCAACAAAGTACACATGATCTCTTATGCTCATGCTCTTCAGTGAGAAAGCTTACAAAGCCCAGAACACACCAACTGATACCTCAAATCTGTGTCTGTGTCTCTCTTCCAAGAAGTCATGATCTCCATACAGTTTTCCTGCCCAGAAAGAGAGGACCTTTTACCTTCTCCTTAATTACATCCAAAGTCATGGTAAACTCCACTTAATGATGTTTCTACTCCTCTTTAACCAATTACTTTATAACCCCAGCCTATTTCCCCACCATCTTCCTCCTATGTATCCACAAATCATGCAATCTGCACTGCAGCATTGCAATAGAGCATTAGTCAGCATTAACTCCTAGGCATCCTGCCACCCAGTGGGATTTACAGACCTGAATTAGGTACCTAACTCTGCGGAGCCTAGGCACCCATGAAAGGGATTCTCAGAGACCAGCAAGCTGAAAAGAGGGCTGCCTAAATTAGCCAACAGAAACTCTGAGGAGGAGCAGGGTCTAAGCCCCACCTTCAGAGGTAGTCAGTTACCTGTCTTCACTCAGTATTCAAATCCTGGAGTCAGGCACTTGGCCAGGTCAGACACCCCATTGCTGCCAACAGCTGAGGGATTAGCACACTCACCTGTGATCTGAGACACCTGTTTTCAAATCCCCACTCTGCTGGTTTTGGAGCAAAGACTTGAACCCAGATCTCTCACATTCCAGGTGACTGTCCTAGCCACCAGGCTATTCGGTGAGAGTCTCTCTCAGTCTCCCCTGCTGAAGTTGTTCCATTTTGTATAAATAATTAAATATATAATCAGACCTGAGAGAGAGAGAAGGTGAGAAATGGATTCTGTAGTCTGGTGGTTAGAGCACCTCCTGGGGATGTGGGAGAGTCAGGTTGCAGTCCCTGTTGCAAATCAGGCAAAGTAGGAATTCAAACCTGGGTCTTCCACATCCCAGGTGAGCCACTGGGCTATTTCAGTACCATGGGACAGAGACATGTGTTTCCGCCCCCACGCCCCAAAAAATGTGTTCTGAGCACACCTACTGGATCAGGTCCCACAGGCGAAATAGGCGAGGAGTGCCTTGCCTGAGAATGGTGGTAGGGCTCAGGTATGAGCTAAGGCCCCAACCAGCAGAAACGTAGGCATATACGGAATTCAGGCATCTACAGCATAAGGCAGCAGCTGAGTATCTCGGTGGTACCTGAAGTGACACTTATGGCTTAAGGACCTTTGTGGATCTAGCCCAGAGTGACTGGTTTCCACCAGAACCTACTTCTTCCACAGTACAAGGGCTGATGTTTCATTTCCACCACAGAATGTCTAAGGAATGCCTAGCAGACAGCAGTCTTAGCCATTTTTTTTTTAAAGCATTAAACAATCTGGCTAATTTTCTATATCTCACTTCTGCCCCACTCGACACACTGTGTTCTCATGAATCATTTCAGACACTAGAAGGACCGAGAAGATATAGCAGTAAAAAAATCCCATACTCATGATCGAGTTCTTGGTTTGGAAGAGGGTTCTTCTTTTGCCAAGCCTCATGGTCCCACCCATTTGCCCAGGATTATGTTCTGGCATGTCTATGACCTAGGGGAGATTATTGAAACAGTGAACTGTGACAAACAGGAAGAAGAAAAACAAAAAACAAAAAACACCCAAACAGGATTCAAATGCAAACATCCATAGGACAATGTAAGAAAGACAAACAGAAATCTGTCTTAAGCAGCCACTCCAGGGGCCCAGCACAATTAGACATTTAATTGAGGTGTTCTTTTAATGAAGACGCAGAATTGTATTTAGTAGCTTTGGTGATATTTTGGGGCAGTTTCAGTACAAGAGATAACAAGGAGTCCAGTGGCACCTTAAAGACTAACAGATTTATTTGGGCATAAGCTTTTGTGGGTAAAAAACCTCACTTCTTCAAGAGATAGTCTCATAATAGTTGCATCTGTACAGATCCCAATGTAATCAGGGTAACAGGATTCTAACTGCAAAATCAGAGTCACCATCATTATGTGGTGGCTAAACTTACAAACTTGATATTTTAAACATACTCCTTTCCAGAGTCTGAGAGAAAGGAGCACTGTAAATTATTGTAGCTGAGGTCACAAACAACCCCAATACTTCAGTTTATTGACTGGGTTACTTAGCTGAGATTTTTATGGACTTGCAGCCCTAGTTCTGAGTGGACAGATTCAGTTGGCTCAAGAAGAAAATGTTAATGTTTGAGTAGGTTAATATTTGGCACTGTCACCACTAACTTTCTCTCTGTTTGATCATATCCACCATTCCACTATACATTTTGTTGATTGCTCTGTAGAAGTCATCCATGCTCAAAACTGCCCTTTAAACTCTCAGGAGTAAGTTCTTTGTTTTATAAAAATGCATAGATGGAAAAAAACCCTCAGTGTCTGTATATTCTACAGCATGTGAACCCGCTGTCAAAATGACAAATTGACTTAAGGTAAACCAAACAAGGACATTTATTTCCAAAATAAAAGTGCTCAATAACACAGACATCAAGAGATGCAAATTCCAATTTCAGATATTTCAGTACAAGTTTGTTTGGCTTTATCTATGCACAGAGAACACTTCCAGCTTTGAAGTGGGTTCAGAACAAATCAAACTTGAATCACACTATACTCACCACTGGATGAGTAGTTTTGGGGTCAAATTCTGTAGAATTGGCATCTGTAAAATGACATTCTTAGATTAGAAGCAAGAAGTCACACACTGAACATGAGGAAGATAGAAATGAATCCCACTCCCATACTCGTGAGCAGTACCAACTTATGCAGGGACCACTTGTGAGAGCAGAATCTGTCTCAGACACCAAACAAGCCCAGATGTATTTATTAGTCATCTTAGATAATTCCTTCTGAGTCTAGGTAGAAGTTGCCATCTTCCTGAGGACAGCAAAATCATTTGTGACATAAGCAGTGTGGGAGACCATTATGAAATACAGTAAACCAGTTTCCAATTTGCCTTAAGCATCAGGAAAAGAAACGCTTATTTTCTGGAAACTGAACCTTTTGTTTCACATTTTAATTCTAATTAGCAAGCAGACTTGAAACTGGATTACAATATTTTCTAGTATATTTGTATCTATGGTGACAAGTATCTGGTTAGCTTCTAGCTTGATGGACTGAGCAAAGTGGGTACAGTTTTCCTTTAAGACTGGTTCTTGGAGACAGATTTTTCCCCAAAAGCCATCTCCTACCCACCAAGAATGGGGAGTAGCTACAGCCATCATCCCAATTAATCCATTAATAACAGAACTCAGAAAGTTAGTTATCACTGCAATTACCTTCCCAGCCGAGAACACTGCGCGCAAACTCCACAACTGCAAGCTGCATCCCCAAGCAAACTCCTGTAGAAAGAGCGGAGAGTATGAAAATGACAGCCGGTAGTGAACTGTGAGGGTCTCCCAGATCATGCAGTAATGCGAAGCTCTGCACTTTGGCACCTGCATAGAAGTCTACAACACACAGAAATATACTGATTTATAGAGGAAGCATGTCTTGTGGCTACGGCACTGACTGGGACTCAGACCTGGGATCCATTTCCTCCTCTGTCTCAGAATACCTGTGAGCCTTTGGACAATTCAATTGCTCCCTGGGTCTCAGCTGCCCATCTGTAAAATGGGGATAATATTTCCTCTCTTAAACTACTCGTCCATATGGTCTAATTCAATTGTAAGTAAGAGTCTCTGCCCAGACAGCTAAGTGTAAAGCCCAACACAATGGGGTCCCCATCTCATTTTGGGCCCTATGTGCTACCTTAATACAGATATTAACAACTTCTTGACAGACACTGGCAGCAGTCATTTATATGCCAGGGCTGCACTGGAGAGTAAGGTATCTTTCTTTGGTATATGGAGTCAGAACACAGTAGTTTAAAAAAATTATATATATTTTCACACACAGTTGTGAATCAAGAACAATATTGAGTGCCATACTGTTAGTTTCCCTTATCTTTTCTCATTATATGCATGCATTCCAAGAATAAAATCATGGTGGAAATTATTACAATCAACCATACCCAGAAGAAATTCAGGTTTCCTCGGGAATATTAAACATTTTAAATGCTGCCTTGGTGCTCTGTTAGTTTTAAGTGTTAGTCATTAGCTATAGTATAATATACAAAACACCTGCATCAAGAGACACTATGGGGTTAAGAAAGCATTAGCACATTAACAGTCTAAAGCTTGACTGATCCACAATAGAGAGGTCTCTTATCACAGAACTAGGGTGGGATTCAAATTTTGAATGTACACCTGTTGGTTCCTTGCTTCATACTGTTGGATACGTTCTATTTCTCACCTAACAAGGGCTTCTTCTGTTTTCTTGCCCAGGAAATAGCTTGAATTTTCCCTTCTGTTCCTCGAACGCCAAACCCACCTGGAACCAGGACTCCACTGTACAAGGGAAGGGGAAAAAGAAAAAAAAAGATCCAGCTACACGAGACTTGCAGTTTTCCATACCCTCCAAACAAGTATTGCAGCTCTTCTGCTTTAAGACCTTGGAGTTAAAAGACCTGACCAATTCATTTTACTACCAAGATTTCTTTGAATATAACTGCATGCACAGTAGTGAAAAGCCTTAAGGTGCTTATAAATGACAAGGAATATCTGTACTAAAATAATCTGATGAATGGGATTAAATGACAAGATTGCCTATGACAGCAGGGGACTGGACTTGTTGACCCAACAGGTCCCTTCCAGTCCTGTCTCACAATTTTAAGATGTCTCTGCGAGAGCTGAAGGATTTTGTAGGCAAACACTTGTCAGAGCAACATTTATAAAAAAAATGTCTAGTTTCTATGTAATAAATCTCTTTGGACAGACAAACATAATATGGGCTGTAACACAAGAGGCAGTGTGGCCTAGTAGACTGAGCACTGGACTGGAACTTAAAAAGAAAATATAGGTTCTGTTTCCAGCTCTGCTACTGGCCTAAGTAGGTGCTGTTGGAAAAGTCATTTCCCTGCTCAATACTCAGTTTCCCCATCTGTAAAATGGGGACAGCAATCTCATTTAAGAGCTACAGATGAAGTGTGCAGTGTAAGTGCTAGGTGTTGTTATTACTGCTGCTCTTCACATGATCAGAAAGAGCAGGACCACATATGTAGAATAGCATATGTGTTCCGCAACAAATATCTGTTAATCAGTCTATTGCTTAGAGACAAATCAACTAAACTGTAGCACAACATGTCCCAACTGCAATCACAAAAAATACAAGGATTCTGCAGGTGATTCTTTGTATTACTGACCAATGGCAGGAAGTGGATATCTGCTTCCCTAAATAACTGATCACTAGTCATGACCCGCCACTGCTCACATGGCTCACACCACCCCCCTTCCCTGAAACCTAGTCTCTCCCTTCCTCCCCCAACGTCCCTCTTTCCTACAAAAAAACAAAACAAAACAAAACCACTGATCTCACATTTGTGCCCTCCTCTTTCTCTCAGCTTTGGCCATCCCTTCAATCTTCACCCTTCCTCATCCCACTTTTTCCCCAGTGGCCCTTCCCATGCCTCATGCTGCCCCGCACCCTTTCTCCTTCTCCTCCTCAGAACCAGCCAGTTGTACACATAGCTAGTCTGTGTAATCACATTGCTATTGCTGTCCCTCCCTCCCCAATTTGTTTGTTACAATTATGCAAAATTATATTGTAAACTCTGCAGGTCAGGGGCTCTCTCAGTGCACAGTGTCCCTGAGTACAAGCACTTCGAAAATGTCAGCAATACCAAGGGAAGTCAGATCCTCTTTGAGGAAAGGCCTATGGTTATGAACTGCTTACTCAGCACTACAGAGTTTCTGCCAGGCCTCGTGGTATCGGACTGGTTCTTCTTGTAGAGTAGCTGGTTCCAAGTCTGCAGAATCAATATACTAGGAAGAAATCCAGGAATAATCACAATGAGAGAGACTGGCACAAGACCCCCTCCCCTGATACCAAATCCTGCTGTTTAGTTTTCATTGACTCTAAATGTATGAGACTCCCTCCCTGCCAACACAGGATTGTTTCTTATTGCACATTTACTAGTGGTTTGCTTGGTCTGATTTTCCACCTGCTAGGCAATATAGCTTCTTGTTCATAATCACTACAGCCTTTAGTTACATGTACAGACACCCCGCTTTCAGGAGGTCTCTCTACCTCACTGATCAGGTTGGATGGTGACTGATAAGGCCTGAGTACTAAGTAAGGCTGAGGTCCATAGGTTTTAGACTGTATGCAACATATGAGCCACAGAGCCACACAACAATAAGGATAAAAAATTCAAACAAACAGTCTCCTTAACAGCATGTTCAATTTGCACACTGAACGTGGCAGGCATCCAGGAGAACAATTAGACTGTATTATGATGGCACATATGAAAAAGAGTTACAGTTCTGCAGGCACTCTTATCTGTAGCATCTCCTGACTTCAGGGAGTTTCACTTTTCTCTTCTCTCTCTTAAATAGCTCTTTAAGCCCCTGTGTAATGCCTACGTGCAGAAGTCCCCTGCAGCACTTAGAATCCTGTGCCCATAAGCCGGAGAGTCCTCAATCACCGACTACTGTTACAAGCAAATCCTATCAATAATCAGAGAAGAGAAATGATGGAAGGCAGCCCAGCATTTTGTACAACAGGCATTAAGTGCCAGTGCACAAGACATACTTCACTAGTCCTATTACAAACAGTGGTGCTACACACCTCCTGGATACTACTTCATATTTAGAGGCAACATGGTTTAAAGAATTTTTTCTTTAAAGTTTCAGATGAAAGATGGCAGACATTTCAGTACTGCAAGACTGTTCATGAAGCTCAGATGTGTTCCAAGAGGCTTACAGAGACAGTCAGTTTCCAGCTGGTGTCAAGATCACAGTGGAATACTAGGGCAGAGTACCATGAAGCCTGACAGTGCCACCAAGTTAGTCAGACTACCCTACAAAGAATTGGTTATAGTAAGGGCTAGAGGAAATTCAAAACGAACGCTGGCCTTCCCAACACCACCACTCAGGCTCAACACTGAACACCTAAAAAAACCAGACAGTGCACATGTATTATATAGATCCTGTTCTGAAAGCGGGAGGTGGTTTGCTATTAAGTTGTATGCATGTAACATATGTCTGGACGCTGTAATCCAAGGGGAATGAGTTATAATATTCCCGTCTGCTGAATCATTCTTAAAACTGTGAGGTGTATTCTAGATGTGTGCACAATGGTAAGCAAGAACAATCTAGTTAAGACACAAATACTACTCCAGCTGGGAAGGGGAAAAGAGAGAGCATACCTTTATCTCAAGTTTGTGGTTGATGGCCAGTGCAGAGTGTTCCAAAGCTTTGATGACAGAAGCATAGGAATCTGAGAACTTGGTGTATTTGCCAACAAGTGCAATGGAGCACGTCTCTAGCAAACGATCATATCTAGAAACACAAGACCAAAATACAAGGCTTGTTCATTGTTAATGGGAATTGATGGGTACTGAGCACTTTTTAAAATCTGTCCTAATGGGAGCTGGCCTGATAGCTGACTACTTTTAAAAAGTCTGGCCTTTAAACAGTTGTTATTCTGAATGAATGACAGTAATCTGGGGACTTCCACTATTTGATAGAGGAAAGAAAAATTCTGCTAAGTAGCCACAGAGAAGAATGGTTTGGGAGAACAGGTAATTTCTTACCTTTATTTCCAATTATTTTGGTAGGTTTTAGTTTTGTTTTGCTTTGTTTTTGATGAGCTTAGTTGTACTACATCCAAAATAGGTATTAAATTTATTAAATACAAGTCAGAGGAAAGCATAGTCAGTTTTGTTTATCTTGCACAGTACTGTCCTCTGTGAATTTTAACTCAGTCCATTCCAATGGCTGAGGGAAAAGAAGACTTCTAAATCCCATAGGAGTGCAGATTTCAACAGCCTGGCAGCGCAAGATGTTACATTCTTGTTCGCAGGATCTGGAATGCCACGGGACTCTCTGGGCCTGATCCTGATCATTCACACTCTCAGTGAAGTCAACGAAAGATGCAGGTACTCAGCACTTCTGAAATTGGGCCACTTACTGAGGTTCCAAAATATGCCTGCAAGTGCCTAACTTCAGGCACCCTGCTCTGAAAATACTGACCCGAGTTATTGTAAACTTGGAGAGCACAACTCTTGTCAATCTGAATCCCTCCAATCCTTCCATTCTGGACATTCAAACGCCTTTCTGTTTCGCCTTTAACAGCAACACCCATACATAGTAAAGGGAATACTGAAAGGCAGCCCAACTTTGGTACAATGCTGCAATAAACTGTCAGTGCACTAAACATACATCACTAGTCACATTAGTATCCAGAACACCACTATGTATAATTTGCTTTGCCTTTGTAAGCATATTTATGTAGCACAGTCATATTTAATTTAGTTTTCACCATCCAGGTGATTAGAACATATTAGAATTCTAGAGCATTAGAATACTAAAGGAGCTGAAGAGATCTGAGTCATTAGCAATTATCTTTGAGAACCCAAGGAGGACAGGAAAGATCCCAGAGGACTGGAAAAGGGCAAATATAGTACTGATCTATGAAAATGGGAACACTGACAACCCAAGGAATTACAGACGGTCAGCTTAAATTCAGTATCCAGAAAGATAATGGAGCAAATAATCAAATGATCAATTTGAAACCACCTAGAAAACATTAAGGTGATAAATAACTGTCAACATGGATTTGTCAAGAATAAAACATTAGGTTGATTTGATATGCAATTCTTTGTCAGGGTAGCAAGCCACTTGGACAGGAAGCAGCAGTAGATGTGATATACCTTGACTTTAAGGCTTTTGATATTCTTTCACATGGCTTTTTCATAAGCAAACTAGGGGAATATAGCCTAGATGAACCTAATATAAAGTGTGTGCACCACTCCTGGAAAACCATATTGAGAGAGTAATTATCAGTGGTTCACATCAAACTAGAAGGGCACATGGAGTGAAGTCTCACAGGGGTCTATCCTGGGTCCAGTTCTATTCAATATCTTCATCAGAGATTTAGATAATGGCATAGAGAGTGTACTTATAAAGTCTGCAGATGATACCAAGCTGGGAGGGGACTGCAAGTGCTTTGGAAGATAGGATTAGAATTCAATACGATATTGACAAACTGGAGAAATGGGGTCTGAAATAAATCAGATGAAATTCAATATGGACAAATGTAAAGTATTCCACTTAGAAAGGAATAATCAATTGCACAACTACAAAATGGAAAATGACTATATAGGAAGGAGTAATGCAGAAAAGGATCTGGCGGTTATAGTGGATCCCAAACTAAATATGAGTCAACAATGTAATATACTGTTGCAAAAGAAGAACACATCATTCTGGGATGTATTAGCAGGAGTGTTGTAAGCAACACACAAGCAGTAATTTTTCCACTCTACTCAGCATTGATATGATCTCAGGTGCAGCACTGTGTCCAGTTCTGGGCACCACACTTTGGGAATGATATGGACAAATTGGAAAAAGTTCAGAGAGCAACAAAAGTGACTAAAGGTCTAGAAAACATGACCTATGAAGAAATACTGAAAAAAAACGGGTTTGTTTAGTCTGGAGAAGAGAAGACTGGGGGAGGAGGGGAGGACATGCTAACAGTCTTCAAGTACTTCAAAGGCTGCTATAAAGAGGAAGGTGAAAAGTTGTTCTCCTTATTTGGTGAGGACAGGACAACAAGCAACAAGCTTAAAATTGCAGCAAGAGAGATTTAAGTTAGGAAAAAGCTTCCTAACTGTCAGGGTAGTTAAGCACTAGACTAGATTACCTAGGGAGGTTGTGGAGTCTCTGTCACTGGAGGTTTTAAAGCACAAAGTAAGAGAAACACCTGTCAGATTGGTTTAGATGATACTTTGCCCTGCCGCAGTGCCGGGGAGTGGACTAGATGACCTCTCGAGGTTCCTTCCAATCCTACATTTTTATGATTACCCTCAACTACCGTACTAGAAGCTGCTGAATCTTAAATACACCCATGAAAATTTGAGTTCGTTTCGCTGTTTTTCTCCACTAGCTTTACAAAGTAGTTCTGCAGGATCACTCATTTCTCACCCAGACACATGCAAAACAGATTGTATCAGTGGCCTCTATTAGCTGCAATGAAGCAGGGATGAGTCTGTATGGTAAAGGTGAATCAAGGATTGTTCCTTTACAAGTTTCTGAAACTTACCATTTTCTTATACCTAGGCCCTACCAAATTCATGGTCATGAAAAAGCATCACACACCATATAATCTGGTCTCCCCCTGTGAAGTCTGGTCTTTTATGTGTTTTTACCCTATACTATATAGATTTCATAGGGGAGACCAGCGTTTTTTCAAATTGTGGGTCCTGACCCAAAAGGGAGTTGCAGGGGGTCACAAAGTTATTTTGGGGGGTTGCAGTATTGCCATCCTTACTTCTGTGCTGCCTTCAGAGCTGGGTGTCTGGAGAGTGGTGGCTGTTGGCCAGGCACCCAGCTCTGAAGGCACCACCCTGCCAGCAGCAGCGCAGAAGTAAGGGTGGCAATACCATACCATGCCATCCTTACTTCTGCACTGCTGCTGGTGGCAGCTCTGCCTTCGGAGCTGGGCTCCTGGCCAGCAACCGCTGCTCTCCAGATGCCCAGCTATGAAGGCAGTGCCACCACCAGCAGCAGCACAGAAGGACAGAAGTACCCCAAGTTCCCCTACAATGACCTTGCGACCACCCCCCCGTAACTCCTTTATGGGTCAGGACCACTAAAATTACAACACCGTGAAATTTCAGATTTAAATAATTGAAATCATGAAATTTATGATTTTTAAAATTGTATGACCATGAAATTGACCAAAATGGACTGTGAATTTGGTAGGGCCCTACTTATACCTCATGGAACATAAAATGTTGAAAGCTTCAGTACATGCCTGAATGTTGACTAAACTCTGATTTCATCATTTCCCTAATGGTGGGATGTGTGTTACCCTGCTCTCCACAGGGGTACCAATATGTGCCAGGGAGTCCAAGGCAGAAGACACACCAAGAGACAGCTGCTTTGCTGGATTAGAAGTGAAATACAGAAATAATGATGATGATGTTGTTGAAATGCCTCCGATGATTCCTAAACATACATCAGTAAGTTATAGTAAGGCTGGCCTGTTCAGAATAAAAAGGAAAAATCCTAAAGCACACATTCCTGTTCCCCTTTACATTATTTTAGACATGTTTTGAAGTAGTACCAGATTACAGGCAGAGGATACAGCTCTAAGGAACTCAGTAAATAAACTGCCCAACAGTATCTTAGTTCTCTGCGTTGTTGTTGTTTTTAATAGTTAACTATCTAAAAATAAAATTTATTGTTGTGAAAACAGACATGGTGTTTTGGGGGAATTTGAAACAACACAGGCCTTCTGGGGAGCCATTCCCCAGCTGACCAGCGAAAGCCAGGGCACGATCCTATTACAAACTATCCTCGGAGGAGCCCACCTGTCAGCCATCTCCTTCCACTTCATGAGCATCCTCCTGGGCTGCTTCTCGATGGGAAGGTCAAGCCTGTGGCGGAAGTAATCAACAACTCCCTGCTCCTCTAGTAATAGAGGAACCCGGTAGATGGAAGAGACATCATGAACACAAATGACCTGTTCATAAAAAGTGAGGGTCATTAAAACATATCCATATGTATCTACAAATGATCCTAGCAGAACATCAGACAACTGGACACTACTACTTCCTTCTGCCTCCAGAAGACAACTGCGTGATCATTTAACAGTTACTCAAAATGAACAAAAACTGATTTTGAATTCAAACAGCTTATCAGAACATTCTTCCTAAATGAATGGTCTAGCCATAGCAGCTAGAGTTTGCTGATGGTGCCTCATGAAATGTGCAACTAATGGTATGAAGTAGGAATGAGCAAATCCAGTTTCCAGTTGAATGCACAGGGAAACAGAAATCTTAAGACTATCATAAGGTAAGATCTACTCTTTAAAATAATACTTGACATTGTAAGCCAGTTCCCAGTCACTAAGTGTGCACTTTACAGAACACCCAACACAACTTGGCTGTCCTCATCCTTGGCTCTTTCAGTAGAGAGATCACTGACTGAATGGGCCATAGAGGTTGAACGCCCTCCCATGCTCCCTGTTTGTTTTGCACAACTGCATCTGGTCTTGAACTGATATCACAAGCGTTTTGGGGTAGGGACTTATTTTAGGATTGTGCAGTGCCCAGTACAATTGAGCCATTTTCTGACTGGTGCCTCTAGGTACTACTATAATATAAACCAGTAATAATTGATCTCTCCAGACCAAGACTGAGGCATGTATGCAGGGCTCAGAGAAGCTTGTACTGTTGTCAAGAGAATTTGACAACTTTCACCACAACTAAATTTACAAAAAATGTTCTAAAAAACAGTTAATTTAAGACTAGCCAAACCATTCCATAGGGCTGAGAAGGGGGGTTATGTCAATATCTCTAGTCCATTCAACTCTTCGTGTTTCCAGGGAAGGGATTTGACTTGTGACACCTGTCCACTGGGAATAAGACTACACGTAAAATCTCACAAAACGTGCCATTCCAACTTTAAAAGTCCTGCTTCCTCCTGGATTCAAATGGAAGCTAATTCAGTTCTCCACAGAAAGAATTAAGCAGCAATTATTTCTCCTTATATAGTAAATAGCATTTAGCATTAAAGTGTGATTATGGTTCAAAAGGAGAGTATGAAAGAAAATGGCACCTAGTCACTTTACTGAAAATTCAATACATTTTACTTCTATCTGCCCTGCAGCTAGATTTTATTCTAGTTTACACAGCAACAGAATTTTTAGCCAAGATCCAAATGCAGAACTGGGGACAATGCCTGAACCAGTAAGACTCAGCCTGATTTTGCAGTGCTAGAATTTAGAAAACTATTTTTAAAGTGAGCTAGCTTAATCTGGAACACTTGAGACACAAATATGGTTCCCCATGAGGATTTCATAAAGTGACACTTTAAAGAGTTCTCTCTTTTAGTCTACAAAACACTTACTGGTCTAGCTTCATCTTTTGTTCATACTCAATGATTTATCTACTGACAATAATGACTGCCGATCATTTAACAAGGATTTTCTTGTACATGAAAGACATCACACTTTGGAGTGAAAAATAAATGTGTTGCAGATAGCATTAAATTTCCCTGGATAATCTCTTCTTGTGCAATCTGTCACTAATGTGAACAGGCAGATAGGAGCAATGCCCAAGTATGACCATTAGACAGCATATTTGTACAAGGAGCAGTGTGCAAAACACACTCACAAATCCCATTACATGGGACAGTGCATAGTCTTCCCTAAATGCAGACGGAATTTGGAAGGTTAACAGGTCTCAAGAATAGCCATTGGGAAACAAGAGAAATCTGTGCAATCCCATTTAATAATTGTAGGTTTATTGTACCTAGTGTACTTCTGCCTGTTCAGCCAGGTATCAGGCTTACACAGAGAGGAATTGACAAATGAGAGACACGTACTTAAGAACTGGAGAGAGGACAAACATGTAGATTTTTAGGCTATAAAAAATGCAGAGCTAACACAGAGGAGCTCTAGGCACCAAACAAAATGCTGCCCTTAGCATCTGACAAATGGCAGAAATACTGGTTATAGAGAAATGGAGAAAGTACAGCATTTTGTACCTGTTCTGGTTCTACATGACAGAACATAGAGATCTTCTCCTTTACGGAGGTGTCCAGCGGAGTGGAGCATCTGCACACAATCTAGCAGAGAAAGCAGCGATATCAAGGTTGTGAAGCAGAACAGCAGCACTCAGGTATTAATCTGACCGGTTACTAAAAACAATTTCTATGCCAAGTTCCTATCTTGGATTATTTGTTATTATAGTTTATTACTTCTATACCACCACTGGTATACAGCCGCATTCTATCATCTCAAGTCCAATTTAGATCAGGAAAGGTTGCTGAAGGATGCAGCCCCACACTTTCCAAATGAATGTAATACAGCAAAACTTACCAAGTCTGGTGAGAGACCAAGTCCTCTGAGTTCACGAACACTATTCTGGGTAGGTTTTGTTTTCTGCTCCCCTGTAGAACTTGGCTAGCAGTCAAAGAAGACCAAAATATATTATTGAACTAATGTCTAGATGTGCATATGAGTTCAACAGTCATTCAAGCCTTCAGGCCCTATGCATCATATTGTTTTAATTATGAGTCAGGAACCCTGAATTTATGATAGTCTTTCCCTCATTTCACCGCCAATTTAATCACACACAGACCCAGAGAGACTGCAGGGTATTGGGGAAGGGAGGAGGGAAAACATGAAGACTTTAGCTGGATAGAAGCTCAAGGTACCTATACCTGTGCATGCTCCCTGTATGTGAATAACATTTTACTCTTAGAGTGGAGTGGGGAAAAGTGAGAGAAGGGAGCCTGAGTTAGTTGTTCCCCACCCCCAGGAACATTTAGCAGATTAGCTGGCCTGCTGTACCTCATCTATATCCAATAATGCTGGATAATCACATCAGGTAGATGTTTCTGCTAAAATGATCACTAGTGAAATATACAGTGGTATTGTAGCAGTGTTGGTCCCAGGATATAGTAGAGACAAGGTGGGTGAGGTACTCTCTTTTACTGGACCAACTTCTGTTGGTGAGAGAGAGACAAGCTTTTGAGGTTACACAGAGCTTCTTCTGTTTAAGCTCGAAAGCTTGTTTCTCTCAGCAATAGACGTTGGTCCAGTAAAAGATCTCACCCACCTTGTCTCACCAGTGAAATAATTAGCGTCAACATTAACTGTCACTGTTAAAAGTTTCAGAGTTAAGAGGATTGTACAGCAACTTCAAAGCAGGGGAATTTGTGCAGATATCTGCACCACCAACTTGCTTTGGGATTATGTTGTGCAGATTATAAAACAATTACTAGTGACTTGACTAGGTTTTAATTTAGCTTTTAATCTTCATGTGTAGCACCCACAATTTATTTCCTTATCCATTTGACATACATTGATTTAGCTTTTCTTTTGTACAGAGTCTAATAACATTTTGCCTTGTTTATTTGATTCTCATCTGCATCAATGATTTCAGCTTCTGCACAGTCTCAGAATAGCTTTTCTTAGCTAACTTTAGATTCCTTTTTAAAGCTGCTATGGTCCCCAGGAAACTTCTCTGTCAGATCATCATGAATTAAAGGACACTCAAATCTGAGAGTCTACGCAAGGTTACAGTGTCAATTAAAACCCTCTTACTGAGGGAGACAGTTTAATCAAATTTAAAATGTACATTACATCAGAATGTAACTTTGTAACTAAAACCACTCAAACAAAAAAAAAACCACAACACTTCAGGGACTGCCTGAGAGAATATCCTGGAAATTACTGTTTTAAAGTTTGAGAAGTTATCTGATTTATTTTGTAAGTCTGAGATTACATGTCGTCTTATAGATTCTGCGTTAAGAGAGGCTGTTAAAAGGGTACTAATAAACATAGAACTCAATTCTCTGTTCCGTTGCACCTTATGTAGTCTATACCAGCACAAATTGGGTTAAAATGGTATCTACTCTGATTGATAGCATTTTACAATCACTTTACAGAAGTGTAAATGGCTGCTCAACATGCAGGAAATGGGACACTAGACTCCCAGAGTGCACTCAGTTATGAAAGACAACAGAAATAAATATTCCAAAATTGTGCAAGAAATACAGAACTTCACATTTGCTGAAATTCCCAATTATTTGCTAGGCATGCAACAGTATCCTTTGGGAGGATATAGGTATTGTAGGCTAGTTGTGAAGGTATTGTAGGCTACATCTCCACATGTTCTGAATTCTTTCCTTACGTACACACTTATGGTTTGCACTACAAACACACACTACATAGATATCTTTCAGTATATGTGTATCTATACAATATCTCTAAACAATTTATAAAATAAACCCTAATTATAAAAGAAATCCTTGGCCATCACAGCTTTTCATGGACTTACCTGGGGAACTAGACTGACATGAATATTACAGAAGTTCTCTCTTTTAGCTTTGAACTGGAACTGGCGGAAAGCCTCGATGAAGGGCATGCTTTCTATATCTCCCACTGTTCCACCAAGCTAAACAAAAGAAGATCATTTAAAATAGCATCAAACTTCTCATAACTGATACTGCCCAGTATATTTCTGGTCTCTTCACTTGGTTTAAGAAAAAAAGGAAAACAGCCTACTGCACAGCCAAAATCATTGTCATTGTGTGGACTCTCAGAAGAAACAGCAGCAGGATTTTTGCTGGGCATATGGTTTCCTTTAATGAGATGATGGGTATTGGATGATGTGTTCCATGGCATTTTTCTGTTCCTCTCAGACAACTGTACGTGGCCACATGCAGTGTAAGCCAAGCTGGCCAACAGAGGGTCCTTGGGACTCCACACTCTTCCTTCTATCCAACCATTATTTTAACCCCTTAACACCTCTTCTTATGACAGTTTGGATTGCAGAAGAAAAGCAGCTTCCCACAAGGCCAATGCTGCCCTAGGGCAGGGGTAGGCAACCTATAGCACATGTGCCGAAGGAGACACGCGAGCTGATTTTCAGTGGCACTCACGCTTTCCGGGTCCTGGCCACCAGTCTGAGGGGCTCTGCATTTTAATTTAAAATTTTTAAGAAGCTTAATTTAAAATTAAAAACCTTATTTACTTTAAATACAATAATTTAGTTATATATTATACACTTATAGAAAGAGACCTTCTAAAACATTAATGTATTACTGGCACGCCAAACCTTAAATAAGAGTGATTAAACAAAGACTCGGCACACCACTTCTGAAAGGTTGCCGACCCCTGCTCTAGGGATTGATATGCAAGGACATTTGATTCACATGCCTTATTACCCTGGAGTCCAGGCATATTAACTCTGTGCTGAAATTGAGCTCCAATGCCCTAGGAAACAAGAAATCCAAAGTACCACCACTTCTCCCTGCCAGAACACCACACTGACATGCACACAAAATGGGGTTTGTTCTTTTTGAATTGTCCCAATCAATAAGATGAAAAAAAAATTAACAAAAAAACAAACCAACCCATTCTCTACAAGGTTTAACTGCCAGTGCACAGTTCAATTTACTCTGCATGAGAATCAAGACTAAGGAGGGAAATGCTACAAACCTCAATCACACACACTTGGGGTTCAATGCCATCTTCATCCACAGGAATTCGTGCCTGCCTCATTACCCACTCCTGGATAGCATCTGTGATGTGGGGGACAACTAGAAGAGAAATAGGGACAAAGGTTAAAACCACAGTCTACATAAACTGCAGTCTAAAACTCATTGTGTAGCAAATTGAGATTAACTGGCCATTGCTTCTCATTCACATCTAATGTTGATGTGTCTTTTTAATCAAAGCATTCCTTTTAAAAAGTGGTAATTCCTAGCCATGACCTTTCAGATGAGGAGATGTAGTCCCACTCCACATCTCAGACAACTGAGCGTGATGTTTTTCAGCTGAAAGCCTCTAATACAAACTGCATTATATGCAGAGCGCGAAGAGTTTCGTTATTTTAAAACTGTCTGTGAAAGGAGTTTTACGCAAGCAGACAAAGATGACATGTTTAAAAAAAAAAAGAGCGTAACTCAGTTCACAGAGAATGCAGCTTCCATTCTGAATCACAAGAGCAGGAAGGCAGCTTTAAATGTTACTAGACTGTGTCCTACCGTATTATTTAATGAGTTATAAAAAAGCAGTGGCCCACCTTAAATCAGCCACAAGATGTCCATGATCCACAAGATACTGGCCTGAAAATGAGATTATTTGTATGCTGTGCAGTTGTAGCCATGATGGTCCCAAGATATTAGATTGACACTTTGGGTTTGTTTATACTAGAAAGTTGTCCTGCTTTAACTACAGTGATACAGTTAAAGCAACACCACTAATGTGGGCAGTTATATCACTATAACGGTGTTTCATTTTGGTATAGCTACTTCCATATTGGCACAGACCAATACTATGCTAGTATAAGGCACTGCTATACCAGTGTAACTGCACCCACACTAGGACTTGTGACATTTTAACCAATATAGTTATACTGGTACACCACTGACTGCTATAGGTATTGCAGTACAACTTTCAAGTGTAGACCAGTCCAAAGAACTATTCAGTGTCCTCTCTGTAACTCAGATGAGAGGAGAGAGATGAAGAAATACTCAAGAAAGGGGCAGATTTAGGTTTATATCTACAGAAGGTAAAGCGAAGCATTGCATCACCTTGGACAGTTTTGCCCAGGTAATCTCCCTTCCTCTCCTTGTTGATGACGTATTGATAGATTTTCCCAGTGGTCAGATTATTGTCCTTGGTGAGACGGATATCAAGGAAGCGTTCATAATTGCCCAAATCCAGGTCTACCTCCCCTCCATCATCCAGCACAAACACCTCTCCTGCAGCAAATGGTAAGATGGAAAAACAGAGAGTCAGCTAGACAAAGTACATGCAAGCAAGTTGTTTTTCTGAGGCATCTGAAAGAGTCCAGTGTAACAAGACAGCTTTTTGATGAAATAGTTTATTTTATACAATTAAATATTTTTAAAAGAATAGTTAATAAAAATAAATACCTCATAGATTAGAAAGTGGAATAGGATTAACGTGTTAAAGAATAAATCACTGCACAGCCTGTGTATAACAGACAAGATTCTGAGCTTATTTATGAGGACATAAAACTGAAGTAAAGCCCCTGAGACCAGACTTTCACTGAAATGTATTCTAACCCTTAACATCAATCAAATACATCTGTAAGGAAATATTTACAAGTTCAGCATAGTTATTTTTTAATGGAAATAACTAGTATTAATATTTGTTCTATATACTCTCAGGGTGAACCTGCACATTACAAAGGCTTTAAAGAAAATATAGAAGAAGATTTCCTTTAGAGGCAAACAGTCCTCAGTACACCTTTCTAAGAGATGTTTGTTTAAAGATCACAAATCCTCACCAACATTGTCTTATCCACTTTCTCTAGCTATTCATCTTTCTCTTTTCCCTCTCACTCAAAAACAGTTTTTTATTTCCTTCTTATGCAGATAAAAAGGTTTGGGCCCCCACTAGGCAAGTAGTCAGGTCCTACAACTGCAACAAAAAGGAGCTACCTGACAATACACAACTTTCACCTGAAATCACTGATGCATGGGAATGAGCCTTTGCTAATTTCAAACCTTCATGCTGGAGAAGGTGTAAGAGTTACAGAATAAATTGTTTATATCAGAATATGTCCCCACTCCCCACAAAAGCCTAGGACCATAAAAAATTAAATTAGAGGATTTTTATGAATGCAGAGTTCAGCTTACCATGCTCATAAGGAGAGAAGGTCCCTGCATCAATATTAATATATGGGTCAATTTTAATGGAAGTGACGTGTAACCCACATGATTTCAGGATCGTCCCAATGCTGCTTGCAATGATCCCTTTCCCAATCCCTGAGATGACACCACCTGTGACTAGAATGTACTTCATTTGTCTAAGGACCTAGAAAAGAAAATATTCTTTGTTAGACAGCAAGATCTCTCTCAATTTAAGTGGACAAAAACATATGGCCAAACCGAAAGAAGAACGTTCTCTGAAAATATCTGTGGAACAATAAGAAAAGTATAGGAAGATTAAAATCTCTGCTCTGTGAATATGTTCAAAGCAAGTATTCACAAACAGAAGGGGGCACTGACATCTACTGGACTATCAATAAGCTATGTCTAGTCCTTTTCAAACTGTATGCTTCACTACCAAATGCTGTGTGTCATGGAAGTCGTGCTGCTCCAGTTAAGTGAAGTCCCCCGCCATACTACAGGAGCAGAGTAAAAGAGCAACAGAGTCCATATTTAAATGGTTGAGGAAATTAGGCAGCGCCTGATATCTACACTGCATCTGGGAAGGAGCTTGCCAGCCGGGGGTTGCAGGGCTCAGGCTAGCGCACCTAATCTTGCTGTGCAGACACTGCAGCTGGGGCTGGAACAGAGGCTCTTATGCCTGGGAGGATTAAGGAGACTAGGGGACCGCAGATCCTGGGGCGCTGCAATGTCAAAGCACCATCCCTGCAGCTGTGTCTAGCCCTCTGGCACGTGCCCTGCTGCATTACCGCGGGCAGAACCCATTGTGCTAGGCGCTGTACAGTGACCCTCTGCCCCCGGGGAGCTGGCAATCCAGAGACCCAGGCACTCTGCCGAGGGGGCCGGGCTAGCACCCAGCGGGGTCGGGGGGGGGGGGGAAGTCATGGCCACTGGGGCAACGAGACACCCCTCCCCTCCCCAGCGCCCGCCACGCCGCCAACACACCTTAGGGCGGGCCCTGTCTTAGCCTCGCCCCCAGCTGGGCCGCAGCCCGCGCGCCCTCCCCCGGCCCGGAGCTGTCAGTGCCTGAGGGACCCCCTGCCGCCCTCCAAGAGACACCTCATCGCCCGGGGCCGCACCCCGCCGGGCCGGGCCGGGCCCGACCCCCCGTCCGCACCCCCCGCCTAGTGGCATGGTCCCGCCCGCCCGCACGTTCTCCCTGCCAGCTGCCGCCATGGTCCCGTCCTGCGCCTCGCTCTCACCGTGCCCGCTGGGCCCAGCGGCGGCGGCGCGAGGCAGGTGTGCGCGCAGGCTCGAGCCGGCTTGGAAGTGAAGCGAGCGCACGCGGCTCGCTGAGAAGACGCGCCTGCGCAATGAGCTCCACCGCTTCAGAATCGGCCGCGCTCCTCACTGCCGGGGAAGCTCTCGGCGAGGGGGCGGGGCCTGGAGGGGGCGGGGCCAGTGACTGTCGGGGAGCCCGGGCTGGGCCCTGGGGGGGGCAGTGAGAGCTGGGTCTGGCTGCCAGCTCGGGCCATGGCCAGCTGCCTGCCCCGCTGCGGAGCCTGTGGCTGCACTCGCCTGCCCCCTGCCGGCCTCTGCCCTGCTCTGGCTGTGGTGCCCCCACCGCAGCCACCAGGCCGGGAACATGGCCCCCTTCGGTTCCCTCAGAGCCTGGGCTCTGGGCCGCTTGCCATGGGCTTCAGTTAGCATTGTCTCAGGTGCCCAGTGCCCTGTGTTCAGGGCAAGGCTGTGAGCCCTGCACTGACCTAGCTCAGTGGCATAGCCAGGTTCTAACATCGGGCGAGCGAACACATCAAAAAAGGCGCCACCCGACATATCAAATTACTAATTACAGACTTTTAAATTCCTTAGACATATTTATTTGTACTTAAAATAAAAACACAAGAATGATCCAGCCACGGAAGGGTTTGCACAGCTGGCATTTCACAGGAGAACTTTAGATTATACTTGGATATACTTGAGATTCTAGAAAGTAAATGACAGAATACAGTAGTTTATAATTGTCACAGGTTTAAAAAAATATACTGTCCGTTTTTCCAGTTACTAATTTCATTTTAAAATCAGTCAATGAAAAGCACTTTATTTATAATAGATCGTAATACTAAAGTAACCAAAAAGGCATGACAAATACAAGTTTTATGAGAATTGGTGAGCAAAGATCTCATAGCTCTTTGGGACTGGACAAAGCAGTAATTTCCCTTAAAGTAGCTTTATTCATGGGGTCTTTTTTTTTTAAACAAAAGGCATCTCTACGACACAGGTTGGCAGTCTAACATTTTTGAAACACTGAGTGCTGAGTCCCTCTAGATACCTTAGACAGAAGGCTCATACACCAAGCATGGGGGGGACAGTTGTTCCCCTTTTAAGAAACAGCAAGGAAAGGACAGAGACCCCAAAGGGACTGGTTTGTGCCAACCCAGAGAGAGTGGGGCTGTTTTACTAGCTTTAGCAGGGGCTCCTAACAAGAAGGCCTCTGTGGGGGGAGAGTTCAGGAGGATTGGATTGTTTACTAGATCTGTAAACAACTCATTATTTAGTCATTAAAGTGACACCACACTCTCCTGCCAGAGATGTTAGGACCAACAGGCAGAGCCAGAGAACCTGAGACTTGCCTGTCTCCAGCCAAACACATCATGCAGCACTTTAAATGAGGGCTGCTCGAAAATGGGTGCCAGGCTACTACGAGTCCATGTTATAAACCGCAAAACAAAGGGACTCACTTCATATTTGTAGTTTTCAAACCACAGGGCCGTAGGAATTTCCCCACCACCCCAGAATCCTGAATTCACTCCTCGCCTCCTTTCCCAGCACCCCAGCCCAACCCAGGAGGCTGGGGATGACCTTTGTGTGGAAACCTTGTGCTGTGGTTGTTGCACGCCAACAAGTAGGGAACACGTTTGGGCCGCAGTCTGCTGTACTTGATGAGCCCCAAGTCCATGCATGTAAATCAGAAGAGAAATCTGCCCTTGATTATTTCCGCTCAGAAGTGTGGAGGAAAAAACAACAACAAAAAATGTCATTGGGTGCCCAATATTTATCTGGTGTTCCTGAGCTCTGCTGCCTGATGAACTCAAATCAAGGCCACATCTCTCAATCTCTGTACAAACCCTTGTGATAACACAGGCCACAAGGAGCCAGGGAGATGGGCTGCCTCTTGCAGCATGACAGGGGAGCATATAAGGAAGGTTTCATTTTTGTTACCAAATATTATTTGACTTCCTAGGAACTACCCCCCGAAGCAGATTTCCCCCCTTAAAACGTGCTTCAGAAACGTCAACACTAAAACTGCTTGTCCACAGGTTTAAAAGTGTAGTATCTCAACGAAATGGAAACGCACATTTATTTCTTCCAATAGATAAGCAAGTTGAAAGGCGCAGCTTCTTCCTTGTGCTTATAGTGCAGCAAGTGTAGCCAGCAGAAGTAAGCATTCCTGTGCAAAATGCTATTCTGCGCCTGCCTTGCTGGGGGACAGATGGGGGAATAGATGCCTAGATCTACTTTGCAGAAGACTGGAAAGAATTTGATCTATTTAGATTAGTCTCTGAAATATGTTTTTTTAAATATTTAGGACTTAACAGATCACGTAGATGGTGAAACAGCTAATACTGCGCATGGAATAAATCACTGGGTTTGGGGGAACGTTTTTGGGCGGGCAAATCGGTTTAGGGCTTGCGATGGTGAGAGCCAGCACTGGGACAAAAAGCTGTTTCTTCCTCCAGCAAGATGAGCAGAGGGCAAGAAACCAATGAGGGTCCTAACAATGGAGAGACCCTCCGCCGGGATCCTGGGGCCGAGGGAGAGCGCTGTAGCTTTAAGAAATATGCAGCAAGTATTCCAGGGTGCCTTAGAGTCAGCTCACATCTATGGGGAGTTTGCAGGAGGCTCTTCCAACTAGATTAGTCTGAATAAGCGCTAGATGGGGTGATATATTAGCGAGACTGGCTGCTCAAGAGGTGTTTGCCTTCCCCACCGCGCAGCTGCCTCACTCTGCATGGGCTTGCCGGGGGCCAACAGGGTTGCTGCTCCTCAGCCTCCCTCCCCCGCCATGCTGGGGGGCTGTGCTGCCGCCCCTTCCCCTCCCAGCAGATCCCACTCCTGCCTGGGTGGCGTGTGCCAATCGGGGCTCGGCTTAGTGAGCCGGGCAGCTGCGGGTGGGCGCGAGCCTCCTCCTCCTCCTCACCGGGGAGCCGGAGCAGAGGTGAGCTGGGGTGGGGAGCCGCCTCACGGCTCCTCGGGGGGAGGGAGCTGCCACTGGAGAGGGTGCCTCAGGGCAGGGGGTGCAGGGAGCTGCCACAGGGCTGGTGGGGGGTGGGGGCGCAAGGTGGAAGTTTTGCCTAGGGCATGAAACTTCCTTGCACTGGTCCTGGCTGCAAGGTGCCACTTTTGTAAAGTGTGCTCAGGAGGAGCAGCTGCTCCCCCTGCTTCCCCCCAGCTACGCTACTGCGAGCTATACTTTTCTCCAGTGATCCTGAAGGCAGGATTGCCTCCTCCTGGAGGCTGTGCCTCTAGCAGGCAGCCATCATGCAGGATTCTCCTCTAGCTCCGGGGTTCTCATACTGTGGGTAGGGACCCCAAAGTGGGTCATGACCTCATTTTAATGGGGTTGCCAGGGCCAGCATTAGACTTGCTGGGACCAGGGGCCAGGGCCGGCTTTAGGGTGTGCGGGGCCCGATTTGAAGGAGCAGCCACCGAAATGGCACAGAAGATAGCGGCAATGATTGAGTTGCCACTGAAGATAGCAGCGGCAATTCGGCAGCAGCTCAATCGGTTGCTGCTGTTTCCGTCAGCACTTCAGTGGAGGGTCCTTCCTCAGCAGCAGTTGTCTTCCGGAGCCTTACCTTGCAGGGCCCCTCTTCCGGGCGCTGTGGGGCCCGATTCACAGGAATCGGGGGAATTGGCCTAAAGCCGGCCATGCCCGGGGCAGAAGCTGAAGCCCAAGCTTCACCCCCACCTGGGGCAGTGGGGCTCGCAAGGCTGGTCTTGCCATGAGGTGAACTGAGGCGGCTGCCTCAGGTTCCAGACTGTGGGGTGCCACTAGGACCCAGAGTGTAGAAAAGTGTGTCTGCTGCTGGTGCATATGTATTCTCTCTGCTCTAGATGCACAGAGATGGTGGAGTGCTGTGCTGGAGGAAGGAAGGCACAAGAGACATAACAGGAAGGCAGGAGAATCGGTGAAAGGGAATAACAGAAAGCAGCAGGAGCTGCAGAGAGAGAGAAGAGGAGGACCCTCTTATGTACCTCTCCAGCACCCCCAGGAGCCTGGACTGATTAACACCAGCTTCTCAGGGAGCTTCCTGTTTCCTGCTACTTCCCTGAACCCACTTGAGGAGAACAGGCAGTCAACTGAAGTAGTAGGAGCTGGTTAGGCCCTTAAGACTGTGATATATTCCCTCACTCAGGCCCGGCTACCAGACTCCTTATTTGTCCCCTTCAATTGAGTGTTGAGAGCCACTATAGCTGGCACAGAACAGCAATCATGAGAGAAGAAAACGCCCCTGTGGGGCAGCATTCAGAAAAAGAAAGAAAGCAAAGGAAGGTTTTCTATCTAAGCAGGAAGGAGCTCTCCTGAGATACACAGACACAAATGTTCATGGTGAGCCTTCCGGCCCCAGTGAGGATGGGAGTGGTGAGGAGATGCCTGATCTTCCAGTTAGTCAGAGTGCAGGTGACCTGGCAGCTACTGCAGCATCCACATCTCCATCTCAAATGGATGTAGCCAAGCACATTCCTGAAGAAAAGTCTAGATCAGAGAAGAGTGTGGTGAAGGCACAAGAAACAGCAGCTGCTGAGTTTTGTTCCTTAAGTCTAGATGATCCAGGACTGTGGACCCACTTGAGCAGTAGCCTGAGGGACTTCCTTGTACTGCATGGGCCACAGCAAGTGAAAAACTTCATGTTCTCCAAAGACAATGAAAATAGAAGTTTCCATCCAACACATTACTGGCATGAAATCCCCAATGGTAACTAAGTGGAGAAGCCATGGCTTATGTACTCAAAAACCCAGAATACTGCATATTGTTTTTGTTGCAAATGCTTCCTGTCTAATGTTCCAGCGACATTGGGTTCTACAGGAACAAGGAACGAAGGACTGGAAAAATCTGGCTGGAAATCTGGCATGCCATGAGAAGGCAGCAAATCACCAGAAAGCATTCCATAGGTGGAAAGAGCTTGAGATGAGACTAAGGTTAAAGGCGGCCATAGGTGATTAAGAGAAGATTGCGTTAGACTCTCTTTACTGGCAAAATGTTCTGAAAAGGCTCATTGCCATTGTGAGAATGCTTGCTGCCCAAAACCTAGCACTGCGTGGCACTTCAGGTCAGCTGTATGTGCCAAACAATGGAAATGTCCTTAAAATTGTGGAGCTGATGGCTGAGTTTGATGATGTAATCCAGGAGCATCTAAGAAGAGTTAGCACCCAAGAAATGTACACACATCACTACCTTGGAAAAACAATTCAAAATGAACTCATATAGTTACTGGGAACAAAAGTCAAACAGAAGATTATGGCAGATCTGAAGTCAGCAAGATATTACTTTGGTGAAGAGTTCTGTGGCACCTTATAGACTAACAAACCTATTGGAGCATGAGCTTTCGTGGGTGAATACCCACTTCATCGGATGCATGTAGTGGAAATTTCCAGCGCTTGTCCTTGTTGAATCTCATCAGGTTTCTTTTGACCCAATCCTTTAATTTGTCTAGATCTCTCTGTATGCTGTCCCTACCCTCCAGCGTATCTACCATTCCTCCCAGTTTAGTGTAATCTGCAAACTTGCTGAGGGTGCAGTCCAGTGATTTCCCTACACCCCTCCTGAATTTCTCCAACATCCTCCCCAGTTTTGTGAACTAATTACATGCCAATTTAGTGACTGTTTGGAAATTTGAACTGAAATTGAAACATTAATACACACTTTAAAAGCATATACAGTGTATGATAAAATACGTGTATCTGAAAAAGTATAATAGATTTGAGAAGTAAGAACATAGACTAGCTTCCTTATACAGCTGTTTATGACAATGTCAGTGCATTCATTTTGGTGATGTTGGCCAACCTAATAATTTCAAATGATGATTTGTAAGCAAAGTCTAAATGAGCTCTCCCTGACAGCTAGTGATGAGCTGAGGCTGGGGGGAAAGGCTTCAGGACCAGGTTGTATTTACATTCACACCTAATCTACCTAGATATCTAGCAAAAAAAACTGTGTTGCCAAAGTGATTTTGGCTGGGGTTGGGTTACAAACATAGGAGTGTGCACTGGGTGTGCCCAGGCACACCCTAATGCCTGTGGGCCAGATCTGGCCTGTGGGATATTCCCCCCGTGGTGCAGCAGGCCCTGCACCGCTCTCAGAAGCAGCCGGTATGGCACCACATCCCTGGGGCCCCAGGATGGGGGAGCAGAGGGCGCTGTGCGTTGCTCCAGGCACCTTCCCCTGCAGCTCCCATTGGCCGGGAACGGGGAACCGTGGCCAATGGGAGCTTTGGGGGAGCTACCTGGAGGCGTGGCAAGGGCAGCACGCGGAGCCCTGTGTTCCCCCCACAGGGGCCACACAGGAACGTGGTGAGTGGTGCAGCATGGGGCCAGGGCAGGCAGGCAGAGAGAGCACTGCTGTAGGTAAGCGACGCCAAGCCAGAGACCGAACTCCTCCTGCACCCCACCCCCCAACTCCCTGCCCTGAGGTCCCTGCCTGCACCCCATACCTCTCCTGCACCCCAACTCCCTGCCCCCTGCCTGCACCCCGCACCCCTCCTGTACCCCAAATCCCCTGCCCTAAGCCCCCTCCCTGCACCTCGCATCCCAACCCCTGTCCTGAGCCCCCTGCTGCACCCTGCACTCCCATGCACTCCAACTCTCTGCCCTGAGCCCCCTCCTGCACTCCACATCCCTCTTGCACCCCAACTTCTGCCCTGAGCCCCCTCCGGCACTTCACACCCCCTCCCACACCCTGCACTCCCTCTCATACCCCAACCTTTATGATGTTTGCCTTTAAAAAAAAATTCCCTGGGTGAACACCGTAATGAAATGTGCTGCACACACCTATGGTTACAAATCACTTGGATGTTTGTTTGTGGGGGGGAATGAAATGTTCTTATTGTATGAGTAAAGGGCAGTAGAACTGTACTTTACCTGTGCTGATTGAGGGCCTCACTGTTTAAAGACAGAGCTGATTAGGCTCCATAGAGAGTCTTTTGTTCTGTTAAGTGACCACTGCAGCTGAAATCACTGATAATCGGGTTTAAGTGCTGAGTCCTGCTGTGGGGACAGTGTTTCTGTGGAAGAGACAGCCCAGACTGCACTAGCCAGGGCCAGCTTTAGGAAGTGCGGGGCCCAATTCGAACAGTTTCAACGGGGCCCCGGAGGGATGACTAAAAAAAAAAACACTTAAAAAAAAACACGTGGGGCTTGTGCTCATGGGGTGGTGCTCTGAGTCCTCAGTGGCATTTCGGTGGCGGGTCCTTCACTTGCTCCAGGTCTTTGGCGGCACTGAAGGACCCACCGCCGAAGTGACACCAAAGACCCGGAGCACCACCAGGTGAGTAAAAATTAAAAAGGCATCTCTAGCCAGGGAAGGGATTCTCACTCGGCACGGGGCCCTCTTAGGCACAGGGCCCGATTTGGGGGAATTGGTGGAATAGGCCTAAAGCCGGCCTTGGCACTAGCAATCAGGTTCCCCCACTGAAATCACTGAGAGCTGGGTGGAACCTCAAGAGACCAATTTGCAGAAGTCACAGTGGTGGGTGGCAGCTGCGGCAGCCCAGAGCCCTTTAAATCCAGCCCCAGCCCAGCCACTGGAACCGCGGGCGGGGGGTTTAAAGGGCTCTGGGCTGACCATCACCACGGCAGCCCAGAGCCCTTTAAATCCGGCCCCAGCCCAGCTGCCAGAGCCGCAGGCCGGGGTTAAAGGGCTCAGGGCTGAGCGCTTGTACCAGCTTACTTTCACCTCTGGGCACAACGAACAGTAGTGGTCAGAGTGAACAGTGAGCAGCTGGAGGAATGAGCAAGGTGTCTTCTTGCCCCCCACCTGGCAGGTGTACTCACGTGAAAGCACCTCTGAACTCTGAGTCTCCACTGACCAAGGACAACATCAGTGAGTGGGGTGCGATGGAGGGAAAAGTGAGAGGCACATTAAATAAACATTTGTTTGTTGGACTATATTTTAGTGACTTTGCTCCAGAATGCTAGATTTGTGACTGAGAATGGAAACTTATATGTTTCCCAGTAGGCCAAGATTTTTAAAATGCATTATTTGTCAAGGTTGTTATCTCACATCGTTGCTATCTTCAGAGTTCATTATGTTGGGGAGTTTCTGTACTAAACATTTTTATTATTATAATTAATTTTTACATAAGAATGGTCATACTGGGTCAGACCAATGGCCCAGTACCCCGTCTTCGGACAGTGGTCAAGGCCAGGTGCTTCAGAGGGAATGAACAGAACAGGTAATCATCAAGTGATCCATCTCCTGTTGCCCATTCCCAGCTTCTGGCAAACAGGCTAGGGACACTTAGAGCATGGTGTTGCATCCCTCCCCATCCTGGCTAATAGCCACTGATGGACCTGTTCTCCAGGAATTTATCTAGTTCTTTTTTTTAATCCTGTTTTAGTTTTGGTCTTCAGAGCAAAGAGTTCCACAGGTTGACTTTATGTTGAGTGAAGAAGTACTTCTATTTGTTTTTTTAAAATCTGCTGCCTATTAATTTCATTGGGTGACTGCTAGTTCTTGTGTTATGTGTAGGATTAAATAACATTTCCTTATTCACTTTCTTCACATCAGTCAAGATTTTATAGACCTCTATCATATCCCCCCTTAGTCGTCTCTTTTCTAAGCTGAAAATTCCCAGTCATTTTAATCTGTCCTCCTGTTTCATACCCTTAATCATTTCAGTTGCCCATCTCTGTACCTTTTCCCATTACAATATATCTTTTTTGGGATGGGGTGACCAGATCTGCACACACTATTCAAGGTGTGCACATACCATGGATTTATATAGACGCAATATGATATTTTCTGTCTTATTATCTATCCCTTTCTTAATGATTCTCAACATTCTGTTTGCTTTTTTGACTGCTGCTGCACATTGAGTGGATGTTTTCAGAGAACTATCCACAATAACTCCAAGATCTCTTTCTTGAGTGTTAACAGCTAATTCAGACTTCATCATTTTGTATGTATAGTTGAGATTACTTTCCCATGTGCATTACTTTGCATTTATCAACATTGAATTTCATCTGCCATTTTGTTGCCCAGTCACGCAGTTTTGTGAGATCCCTTTGTAACTCTTAGCAGTCTGCCTGGCACTTAACTATCTTGAATAGTTTTGTATCATCTTCAAATTTTGCCACCTCACTGCTTATCAATTTTTCCAGATCATTTATGAATATGTTGAACAGTAATGGTCCCAATACCGACCCCTCAGGGATACCACTGTTTATCTCTCGCCATTCTGAAAACTGATAATTTATTCCTGCCCTTTGTTTCCCATTTTTTAACCAGTTACTGATCCATGAGAGGACTTCCCTCTTATCCCATGATGGCTTACTTTTCAAAAGTCGATTTAAATTAAACACATTTTTTAAAAAAATGTATATTTTTAAAGAAATCTAGACCTGTTATATGTTTTGGTGTAACTTGCATTATCCTTATGTTAAATTTGCATTATCCTAACAAAACATTTACTTTATTCATATCTCTTTTATATGTTACAGGTCAAAGTAGAAATGAAAAGACAAAAAACAATACAACAATGTTTCCACCTCAAAAGGCCTCAAAAACTAACCAAGGTGAAGAACACATCAAGAACCAAGAATATATCAACACGTCATCTGAAGGCTCAAGTGGTATATCTACATCCGACCAGCTTGAAAGCACAAATACAGCTACCTACTGAAGAAACATTGTCTCCAAAACCTAAAGACAGTTCCCGATGTTTGTTGGTCAAAGTGTTTCCATTTATTGAAGTTACAAAAGATGGCTACTGGTGCACCTCTTGCAAAAAAAGCTGATGAAGAAGGAAAGCTTCCCAATGCTATAATTGGTAAAAGTGGAGGAGTTTGGTTTGTCAAAGCAATCAGCAAAGCTAGTACTGACAACTACGTGAAAAAGCTGCAAAACACCAGGCCTCTGGAGTGCATCAACATGCATAAAGCCTTATAGGCCCACTTTCAAAGCCAATTTTAGAAGTACTTAATGAGGCTTAATAAGAATGCTGGAGACACAACACAGTTCACGCGAACAAACATGGCTGTGGCATCCTACTTTCTATTTAAGCAAAAGATACCACATCCTACAAACTGGAGGCCAATGTTAAGTGCATTGTCACTTGTTCATCCTAAAGTGGAACACTGGTTCTGAACAAGACCAGGAAATGCTCACTGTCTTTCTGCAAGAAACTCAACTGACTGGCTAGAAGCATGCGGTGCAACAGTGAAAGATTCAACAGTTGAAAAAGTGAAGAACTCTTACCACGTTCAAAAATTTGCATACATGGCTGATGAATTCACTGATGCAAATGAGCATCAAGTATTAAGTCATTGTGTACGTTATCTTGATGTCAGGAGTAGGCCGGTAGATGCATTTCTAGATGTTCAAGTTATAGAAGACACATCGGCTGCATCTTTGACAATTCACATCTTAAAAGAATTAAATTCTTGTCAATTGGACCCAAACAGATGGCTGCTTGTGCATTTGATGGAGCTGCAGACTTCTCTGGAAGATATGGTGGAGTACAAGCTTTGCTCAGAGAAAAGTGTAATCCTCTTCTCTCCTATACACAATACAGAAGCCATCTACTCCAACTGGCACTAGTACGAGCTGCAGAATCTTCAAAAGATATTAAAAAAGCTATACATTTAATGTCTTCATTATATTATTTTTTCACCAAGAGTCCAAAGAGACTGAATATCTTGGAAAATATAAAAGATACACTGGGACTGATGTTCAAATTAGTCCAACCTGGGAAAACCCACTGGCTTTCTCATGAACCATCCTTGGCTGTTGTCTTAAAATTATTCCAGCTGTTATTACTGGCTTTGGAAAGTATCTACCAAGATGGGATGGATCTAAGTAGCGAGGCTGGTGGATTACTTTTGCTACTACGTTCAGAGAAGACTATTGCCATTCTCTCTCTCGTAAGTCTACTGTTGAAACTGCTTGGGTCATTACACAATGCCATCCAGGCATCTGCTACAACAGTAGTAGGTCTTTGTCCAGCAATAGAAGCTACATTTGGATCAATCAGAGAGCTATCCATTGAAAAAGTACTGGAAGAAGCAAAGACTTCAGTCCAGAAGTTGACTAATGAAGGCATTTATATTGAATCCTTAAGTGAAGAAGACAAGAAGTGTTTGTTAAGACAAATGAAAAAGTACACAGACTTGATTCTTAAAAATCTACAGCAGCAACTTCTAGATTCTACTCAACCTCTTGTAGCTTTTACAAATCCCTGTCCTATAAAATACCAACAGCTGAGTGGAGTGAGGCACTACCAGCAATGGGGTCGCCATGTGATCAGGACAGAATAGAGAATTTGAACACAGAGTGGAATATCATATGACGAATGAATGAAGATTTGACTTCAACTTCTTTTTTATCATCACTAGTGGCTCAACCTGATCTTTGTGTTCTGTTTCCTGGGATGAAAGAAGTAGGAATTCAGCTCTTGCTACTCCAGTCACAACAGCTACAGTTGAGCGTTCTTTTTCATCATTGAATAGACTTTTGTGTTCTGAAAGAAGTTGTCTTCTGCTGTTCATGTGGATGAACCAATGAGCATATCAGTTGAAGGAATGGAAGTACCGGAGACATGAGAAGCCCCTAAAGATGAACACGTTGCATTCAAGAAGTTCATTAACAGAGTTGTGCAAAATTATAACAAGAAACCAAGAAGGATGTAGACGTCGTGCTTCATAGAAGGCTTGAGTAGCCAACGTTAATTTGTGTGATGATTTTAAAACATGAGTTAAATGTAATAAAATGGTCATGAAACATTTTTCAGTTTTTACTATGGTGCCATACAGCCCACCTTCACCCTCATAGTCTCACCCCTCATCGGCCCAGACGCCCCCTGTAAATTCGAACACCCCCCCATTTCAATTCCTGGGGAAATCACTGGTGCAGTCCACGCCAACCTCCAGATCACTAATGAAGATATTGAACAAAACCGGCCCCACGACTGACCTTCGGGCACTCCGCTTGATACTGGCTGCCAACTAGACATGAAGCCATTGATCACTACCTGTTGAGCCCGACGATCTAGCCAGCTTTCTATCCACCTTATAGTCCATTCATCCAACCCATACTTCTTTAACTTGCTGGCAAGAATACTGTGGGGGACTGTATCAAAAGCTTTGCTAAACTCAAGGAATAACACGTCCACTGCTTTCCCCTCATCCACAGGGCCAGTTATCTCCTCATAGAAGGCAATTAAGTTAGTCAGACATGACTTGCCCTTGGTAAATCCATGCTGATTGTTCCTGATCACTTTCCTCTCCTCTAAATGCTTCAGAATTGATTCCTTGAGGACCTGCTCCATGATTTTTCCAGGGACTGAGATGAGGCTGACTGGCCTGTAGTTCCCCAGATCCTCCTCCTTCCATTTTTTAAAGATGGGCACTCCATTAGCCTTTTTCCACTCATCCAGGACCTCCCCGATCGCCATGAGTTTTCAAAGATAATGAACAATGGCTCTGCAATCACCTCTGCCAACTCCTATAGCACCCTCAGATGCAGGGCATCTGGCCCCATAGACTTGTGTTCATCCAGCTTTTTTAAATAGTCCTGAACCACTTCTTTCTCCATAGAGGGCTGGTCACCTCCGCCCCATGCTGTGCTGCCCAGTGCAGCAGTCTGGGAGCTGACCTTGTTTATGAAGACAGAGTCAAAAAAATCATTAAAAGCAGCAAAGAATCCTGTGGCACCTTATAGACTAACAGACATTTTGGAGCATGAGCTTTCGTGGGTGAATACCCACTTTGTCAGATGCATGACGAAGGATTCTTTGCTGCTTTTACAGACCCAGACTAACATGGCTACCCCTCTGATAAAATAATCATTGAGTACATTAACTTTTTCCACATCCTCTGTCACTAGGTTGCCTCTCTCATTCAGCAAGGGGCCCACACTTGCCTTGACTTTCTTCTTGTTGCTAACATACTTGAAGAAACCCTTCTTGTTACTCTTAACATCCCTTGCTAGCTGCAACTCCAAGTGTGATTTGGCCTTCCTGATTTCACTCCTGCATGCTTGAGCAATATTTTTGTACTCCTCCCTGGTCATTTGTCCAATCTTATGCTTCCAGCAAGGATTTCACTTTTAAGCAAAGCTGTTCGCCTGCCATATTTGCTAATTTTTCTACACATCGGGATGGTTTGTTCCTGCAACCTCAATAAGAATTCTTTAAAATACAGCCAGCTTTCCTGGACTCCTTTCCCCCTCATGTTATTCTCCCAGGAGATCCTGCCCATCAGTTCCCTGAGGGAGTCAAAGTCTGCTTTTCTGAAGTCCAGGGTCCATATTCTGCTGCTTCTTCTTGTGTCAGGATCTTGAACTCAACGATCTCATGGTCACTGCCTGCCGGTTTCCCATCCACTTTTGCTTCCCCTACTAATTCTTCCTGGTTTGTGAGCAGCAGGTCAAGAAGAGCTTTGCCCCTAGTTGGTTCCTCTAGCACTTGCACCAGGAAATTGTCCCCTACGCTTTCCAAAAGCTTCCTGGATTGTCTGTGCACTGCTGTATTGCTCTCCCAGCAGATATGAGGGTGATTGAAGTCTCCCATGAGAACAAGGCCTGCGATCTAGTAACTTCTGCTAGTTGCTGGAAGAAAGCCTCATCCTCCTGGTCTATAGTAGACTCCCACCATGACATCATCCTTCTTGCTCACACTTCTAAACTTAATCCAGACTCTCAGGTTTTTCCTGCAGTTTCATATTGGAGCTCTGAGCAGTCATAGAATATCAGGGTTGGAAGGACCTCAGGAGGTCATCTAGTCCAATCCCCTACTCAAAGCAGGGCTAATCCCCAGACAGGTTTTTACCTCAGTTCCCTAAATGGCCCCCTCAAGGATTGAACTCACAACCCTGGGTTTAGCAGACCAATGCTCAAACCACTGACCTATCCCACCCCCCATATTGCTCTCTTACATATAATGCAGCTCCCCCATCTTTTCTGCCCTGCTGTCCTTCCTGAACAGTTTATATCCATCCATGATAGTACTCCAGTCATGTGAGTTAGCCCACCAAGTCTCTGTTATTCCAATCACATCATAGTTCCTTGACTGTGCCAGGACTTCCAGTTCTTCCTGCTTGTTTCCCAGGCTTCTTGTATTTGTGCATAGGCGCTTAAGATAACTCGCTGATTGTCCTGCTTTCTCAGTATGAGACAGGAGTCCTCCCCTCTTGTGCTCTCCTGCTTGTGCTTCCTCCTGGTATCCCATTTCCCCACTTACCTCAGGGCTTTGGTCTCCTTCCCCCAGTGAACCTAGTTAGCATCTGTCAAGGTTTTTCCCCACTTTGAATTTTAGCGTCCAAAAAGTGGGGACCTGCATGGACTCTTCTAAGCTTAATTCTTAGCTTAGATCTGATAACACTGCCACCAGCCAAAAATATAGTGTTTGGCATACTTCCTGTTCCCCCAAAAAACTTTCCTGGGAACCCAAGACCCAAACCCCTTGGATCTTAAAACAAGGAGAAATAAACCATCCCCCCTTCTTTCCCCCACCAGACTTTCCCCTCCCTGGGTTGCCTTGGGAAGCTATACAGGTCCAAACTCCTTGGATCTTAAAACAAAGAGGAATTAACCATTCCCTTCCTCCTTTTCCCCCCACCAATCCCTGGTGAGTCCAGACTCAATCCCCTTGGGTTCCAAAACAAGGAAAAATCAATCAGGTTCTTAAAAAGAAAGCTTTTAATTAAAGAAAGAAAAAGTAAAATTTATCTCTGTAAAATCAGGATGGTAAATGCTTACAGGGTATTCAGATTCATATAGACTAGAGGGACTCCTCCCTACCCCAGCCTAAGATTCAAAGTTACAGCAAACAGAGGTAAAAATCCTTCCAGCAAAATATACATTTACAAGTTAAGAAAACAAACTTAAGACTAATCCGCCTTTCCTGGCTTGTACTTACTATTTTGAAACATGAGAGACTGATTCAGAAAGATTGGAGAAAACCTGGGTGTACGTCTGGTCAGTCTTAGCCCCAAGAGCAAACAACCCCCAAAACAAAAAGCACAAACAGAAACTTCCCTCCAACGAGATTTGAAAATATCTTGTCCCCCGATTGGTCCTCTGGTCAGGTGTCAGCCAGGTTTACTGAGCTTCTTAACCCTTTACAGGTAAAAGAGACATTAACCCTTAACTATCTGTTTATGACAGCATCAGTTTTCAAAAGTGCCTTCTTTCACCTCCAGCTTCCTAGGAAATTTCATCCCTTTCTCCTGGACACGGTCCTGGCACAGTGATCCACGAGGCTATATGACTGAAATTAGACTGTATTAGGAGCTGAATGTGAAGATGATGCAGAGGCTCCAGCTGGCACAGAATATGGCTCAGGCTGCCGTGAGTACAGAAAATCCGTCCACTGTGCTCCTAGTGCTCAAATCCCGCCACTGGCTCCCAGTCAGCTTCTGAAGCCAGTTTAAGGGCTAGGTCCTAATTTTCAAAGACATTTACGGATCAAGCCCTAGCTACATCAAAAACCAAATTTTGATGTATGATCCACTGCAACAGCTGCCCTCCTCTGGGACAATGTAGTTCACACAGGTCAGAATGAAGCATATGAAAACTGGAGACGAAGCATTATTTGTTGAGGTGATCCTGTTCAGGAGCAGCTCCAGGCACCAGCATGCCAAGGTCGTGCCTGGGGCAGCAAGCCAGACAGGGCTCTCTGCTGGTCACCACGAGGGCGGCAGGCAGGTTGCCTTTGGCGGCATGCTTGCGGAGCATCCACTGGTCCCGCAGCTTTGGCGGACCTCCCGCAGGCATGCCGCCAAATCCGCGGGACTGGGGACCTCCCACAGGCAAGCCGCCGAAGGCAGCCTGCCTGCCATACTTGGGGCAGCAAAATACCTAGAGCCGCCCCGATCCTGTTATACCAATAAAATAAAAACCAACAGTATCTTATTAAGGGGATAAGGCAAAATGTCATGTTTATTGGGAATACAGAAAGAATCATAGTAAGCAGTCACTTATAGCTATAACATTCCATTCAATTTCACATTCATTCACACATTCATTCATACATATGCAGGTTCTACAAGATTGTTATCATAGTTACCAGCCTTAGAGTTGCTCATGCTAAGCCACTGGCCAGGTGGCCTGGACACGAGGATGGAGCTGAGTCTTGTCAGATGCACGTTCGATGCTCCTGGAGGGTGGTTGGAGAACCAGACTCGAAGTTCTCAGTCTTCAGAGTCTGTCTTTATAGGGATTCATCCTCATTTAAATCTATAGGGTTTGCTTTGTCATGCAGCTCTCACGTTTGAAGTGATAGTTCATCATGCAGATGGCCCAACAGTGACGGCTTGTTGTTATCTTGTTCTTCAGTTCTTCGGCCCCTTCGTCCTTGGGGCAGTTGGGGGTGGATTCCGGTTTGCCCTCCAGGGTCATCCGGTTATCTCCATCCTGCGCATTCTTAGGCCGAATGTTCCTGGGTAGTTATTATTTATTAGGCTGGCACTTCAACCTTTTATTACTAATTCAAACATACATTTACAATCACACCCTATTTCACTTAACATAACTATTCTCTAATAATTAGGGCATGACAGAGACCAATGAATCTATTCATGCCACTTGTCACACATGAAAAGAAAACAAGCAAGATAGGAATGTAAAACTGGAGGAACAACAAATCTTGTTCCTGAGTTTAGAAAAAACATTTGTAACGTTGTTATCTTATCACTTTTAGGACAAACTCTTTGTCTCTAAATGTTTTTCTACAATTAGCATAGACCTTGCAAACTGGCAGGCCTGTTTCAATTAGCACACACTCAGCAGGTGGAGAGAGAGCTGAGAGACATATTTCTTTCTAGTGATCAGGCCAAATCTGGGGTCTGGTCTGGAATCATTCTTTCTTACAATCCAGCTATGGAACGATCTTCTAGAGAACATCAAGGCAAATCCAGAGTCTGGCCATCTTTAGGAAATGTTGTAAAGACTTCCCCTGAGAAAGCCTTTCCACCATAAGTGAGAGGCACAATTCAAACATCGCTTGTTTTCCGAAATCCTTCACAATTGCACCCAAAAATACAAAAACAGAAAAAGTCTACCCCAAGCAGAGTTTTGAACCTGTAAAGGGAGAAGTGTTAGAGACTCCATGAAGTCCACTGGGGACTTGGCTATTATTATTGATTTTACATGGAAAACACTTAGATAAATGCTTGCTTTTTGGACAGTAAGTAGCTTGGGATATATCCCAACATGGTGAAATAAAAAAACCCCACTGTAACAGACAGTGAATAGGACCAAATCCAATAAGTGATCAGTTTGTGACTAGGAAAACAAGCTTCTCAATCTGGCCCATAGTTAAGAACAAATATCCCAAAATGGAGTTTGGGATCCCGGTCCTCTAAGGAGAGTCTGAAATGGCTCCATTGAGGTCATGTCTGAACAACAGTGCTTGAAAATGTATAAAGTAAGTATTATGTGGCTGCATTACATATATCCAGAAATGAGACATCCCTAAGGGATTGATAGGTGCTCTCCTATTTTGAGGAAGATCTATGGCCTGTGTTATACAGGAGGTCAGACTAGATCATCACAGTGGTTCCTTCTGGCCTTGGAATCTCTGAATCCTGCTTAGGAAAGGTTAAACCTTGGCATTATCCTTACCCCAGACCAGCTAGATCATGACTTTAAGAACTCACCACAGTCAATTTAGAAATAGTCCTAGTTCAATGTAGTGTTCTCTAGTGCCTCTTCCACAGGATGGGTGGATAGTCCTGTTCAGACCAATGTAGGATAGGTGAGTAGACTGAAGAGGCCAGTATGGAAGCAGTACAGACTTCCTCAGCTTCTCATTCTGCTCCCGTTGGTAGATAATTGTTGAAAGTTGAATATGCTATTTATAACCTTCTGCTAAATACACAGGCTGAGGAGCATCATGATAACCAGGCTGGCAGTGTTCTGTGACACCCATTGAGAATAATACAAAAGGGGTGCAGAAAATTGGGGTATTCTACTTTCACAGAGAGAAGGGAATCTTCTGGCTCCTCTTGGAGGTTAACTGCTGTTCCTGGTTTGCAGAAGAAGCAGAACAGAATAAAACACTAGTTAGGAACAATTGTATCAGCTAAAAAAAGGAGAAGTAGCGAACAGAGCAAGGGCTGTCAGTTGGCCGTACTGAGCTGAAGTTGGCAGTGGAGCCAGCTCCTATGGAAGTCAGTGAGTGTTTGGCAATTGACTTCTATAGAAGCAGGATTAGGCCCTATAACTGTACAGGAATGTTCTAGTGCAGGGGTTCTCAGACTTCATTGTGCTGCATCCCCCTTCTGACAACAAAAATTACTACATGATCCGGGGGAGGGGCAAAGTCCAAGCCCCAACCTGACCAACCCTGGTGGGGGATGTGGCATTATAAGTGTAATATAATATTTCATTAGAAGGTGACAGGGCTAGAAAGAGTTAATTAACTCACAGACTGACCTGACCCTTCAAAATTTTTTTCCAAGACCTTGCATACTACAGATGTCAAACTAACAGGCCCATAGGCGGCGGGTTATATGTGCTCGAGGCGCCCGGGCTCCAGGAATATTCAGGGCCGGGTGCCCTGCTCCAGCCATATTTGGAGCTGAGTCTCTCCCCTGGCCCTGCCTGGATGGGGTCCTGGCCCCCGTGGGTCTCACCCCACCGCCCGCCGCATCCCTGCCTGGAGCGGGTCCCGGTCTCCACCTTCCACCCCTCCCTCTGCGTCCCCCCTCCCCCGCGTCCCTGCCTGCTTCAGTTCCCGGCAGAACTGCTGTCTGCTGCCCCAGGGTCCTAGCGCCTCCCACCCGCTAATGGCAAGGCAGGCTGCCCTTACCCTGCTCTTCTGCCCTATCCCTGAGCCTCTCCAACGCCCCAAACCCTCATCCTCAGCCCCAACCCTCATCCCCCTGCACCCTGATCCTCATCCCCAGCCAGAGCCGTCATCCCCCTGCACCCTAATCCTCATCCCCAGCCAGAGCCCTCATCCCCCCGCACCCTAATCCTCATCCCCAGCCAGAGCCCTCATCCCTCTGAACCCTGATCCTCATCCCCAGCCAGAGCCCTCATCCCTCTGCACCCTAATCCGCATCCCCAGCCAGAGCCCTCATCCCTCTGCACCCTGATCCTCTGTCCCAGCCAGAGCCCTCATCCCTCTGCACCCTAATCCTCATCCCCAGCCAGAGCCCTCATCCCTCTGCATCATGATCCTCTGCCCCAGCCAGAGCCCTCATCCCTCTGCACCCTAATCCTCATCCCCAGCCAGAGCCCTCATCCCTCTGCACCCTGATCCTCATCCCCAGCCAGAGCCCTCATCCCCCTGCACCCTGATCCTCATCCCCAGCCAAAGCCCTCATCCCCCTGCACCCTGATCCTCTGTCCCAGCCAGAGCCCTCATCCCTCTGCACCCTAATCCTCATCCCCAGCCAGAGCCCTCATCCCTCTGCACCCTGATCCTCTGCCCCAGCCAGAGCCCTCATCCCTCTGCACCCTAATCCTCATCCCCAGCCAGAGCCCTCATCCCTCTGCACCCTGATCCTCATCCCCAGCCAGAGCCCTCATCCCTCTGCACCCTGATCCTCATCCCCAGCCAGAGCCCTCATCCCCCTGCACCCTGATCCTCATCCCCAGCCAGAGCCCTCATCCCCCTGCACCCTGATCCTCATCCCCAGCCAGAGCCCTCATCTCCCTGCACCCTGATCCTCATACCCAGCCAGAGCCCTCATCCCCCTTGTCACGGAGTGTGGGGAGTCCGGCCCTGCACCCCTCTTCCTGGTAACCACAGTGACTCTCGGCCAGCCAGTAAAACAGAAGGTTTATTGGACAACAGGAACACAGGTTACAGCAGAGCTTGCAGGCACAGTGAGGACCCCTCCACCGAGTCCTTCTGGGCTTTCAGGGTGCTTGGATCCTAGCTAGGATACCCTGAATTCCACCCACACAGCCCCAAGCCCAAACTCAAACTGCTTCCCTCCTGCCGCTCCCTTCCTTTGTCCCCTTCCCGGGCAAAGGTGTTAACGTTTCCCCTCCCTTATCTAGCTCAGGTTACAGGCCCTGGCATCGTCCATCCCCTAAGTCCTCCCCTGCTCTCCCACTCCCCACACAGACAGTCCCTACTGCATCACATCTCTCCCCCTTTGAGACTGAACTGAGCAGGGTCACTCTGCCCATTGACCTGGGGAAGTTCAGGGCCCCCTCTCCGGGACAACGCATCCGCTGTCAGGTTGGCACTTCCCTTCACATGGACCACGTCCATGTCATAGTCCTGCAGGAGCAGGCTCCACCTCAGGAGCTTGGCGTTGGCTCCTTTCATCTGGTGCAGCCAGGTCAGGGGAGAGTGGTCAGTGTAAACGGTGAAGTGTCGCCCAAAGAGATATGGCTCTAGCTTCTTAAGGGCCCATACCATGGCCAGGCATTCCTTCTCGATGGCCGCGTAGCTTTGTTCCCGGGGTAGCAGCTTCTCACTCAGGTACACGATGGGGTGTCTCTCCCCCTTTTCATCCTCCTGCATTAACACCGCCCCCAGTCCCGTGTCTCAGGCATTGGTGAACACCATAAAGGGTTTGTCAAAATCTGGGTTTGCCAGAACTGGGCCGCTAACCAGAGCCTCCTTCAGAGCCCGGAAAGCCTCCTGGCACTGCTCAGTCCAGATCACCTTGTCTGGCTTCCCCTTTTTGCACAGTTCAGTGATGGGGCCGGCTATGGCACTAAAGTGGGGCACGAACCTTCGATAGTACCCCGCCATCCCAATAAAGGCCTGGACCTGCTTTTTGGTTTGGAGAGCAGGCCAGTCTCTGATCACCTCCACCTTGGCTGGTTCCGGCTTCAGGCAGCCGCTCCCCACCCGATGGCCCAGGTAAGATACTTCAGCCTTCCCCACCTTGCACTTCTCAGCCTTTATTGTTAAACCAGCCTTTCGGAGTCAGTCCAGGACTTGTTTAACCTGGGACATGTGGTCCTCCCAGGTCTGGCTGAAGACGCAGATGTTGTCAATATACGCCACAGCAAAACTCTCCATCCCCCTCAGTAGCTGATCCACCAGGCGCTGGAAGGTGGCCGGCGCTCCCTTGAGGCCGAAGGGCAGGGTCAGAAACTCATAGAGCCCCAGAGGGGTGATAAAGGCCGATTTCAGCCTGGCATCTGCGTCCAGCGGCACTTGCCAGTAGCCTTTGGTAAGATCCATAGTGGTAAGGTACCGAGCACCTCCCAGCTTGTCTAGAAGCTCGTCATGCCTGGGCATAGGGTAGGCATCAGATACGGTGATGGCATTGAGCTTTCGATAGGCCACACAGAACCGGATTGACCCATCCTTCTTGGGGACCAGCACCACTGGCGAGGCCCAAGGGCTGGAAGACGGCTGGATCACCCCCAAAGCCAGCATATCCCTGACCTCTCTTTCAAGATCCTGAGCAGTTTTACCAGGGACCCGAAAAGGGGAGCATCTTATAGGGGGATGTGACCCAGTCTCCACCCGGTGGACGGTCAAATTAGTGCATCCAGGCTGGTTGGAAAACAGCTGTCGGTATAGATGCAGCACCCCCCTGATCTCAGCGTGCTGGCCCGGGGTCAGCTGATCAGAGAGGGGAATCGCCTCCAGGGGGGAACCCGCTTTGGTCCCTGCCCCTCCCAATGTCCACACACGGACAACACCACATTCCCCCTGTCATAGTATGGTTTCATCATGCTCACATGGTACACCCGACGGTGATGTGCCCGGTTTGACAGCTCCACCACATAGTTTACCTCATTCAGTTGCTTGATAACCTTGAAGGGCCCTTCCCAGGCGGCCTGGAGTTTGTTTCTCCTCACGGGGATGAGAACCATCACCTGATCCCCGGTGGCGAAGGCACGGGCCCGTGCCGTGCGGTCATACCAGACCTTCTGCCTCCTCTGGGCTCGGGCCAGATTCTCCCTGGCCAGGCCCATGAGCTCGGCCAGTCTTTCCCGGAAGGTCAGGACATACTCCACCACTGACTCTCCCTCGGGAGCAGCCTTCCCCTCCCATTCGTCCCTCATCAGGTCTAGGGGCCCCCTTACCCACCTTCCATACAACAGTTCGAAAGGTGAAAACCTGGTAGATTCCTGGGGTACCTCCCTGTACGCAAACAGCAGGTGAGGTAAGTACTTGTCCCAATCCTGCAGGTGCTGGTTCATAAATGTTTTTAGCATCATCTTCAGCGTCCCGTTGAACCTTTCTACCAGCCCGTTGGACTGGGGGTGATACGCTGAGGCCCAGTTGTGCTGGACCCCACATTTCTGCCATAAGGACCGGAGCAGGGCCGACATGAAGTTGGACCCCTGGTCCGTTAAGACCTCCTTGGGGAACCCCACCCGGCTGAAAATTGTCAGCAGCGCATCTGCCACTGTGTCTGCTTCGATAGAGGACAAGGCCACCGCCTTGGGCTAGCGAGTGGCAAAATCCGCCACCACCAGGATGTATTTCTTCCCTGACCGGATCATCTTGCTGAGGGGTCCCACTATGTCCATGGCCACCTTCTGGAAAGGTTCTTCTATGATGGGTAAAGGCCTCAAAGCCGCTTTCCCCTTGTCCCGGGCCTTCTCCACCCTCTGGCAGGGGTCACAGGATTGGCAGTACTGTCAGACATGGGTAAAGACCCCAGGCCAGTAAAAGTTCTGTAGCAGCCTCTGCCTGGTGCACCGGATTCCCTGGTGCCCTGCGAGAGGGATGTCATGGGCCAGGTACAGCAGCTTGTGACGAAACTTCTGGGGAACCACCAGCTGCCTCCTGATCTCCCATGACTCTACTTCCCCTGGGGGAGCCCATTCTTGGTACAGGAACCCCTTCTCCCACAGGAACCTCTCCTTGCACCCTCTCCTCATGGTCTGTACCGCACTAAGGTCAGCCCGGTCCCTGTGCTTCCGCAAGGAGGGATCTTTCTGCAACTCGGCCTGGAACTCAGCAGCTGGGACAGGGATGGGGACCGGCTCTCTCTTGCTGGCTGGGTCTGAGGCCGCAGCCTCTCTGAACTGAGAAGTGCAAGGTGGGGATGGCTGAAGTATCTTACCTGGGCCATCGGGTGGGGAGCGGCTGCCTGAAGCCGGAACCAGCCAAGGTGGAGGTGATCAGAGACTGGCCTGCTCCCCAAACCCTCCCTGGGTTAGGGTCCTGCACCTCGGGTCGAGTACCTTCCCCATTGTCGGGGTGCAGTGCCCTTTGCCGACACTGACTACAAGTCACGACCAGGGCACTCTGGGTGTTACTAGGCCAGTCCTCGAGGTCCCCTCCCATTAACACGTCAGTGGGCAAATATCGGTGTACCCCCACATCCTTGGGGCCCTCCTTGGCCCCCCATTTCAGGCGTACCCTTGCCACAGACACCTTGAGTGGGGTCCCGCCCATGCCCATCAGGGTCAGGTAGGTGTCGGGCACCATCCGATCTGAGGCCACCACCTCGGGCCGGGCCAGCGTCACCTCTGCGCCTGTGTCCCAGTACCCAATGACCTTCCTCCCATCTACCTCCAGGGAAACAATGCACTCCTTCCGGAGGGGCAGCCCCGCGCCCATCCGGTAAACCAAAAACCCGGAGCCTGGAGCATCCACAGGTGGTATGTTGCCAACCCCCTTTCCTGGGAATGTAGCCCCTCCTCCGATTGGGTTTTTACCCAGTCCACCCTCTGTGGGTTGGGTCTGCTTGGTCTGTCCCTGAGCTTGGGGCACTGGGCCCGTATGTGACCTCGTTGGCCACAGCGATAGCAGCCCATGTCTTGTGGGTCCCCTTGAGTGGGTCGGATGGACCTGCAGCTGGATGTTCCCCTTATGGGAGGGTTCTCCATAGGACCCCGCTGGGAGGTCCCATGATGACTCTCTCTCTGCGTTGAGGCAGGCTTGCTCCTTCGAGACTCCTCCCTGCCATCCCCTGCCCGACTGTCCACAAATTGGTCGGCCAGCTGGCCTGCATGCTGTGGGTTCTCCGGCTTCTGGTCCATCAACCACAGCCTCAGGTCGGACGGGCACTGCTCGTACAGGTGCTCCAGTATGAATAGGTCAAGCAGGTCCTCTTTAGTTTGGGCCCCAGCTGTCCACTTGCGGGCATACCCCTGCGCCCGGTTGACCAGTTGTAGGTATGTGACCTCACAGGTTTTACGCTGGCTCCGGAACTTTTTCCGGTACATCTCAGGAGTCAGCCCAAACTCGCGGAGCAGGGCCTGTTTGAACAGTTCGTAGTCCCCTGCCTCCGCCCCTTTCAGTCGGCTGTACGCCTCCACGGCTGTGGAGTCTAGTAAGGGGGTGAGAACTGCAATCCTGTCTGCAGGGTCAACCCTGTGCAGCTCGCACGCATTCTCAAAGGCCATCAGGAAGGTATCTATGTCCTCCCCTTCCTTACGTTGGGGCAGCAAGTGCTTATCAAAGCTCTTTGTAGGCTTGGGTCCCCCCTCACTCACCGCAGCCGAGGCCTCACTTCTCCTCAGCTGGGCCAGGTCCAGCTCATGTTTACGCTGTTTCTCCTTCTCCTCCCGCTCATGTTTACGCTGGTTCTCCTCATGTTTACGCTGTTTCGCCTTCTCCTCCAGCTTTTGCCTCTTTAACTCGAGCTTCTCCCTTTCATATTCCAGCCGCATCCGCTCCACGGATGCCGAGCGTTGCCGGGAGGATCCCCTGCTGGCCGGGGGTGTCACGGTGCCCTCGGTATACACTGGGCTCCTCCCCGCCCTTCCCCTAGGCCTAGGAAGGGGGGGTCTCGGGAAGCCCTCGTCCGCCGGCTGACCACTCCCGGGGGGACAGACACTGGTGCCTGCGCTACATCTGCCCAGCTGCTTCCCTCAGAGACAGGGCTCCGTTCATTCGTGCGGTCTCCCTGCTCCAGCTGGGCAATCAGCTGGTCCTTGCTGAGCCTCCCTGGGTGCAGCCCCCTCTGCTTGCACAGCTCCAGCAGGTCACACTTGCGCCGCTTGGCATACATCTTCCTGCTGGACACTCACAGGCCGGGGTGCTCGCTGCTCCCCACGGTTTCCAGGGGGATCCCTAGTGCACCAGCCCTTCGTGAGGTCACCACCTCTCTGCCAGGGTCGAGCTGCAGACTCCTCCGCCCCTGGGACCGCTCACTGCAATCCCCCGGGGGACCCTTTACTGCAAAGTCCTTCTCACTGGGCACACACTCCCAGGGGTTAACCACCCCTTTGTTTTATGCTCCCCAGTCACTTACTGCAGGAAGCGCCGTCCACGGGGTGCAGTATCTCCCGCCGCTGCCACCAGTTGTCACGGAGTGTGGGGGAGTCCGGCCCTGCACCCCTCTTCCTGGGACCCACAGTGACTCTCAGCCAGCCAGTAAAACAGAAGGTTTATTGGACAACAGGAACACAGGTTACAGCAGGGCTTGCAGGCACAGTCAGGACCCCTCCACCGAGTCCTTCTGGGCTTTCAGGGTGCTTGGATCCTAGCTAGGATACCCTGAATTCCGCCCATACAGCCCCAAGCCCAAACTCCAACTGCTTCCCTCCTGCCACTCCCTTCCTTTGTCCCCTTCCCGGGCAAAGGTGTTAACGTTTCCCCTCCCTTACCTAGCTCAGGTTACAGGCCCTGGCATTGTCCATCCCCTAAAGTCCTCCCCTGCTCTCCCACTCCCCACACAGACAGTCCCTACTCCATCATACCCCTTCACCCTGATCCTCATCCCCAGCCAGATCCCTCGTCCTCTGCGTCCTGATCCTCATCCCCAGCCAGAGCCCTCATCCCCCTGCACCCTGATCCTCATCCCCAGACAGAGCCCTCATCCCTCTGCACCCTGATCCTCATCCCCAGCCAGAGCCCTCATCCCTCTGCACCCTAATCCTCATCTCCAGCCAGAGCCCTCATCCCTCTGCACCCTGATCCTCATCCCCAGCCAGAGCCCTCATCCCCCCACACCCTGATCCTCATCCCCAACCAGAGCCCTCATCCCCCTGCACCCTAATCCTCATCACAGCCAGAGCCCTCATCCCCCCACACCCTGATCCTCATCCCCAACCAGAGCCCTCATCCCTCTACACCCTGATCCTCATCCCCAGACAGAGCCCTCATCCCCCTGCACCCTGATCCTCATCCCCAGACAGAGCCCTCATCCCTCTGCACCCTAATCCTCATCCCCAGCCAGAGCCCTCATCCCTCTGCACCCGGATCATCATCCTCAGCCAGAGCCCTCATCACCCTGCACCCAGATCCTCATCCCCAGCCACAGCCCTCATCCCCCTGCACCTTAATCCTCTGCCCCAGCGAAAGCCCTCATCCCCCTGCACCCTGATCCTAATCCTCAGCCAGAGCCCTCATCCCCCTGCACCCTGATCCTCATCCCCAGCCAGAGCCCTCATCCCTCTGCACCCTAATCCTCATCCCCTGCCAGAGCCCTCATCCTCCTGCACTCTTATCCTCATCCACAGCCAGAGCCCTCATCCCCCTGCACCCTAATCCTCATCCCCAGCCAGAGCCCTCATCCCCCTGCACCCTAATCCTCATCCACAGCCAGAACCCTTATCCCTCTGCACCCTAATCCTCATTCCCAGCCACAGCCCTCATCCCTCTGCACCCTGATCCTCATCTATAGCCAGAGCCCTCATCCCCTTGCAACCTAATCCTCATCTCCAGCCAGAGCCCTCATCCCCCGCACCCTGATCCTCATCTCCAGCCAGAGCCCTCATCCCCCCGCACCCTGATCCCCATCCCCAGCCAGAGTCCTCATCCCCCTGCACCCTGATCCTCATCCCTAGCCAGAGCCCTCATCCTCCTGCACCCTAATCCTCATCCCCAGCCAGAGCCCTCATCCCCCTGCACCCTGATCCTCATCCCCAGCCAGAGCCCTCATCCCCCTGTACCTTGATCCTCATCCCCAGCCAGAGCCCTCATCCCCCTGCACCCTGATCCTCATCCCCAGCCAGATCCCTCATCCCCTGCACCCTGATCCTCATCCCCAGCCAGATCCCTCATCCCTCTGCACCCTCATCCTCATCCCCAGCCAGAGCCCCCATCCCCCTGCACCTTGATCCTCATCCCCAGCCAGAGCCTTCATCCCCCCGCACCCTGATCCTCTGTCCTAGCCAGAGCCCTCATCCCACTGCACCCTAGTCCTCATCACAGCCAGAGCCCTCATCCCCCCGCACCCTGATCCTCATCCCCAGCCAGAGCCCTCATCACCCTGCACCCTAATCCTCATCCCCAGCCAGAGCCCTCAGCCCCCTGCACCCTGATCCTCATCCCCAGCCAGAGCCCTCATCCCCCTGCACCCTGATCATCATCCCCAGCCAGAGCCCTCATCCCCCTGCACCCTGATCCTCATCCCCAGCCAGAGCCCTCATCCCCCTGCACCCTGATTCTCATCCCCAGCCAGAGCCCTCATCCTCCTCGCACCCTAATCCTCATCCCAGCCAGAGCCCTCATCCCTCTGCACCCTGATCCTCATCCCCAGCCAGAGCCCTCATCCCTCTGCACCCTGATCCTCATCTCCAGCCAGAGCCCTCATCGCTCTGCACCCAAATCCTCATCTCCAGCCAGAGCCCCCTCCCCGCAGCACGAATCCCATCATCCTCAGCCCCAATCCTCATTCCCCTTCAGCCTGATCCCCTGCTCCAGCCCTGAGCCCTCCCACATCATGAAACCCTCATCCTCAGCCCCAACCCTGATTCCCCTGCACCCTGATCCTCTGCCCCATCTCTGAGCTCCCCCACGTCATGAACCCCTCATCCTCATCCTCAGCCCCAACCCTCATTCCCCTGCAGCCTGATCTTCTGCCCCAGCGTGCACCCCCTTCCTACACCCCCAACCGCAGCCCAGAGCCTGCACCCAAACTCTGTCCCAAAGCCTGCACCCCTCACCCCCTCCTGCACACCCACCCCATGCCCTTGCCCAGAGCCTGCACCCAGCACCCAAACTCCCTCCCAGAGCCTGCACCCCTCACCCCTTCCTACACCCCCACCCCCACCCCAGAGCCTGAACCCAAACTCTGTCCTAAAGCCTGCACCCCTCATCCCCTCCTGCACACCCACCCCCTGCCCAGCCAGGAGCCTGCACCCAGCACCCAAACTCCATCCCAAAACCTGCACCCCTCTTGCACCCTAATCCCCAGCCCTGGACCTGCACCTCAGACCTCCCCCCTGAAACCCCGCCCAGAGTCTTAGGCAGGTGGAGGTGGAGTTTGAGGGGGCGGAGCTGGGGGGCGGGTTCTGGGCACCACCAAAATTTCTACAAACTTGCCTCCCATGAACAGGCCTATAGTTACTCAGATCACTTCTTTTCCCCTTTCTTAAAAATAGGAACTATGGCCTTGGCTACACTGGCGCTTTACAGCGCTGCAACTTTCTCGCTCAGGGGTGTGAAAAAAACACCCCCCTGAGCGCTGTAAAGCGCCAGTGTAAACAGTGCCACAGCGCTGGGAGCACGGCTCCCAGCGCTGCAAGCTAATCCCCACAGGGAGGTGGAGTACATGCAGCGCTGGGAGAGCCCTCTCCCAAGCCAAGCCCTTAGTTAGCAATTCTCCAGTCTTAGGGTACAACCCCTGAGTTTATTGATTCATTAAAATATCTTGCTAATGGGCTTGTAATTTCATGTGCTAGTTCCTTTAATATGTAAATGAATAGAGCTTTGAAATGCAAGTCTGCATTGTTAGAAGTATCTATTGGGTGTCCGGGAAGTGGGCGGGCAAAGCCCGCCCACTACCAAAGGATCCTCCCCCAGCCTAAGGGGAGGAACCACAGGGCCACAGAACCCACTGAGTTTGGGGGACAACTAAGAAAAGAACAGGGACAGGAGTGAGGTCAAAGGGTCAGAAGGAGGGAACCTAACGGGGACACCGAGCAGAGAACCCGGACAGCACCCACTGCTCCTCGAAGGCGTCAAGGGAGCCAGTGGACGCCGCCCAGAGGAACCCCGCCCAGATGCGTGATCGGACCATGGAGCGGAAGCAAGCCCCACAGTCACTGGAGTCTCCATCGGCCAACCTCCCCTCCCTGGTCGCGTGGATGGCCTGTTTCGCCAGGGCGAGGAGGAGATTGACCAGGAGGCATTGTTAGAAGTAGAAGGGTAGGTGTTTGCTTAGGTCTTGTGATGTAAGCAAACAAGTCTTGTCTATGGCTATAGTTTTGATTCAAAGATCAAAAAAGGAATATTAACATTTAGGAAGATACTTAAGTGAAATCGTATTATTGTCTATATGTCTCTTTGAAGGTTGTGGTAACCTGTATCTGAACTGTTTAATGGATAAATTACCCTGTGCTAATTGCCAGGATGTTTAGGAGAGGGAGAGTTAAGCCTATTGCTTTCTCAGGCCAAAAGGCTGCTGGAAATATATAAGAACCCTGGGACACAATCCTGCTTCATCTCAGATCTGCTTTGGGTTTCAAGAGGGGGAAACCTTAAGCCATAAGGATTGAGCTCTCCAATCACTGACTGGAGTCACCCTGAGCATGGACATTGGACTATAACCTATGCACTATTTCTAAAAGGACTTTTGGCAACTACAAGCTAATCTCTGGTATGTATCTGAACCTCAAGAGTTGAATTCAAGTCTGTATGCATATTGATCTTTTAACCAACACTCTCTCTCTTTTCTTTTTAAATAAATTTTAGTTTAGTTAATAAGAATTGGTTTTGTCTGCCCCGTTTTGTTTGCAGTTCACCCTAACTGAGTGACCTCAACTGGCTCACATGGGCAGCCCCATCACAGGGGGACAAAGCTGAAGGGCAGGGGGCCTTACCTGAGTCCTGCTGCCAAGGGTTGAAGCCCTTGGGCTTTGGCCCCAGGCATTGCGGCTCAGGCTTTGGCTTCAGCCCCAGGCCTCGAAACGTCTAAGCCAGCCCTGGTGACCCCATTAAAATGGGGTCATGACCCACATTAGGGTCCAGACTCAAAGTTTGAGAACTGTTGATCTAGTGTGAAATCCTAGCCCCACTGAAGTCAGTGGCAGCTTTGCCATTTCACATCTAGTATTTATGTCTAGTTTCTCATAGACTCATAGACTCTAGGACTGGAAGGGACCGCGAGAGGTCATCGAGTCCAGTCCCCTGCCCTCATGGCAGGACCAAATACTGTCTAGACCATCCTTAATAGACATTTATCTAACCTACTCTTAAATATCTCCAGAGATGGAGATTCCACAACTTCCCTAGGCAATCTACTCCAGTGTTTAACTATCCTGACAGTTAGGAACTTTTTCCTAATGTCCAACCTAAATCTCCCTTGCTGCAGTTTAAGTCCATTGCTTCTTGTTCTATCATTGGAGGCTAAGGTGAACAAGTTTTCTCCCTCCTCCTGATGACACCCTTTTAGATACCTGAAAACTGCTATCATGTCCCCTCTCAGTCTTCTCTTTTCCAAACTAAACAAACCCAATTCCTTCAGCCTTCCTTCATAGGTCATGTTCTCAAGACCTTTAATCATTCTTGTTGCTCTTCTCTGGACCCTCTCCAATTTCTCCACATCTTTCTTGAAATGCGGTGCCCAGAACTGGACACAATACTCGAGTTGAGGCCTAACCAGCGCAGAGTAAAGCGGAAGAATGACTTCTCGTGTCTTGTTTACAACACACCTGTTAATGCATTCCAGAATCACGTTTGCTTTTTTTGCAACAGTATCACACTGTTGACTCATATTAAGCTTGTGGTCTACTATGACCCCTAGATCTCTTTCTGCCATACTCCTTCCTAGACAGTCGCTTCCCATTCTGTATGTGTGAAACTGATTGTTCCTTCCTAGGTGGAGCACTTTGCATTTATCTTTATTGAACTTCATCCTGTTTACCTCAGACCATTTCTCCAATTTGTCCAGATCATTTTGAATTTTGACCCTGTCCTCCAAAGCAGTTGCAATCCCTCCCAGTTTGGTATCGTCCGCAAACTTAATAAGCGTACTTTATATGCCAACATCTAAATCATTGATGAAGATATTGAACAGAACCGGTCCCAAAACAGACCCCTGCGGAACCCCACTTGTTATACCTTTCATTTTAATATGTCCCAAGTTGATGGGATTTCTTCCACTTCCTTTGCTGACACTTTCACAGTCTGATCCATTTTGTTATCCAGAAGTTTTTTCTTAATAGTCATCACAAATTTTCCCATTTTAAATTTCACCCCATTATTTCTTGTTCTTGAATGATCCTAAATCAAGAGTTCTCAGATATTTTCATAGAGATGTGGATTATATCTTAACAGAGAGATGCTTTATGTACACTTCAGTCACAGAACTTCCCTGTAGTAACTGCAATTGGTGATATGAAAAAGTAATATTGGGAAATAAATAATCTGAACCCTCAATTTCATATTGCTACACATTATTACCCCAGGCTGCTTTTTTGTATTATTTGTTTTTCCTTTTCTCTTTTTTCAGGCACACATCTCCTTCTCCTAACTGGATTTCTGCAAGTGAAGAACATAACTTTTTATTTTTGAATGCTAAACTCCACTTGCCACTGTCTGTCCCATCTCTTCAGTGCTGTGCAGTCCTCAGATGTGTCCTCTGTTTCTCCAGTTTTAGTTTTTCTATCATAGCTTCATGTCCTTTACGTTTTTGTTTTATTTTATGGATTGTCACTTATACTTCACTTGAATTATGTATTAAACTTTAGTGTCCTCAACAGAAGTTTTCTAATTGTATGAGGAAATATTATGATGGTTTCAGAAGTTAAATTTTGTAGTCCCTGATAACTGAGGGTTTGAGCAGCGATCGATCCAGTGGGGGTCGATTTATTGCGTCTAGTATAGACGCGACAAATTGACCACCGAGCGCTCTCCTGTCGACTCCGGTACTCCACCAGAACAAGAAGCGCAAACGGAGTCAACGGGAGAGCAGCAGCTGTTGACTTACTGCAGTGAAGACACCGCGGTAAGTAGAGCTAAGTACGTCGACATCAGCTATGCTATTCACGTAGCTGAAGTTGCGTATCTTAGATCGACCCCGCGTGGTAGTGTAGATTAGCCCTGAGTGTAGTTTTTTCTAGAGAGAGTTTCCTGACTTTGTGCTGCGTGTTATTCACTCCAAAGCTGAAGCACTTACATATTCTCAAACAAAAGGGTTAAGATTGAAACTGCATTACAACTAAGTCCAGTAGCATCCAAAACTTGTGTACTTTCTCTACAAAACTTCTACACCTAAAAATACCAACCAAAAATGATAGAAAACCAGGAAATGAACAGGACCCACATTTTCTCCCATCCTCCTCCTCTGAACCACACCTCATAACACAAGGTGAACTGAATGACCTTGTCAGGGATTTGGAACTACCTAAGAGTAAGGCAGAGCTGTTGGACTCCAGACTACAGCAGTGGAATCTCCTGGCAGGCTATCAGGGCAAATAGAGCCCATCAATGCTTGCAGACTATTGCTGGACAGTGACAAGAGATGCTCCATTTAATGAATACAAGAGACAAGCCAAGAAGCGCCGAGTAGACACTGAATAGGACTAAACTATGTACATAATAGTTTTTTGCCTTTTGTTTCATAATAAATTTTATTTATATAATCCTTTTGCTGATTTTTAAAGTGTTACATAAACAGGACAGGTGAAATATTATCATGTAAAGCAACCATAAACACATGAAAAGACCTAGGTTTACAATTTATGATTAAAACTCTACTATCTACACAATATACATAGACATAAAATGTAAAAACTTAAATATCTTAGAAACAGTAGCCAATCAGTTGTTTTAATTGTCATATTTGAATTCAGCACCTCAAAATACATAATGAATATCACATTTTATCTCTGAAGCAGACGACTTCTCAAAAATTGTAGACCAGAGTTATTATTGCTTCCATGATCACACAATTCCCATTAGTGTTTACTTCATTAAAAACATTAAAGAGGTCTCTATCCATATCCAAATCAGATCCCGGCGGTCTGTAGCACACCCCAAGCACTATCTCAGAGGAGGCTCTAGCAGCTTTCTTCCCCAATGTGATTTTTGCCCAGACAGACTCTGTCTTCTCCATTTCATTCTTTCTTATTTCTTTACAGTTAACCTCATCATTGATATACAATGCTTCTCCACCATCTTTGCCTGTATTTCTGTCTTCCCTAAACAGCACATAGCCTTCAATACCTGTACTCCAGTCATGACTACTATTTCACCACGTTTCTGTTATCGTTAGGGCCGGCTCTAAGTTTTTTGCCGCCTCAAGCAAAAATTTTGTTGGCTGCCCACAACCCCAGCCCTGGGCTCTCCACCCCCCACCAGTGCCCTCCCCCACCCGCACCCCCTGCTGCCCCAGCCCTGGGCTCTCTCTTCCCCCACATCCGCACACCCTGCTACCCCAGCCCTGGGCTCTCCACCCCCAAAGTGACCTCCTTGTTTACCACAGCAATCCCTGTTTACACTTGCAGTGGGGATCAAACTGTTTCTCCTATTTTTATTTCACTTTTGTATAAATCTCGCCCTCCGCCCGTCCCCTGCAACCCCGTCTTTAGTGCTCCAAATGCACATGGAAGGCATAGAGACTAACCCTCAAACCTTGAAAGGGATGGGGATCTAGTAAAGAGGGTTCGGGCAGAGGAGAGGGTGTGGGGTGCTTGGGGGCTCTACACTGGCCGAGAAGCGGGGTGTGATGTGCTCGCGGAGGAGGGTGGGGGAGGAGATGTGCAGGGGAAGGGGGAGGTGCAGGAGGAGAGGCTGGGGGAGGGTACAAGGGGAGAGGTGCGGGTGAAGTGGGAGGTGTGGGAAAATCAGGGTGTAATGTGCTCACGGAGGAGGGGGAGGAGGAGAGGGGGTATCAGGAGGGTTGCAGGAGAAGAGGTGCAGGGGAAGGGGGAGGTGCAGGAGGAGAGGCTGGAGGAGGGTGCAAGGGGAGAGGTGCAGGTGAAGGGAGAGTACAAGGGGAAGGGGTTCGGTGAAGGAGCGATGGGGGGAGGTACAAGTGGAGGGGCTGTGAGTGGGATGGGGAGGTGCAAGGACTGAGAGGGGCAGGCACTGACAGCTGCTTCCCCAGCCCCGTGCAGGTAGAGCCGAAAGGACGGACACTGACCCCCCAGGTGCCCGAGCTGCAGAGGTTCCCCGGTGGGGCAGTATCCCCAGCTGCCCTGCTCAGAGCCGGGCTCTGCCTCGCCCCTCCCCGGCACTGTGGGGGCCTGGGACAAGCAGCACAGGGCTGAGGTGGAGAAGCTGGGCAGCAGGCTGGGTCTGGGGGCAGGAGGGGGCAGCTCGGGCTGCCCAGCCACTAGCCCTGTTAGTGCGCGAGCTGGGATCCGCGCCCCTTGCCCAGCCCGGCAGCGCTCTGCACAGCCCACTCGGGTGGGGAAACGCTGTGCCACCCTGGGGAGACAGCAGTGGTGGCAGCAGGACCCCTCCTCCGTCCCTGCATCCCAGGTCCCTCTTCCCTCCCTCCCCAGCTCCTCACACACTCCGGGAGCCCCTCTTGCTGCTGCAGCCTGGACTTGGCTCGAGGGGACGATGCTCTGGCTCTCCTGCAGCAGGGCTCTGGCCAGGGCCAGCTCATGGCTTTCTCCCGCCCCAAGCAAAAAAAAAAAAAAAAAAAGGAGGCCAGAGTGGTGCCCCTTGGAAAGTGCCACCCCAAGCACATGCTTGAAGTGCTGGTGCCTAGAGCTGGCCCTGGTTATCCCTATAATATCTGGTTTCATTTCCTGCACCAGTAACTTTAATTCCTCTATTTTGTTACCTAGGCTCCTCGCATTGGTGTACAAACATCTTAATTTTTGCTGTTTGGCTTTGCTCACATTCTTTACTCGATTAGGCCCAGTCATTCTACCACCAGTATCACCTATTAGACTGGTATCTACACAACCCTTCCTCCTTATGTCCATTCTCCTACCCACGGCTGTATCCCTTCTTACTTTGTTTACTTCCCTCTCAATGTTAAAATCCAGCGTGGAGATTACCTGGACATCTCCCAACCATCTTCCCCCAATTCCTAGTTTAAAGTTCTCTTAACCGGTTGTGCCAGCCTCCATCCTAGAAATCTATTTCATAGATCATAGAATCATAGATTATCAGGATTGGAAGGGACCTCAGGAGGTCATCTAGTCCAATCCCCTGCTCAAAGCAGGACCAATCCACCAATTTCCCTCCCTACTCAGGCGAAGTTCATCCTGAGAGAACAGTCCTCTGTCCGTGAATGCCTCTCAGTGGCCATACATCCCAAAGCCCTCCTTATAGCACCACTGCCTGAGCCATCTGTTGATTGTCATAATCTTGTCACACCTTTGTTGCCCTTCTCTAGGAAGAGGCAGAATCCCACTAAAGATCACCTGAGCTTCGATTTTCTTAAGCATCTTTTCCAGCCTGGCATAGTCTTCCTTGATATGTTCCAGCGAGAATCTAGCCGTATCATTCGTTCCCACATGAAGGACAATCAGCAGATTCCTTACCTCTCCTGTTAGGATCCTCTTCAGCCTCAGGTCCACATCCTGGCAGACTGCCCACCCTTCTGTTCTCTGGATCAGCTCTGGTTACAGGCCTGTCTATTCTTCTCAGTAAGGAATCCCCAGTCATGTAGACCTGCCTTTTCCTGCTGATGGTGCGATTCTCTGGTCTATCCTCTGTTCTCTATGGCTAAGTCCTCTCAATTCCTATTCTCCCTTGCAATCCCCCACAACCCATCCCGTATCCTTCTGGACAGGGCCGGCTTTAGGTCGATTTGCCCGATTCCTCCGAATCGGGCTCTGCGCCTGAAGGGGCCCGCACTCGCTGTCTCCCAGAAGCAAAGTTCTGCGTCTCCCAGAAGCAGCAGCTGTTGCTGCTAGGCAATGAGAGACGCTGGCCGGCAGAGGGCTGAGGCTGAGGCAGACGGGGCTGTTGCAGGTCAGGAGGGGGAAGGGTGGGGGGGAGAAGGCACACGTGCTTTGCAGCCCAGCTGCTGGGGCTTCCAACGGTGAGTGTTTGACCCTGTGATTCCCTGAAGGTTTGTAATATTGGGTTGGTTTTGTGGTTTTCATGGTGTTGCTGTTTGAGGGTGAGTTTGTGCCTGCCTGTATCTGTTTTGAAACTAAAGTCGGGATCATGTCATGGAACCCAGGAAAAAAGCCTGGAGCTGGTACTTAGTGCTGTGAACTCCAGGTGAGAGAGAGAGGGAGGTTTGGAGGAGGAAATCAAATATAGCAAGAGAGGAGAATGCGAAAGGTCTGCAACATGGCACGGCAGGCTGAGACTTTTATCTCCACCCCACCCCACCACAGAAGGGGAAACTGAGGCACAGTGTGATCTGATTCCCTCTCCAAACTATTTTGCAAAGGAAGGGGACTAGGGCTCCTATCCAAACCAGTTCCCTTCCCATCAACTCTGCTTTCCCTGCTGAAGACCGCTGTAGGGGCTGAATATTTCCATTAAACTATGGCTCCTTCATTTGCCCTGCAACAATAAAATAGACCGGCTTTTGGGGGCGGGGGTGAATAGCCCCATCCAAAGCTGTGTAGATATTAAGATTTTTTTGAGGAGGGGCATGATAATATTCTAGATCAATCAAATGCCCAGCTCAGCTTTCTAGCCATCCAGCAGCTCTAGGGCAGGGAAGGAAGGTGGTCTTGGTGCAGAGTGGTCCCAAAACAGGGGTGAATGTAGCCGGAGGTTGTGGGGGTCCACTTGAAATCCCACCTAATGCAGCCACACAGAATCACTGGCAGCGCTGGGAGAGACCAGGAGTGGAAGCAGGTGGCCTGGGGGTGAGGGGACATTGCCCTCAGTCCTGGGCTCTGGGATGGACTAGGCTGGGTGGTGGGTACAGTCTAGTCTTCCAGCCTGTTGCTCTAACTGGAGTTTGTGGTTTTCATCTGGCTCCACTGAAAAGATCAAACAAGCCCAGTAGAAAAGGGGAGTGAGAGAGGCAGGAAGGAGTTTGTAAGGGGTTTAAGTGACCCATCAGCGAAAGAGTAAAACCAGAGTTTGACTGGGTTTCCCCCCAGCCACCACTCCTGCAAACACTGAGGAAGGGGCAGCTCCATCCCCCACTGAGGCTATGGTGAGGGGCATCAGGGGAGGAAGGAAGCCACATGGCAGTCCCTTCCACCCAGCACCCCTCTCCATCCCCCAAACTCTGTACCAAAGCCTGCACCCACCCCTCCACACTCCCTCCCAGAGCCTGCACCCCTCCACCCTTCCTGCACCCCACCCCGTGCCCCAGCCCGGAGCCTGCACCCAGCACCCAAATTCCATCCCACTCAGCCCTGGGCAAAGCTCCTTGGTCTGGCTCCCAGCCCCTCTCCAAGGGTTGCAGCTGTCTGGAGGTGCCTGCCTGCCACACCTTCCTCAGTCACACTTCATTCATTCAATAGGGCAATTGATTACAAAGTGGAGGAAAGATCTTATTCTACTTCTAGCAAAAAGACATTTTTCTTTTACCTTATATACTACCTTAGGGGCCCGCTATAACATATTACCAAGGTTCAATACAAAGTCATGTAAAAGTTATACAAAAATGCATAATGCAGAGATTTATCTACAACTGCATTTGACTGCTGTGTGCAGTAATGTAGTGACCCCTGGGTCTCTGAATGAGGCTATATACTCGGGGAAGGGGGGGCAGGGTGCAGCGGCGAGTCGGGGGTGAGCGGGTGGGCAAGCGGCAGGTGGGCAAAGAGGCAAGCAGTGAGCCAGCAGGGGTTCTAGGGGCAGGCATGGGGGTTTCTGGCAGGGGAGGGAGAAAGTGAAAGGAGGCAAGTGGTGGGTGGGGGACTGACTAGGAGAAACGCAGCAAGTCAGTGGGGGACTAGGGGGTGAAGAGGGGTGTGATGATGGGGCCGAGCAGGGAGGGGGTGGGTCCTATTTTACTGCTGTGATCTGGTCACCCTGTGTGTGCCAGGTTTCAGAGTAGCAGCCGTGTTAGTCTGTATCTGCAAAAAGAACAGGAGTAATTGTGGCACCTTAGAGACTAACAATTTTTTTTCAACATAAGCTTTAATGGGCTACAGCTTACTTCTTCGGATGAATAGAATGGAATACTTCTCTTTGTCTATGTGTGCCGTTTCTCTTCCCCACCCCCCACCTTCCTCTTTGGCCCACAGCTGCTTCGACAGGGTGGCGCTGAGGAAGAAGGGTTTGTTTCTGCGAGGCGGATGGTGCTGGGGGGAAGGAGGGGGCATAAAATAAACATTATTGAAGAAAATCAGTTGTACAACTATCAAAACAAATTATTTTCCTAATATGAAAGTGAAAATCTATAATTAATATTCTTTTAGAATGCGGTGACTTCTATCAATATGGGCAAGAGATCAAGAGATATTGGTAGAAAGTACCCAAGTGGGAGTAAGAAAAGAGCCATATACAATATGATGTAATGTATGTAATATTTAATTTTGTTATTATGTATACAGTCATGGAAAGTAAATAATACATGGAAGAAATGAAAGGTGTTTGGTTTTATTTTTGTAGTCATCCCTGCTGGGGCCCCGTCGAAACTGTTCGAATTGGGCCCTGCACTTGCTAAAGCCGGCCCTGCTTCTGGGGCTCATATTTGGTGTTATCTCCATCTCCCTCTTCCTATAGGACTAGCTGCTCTTCTCTTTTTCCTTGTTGTCTCACCTTAGCGACCACCTGCTGTGCCCCTTCTTCATTTTCCAACTCTGCAAACCTGTTCCTGAGCTCTATTTCTCCTTCACTGGCCCGTCTTTTCCTCTGCTTGGTTCTTAGTCACATGCTTCCACTATCCACTTTCCTCACCCAGCAGTCTCCTCTCAGAATTCTTTGGTCCCGCTTCCATCTGCAAGTCTGAGCTTATCCCTTCAGCCTCCTCATGTCTTTGCTCCATCATCAGCTCAGACCCCCTTCTAAACTCGACTAGAGTTTCCACCTGCATCTCCAGCCCTCGGATCTTTTCTTCCATCAGCTCTATCAGGCAGCACTTCATGCAGACAAAACTCTTTTCAGGTACCCCCTCCAGGATCATGTACATGCCACAGCTTCCACATCCAGTCATCCTCATTGTGTCTTCTACTTCTTGGGTCACTACAACTGCTGCCTCTGTTTCTGTCATAGGCTTCCCACCTAAATCCTGTAAATCCGGGAAACACAAACCAACCCAAAACACCACCTCCCACAGCAAAACAAACCCCCAACAAGCACCAAACACGCTAGCACACCACACACTCCCTTCAGTAGCCTGTGTGTTCCTCTGCCTGCCTCTCTTCGTCTTCCCCCAAACTCACCCTGTAAACTCCCACTCAAACTCCCCTGTTTACAGCTCTGTTTGCTGGCTCCTGTGCCACTGCTGCTGTCTGTGCCACTGAATGACTGGCTGGCTACCACAGGAGTCTGTAAATCACTTGTATTACTGGAAGCCAGTTGCACATTTAATTATGGAGCAGCTAATTATGTTCCATGATACTTTAAAACATGCCAGTACATTAGCACATTTGAGCAGAGCACTTTTGGTGCATTACATTGGCTTTGCAGGCCACAAACTCCATGGGCCTTTTCTTTGACAGGTTTCTGCAGCACTTCATAAGTAGGCTACAGGTTCATCTTGTGTCAGAGCACATGTGCTCACATCTATGTATATGCGTGTGTGTGTCTGTCGGGGTGCTTTCATGCTCTATGGCAATGGTCCTCAACCTATTTATCATTGTGGGCAGCATACCTGTATGGCCCCAAGAATGTCACATGGGCTGCAACTGTGTGCTGATTGGGCCACAAACGCAGGCTGAGAACCACTGCTCTGTGGGATATTCTGCAATCTCTGTTTATTTGTCCAGTAGTAAAGAGAACAGGAGTCCCAGCAGTTTCATGGCTTCAGAGTTAAGCTAGTGACCCTCTATTCTCAGGACACTCAGTCACTTCACAGTTTTATGGTTGAGAGGCTCATCTTTGACCAGCCGTGTGCTTTTGCTACATTTCTTCTCAAACAGAACTATCTCCCACCTCTCAGGAGAGAGCACTACACAGCAAGTTTGGCACATCAGTGATGGTGCCAGTTCAGTGCTTTCCACTCAACAGAGCTGCTATTTGTACACGCATGAAATCTGCTGACTTTCATGACAACATGAATTTGTACTGCCATTAGCCCTGCAGAGCCACCTCAGGTAAGAAGGAAGGATCTGGGTTCTATTGCTTCTTGTGCATCATCAATACAGTTGTTTCCTAAATTCTAGTCACACACTGGGGTTACACAGGTGTCACTGAGGGCATAATCTAAACACTGGGGTTGCACAGATGTCACGAAGAGCCTGATTTGACCAGCTGAACTCTTATTCTTGGCTATGATGCATGGAGAGAAAGGGACCAAACTTGACTCTCAGATCTGAAGGGCAGTTGGCAGGCCAGGCAGTTAGAGAAAATGAGTGATATCTTCACCCCATTTCCAGCCCTTTTACACCACGTAATAGGCCAGAGATGCATAAAGGATCCTTAAAAGACCTGTTTCCAGTTGCAGGAGGATTCTCTTGCTACAGGAATTGTAGAGATAGACAGAGGTGGCCCCCCACTGCAAGTCCTAGTCTAGGGGTTGTGTCAGGGACAGTTGATATGGGGCTACAGCATGTAGCAGTGCTGAGATTTGGGATAGTGCTGGAACTGGACAATCTAGGTGGGCTACCATAACTTAGGGTGCATAAGTGATTTAAAGTCTCCCTCGCCATGGGCCATAGTGTGGCCTACACACTGAATCTCATCCAGCATCATTTTAGCTTTGAACTCAGCACAGTTGATCCGAAATAATTGCCAAATGATAGTCATGGGACTCCACAATGCCATGTTTGCAGATCCACCTTTAAACAACTATCAGTTATGTACTTTGGCTTTTTAGTGTTGCCTCTAATTTTGCTAGCAGGATACTCCCTTGGAGACTTCTCCACCACTTCTTTAAACTAGAGCCCGTTTTTATCTATGGGCCAAATACAGGCCTGGAGTAAGCTGGTGCAACTCTGTTGATGTCACTGGCTTTGTACATTCTTACACCATTCTGAGTCTGGGCGTGTGTTTGCTATCACATGCTATCTACACATATCTGTTTTCCACAGGTGGGACAGAAGTTTGGCAAGTCTCTGGGGAAGGGCGTAGGCAAGCTTTGAAGCTGCAATAGAACTCAAGAGCAATTTGATGCTGTCAACCCAATGTCAGATTATCCAGTTCAGTAATAACTCTTGTCCTAATCAAGCGATACGTGACTAAGGCAAAAATCCTGTGTCTCTTTTACCAGAACTGTCCACTAGATGGTAGCGTTGATCAGTAAAAGAGCAATGGGGAGTGGAAAAAGCTAAAGCAACAAACAGGTCACCATGTGATAGTGCCATCTAGACAGATCTTTCTGATCAGTTTTCAGCAAGGAGAAGTGCCGTGACACCCTACAAATGTTAGATGGGATCTGCAGATAGTGCCCTTCTAAATGTGGATCTGACATTGCACAGTAGAGACAATCAGAGGTTTCCCTCTGTATTGTAGAGGTTGTGAAGCTGTGACCCTTGCTTGCAGGTCCTGTTCCTTTCAGTGAGGTCTCTTCATCTGCAAGGCTCCTTCTACCTATTTTTTTTCTTTCTCCATGGAGAGAAAGAATCTGCTCTCTCCCGTTGCTGGTGCAGTCAAGAAGGAGGCAGGGAATGAGGCTGCCAGAGAGTGCCAGAGAGACCAAAAATGGTAGCAGATAGGAGGTAGGAGAACATCTATAACCTGACGGGAGGGTAAGATGAGGGGGCTGGGAATAGAGCAGAGTAGTACAATACAAAAGGAGGGATAGGAGGAAAAATTGCTGTTATAGTTCTGAAGGCAGCATGGGCCCATGACTAGTCCTCAGGAGGGCTGGGTTCTAGACCTAGACAAATTAGAGGATTGGGCCAAAAGAAATCTGATGAGCTTCAACAAGGACAAGTGCAGAGTCCTGCACTTAGGACTGAAGACTCCCATGCACTGCTACAGGCTAGGGACCCACTGGCTAAGCAGCAGTTCTGCAGAAAAGGACCTGGGGATTACAGTGAACGAGAAGCTGGATATGAGTCAGCAGTGTCCCCTTGTTGCCAAGAAGGCTAACGGCATATTGGGCTGTATTAGTAGGAGCATTGCCAGCAGATCAAGGGACGTGATGCAAAGGAAAGATAGGAACAATAGTAAAGGCCAATATGGCTCCATCAAGAGCTCTTTAATGATCTGCAAATAAAAAAATGGAATCCTACAAAAAGTGGAGAAAAAGGACAGATTGTTAAGGATGAATAGCACAAGCATGCAGGGACAAAATCAGAAAGGCTGAGGGATAAAATGAGTTACACCTAGCAAGGGATAAAAAAGGCAATATGAAGAGGCTTTCTAAATGCATAAGGAGCAAGAGAAAGATAAAGGAAAGTGTAGGTCCACTGCTAGTGGTCAAGGAGAGCTAATAATGGACCACATCTAGAAGGCTGAGGTGTTTAATGTCTATTTTGTGTATATCTTCACTAAAATGGTAAATTGTGAGCAGACACCTAACACAATTAATTTTAATAAAAAGGGTGGGTAGGAGCACCAGCCAAAATAGGGAAAGGGTAGGTTAAAGAATATTTAGATAAATTAGAGAGATGAAGTGGGGAAGGAATATCTTTTATTGGACCAACTTCTGCTGGTGAGAGGGGCAAGCTTTCGGCCACACACATCTCTTCATCAGGTCTGGGAAAGGAACTTCCAGCTTCAGAGCAAAATGCAATGTGGGACAGATTGTTTAGCAATCTCTCACCAACAGAAGTTGGTCCAATAAAAGATATTACCTCGCCCACTTTGTCTCTCTAATATCCTAGGACCAACACAGCTACAACTGCACTGCATGGATAACTTGGACATATTCAAGTCAATAAGGCTAGGGTATTTAAGGAACTAGCTGAAGCAATCTCAGACTCATTAGTGAATTCATGGAGGACGGTGAGGTCCCAAAGAACTAGAGAAGGGCAAACATAGTACCAATCATTAAAAGGGGGAACAAAGAGGACCCAGGAACTATATAGACCAGTTAGGCTAACTTTGCTATCTGGAAAGATACTGGAACAAGTTATTAATCAATTTGTAAGCACCTAGAGGATAACAGGCTTATTAGGAATAGCTGACATGGATTTTTCAAGAACAAATCATGCCAAATCATCCTAATTTCCTTTTTTGACAGTGTTACTGGCCTACTGGATAGGAAGGAATCAATAGATGTGATAGATGTTGATTTTAGTAAGGCTTTTGACACAATCCTACATGACATTCTTATGAGCAAACTGGGGAAATGTGATCTAAATGAAATTACAATAAAGTGGGTACAAAATTGGTTGAAAGACCGTACTGACAGAACAGTTATCAGTGGTTCACCATCAGACTGGGAGGGCACATCTAGTGGTTTCCCACAAGCATCTGGCCTGGGTCTAGTATCATTCAATATTTTCATTAATGACTTGGATAATGGAGTGCTTATAAAAGCACATCAGTCTTCTTGATGTCGTCCATTATTAGCTTTCTTTCCCCACATATGCTTATGAAATGTGTTGAAGACTCCAAGCTAGGAGGGGTTGCAGGCACTTTGCAGGCCAAGATTAAAACTGAAAATGCTCTTCACAAATCAGAGAAATGGTCTGAACTCAACAAGATGAAATTCAATAAAGACAAGTGCAAAGTACTACACTTATGAAGGCAAAATCAAATGCACAGTTACAAAATGGAAGATAACTGGCTACGTGTTAGTAGTGCTGAAAAGGATCCGGGGGTTACAGTGGATCACAAATATGAATCCAAAAAGTGAGGAGTTACAAAAAAGGCTGATATCATTCAGGGGTGTGTTAACAGGAGTGCCCTATGAAAGACACCGGAGGCAATTGTCCCACTCTACTTGACAATGCCAAGGCCTCATTTGTAGTATTATGTCCAGTTCTGGGTGACAAACTCTAAGGAAGATGCGAACAAATTGGAAAAAAAAGTCCACAGATAATCTACAAAAATTAGAAAGGGTTTAGAAAAGCTGACTTCTGAGGAAAGTTTTAAAAAACTGGGCAGGTTTAGTCTTGAGAAAAGTTGCCTGGGATGGACAGATAAGATGTCTCCAGATATGTTAAGGACTGTCATAAAGAGAATGGTGATCAATTGTTCTCCGTTTCCACTAAAGGGAGCACAAGAAGTAATGGGCTTAATCTGAAGCAAGGGATATTTAGGTTAGATATTAGAAAAGACTTTCTGATGTAAGGGTAGTCAAAATCTGGAACAGGCTTCCAAGGGGGGTTGTGGAATCCCCATCTGTAGTAGAGCGCGGCCGGGACTCGACCCTCCTTGAGGGGGGAGTGTAGCCACACCAGCTCGCCTCACTCCTTCTGCCTCGGGCCCGTCCCTTGCTGCGGGGTTGAGCACGAGAGACCAGTATATAAGTACGCTCCGGCCCTTGGGCGGGGCGGGCAACACACACAGTCTATGCTCAGGCCTTTCAGCAGGAGCTGAGCAACAAGGTAACAGTATATATATAAGCCCAGGCCCTTAGGCAGGACAGGGCAGCACACAGTCTATGCTCAGGCCTTTCAGCAGGGACTGAGCAACAAGAGAGCTGAGACGGCCTCCTCAGGTCAGGAGAGGGGGAGTTTGCCACCCAAGAAGTGGGTGGCAGGGGGGGCGCAGGCCCTCCCACTCCACTGCATCCCAGCCCGGGGCCCTAGCAGCTGTTAACGCTGCTGACAGTCAGTGGGGGATCCTGACCGAAACACACTGACATCGGCTCAGGTCAGCCTGCAGCCTGACTGGGGTCGGCTGCCCCCGGGCCACTTCCAACCTCCCCCTCACTGGGTACCTGCCCTCTGCCAGCATCGTCCGGGGAGTCCCACATCATGGGTTCCTCAGGGTGTCCAGCGTCGGGAGGTCCAGTCCACTCCTTGGGGTACCGGGCACCGGGAGGTCCAACCCACTCCTCGGGGTACCGGGCGTTGGGAGGTCCAGTCCACTCCTCGGGGTATCGGGTGTCGGGAGGTCTGATCCACTCCTCGGGGTACCGGGCATCGGGAGGTCCAGTCCACTCCTTGGGGTACTGGGGTTCGGGAGGTCCAACCCACTCCTCGGGGTACCGGGTGTCGGGAGGTCCAACCCACTCCTCGGGGTACCGGGCGTCGGGAGGTCTGATCCACTCCTCGGGGTACCGGGCATCAGGAGGTCCAGTCCACTCCTTGGGGTACTGGGGTTCGGGAGGTCCAACCCACTCCTCGGGGTACCGGGCGTCGGGAGGTCCAGTCCACTCCTCGGGGTACCGGGAGGTCCAGGCAGCTCCTCGGGGTACCGGGCATCGGGAGGTCCAACCCACTCCTCAGGGTATCGGGTGTCGGGAGGTCCAGGCAGCTCCTCCACAGGCCGAGCGTCGGACCGCTCAGTCGGCTCCTCTGAGTGCCAGCCCCGGGGGAGGTCAGGCCAGTACCCCTCTGGGTACCGGGCACGGGGTAGGCCGGGCCCAGCAGGAGCTCAGGCCCTAGCGTCTGCTCTCTCTGGCTGCCTTCCTCTAACTGAGCCCTGGGGCTGGGCTTTTGTACTTCCTGTCCCGCCCCTTGACTTCCGGGGGGCGGGGACAGGCGGTGGGGGCTCCGCCCATGGCCGCGCCCTTTCTGGCCTGTTCTCCTCAGGAGCGTGGGGGAGTGGGGCCCCCTCACTACACCATCCCTGGACATTTTTAAGAACAGGTTGGACAAACACCTGCCAGGGATGGTGTAGGTTTACTAGAGCCTGCCTCAGTGCAGGGGGTTGGACTAGGTGACCTCTCGAGGTCCCTTCCAGCCCCACATTTCTATGACGTACAGACAAAAAGTGTTATATAAGAGCTAGGTATTGTTGTTATGATTAGTGGCTCTGCCACCATCTTGTGTGCAACCTCCGGCAAGTAACCTCATCTCTTTGTGCTCTTGTTTCCTCAGCAGTACAATGAGGATAATAACATTTACTTTTCAGTGAACCGCTTCGAGATCTACAGCTAGAATGTTCTCTATAAGAGTTAGCCATTGCTATTGAGTGTGATTTCCTGACCACTGACTGTATGCTGCATGGTGCAGGTCATTGAGGAGGACCTGGTCCTTTCCCCAAAGTGCTTACGGTCTGTGCAACACAGCTCAGGCACATCTAACAACCACGAGACGTGCCACGGGCAGGCAAAATGCTGGTGTTTTCCCTCTTTTAACAAAATATCATTTCCTTCATTGGCGGGTCACTGCTGAGGGGCTTTGCAAGGGACGTGTGATTTGAGACACTGGAAAGAAGGTTGGATGTTTTGGGGGGGGCTACAGCCCACCCCTCCCTGTTCCCTTTCAGGCAATGTGTTTCTCATGGGAAGCAGGGAGTGAGCAGGCTCTACGCCCCCAAGGATGCTGTCGGGAGGCCCTAGCACAGTTGTGCAAGGGGAGGAAGAAAGCTTTGTGTGCCCTTCCCTGTCTGGATGACTGTGTGAGATCCATCACAGTCTGACCCAGCCAGGATAGCATGGTCCGATTAGTGTTTGTATGAGAACCATTAGGATTTCATTGCCTATGAACATAGAGTTCCAGAGTGGATAAGCCCAGGGTCCCTCTACCCCAGGAAGCTGACTCTGACAGACAATAGCCAGTACCATCTGCTCCATGAGAAGGTGCAAGAACGCTGTAGTGGGCAATTCTGAAACAACCAACCAGTGGGGTAAGCGCCTTCCTAAGCTTAGGTAATAAGTGGCTGGCTTTTGCCCTGAATTGTAAGTAGGGTGACCAGATGTCCGATTTTATAGGGACAGTCTCAATTTTGGGGTCTTTTTCTTATATAGACTCCTATTACCCCCCTCCCCTGTCCTGATTTTTCACACTTGCTGTCTCATCACGCTAATTGTAAGGTCCCTTATATTTTATCCTATCCTATTTAGGAATGCCATCATTTGGAGAATTTATATCGATCTCTTTAATGCTATCTATTGATCATAGGCATTTCTCTGGTGCCTTGCAGTCAGGTGTCTAAGCACCATTAAAATAGCATACATTTTTGTGTTTTTATGTTTAACTTAAATTTTCCCTACTGTTGGGCAAAGTCCATTAACAACTTCTCTTCTCATTGACCAATGAGAATAATTGCTCCCTGTCCTCTTTATTGTAATGAAATGCAATCATTGTAAAAATATCTCAGAGAACAGCTTAGCAGATACTACGGATGCCACTACTGATTTTTGAATGAGGCTTGGTTCACAGAGGACAAAGGGCAAGGTGAATAGCTGTGCAGGGTGCTCATTCAGGTGACATAGCATGAGAATTTCACCCTGGGCATATTAGCAGGTTCTGCCAGCAAACACCAGCCATCTGTCATTATCTGTCTGTAATGTGTTGGTTGGTGTTACTGTGTATTTGTATTGCAGTAGCACCTGGAGACCCAATCCAGATCAAGGTCCATTGAGCTAGTTGCCAGCTGTCTGGTTTTTGACCAGAAAATCCAGTTCAAAAGGGAATCTGGCAGTATCCGGTCAGATCTACTGACTGGACACTAAAAGTCTGGTTACTGTGGGCAGAGGGGGAAGTGGCAGCCTATTGCCCAGCCCTGATGCAGCGGCTCCCGCAGAAGCACGCATGCACCGCTGTGGGCCACCCCTTTGAGGAGCACGGTTTGCAAGGCTGCAGTGGAGGACAACGTGTGGAGGCCCATGGCAAGTGGGGTAAGGGGCTCCCAGCGGGCATGGGTTGTTCCCTGGGGAAGGAACGCAAGCTGCCCTGCCAGCCAGCGCTTCGCCCTGCTGCGCTTTCAGGCAGTGCCAGTTCTGGGGCAGGGAGTGCTCAAGTGGACAGAGAAGGGGGCTGTCGGACAGACAGGTCAGAGGGAGATGGGGGGCTGCTGTGCAGGAGGGCTGCATCCTAGCTCACCAAGACAGCTGCCTGGCTGCTCCCGTGCAGCCGCAGCGCTCTTCTGACCTGCATTGCCAGGCAGCCTGCTGGAGCTGGGGTTTGTAAGTCCCTTAGGGTTACTTGGGCTGGAGTTGAGCGGGGAGAGCAGCGAATGACAGGGGGTGGAGGGGAGAGGAGTGAGTCAGGGGCAGGGCAGAAGGGGTCCATTTTACAGACATTAGGAAGTTCGCCACCTTTTGGCCACAGGAGTAAGGACAGTCCCTGCCCCAACCAGCTTATGTTCTAAATAGACAAGACAGACAAAGGCTGGGAGAAACAGAGACTTCTTACCCCTTTAACGGATGGGGACTGAGTCACAAAGATGCAAGTAATTTGCCAAAGGTTGTTGCACAAGAACTGTGGCAGGAGCAGAAAGTGAATTCAGATCTCCTGAGTCCTTGTGAGTGGCATAAACCACACACAAGAGCATCATTGATCTGCCAAGAACAGGTGCCTCCACGTATCAGGCTCCCCAGGGGCCTCTTTCCCCAAGTGTCTTCTGATTTAAAAAAAATGTAACATTCCTTTCTGCAGTGCAGAAACTAAGCATGTGCCTCAGTCAGCCAGCAGCATGCACAGCCGTGGGAACCCTGGACAGCAGGTGCACTTGGCTAAGGGATGAAGGGCATAGCATGGCCTTGGTAAGAGAAGCTTGGCACAGACATATATAGATCTCACTGACAGTGCAGAGTGGGTGAGTGTGATGGGTTGAATCACAGAAACCACCTTGGGGCTGCCAACTGATGTGCCAAGACTACTTCTGCCCCTGCTTTCCCTGCCAGCTTGCGACCCCAGCACCCTGTCTTGCTGAGCCAGACACTCCTGTCTGCTCCAACAAAGACTCAGGGTCTGAACCACGTGCCCCAAAGCTGCAGACTTAACTGAAAGCAGCTTAAGAAGTGTTCCTGTCTTTAACACTCAGATGCCCAACTCCCAATAGGGTCCAAACCCCAAATAAATCCATTTTATACTGTATAAAGCTTATATGGGGTAAACTCATAAATTGTTCACCCTCTATAACATTGATACAGAGATATGCAGAACTCTTTGCCTCCCCTCAGGTATTAATACATACTCTGCGTTAATTAATAAGTAAAAAGCGATCTTATTAAATACAGAAAGTAGGATTTAAGTGGTTTCAAGCAGTAACAGACAGAACCAAGTGAACTACCAAGCAAAATAAAATAAAACACGCAAGTCTAAGCCTAATACAATAATAAAACTGAATACAGATAAACTCTCACCCTCAGAGATGTTTCAATAAATTTCTTTCACAGACTGGATGCCTTCCTAGTCTGGGCACAATCCTGTCCCCTGGTACAGCCCTTGTTCCAGCTCAGGTGGTAGCTAGAGGATTTCTCATGACTGCAGTCCCCTTTGTTCTGTTCCACCCCCTTATATAGCTTTGGCACAATGTAGGAATATTTTGTCTCTCTGGGTCCCCTCCCCCTTTCTCAATGGAAAGACACCAGGTTAAAGATGGATTCCAGTTCAGGTGACATGATCATATGTCACTGCAGGACTTCATTGCCCACTTGCCAGCACACAGGTATACAGAAAGACTTACAAGTAAAACAGAGCCAACTGCAGACAATTGTCCTGGTTGATGTGAGACATCAAGATTCCAAACCACCATTAATGGCCCACACTTTTCACAATTACAAAAGGCCCTCGGGGTTATATTTCATATTTCTAGTTTCAGATACAAGAATGATACATTCATACAAATAGGGTGAACACAATCAGTAGATTGTAAGTTTTTTAATGATCCCTTACAAGAGACCTTTTGCATGAAGCATATTCCAGTCATTAGCATATTTTCATAAAATCATATAGAGTGCAATGTCACAGTGACAGGCTGATAGAAGGTTGGAGACTTTCTGCTAAGGGGGACGGAGACACCCATCTGTCGCCCTGACCGTTCATCCCGGGAGGTATGCTGCCTGCCAGGGGCCCATATCCGAGATGTTACAGAGGCATTGTCGAGGATTATCCGGCCTTCTGACCACTACCCCATGCTACTCATCCATGTGGGCACAAATGATACTGCGAGGTGTGACACTGAGCAGATCAAGAGTGACTACAGGGCTCTGGGAGTACGGGTTAAGGAGTTTGGAGCGCAGGTGGTATTCTCTTCGATTCTTCCTGTTGAAGGTAGGGGCCCGGGCAGAGACAGATGCATCGTGGAGGTGAATGCCTGGTTGCGAAGATGGTGTCGCCAGGAGGGCTTTGGCTTCCTCGACCATGGGATGCTATTCGAGGAAGGACTGCTAGGCACAGATGGCGTTCACCTTTCCAAGAGGGGAAAGGCCTTATTTGCGCACAGACTGGCTAACCTAGTAAGGAGGGCTTTAAACTAGGTTCGACGGGGACAGGTGAGCAAACCCCACAGGTAAGTGGGGAACATGACCTGGGAGATGGGTTGGAAACAGGAGGGAGCACAGGCTATAATGGCAGTGAGGAAGGAGGGTCAGGGCAAAGCTGGGAGGCAAGATCAAACCAGTATCTTAGATGCTTATATACAAATGCAAGAAGTATGGGTAATAAGCAGGAAGAACTGGAAGTGCTAATAAATAAATACAACTATGACATTGTTGGCATTACTGAAACTTGGTGGGATAATACACATGACTGGAATGTTGGTGTGGATGGGTATAGTTTGCTCAGGAAGGATAGACAGGGGAAAAAGGGAGGAGGTATTGCCTTATATATTAAAAATGCACACACTTGGACTGAGGTGGAGATGGACATAGGAGACGGAAGTGTTGAGAGTCTCTGGGTTAGGATAAAAGGGGTAAAAAACACAGGTGATGTCGTGCTGGGAGTCTACTACAGGCCACCTAATCCGGTGGAAGAGGTGGATGACGCTTTTTTCAAACAACTAACAAAATCATCCAAAGCCCAAGATTTGGTGGTGATGGGGGACTTCAACTATCCAGATATATGTTGGGAAAATGACACCGCAGGGCACAGACTATCCAATAAGTTCCTGGACTGCATTGCAGACAACTTTTTATTTCAGAAAGTTGAAAAAGCTACTGGGGGAAAGCTGTTCTAGACTTGATTTTAACAAATAGGGAGGAACTTGTTGAGAATTTGAAAGTAGAAGGAAGCTTGGGTGAAAGTGATCATGAAATCATAGAGTTTGCAATTCTAAGGAAGGGTAGAAGGGAATACAGCAAAATAGAGGCAATGGATTTCAGGAAGGCGGATTTTGGTAAGCTCAGAGAGCTGATAGGTAAGGTCCCATGGGAATCAAGACTGAGAGGAAAAAAAACTGAGGAGAGTTGGCAGTTTTTCAAAGAGACGCTATTAAGGGCCCAAAAGCAAGCTATTCCAATGGTTAGGAAAGATAGAAAATGTGGCAAAAGACCACCTTGGCTTACCCTTGAGATCTTGCGTGACCTACAAAATAAAAAGGCATCGTATAAAAAATGGAAACTAGGTCAGATTACAAAGGATGAATATAGGCAAATAACACAGGAATGCAGAGGCAAGATTAGAAAGGCAAAGGCACAAAATGAACTCAAACTAGCTATGGGAATAAAGGGAAACAAGAAGACTTTTTATCAATACATTAGAAGCAAGAGGAAGACCAAGGACAGGGTAGGCCCACTGCTCAATGAGGAGGGGGAAACAGTAACGGGAGACTTGGAAATGGCAGAGATGCTTAATGACTTCTTTGTTTCGGTCTTCACTGAGAAGTCTGAAGGAATGTCTAATATAGTGAATGCTTACGGGAAGAGGGTAGGTTTAGAAGATAAAATAAAAAAAGAGCAAGTAAAAAATCACTTAGAAAAGATAGATGCCTGCAAGTCACCAGGGCCTGATGAAATGCATCCTAGAATACTCAAGGAGTTAATAGAAGAGGTATCTGGGCCTCTAGCTATTATCTTTGGGAAATCATGGGAGACGGGGGAGATTCCAGAAGACTGGAAGGGGGCAAATATAGTGCCCATCTATAAAAAGGGAAATAAAAACAACCCAGGAAACTACAGACCAGTTAGTTTAACTTCTGTGCCAGGGAAGATAATGGAGCAAGTAATTAAATAAATCATCTGCAAACACTTGGAAGGTGGTAAGGTGATAGGGAATAGCCAGCATGGATTTGTAAGGAACAAATCATGTCAAACTAATCTCATAGCGTTCTTTGATAGGATAACGAGCCTTGTGGATAAGGGAGAAGCAGTGGATGTGATATACCTAGACTTTAGTAAGGCATTTGATACAGTCTCGCATGATATTCTTATAGATAAACTAGGAAAGTACAATTTAGATGGGGCTACTATAAGGTGGGTGCATAACTGGCTGGATAACCGTATTCAGAGAGTAGTTGTTAAGGGCTCCCAATCTTGCTGGAAAGGTATAACAAGTGGGGTTCCACAGGGGACTGTTTTGGGACCGGTTCTGTTCAATATCTTCATCAATGATTTAGATGTTGGCATAGAAAGTACACTTATTAAGTTTGCGGACGATACCAAACTGGGAGGGACTGCAACTGCTTTGGAGGACAGGGTCAAAATTCAAAATGATCTGGACAAATTGGAGAAATGGTCTGAGGTAAACAGGATGAAGTTCAATAAAGATAAATGCAAAGTGCTCCACCTAGGAAGGAACAATCAGTTTCACACATACAGAATGGGAAGAGACTGTCTAGGAAGGAGTATGGCAGAAAGAGATCTAGGGGTCATAGTAGACCACAAGCTTAATATGAGTCAACAGTGTGATACTGTTGCAAAAAAGCAAACGTGATTCTGGGATGCATTAACAGGTGTGTTGTAAACAAGACACGAGAAGTCATTCTTCCGCTTTACTCTTCGCTGGTCAGGCCTCAGCTGGAGTATTGTGTCCAGTTCTGGGCACCGCATTTCAAGAAAGATGTGGAGAAATTGGAGAGGGTCCAGAGAAGAGCAACAAGAATGATTAAAGGTCTTGAGAACATGACCTATGAAGGAAGGCTGAAGGAATTAGGTTTGTTTAGTTTGGAAAAGAGAAGACTGAGAGGGGACATGATAGCAGTTTTCAGGTATCTAAAAGGGTGTCATCAGGAGGAGGGAGAAAACTTGTTCACCTTAGCCTCCAATGATAGAACAAGAAGCAATGGGCTTAAACTGCAGCAAGGGAGATTTAGGCTGGACATTAGGAAAAAGTTCCTAACTGTCAGGGTAGTTAAACACTGGACTAGATTGCCTAGGGAAGTTGTGGAATCTCCATCTCTGGAGATATTTAAGAGTAGGTTAGATAAATGGCTATTAGGGATGGTCTAGACAATATTTGGTCCTGCCATGAGGGCAGGGGACTGGACTCGATAACCTCTCGAGGTCCCTTCCAGTCCTGGAGTCTATGAGTCTATGAGGATGGTGTTAATGTGACCATCACTTATTTGCACCATGGTGTCTAGGAAGTGGACCTCCCGCGTAGGTTGGTCCAGGCTGAGGTTGATGGTGGGGTGGAAGCTGTTGAAATTGTGATGGAATTTTTCCAGATTCTCCTTCCCATGGGTCCAGATGATGAAGATGTCATCAACGTAGTGTAGGTAGAGAAAGGGCGTGAGTGAACGAGAGCTGAGGAAGTGTTGTTCTAGGTCAGCCATAAAAATATTGGCATATTGTGGGGCCATGTGGGTGCCCATAGCGGTGCCACTGATCTGAAGATATATATTGTCATCAAATTTGAAATAGTTGTGTGTGGGGATAAAGGCACAGAGCTCAGCAGCCAGTTGTGCTGTGGCATCATCAGGGATATTGTTCATGATAGCTTGTATTCCATCTGTGTGTGGGATGTTTGTGTAGAGAGCCTCTATATCCATGGTGGCTAAGATGGTGTTTTCTGGAAGGTCACCAATGCATTGTAGTTTCCTCAGGAAATCAGTGGTGTCACGGAGATAGCTGGGAGTGCTGGTGGCTTAGGGTCTGAGTAGAGTCCACATATCCAGACAGTCCTTCAGTGACAGTATCAGAGGGGTAGCCGTTTTAGTCTGGATCTGTAAAAGCAGCAAAGAATCCTGTGGCACCTTATAGACTAACAGAGGTTTTGGAGCATGAGCTTTCGTGGGTGAATACCCACTTCCTCAGATGCATGTAGTGGAAATATCCAGGGGCAGGTATATATATGCTAGCAAGCAAGCTCAGTGAGAGTGTCAATGCCCGAGATGATGGGAGGTCCAGGATTTCCGGGTTTGTAGATCTTGGGTAATAGATAGAATAACCCTGGTCGGGGCTCTAAGGGTATGTTGATTTGTTCCAGTGTTAATGTAGGGTGTGTCCTGAGTAGATAGTGCAGTTTCTTAGTGTATTCCTCAGTGGGATCTGAGGGAAGTGGCCTGTAGAATTTGGTATTGGAGAGTTGTCTGACGGCCTCCTTTTGGAGCAAAAAAACTTCAGGACCAGACTTCAAAGAGAAACTGCTGAGCTTCAGTTCATCTGCAAATTTGACACCATCAGCTCAGGATTAAACAAAGACTGCTCATGCTCCAAAACGTCTGTTAGTCTATAAGGTGCCACAGGATTCTTTGCTGCTTTTACAGATCCAGCCTAACACGGCTACCCCTCTGATACTTGAGGGAGAGAAAGTGAAAGTGCTCAGAGAAAAGCCGTCTGGTCATGTGGGGTCAGATCTCACTGCCCATTGGTAATACCTGCCACATGCAGCATCCTGCCAGTCAGCCAGGCAGCATGCAGAGTGGCAAAAAGCAGCCAAGAGCAGGCAGGGAAGAGAATTGAGGGGGTTTCTCTTTCCCAACCGTGGGTGTGTTGTGTGCACATCATGAAGCTGCAGAGAGACTCAGCCCTGGCTGGGTGGGGCTCAGTTTTGGAGTAAATGAATGAGCAGCAATGCAATTAATACTGAAGACTCCAAAGAGAGAGAGTGTTTGTGAGAGGGACTCACAGATGGACCTACTCAGAGACCAGCCTGTGACAAAGAGGAGACACCCCGTCCCCAGAACCATCCCGTTTCAGCCCTGCTCACACCAGTCAGCATTAGGGGCTGTTTGGAGTCAGAGATACCATGTCCAAAGAAACCCCCTCAAAGGGAATGGGCCAGGCCTACCACAGCTGCCTCATCCCTGGCCCGCTGGTGGTAGGGGTTACAGGGAGGTCTGAAAAGAGCTGACTTCCATATCAAACCCATCTCCAGCTGTTAGCAGCACTGCCACGTCTGCCTCATCAACTAGGGCAGTGTGAGCGCACCAGACTGGTGTTACCATCTCGCAGAATCCTGTCCCCCTCAGGAGCTGTCCAAATTAATGGCTACCGAGCAGGCCCTAGTACTGAACTGAAACAGTTCTCCAGGTACACAACCCTACGGGCAGTGTGTATTCGGAACTACCATTGCTGGCTGCAGGGAGGAATATGAGGAGGAATAGTGAAGAAGCACTAAACCACCACTTGTATGAGTGCTAGTTCCTCCTGAACGCAGCACAGGGACAATGAACCGTAACTGAGCAAAGTCACACATCCAACTCACTTAGGGTAGCTGGCAAAGAATGATCCCTTCCTTCTTCCTTTGGGATGCAGAGTTCAGCTGCATAATGCAAACTTGTTTAAACAACACAAGAAGCTAAACAGTCTTTTTATATATTTATATCTGAATTGATTTTCAGTCAGTTTCCTGGTTAGGAGACTCGGTTATTAACTGGTTAGAGCAGATGGACTGGGATTTAGGACTCTTGGGGTTCTATTGCTGACTCACTGAGTGACCTTAAGTGACTCTTGTCATTCCTCTGTGCCTCAGTTTCCATATTTTGAAGATTCAGAAAATCAAGGGATTTCAGTGGCTTTCTGAATATATGGCAGCTAAATATTTTCCAGTACCTGTTGGTAATCAAGAAGATCAGATAAATTGATATATTCACAAACATGGAATTCAAAGAACCAAATGCATATAAAAGTACATATCACATATAGCTCACAGTATCAGAGGGATAGCCGTGTTAGTCTGGATCTGTAAAAGCAGCAAAGAATCCTGTGGCACCTTATAGACTAACAGATGTTTTGGAGCATGAGCTTTCATGGGTAAATATCCACTTCATAGATTCATAGACTCTAGGACTGGAAGGGACCTCGAGAGGTCATCGAGTCCAGTCCCCTTCCCTCATGGTAGGACTAAATACTGTCTAGACCATTCCTGATAGACATTTATCTAACCTACTCTTAAATATCTCCAGAGATGGAGATTCCACAGCCTCCCTAGGCAATTTATTCGTGTTTAACTACCCTGACAGTTAGAAACTTTTTCATAATGTCCAACCTAAATCTCCCTTGCTGCAGTTTAAACCCATTGCTTCTTCTTCTGTCATTAGAGACTAAGGTGAACAAGTTTTCTCCCTCTTCCTGATGACACTCTTTTAGATACCTGAAAACTGCTATCATGTCCCCTCTCAGTCTTCTCTTTTCCAAACTAAATAAACCCCATTCTTTCAGCCTTCCTTCGTAGGTCATGTTCTCAAGACCTTTAATTATTCTTGTTGCTCTTCTCTGGACCCTCTCCAATTTTTCCACATCTTTCTTGAAATGCGGTGCCCAGAACTGGACACAATACTCCAGTTGAGGCCTAACCAGCGCAGAGTAAAGTGGACGAATGACTTCTCGTGTCTTGTTTACAACACACCTGTTAATGCATCCCAGAATCACGTTTGCTTTTTTTGCAACAGTATCACACTGTTGACTCATATTTAGCTTGTGGTCCACTATGACCCCTAGCTCTCTTTCTGCCATACTCCTTCCCAGACAGTCTCTTCCCATTCTGTATGTGTGAAACTGATTGTTTCTTCCTAAGTGGAGCACTTTGCATTTGTCTTTACTGAACTTCATCCGGTTTACCTCAGACCATTTCTCCAATTTGTTCAGATCATTTTGAATTTTGACCTTGTCCTCCGCCTGACGCCCTTTCTCTGAGGTTTCCAGGTTATATAAGTCTTAAAGGTATGAAGTCTTTCCAAGGCTCCTAAGGTTTTAAAGGTACTGCCGGCAGCCGACGGACCACACTCCTTTCGGTCCGGAGAGTCCTGATCTACTCCTGGGCTGGTACGCCCTGGGAGTTGATCGGGGGTCCCCTTCCTACTAGGTTTGGTGGGGATCCGGGTTCTGAGGTTTCTCACCTTGACAGCTGTGTTAAGAATGTGCCTGTGTGTGTGAGGGCCAAGCGGCCAGCGTGAGTGACAGCTGTGGGAAGACGCCCCGAGCCTCCTGCGAAGCGAAAGCTCATTACCGGGAGTGTCTCGAAAGCAAGCCCCACAGCTGAGCTTGGAGAGATTGTGAAGCTTCCCAGCTGGCAGGCCTTGGTAAGTGGCTAGCCTGTTGGGTGTGTGTGTGTTTCCCCATCCCTTTTCCCTTCCTTTCCATGACCTATGACCCTGTGACCGCTCCTTGAGCTCTGTCCTCCCAGGACCGCAGGGTCCCTTTCTCTGTCCACTGGAGCCATAAGCTCCCTTCCCTTCTCAGAGAGGAGGGAAGCCCCCAGGAAACCGTACCGCTGGGTCCATAGCTTCAGAGGCATCGTTGGCTTAAAGGCTGGTGCTCTGGGCTGACGACAGGCGTACAGGGACCGCGGGTTCTCCAGAGGGAAACCCGTCCCATCCTTTACCTTCCTTGTAGGTACCTGCTGTATGGCGGGTCAGCGAAAGCCTACTCCTATTTCCCCTGCCCAGGGCAGGTAGAGAGGCCATTGGTGTTAGAACTGTGGCAATCCTGATCAGCGTTCCCTTGTGTGAGTGGCTTGAGTAAAAGAGGGCTGGTCAATCTAAAGGGATTCCTATCCCACCAAAAGGCACTCCTGCTGCTTATATGTATGTGCACCGTGGCTCGTCGACATGTAAATATTTGCAGAAATGGAATTGGTATACCAGAGATGACCCGAAACTGCAATTTCCCATAGAGGGCAGCTTCGATCTTGACAGGATCGTGCACCTCCGGGGTGCCCTTCTTGCCAATTCTGTAGGGCAGGGACAGTTCGATGCTTATTTTGAATGGCATGATGAAATGGGTAAAAGATGTCAGGAATCCCAAGTTAGGGGTCTAAAAGATACCCAAGAGAAATTAAAAACCCAACGTAAAGAAGCATGGGAAAAGTTGAATAGTGCTCAAAATATGCCCAACCCCCCTTTAATAGACGTGGTTCCCCTTTGCCCATCCAAAACGTGCCCAAAACCGACTGCCCTGAAAAAACTGATGCCTTCACCGTCTTCTGATGAACTAATTGAATTGTTCTCAGAATATCGGCAATGGCCAGATAATCCTGCTCCTATTCCTCCTCCATATAATCCGTATGATCAGGATGATTCCCCAATCACGAATTCCACAACAGGATCTGGAAACGGAGGAAGCCTTCATAGCTCTGCCTCCTCATCTCCCCCGGGTTCTAGCAGACCAACACCTCCTATGATCCCTCCAAGTGAATCCACGTCTCAGTCGACTCTGTCATCAGAGTTGAGAGACGCTTTCTGTGCATTAACAACAACTACAGAGCTGTTGATGACCCAGTGGCAACTTGCGGCAAGGGAAGAAAACGTAAATTGGGAGGAGGAAGATATTGATTGGGAAAAGGTGTCTCCAAACTCCCCGCTGCAACGGTTGTCAGGTACCATATCCGAAATGAAGCAGCTCATGACATCACCAAAATATAAACCCATTCTAGAAAATTCCTCTCCCGACCGTGATATTGTAGCCCTTCACGCTCGCAGTAGAACTTTACTGCGTAAGGCTACACAGATTAAAGCCCCACCCGAGACCGTTACCAGCTTTCCTCTTCGTCAATTGCCAGGCCCAGGAGGGTTAGTAACTGTACATGCCCCCTGGTCACCTGGCGATCTTTACAACTTTATTGAAAAGTTTCCAAAAATCAGGGAAAATCCCGTTAAATTCCAAGAACAATTGGGTATGATAGTCAGGTGCTATAACCCCTCACATGCTGATATGCACCAATTGTGTTAGGCTATTGTGCCCAAAGAAACCCTTACCCGCCTCTATGAAAGGGCAAATTGGCCAGATGACCCTGGAAACATATCTGAGGCTGAATTTAACCAAAGAAGAAATGACTTAGTTAACGAGGTTCTCTCCGTATGCCCAAAGAAAACGGACTGGGCAAAAATAAACGCCTGTAAGCAAAATAAGGGAGAAAATCCGGCCGACTTTATGGAGCGTATTAAGCAAGTGTTTGAAAGGTATTCGGGGATTGAAAATGCGGAAAATGCAGCTACGCAGGCTATAGTGGCTGCCTTTGTGCAAGGACTCTTGCCAAAGGTGGGAGAACAGTTAAGGATTAATATAGTAGATTGGGAAGGCAGAAATTTAGAAGGAATTTTGGTAGCGGCACAACATTTCTACCGTCAGTTAGAAAGAAAAAAGGATGAAACAGAGTCTAAGCTTATGGCCTTACAAATCCAGACTATGCAGGGTTCCGCTGAGAAAGGGCCCAGGCGAAGACCAAAACAGGCAGTAACTAAAGCTCAACCTTATACTGGGAATAACCCCTTGACTAACCCTAGCCCCACGGCCTGTTTCTTATGTGGGCAAGAAGGACATTGGAAAGCCAATTGCCCTCGACTGGGAAAAGTCCAGTGCAGATATTGCAAAAAGGAGGGACACCTTATTAAAGACTGCCCCACGCGACCCCCTAGACAGTACCCAAAGCAGGAGGGATTGCCTTTTCCTGCTCCGCCGCCCCCGGCCCTTAATTATTAGGAATGCCAGGAGACCAATAACGTCGTCGTTGCCCCCCTTATTCATGTGGATCAGGCTGGTCCAACAGTTTCTTGTCTAATCAATGGTGTCCCTACCCCCTGCTTGGTTGATACAGGAGCTCCTAGATCTACCCTAAGGGCACAAGACTTCTCCACTGTGCCCCTTTCTTCCGAGGTTGTGACTGCGGTGGGGGTAGGAAATACTCCCATTCTCCACCCTGTGTCATCCCCCTTATCTATATCTATTGGTCCTCTTTCTGCTGACCATGCCTTCCTCCTCAGTCCGTGTTCCCCTGTCAATCTTTTAGGAAAGGACTTATTGTGCAAACTCAATTGCACTATCTTTTGTTCCCCGGACGGGGTCTTTTTAGAGGTCCCAGATCTGGCTCACAATAAGGTTCTAGGCCTCCTACAAACTGATCCAGCACCAGATCGGGAGCCTGAACCCAGTCTTTCCTTGTTGCAACAGGAACTACTGGCGAAGGTATCCCCCTCACTGTGGGCTGAACATGCAAACCAAGTACGACGCATTTGTTCTGCTCAACCTGTTAAAATTCGCCTAAATCCAAGCAAACCTCTTCCTAGAGTCCGGCAGTATCCCCTCTCCCAGCAAGCTGAGGAGGGAATTCGCCCAGTACTCTCTGCTCTGCTCAAACAAGGAGTCATAGTACCGACAGTGAGTGAATGTAACTCTCCCATTCTACCTGTGCGAAAACCCAGGAAAAATACCTGGTGATTCATACAGGATTTGCGTGCCATTAATGCTGCTGTCCTCCCGACTTTTCCAGTAGTTCCCAATCCTGCTACTATTCTTTCTTGTATACCTCCAACCGCCCAGTATTTTTCTGTAATTGATTTGTGTTCTGCTTTCTTTTCTATCCCCATTCATATAGATAGCCAGTTCCTTTTTGCTTTTACTTATCAGGGTGCTCAGTACACTTGGACCAGACTACCCCAAGGCTATACTGAATCCCCTACTATCTTTTCTCAAATCTTAAAAAAGGATCTGGATGATATCCTATTTCCAAAAAGGTCCGTCCTAATCCAGTATGTCGATGATCTGTTGCTTGCATCCGACTCCCTGGAAGCTTCAAAAATGGATACGTTAGTTTTACTCCAAGCCCTAGCCCAAAAGGGCCATAAGGCTTCAAAAGAAAAGTTACAACTCTGTCTCCCCATGGTTCACTATCTGGGCCATGATATTTCCGCGGGTCAACGTGCCTTATCCTCTTCGCGGGTACAGGCAATTCAACAAATTCCTAGGCCGATCACAAAAAAGCAGCTCAGAGGATTTCTGGGAATGGCAGGCTATTGTAGACAATGGATTACGCGTCTCTTGTGCGGCCCTTGCAAGATTTGACCCTCAATAAAGTCACTGACCCTATTCCATGGCCTGTAAAAGCAGAAAAAGCATTTCAGCAAATTAAAATTGCTTTAGCTAAAGCTCCCGCTCTAGGCCTACCTGATTATAAAAAACCTTTCACCATCTTCTGTCATGAAAAGGAGGGTTCAGCCCAGGGTGTTCTTACTCAAACCCATGGAGAGAAAAACAGACCCATAGCTTATTTCAGTTCTTCATTGGATCCGGTGGCAGCTGGGTTACCCCCTTGTCTTCGGTCTGTTGCGGCAGCTGCAATGTTAGTTGAAGCTTCCGCCTCTCTAGTTCTCGGCAGCCCTTTAACTGTTGCCGTCCCTCATGCCGTTACCACTCTTCTAAGCAAAAGTAAAACACAGTACCTCTCAAATTCCAGGCTTACCAAGTATGAAATGCTACTTTTAAATGCAGCAAATGTTACCTTAACTAGATGCCCAGTGCTTAATCCTGCTTCCCTCTTGCCTACAGCAGATGATGGCAAACCCCATGATTGTTTGTCTGTAACCGCTGAGTTGTCTGTCCCTAGAGCTGATCTACAAGATGTTCCTCTACAAAATCCAGAGCTCATTTATTTTGTAGATGGTTCCTGCTTAAGAAATTCAGATGGCCAGTTGGTTGCTGGATACGCAGTTTGTGATCAACAAAGCATTATAGAAGCATTTTCTCTTCCTTCTGTAAGGTCTGCACAAGTTGCAGAATTATTTGCCCTCACTAGGGCTTGCTGTTTAGCATTCGGAACTTCGGTTACTATTTATACTGATTCACGCTATGCCTTTGGAGTAGTGCATGATTATGGGCAGTTATGGAAATATAGAGGATTTCTTACTTCTACCAGAGCACCTATTAGCCACGGCCCATATGTTAATGCTCTTTTATCTGCCTTACAATTACCCTCTGCCATTGCTGTGGTTAAATGTGCAGCCCATCAAAAGCCCCATGACGATGTTACTCGAGGAAATGCCCTGGCAGATGCCTCCGCCAGGCAGGCGGCCCTTTCCGGGTCTACGGCTCCTACTGAAATATTTGCTCTTTCTATGTCCCAGCCCATCTCCTTAGTTGACTCTCTGCAGGACCTAGTACTTACGCAGGAGTCAGCACCAGAGGATGAGAAGGACCGCTGGAGACAGTCCGGCTGTTCCAAACATCCGGATGATGCCTTGTGGTATGCACCAGACGGCCGCCTGGTAGCACCCTTGGCTCTGCTTCCTCACCTTGCCCGGCTAGCACACGGGTTAGCCCATGTAGGCAAGGAAGGAATGATTGCATCTGTACTTAAATACTGGTATGCTCCAAAGTTCACGAGCATCACCCAGCAGTACTGTCGAACGTGTCCCATCTGTTTAGCATATAACAGTGGGCGATCTTTTCAAACAACCCAGGCAGCACATCCGCCGCCGTGGGAACCATTTGTAAATATCCAAATAGACTTCATAAGTATGCCTAAGTGCTGTTCGTATGAGTATGTACTTGTATGTGTATGCATGTACTCCGGGTGGGTGGAAGCGTACCCGTGTGCAAAGGCAGACTCGACTACAGTGGCAAAAAAATTGCTCAAGGAATTTATTCCTCGCTTTGGACTCCCTGTCTCAATTAACAGTGACAAGGGAACCCATTTTACTGGTCAAATCACTCAACAAATCTGTAAGGCCCTCCGTATAGACCAGCGTTTACACTGTGCTCACCACCCTCAAAGTGCCAGAACGGTAGAACGGAAAAATGGGGACCTAAAAAACAAACTGGCAAAATTGTGCGCAGAAACAGGCCTCAAGTGGCCAGATGCACTCCCTCTGGCGTTAATGCAAATGAGAAACACTCCCATGCGCAAGCATGGATTATCTCCTCATGAGATTCTCATGGATAGACCAATGAGGATGCCAGTGTCCTCGCCTCTTTCCCCTAACTCCATAAATTTACAACTCTGTGATGAAAACGTGTTAGAATATTGCAAGGCACTAATTAGACATGTTAGATTTGTTCATTCACAGGTCCAGAGTGCCCTACCAGATCCAGCCGAGACTGCATGCCATCCCTTGGAGCCTGGTGACTGGGTTTGCTGTAAGGTGTTCCAGCGAAAGTCCGCTTTGGAGCCCAGGTGGAAGGGTCCGTTCCAGGTCTTGCTAACTACCCATACTGCAGTGAAGTGCCAAGGACTCCCAAATTGGGTACACGCGTCTCATTGCAAGAAGGTAGCACCTCCTTTGGATCCCGCCAGCGCCCCGTTCATTCCACAGCCCCAGTCGGCAGCGTCAACAGGTGAACCCGAGCGGAAACCCAAGTACCACCTTCGAGGTCAGCAGGTTGTATAATCCATCATGTCTGACCCACAAACCAAAATCAAAGAGACTGCACGAGTGCGAAGATGGCTGATGCCCTCTGTTTGGTTCATCTCCGCCCTGATGTTTCTTATGTTCCTTCTAAACATTTATGACTCTTTCCTGCTCGCAGGAGCTGTTCAAAAGGCCACTCCGCTGTCCTTCCCGTCAACGCCGGAACCGAAAGTTGCAACCACTCCACGCTCTCTCGTGTGTGGGGTAAAGACTTTTGCTGCTGGAAAAGGGGAAAAGGCGACCCCACGTTCTCCCTTGTGTGGTGTAAAGACTTTTGCTACGGGAAAAAAGGCAAAGGCGAAAAGGCCTCGAGAAACCTCCGAAGTTAATCCACCAAAGACTCTTACTGTTGAAGACGTAAAAAATTGGCTGTGGTATAAGAGGCGGTACATAGTGTGGTGGCAGGGAGGGAATTGTGGTCCGGAGTCATGGCGATGTGGGGTGAACTGGATATTGGGATTTATTCCCAGTATAGGTGTTTGCCACACAGGTCAGGTCCCTTGGCCATGCCAGACCATTCCAGACCTACTAGACGAATCCCATCCTTCCCTTGCTCCCCCCATGGCCTCCCCTTTAGTTAAGCCTCCCGTAGTAACTCCATCCCTCAATATCTCAAAAGATCATACCCGTTCCGAGCCCCAGTCTGACCCATATTTACCCAAAACCTCGACTGTTATACAATGGCCCAGACCCTCTTTTTCTGGTGATTTGTTTCTTATTGCGCATCCAAGTTAATTTTTCTCATTGCATAGCCATGTATATGAACAGTATGTTAAATGGGATGCGTTTGGTACGGTGTATCTCAGTTACCGTAATGTAACCTCTTATGTTACTTATACAGGAGAACCTGACCAAGCTGAGATTTATATAGACACATGGGACACTGACCATAATATAGATCTCGTGCTAGTCCCAGGCACTTGTTGGCCATATAGTAAAAAGGGTCCAGAATGTTTTATAGTCACCCATGCTACCCGAACTAATGTTACAGTTGAAAAGATATGCCTAACCACTGTAGGATTTCTTTGTGTCCAGGATCTCCCCCTCACTGCAAATATCACTTGTACTCTACTTCAATACACCCCTTCCCATTTGATTGACACTTCATTGGCCAAGGAGGGCATTCAGGTTCAAAACCAACAATTATGGTATGAGCCTACAGAAAAACCTCACTTATCAGGATTTAAATGGACAATCCTCAATGCCACTTTAGGAACCATCCGTTTCTCCCTTCCCCTCACTCACCTTCAAATCACCGCCACTTACTCTAACAGCTCTAAGGGCGCGGCCATACGCCTAATGGAACAACAAGCTCAACTTAAAAATAGCAGAAAAAGGAGAGGTATTGCTGATGTTCTTCTGCAAGGTGCTAACACTGCAGCCTCAGCTTGGACTATTTACAAAACACAGCAACATGAGGGTCATCTGGGGCAATTAGACCAGGCCGCAGAGTTTATCTCTGGGGCTCAGATTACTGAGGAGAAGGCCGGAATAGGCGAACTCCATACTATCTCAGCACTAAGCATTGTTACCCAGGACCTGCTTAAGAGTATGGTCCATCAGGTTACTGTATCAGAAAAGGCATTGCAGTGGGATCAGGCGTGTTCAGAAGTACAGGATTATCTCAATACCATCCTTTTCTCCATACGTAAGGACCTCGAACAGCAGCGCTGGCCCACTGCCCTTACTAATACATCTGGTGTACCCCCCGATTTGTGGCCATGGAGACATACTTGAAAGTTTTCTGGATGGAAGTGTTGGCGCTCACAGTGTTCCTTCTGGGCTTATGGGCCCGTGAAAGGATTTTGGGCTCCCACTTATCGTATTCTCCCAGGCCCTTGGGGTGGTTGCTTGTGGGACTGGGTAATCCATTGAGAAGTTTGGGAAATTAAGCCCCCTGGCGGTCCTAACCGCTTCTTAATCGGTGCCCCGGCTATAACTCCTGACCTTTGGATAGGTCTGGGTAATCTCTGGACCTATTGGCCCTTACAGCCCCCGCAACTACAATGCTTTAGAAAACTACACCCCGGAGAGGTGGTAACTGTCCATCACCGGGTATGTTGGGAGGGTCTTGGCAACCTGCGAGACTTAGCCTCCCATACCCTTTTGTCTGCCAATAGCAGTTGTGTTCATGTTAATTCATCAGTCATCCATGATGTGGCCTTTAATCTCCTCACCAATTCAGGTACTCATGATATTTACTGGCCCGCAGAAAAGGATTATCAGGTTTCTTTGCAGTTTCAAGTCCCTTTCGACTGGACGTCTGTTATCCCTGACCAATTTCACTCATTGTTATCTCTCCTGCCAGAAATCCAATCTATTTCACAATTGCAAACTCAAATTAATTATTTAGAAACTGTTTATCAGGAAGCTAAGCACGCCCTCCAAACTGTTCACTTGGTATCTTCCCTCTGTGTTAAAGGCGACATTCTTTGCCAATTCACAAAAAGTGTTCAGTCACCCCAACACCCCTGGTACGTATGGATCCTCCTTGGCATTGGCACATTTGCTGTTGTGTGTCTCTGCTGCTGGTGCTGCTGTTGTTGCTGGTCACATTGCACATGCCCTTGTTCAACTTCCTTTTCCCATACCCCACCACAGTTAATATCCCTTAACCCTGTAAGGCCAGCAATGGAATCCAACTCCACCGACACTGATGACAACATCTATGTCACTTTAAGGCCTTCCTTCCAAAGGGTTAACTATCCTGTTCCTAATGTTCCTAATCCTTCCCCTAACGCTCCCCGAGAAGATAATCTCAGCCAGGAAGCACAGGACCAAACAACCATTGAACGCATAGCACAGGAACTGATAAATATCCCCCTTTCAGACATTGATGAAGTGTTTGCTGCCGTATAAATTAATAGACAGCAAACAAAGGAGGGAATGATAAAGAAAATAAACCCTAGGCCCCGGAGCCAGGTCTTGATTAAGCTAATAATTAAATCAAGGCCATAGACCTCAATCATACTAACATATAGAAGGTAAGAAAAATAATCATGAATAATTATAACACACCTGAGGCTAACTCTTTGATTTTATTATACACAAACCATAAATAATGCTGCTAAACAATAAAATGCTGCTAAAAGGGGTTAGAACTGACATAAAGTCCCTTAAATAACCAGTCCATCACTGCCGGAATATACTAACAGCTTCTAGTTCATTATAGTTCATTAAGTTGCTCGTGTAAGCATAAAATATAACTCATGATAATTTGGCCAAAGGTACAAACAATATGTATTTTTGGACACAAGTTCCTCAAAAAGCTTAGCGACGCGTAACAGCTTAACTGCAAGTAAGGGAAAACCGAGGTGTCAATGTCCTGACAATTACGAAAACTTTCCATGAGGAAGTAAAAAAGAACAGGCTTGCAATTTTTAGCTCACTTATGATATATAAAAATATTAATAGCAATTGTTTCCAAAAGATGTCATGTATTAGCCAAATAAGGTAATGACGGATGTATAAGCTCATATGATAATTTGAGGTTTTAAGCTTTATAAGCACACGTATCACTGCTGTAAGGCAGAGCGACTTACCCCTTGTTAGGGGATTTGTCGTCTCTCCGTATGTACACATGTATCTCTGATTAATCAATAAAGAAGAGCCTCAGGCTGTCTGATCAACTCAACACGGTGGTGGTCATTTCCACGACATCTGCAAACTTAATAAGCGTACTTTCTATGCCAACATCTATGTCGTTGATGAAGATATTGAACACAGCTGGTCCCAAAAAAAACCCCTGCGGAACCCCACTTGTTATACCTTTCCAGCAGGATTGGGAGCCATTAATAACTACTCTCTGAGTACGGTTATCCAGCCAGTTATCAGATTCATCAAATGCATGTAGTGGCATGCATTTAGTGGCCACTACATGCATCTGACGAAGTGGGTATTCACCCACGAAAGCTCATGCTCCAAAACGTCTGTTAGTCTATAAGGTGCCACAGGATTCTTTGCTGCTTATATAGCTCACATACACTTGTCTGCTGCAAAAATGCTTCTCAAGGGACACTTTGAAATCTTAACTGATTGGATTATTCATCTTTATGAAATGTATGAAAAATACAGGGCCTTCCAGTTAATTCAATCACTGGCTAATTTGATCTTCTGCTTAATTTGATCAAAACTCTTGGAACTAAACTACTTGCATTTACAATCTCATACATTTAGGTGAGTATTATTAATGGATAATTCACTCACTGGCCATTTAGGCCTGTGGGCAACTGCATGTGAAAAAATGTGCTACTAATTTGTGCATGAATTTGCCACACTTGCCTGTACAAATTGGGTAATTATGGGCAAGATTTTCAGGAATACCTAAGGGATATAGGAGCACCAGTTCCATTGACTTGCAATTGGATTGCTTCTCATAACTCACTCCCTCAAGCATTTTTGAAAATCCCACCCAACTTGTGCCATTAGGCAGACAGTTGCATATGGGCAGGTTAGAAAAATCAATCCCTTAATAAACTGTGCAGGAGATAGAAGAATAAAGGGCTCAGAGTAGACCTAGGATATGAAAACATAGACAGTACCTACCTCCTATGTTACTGAGACTCCTTATTGATACTAGAAGAACTATCATGTGCCATACAAGCTGTGATGTACACCCTGAGTTCACAGGTATAGCTAGATCAGCTGCTTATTTCAGTCAAGGTGCTAGGAAGATACTTGAGCAGGATAGGTGGCATGTCTTGCATCAGCACACATGGGTTGTACTGCGCTCTAATGAGCTCCATTCATGTTGTGCTGGTACTTGTTTTAGCAAGAAAAGTGTGCTGACTAGTTCTGCAAATCACAGGTGCTCAGGTGCGGTGATCCATGTGTTTTATGTAAACAAATTTCTGGCCCTGTTATCTCTGCAGTGAAGCAGTTTGAATTTTTGACTTGATCTCACTCTCTTGAACTCTCCAGCACAAGCCTAAGCATGGTTGTCAGAGAGCTACCACTGTAGCAGACCTTAAAGAGACTCTTTTCTCTCTGCCATCACCCCAGGGCTACGAACCTGACTGTGTTTACACAAGAACAATTCAAATGGACCAAAGGAATTTTAATCCTGAATAATCTCCATATTCCTTCAAAAATAGCAAAGGATTCTGTTGTGGCGTCAGCTGCCCTTGTCCAGCTCATCGTATCCTACATCTGCTAAGGCAAGGCAGTCAAAATAATAGCCCAGAAGGACTTAATTGGGACACTGTTGGTTACCATAACATAATCAGAGAGACAAGGTGGGTGAAGTAATATCTTTTATTGGACCAACTTCAGTTGGTGAGAGAGACAAGCTTTGGATCTTACTAAGAACTTTTCTTTAGGGCTGGGAACCACCTTTGTATTTAGATGTATAGACTCATAGACATTAAGGCTGGAAGGGACCATCATGATAATCTAGTCTGACCTCTTGCACACTGCAGGACACAGAACCTTGCCCACCCCCTCCTGTAATACACCCATAACCTCTGGCTGAGTTCAATTAATGCTTTAAATACTTCAAGTTACAGAGAATCCACCATTTACACTTGTTTAAACTTGCAAGTGACTTGTACCCCATGCTGCAAAGGAAGGCGACTCCCACCCCCAGGGTCTCTGTCGCAACCTAAATTGGGAGGGAATTCCTTCCCAACCCCAAATATGGCAATCAGTTGAACCCTGAGCACGTCAGCAAGACCCTCCAGCCAGAAACTTGAGAAAGAACTCTCTGTAGTAACTCAGAGCCCTCCCAGTTTACTTCTCCATCTCTAGCCATTGGGGATATCAGCTGTTAGTAGTCACAGATGGCCATATGCCATTGTAGGCAGTCTCATCATATTATCGCCTCCATAAACCTATCAAGATCAGTCTTGAAGCCAGTTAGGTTTTTTGCCTCCATTACTCCCCCTGGGAGGCTGTTCCAGCACTTCACTTCTCTGATGGTTAGAAACCTTCATCTAATATCAAGCCTAAACTTGTTGATGGACAATTTATGTCCATTTGTTCTTGTGTCAACATTGGTCCTTAAGTTAAATAACTCCACTGCCTCCCTTGTTTTTATCTCTCTGATGTATTTATAGAGAGCAATCATATCTCCCCTCAGCCTTTTTTTGGTTAGGCTAAACAAGCCAAGCTTGTTGAGTCTCCTCTTATAAGGCAGGTTTTCCATTCTTCTGATCATCCTGGTTGCCCTTCTCTGCACCTGTTCCAGCCTGAATTCATCTTTCTTAAACATGGGAGATGAGAATTGCACAGTATTCCAGATGAGGTCACACCAGTGCCTGGTATAACGGCAAAAACATTACCCTGTCTCTACTGGAAATACCTCACCTGATGCATCCTAGGACTGCATTAGCCTTTATCACGGCCATATAACTTTGGCGGCTCAGAGTCATCTTGTGATCAATACACCCAGGTCTTTCTCCTCCTCTGTCACTACCAACTGATACGTCCCAGGGAATAGCAAAAATTCTTGTTGTTTGTTCCTAAGTGCATGACCTTGCACTTTGCACTGCTAAATTTCATCCTGTTTTTATTACTCCAGTTTTCAAGGTCATCTGGATTTTCACTAAAATATTCCAGTCCTCCTCCATATCAACAATAAATATCAATTTTGTGTCATCCACAAATTGTATTAGCACACTCCCACTTTTTGTGCCAAGGTCATTAATGAAAATGTTAAATAAGATTGATTCCAAGACTGAGCCCTGAGGAACTCCGCTAGTAACCTCTCTCCAGCCTGATGCTTCACCTTTCAGTATGACCCATTGTAGTCTCCCCATTAACCAGTTCCTTGCCCACCTTTCAGTTCCCATATTAATCCCCATCTTTTCCAATTTAACCAGTGGTGAGCTGGAGCTGGTTCGCACCGGTTCACGTGAACCGGTTGTTAAATTTAGAAGCCGGTTTAGAACCGGTTGTTAAAGGGGTGAGCAAACTCTGGCCTGCGGGGACGTCCTGTCCGGCCTGCCTGAGCTCCCAGCTGGGGAGGCTCCCCTGGCCCTCCCTCACCTTCCCCCCCTCGCAGAGCCTCAACGTGTCATGCCACCAGCGCCAGCGCTCTGGATCGCTCTTGGGCAGCTCGGCAGCTCCTGCCACTTTGAGCGGCATGGTAAGGGGGTGGGGCTGCAAGCTCCAGTGGGCCACATGGCATCCATACGTGCTGCCGTGAGCAGTATGGTAAGGGGTCCAGGCCGGGCCTGGGAGGAGGGATTGGATAAGGGGCAGGGAGCGGTTGGAGGGGGCGGAGGTTCTGGGGGGGAAGTGGTCAGGGGACGGGGAATAGAGGGGGTTGGGTAGGCTTGGGAGTTCCGGGGATCTGTCAGGGTGGTGGTGGATGGGGGGTCGGGGTGGTCAGGGGACAGGGAGCAGGGTGAGTTGGGTAGGGGGTGGGGTTCTGGGGAGCCTTTGGGGGGGAGTCTCCGGAGGGAGTGGTCAGGAGACAAGGAGCAGAGGGGGGTTGATGGGTTGTGGGTTCTTAGGGGGGCAGTTGGGGGCAGGACATGGGTAGGGGTCAGATGAGGGGGACAGGCTGTTTTGGGAGGCACAGCCTTCCCTACTCAGCCCCCAATACAATTTTGTAACCCCGATGTCTGGGGCACAGTCCCCTTGGAGGGAGGCTCCAGGATCTGGGCCCTGCCATATGTGCTGGGTTCCTTGGGCACCCCACAAACCCACAGAGGCTGGGAACCAGGTCCAGGAACTTCCAGAGGCAAGGAGCCACTGCTGAGAGCAGCCCCCTTCCATTAAACCAGGCCCCTGCCACCTCTGCCTCTGCTCTCCTCTGCAGGGCACGTAGGCCCCATCCTCCAAGGTATTTAGGCACCTAACTCTTATTGGTTTAACTGGGAGTTAGGCACCTAACTACCTCTGAGGCTCTGTCCAAAAGCCCCTTGCCTAGAACAGAGTCCACCTCTGCCTAATCTGACTGCGACTGAGACTATTACAGTCCCTGCAGGGACTGAGGCCCCCAGGTTCCCCACGATCAGGTCTGTGTCCAAAACAGGAGTCGAGTCCTCTCGCCCCCTGTGCATTGCTGGTCCAGCCTGGAGCTCAGCCCGCTCTGCAATCCTGCCACTCCCTGCGTCTGCGACTCTGGGAGAGGTGACTGTCAGCTCGCAGGGGCTCTGCTCCCCAGCACAGGCTGGGGCAAAGGAGCACAAGGTAGAGCCTGCAGCTGCAGCGAACCAGGCTGCACAGCAGAGAGGTCCCTGGGGCAGGTGTTGGGGGAGCAGAGAGCAGGTGTGCTCAGGGGCAGTTATCATTCTTCTCCACTCACCGTGGATGTTTCAGCAGGATGTGTGAGTGTAGAAGAATAAACCTCACAGAGGAGGCTGGGCCACCCAGGGCCACAGCAAGCCGGGGTGAAGGCAGACATCTGCCTCCCTCGCAGAGCCCCACTGCTGCAGTTGCATTCTATTATCCTGGCAATGAATCGCCCCTCAGTGTGCCTCCACCTCAGATTGAATATGGGGCTGCTGCTATCACATCTGTCTAGGGGGTAGGAGCTGCACACTCATCTCCTGTTCCCTGCTCTGCCAGGGGAATTAAAGGCTCGATGCCTCAGTTTCCCCATTTGTAAGGTGGGGAAACTAATAATCTTTCCTTGAGCAATTTCATGGATGTTTGCTATATGCCAAGAGCTCCTTGTTGGGAGGGACTGTGTATTTGCAATTATTCTATAGCCTCTGGTCCTTTCCTCGATTCTGGGCTTTTAAAACTAGGGAAAGCTTTGCGTGCGGGGGTGGGGGTGGGCAGGAATGGGAGGGATTCACTGGCTGTGTCTAGGGTGGATCTGTCCTGGTTGATGGGAGCGGTACCTGAGCTGCAGACATCTGCCACACCCCAGCTGGGTGTCAGAGGGAACCGCGAGCCCTGATGCGAGGGAGGAATGCCGGGAGAAGTTTAGCAGAAGCGACGGCCTCTGCTAGATGTGTCCAAATGCTGCATCTCTGCTGGGGGAGCAGACGGTGCCATAGGGAGGGAATTGGGGTGACAGGGGCACCCAGCAGCATGAGTTGCTGTGCTGTTCTCACTGCCCTTGCCCACTTGAGAACTGCCACAGGGCAAACGGGGGCTTCCACCTCAAGGATCCAGGTTCAAACCCTGTCCTAGTCCGCCACTGGCAGAGGTGGCGAGTCTCATGCCAGCCCCAAGCAGTCAGGTGCCTGCCTCCAAACTGTGAGTGCACAGTCAGCTCCCCACCATCCACAGGCTAGCAGTGGTTTCCTGCACCAGTGAATCATTCATGAGTGGATAGAGCCAGGCCTACACTTGTGAATGATGGACACAAGTTGTTCCTACCACCCATCTCAAGCCTCCTTATTCTGTGCCTTGCAGGGTACAAGTAATCTCCAGGGGTAGGGGAGGAGACAGACCCCTGTGCTAACTTCACTCCGATGTGTTGGTCATTACAGGAGCACTGTGCTAGGTGCTGTACAGACCATGAGAGACAGTCCCTGCCCCCAAGAGCTTAAAGTCTGGCCAGCCAAGCCAGCCACAGGCAGCTGTATTATCGCCATAGGGCGGCTGGTACACAGAGGGACTGCACAAGCGCTCCCCACCCCCGCGCTAGCCCAGGCTCAGCCCTAGGCTGCTCTCAGGGCAGGGTTTGTTTCTGGAGTTGCTCTGTGATCATTGGGGCGGGGGAGGGAGGGGAAGAGAGGCCATTTTCTAGAGCAAATGGATCCTTAGGAATGGTCCTGCTGCGCCCCCCTTTTACACACTGCTGGGTGGGAATTTAATCCTGGTGAGATCTAAGGGCGGGTTGCAGCACCATGGAGTTTTATTAGCCTGGGAACAGGGAGAAGCCCTTGAGGCTGAAGCCTTCATTTGCCAGGGTGCCCTGGCGAGCCAGCCACCACTGCAATAATTACCACTGTAAACCCACAGCAGCTCCCCAATAAACATGAACAATGCGCCTCTTCCTCGTGAAATCACACAGCCGGGGACTGCAGCGTCATACGCTGCCCAGCGGCAGCGGTGGCTCAGCTGCAGGAGCCCTGTGCTCGTCTCTGAAAGGCTGGCAGGCAGGGGAGCGCTGGAACGGAGCTCGCGGAGGCAGGGCCAGCCCGACGTTGCCCAGCTGAAAGCAGCATTCGCAATAAATCATGAGCCAGAGGGGCACCCAGTGGAGCAGACACAGCTCTGCGGACACCGGAGCTCCTGGTGAGTGAGACCTTGTCCTGGGCCAAGCTGCTTTTCTGGGGACCTGGGGGCTGCGCCTCTGGGCTGGTTTTTCATTTGAATGAATTCAGTGCTGCCGAAAGGTGCCGGATCGACAGCCCTGAGGGCGCACGAAGCAGGTACAGCACACGCTGTGTCCATGCGGGCTCCCCCTGCCCTGCCAATGTGCCTCACACCAGAGCCACAGGGATTCCTGCTAGGGTGATAGGCTAGGGAACTCCCAGTCAAAAAGGGACCCTAGTGGGTACAGTCAGCACCACTGACTAGGCCATTAAAATTCCAGCTGACGGCGTGGTGGGACTAAGGCAGGCTCTGTGCCTGCCTGGATTCTGTGCAGCTCCTGGAAACGGAGACATGGCCAGGGGCTCCCATGTGCTGCTCCACCCCACATGCCAGCTCCGCAGCTCCCATTGGCCAGGAACAGCAACCAATCATAGACTCTCAGGGCTGGGAGGGACTTCAGGAGGTCATCAGTCCACAGTAGCGTAGCTAGGGTGGGACTGGGGCAGCGGCCACTCTCTTGCTGAGCACAAGTGGCGCCTTTTCAATTTCTTGGCGCCTTTTTAATTTTTACTCACCTGGCAGTGCTTTTACAGATGGGGTGGCGCTCCGGGTCTTCGGCCGCAGTTCAGCAGCGGGTCCTTCACTCGCTCCAGGTGTGTGTGGTGGCACCATAGGAGCTGCCACCGAAATGCCACCAAAGACCCGACGTGCTGCCCCATTAGTAAAAGCACCGCAGTGGGTGGCGCCTTTTTTAGTGATCGCTCCCCCTGTTCGCTACACCTGGCTATGCCACTGCTAGTACAACCCCCTGCTCAAAGCAGGACCAACACCAACTAAATCATCCCAGCCAGGGCTTTGTCAAGCTGGGCCTTAAAAACCTCAAAGGTTGGAGATTCCACCCCCTCCCTAGGTAACCCATTCCAGGGCTTCACCACCCTCCTAGTGAAATAGTGTTTCCTAAAATCCAACCTAAACCTCCCCCACTGCAACTTGAGACCATTGCTCCTTGTTCTGTCATCTGCTACCACTGAGAACAGTCTAGATCCATCCTCTATGGAACCCCCTTTCAGGTAGTTGAAAGCAGGTATCAAATCACCCTTCATTCTTCTCTTCTGCAGACTAAACAACCCCAGTTCCCTCAATTTCTCCTCATAAGTCATGTGCTCCAGCCCTCTAACCATTTTTGTTGCCCTCCGCTGGACTCTTTCCAATTTTTCCACATCCTTCTTGTAGTGTGGAGCCCAAAACTGAACACAGTGCTCCAGATGAGGCCTCACCAATGCCGAATAGAGGGGAATGACCACTTCCCCCGATCTCAGAGCTGTAACTAGGTATTTTTGCACCCGTGGCAAGAATATAAAATTGCGCCCTCTCCCAGGGCTGGCTCTTCAGCGGCAATTCGATGGCGAGTCCCTCAATCCTTCTTGGAGGGAAGGGCCTGCCGCCAAATTGCCACTGAAGAATGAATGAAGAGGTGGCGGTAGAGCCTGTGATTTTTGGTGGGGTCTAGTTCATGATTTTTGACTGCTTGGGCTGGTAATGTTGCTTCCAAGATGGTGTTTGGTTCCAGTCCAGTTCCAGTCCAGAGAGGGACTCACAGGTTAAGAGAGGAGGAAGGTGCCGGATATCAGCAGTGGCCACTAGGGATCAACATGTGTCCTGAGAATGCTGAGAGTTCAGGTTTGCAGGGCAGGATCAGGGGTAGCAGGTTTGTAGAAATTTTGGTTGTGCCCAGAACCCGCCCCTGCCCAAACTCTGCCCCCACACCTGCCCGAGGCTCTGGGAGGGGGTTTGGGTGAGGGAGGAGGTCTGGAGTGCAGGACCCAGGCTGGGGCAGGGGGTTGGGGTGCAGCCTCTGGGAGGTGGTTTGGGGATGGGAGGGGTGCAGAGGGATGGGGTGCAGGGGTGAGGGCTATGGGTGGTGGCTGCAGATGAGGTGTTTGGAGTGTGGGAGGGGCTCAGGGCAAGAGTAAGGGTGAGGGCTCTGTCTGGGGCTGGGAATGGGAGGTTTGGGGTGTGAGAGGGGCTCAGGGCTGGGGCAGAGGGTTGGGGTGTGGGGGCCTGTGTGGGACTGGGGATGAGGTGTTGGGGGTGCTGGAGGGGCTCAGGGCTCAGGCAGAGGTTTGAAGGTGCGGTGGGGGGGTGAAAGCTCTGACTGGGGGTGTGGGTTCTGGGGTGGGGCAGGGCTGGGGATGAGTTTGGGGTGCAGACAGGCTGCTCCAGGACAGGGGCCAGCGTGGAGGACTCCCCCCAGCCCTTTCCCTGCCGGCAGCAGCAAGCTCTGGGGGAGGAGCCCCCCTTTCCTGCCCCCCCCAGCAGCACACTCATCCCCACCAGTGTCACTGCTCCTAGCTCCCCTCTCAGGTCCAGGAATCTCCCTCGCCTCCCCCATGGTGAGTGCCGGGGGGTGCTGCATGTGTCGCCTCGCCTGCTCTTGCCCCTGACTGTAGCTTCACTGGGAGTGAGGGATGGGGCTGCCTCCTTGCCCAATGTGGGGGCAGGAGCGGTGACTGCGGGTGGAGGGGAGGGGGGCGTTGTGCTGCTGGAGGGTCCCATTGGAAAATGAAAGGGTCTGAAGGGGAAGGGCAGGCTCAGAGTCAGTCTGTCCTGTCAGTCGGATACGGGGCACTAGGACCCTGCAGCAGCAGTTGCTGCAGGGGAAAGAGAGACTCTGCTCCGGGGAAGGGGGCTGGGGGGAGTAAGTCGGGGCCGGGAGACACTCAGACGAGGCATGGGGGGGTGGCAGGTCGGGCAGGGGGGAAGATCACCTGGGTTACAAACATCTCTGTGTCAGCAGCTTTTTCTTTCCCTTTTCCTCTCCACCGCTTTCTGCACCCCCTGGCTTTGTGTGCCCGAGGGAAGTGCCTTACTTGCCTTGCCCTTTTTACGGCACTGCTCGATCTGCTGGCAATGCCCCTACTTAGACAGCCCAAAATGCTGTTAGCCTTCCTGGCAGCAAGGGCACACTGCTGACTCAGATCCAGCTTCTCGTCCACTGTAACCCCTAGGTCCTTTTCTGCAGAACTTGCATGGTGTCAAGTGTCAGAGGCGTAGCTGTGTTAGTCTGGATCTGAAAATGCAGCAGAGTCCTGTGGCACCTTATACACTAACTGACCTATTGGAGCGTGAGCTTTCATGGGTGAAAGCCCTTGGTTTTCACACCTCAACTGCTAGAAGAGGGCCTCATACTCTCTGATTGAATGAACCTCGTTATCTCTAGTCTGATTCTTGCTTGCATATATATACACCCGCCTCTGGAAATTTCCACTACATGCATCTGACGAAGTGAGTATTCACCCATGAAAGCTCATGCTCCAATATGTCTGTTAGTCTATAAGGTGCCACAGGACTCTTTGCCACTTCTGTAGCCTAGCCATTCAGTCCCTAGTCTGTAATAGTGTATGGGATTCTTCCATCCTAAATGCAGGACTCTGCACTTGTCCTTGTTGAACCTCATCAGGTTTCTTTTGCCTCAATCCTCTAATTTGTCTAGGTCCCTCTGTATCCTATCCAGGGTATCTACCACTCCTCCCAGTTTAGTGTCATCCACAAACTTGCTCAGGGTGCAGTCCACACCATCCTCCAGATCATTAATGAAGATATTGAACAAAACTGGCCCCAGGACTGACCCTTGGGGCACTCCGCTTGAAACTGGCTGCCAACTAGACATGGAGCCACTGATCACTATCCGTTGAGCCTAATGACCTAGTCAGCTTTCTATTCACATTATAGTCCATTCATCCAGCCATGCCTCTTTAACTTGCTGGCAAGAATACTGTGAGATGCTTTCCCAGGCTTGAGATGAGGAAAGAGCCCTGTCCTGCAGCATTGCCAGGGACCTCCAACATGTGGGGCGAGGCAGTGTGAGCAGATGGGCAGAGGCGGCTTCCTGGAACTGCTGGGCCTGGCCACCACTAAAACCTCGGGTCGGTATAATAATGTTGCCTAGGGATAGGAGTTCTCATGACACTTTTATTCCAGCAAAAGCCTAGTGTAGACAGTTACACTGGCCAAAGTGCTCTCTTGCCACTGCATGCTGCATCTCCACTAGGAGGCACCGCAGGCAGAGCTGTTGCCGTATAACCCTGTATCTGTCTAGCTGGGTAGACCTGGCCCGGCTTTGAAGGGGAGGGAAGGCTTAGCCCATGGGAAGTGGCGTGAAAGGAGGTGCAAAGCCCAGGGCAGAGATGCCGAGAGGTTTGAATGAGGGGGAATGAAATATTGTTCTGTGGAGGGTGAACCTAATCCTCCACACTCTGGAGCAACCTGCTTCCCACCTCCAGGGTCTGGGTTCCCATTGTAGACTGCCCTGGTCCTAAGTGGGTTCCTACTTCTGTTTGGGTTCCCACATTGGCCCTCCTGGCTCCTATGTGGGTTCCCTCATTTCGGTGGGGCCTCTCTGCCCCAGCCCCTTTCTCTCTAAGGGCCTCGGTCTTCACCGCCCCTTCCCTGGGTGGGGTCTCAGACAGAGCCCCTGTCTCAGAAACTCCCCCTTTCTGCCTCAGGGAGCAGTGCCTCTTTAAATGTCCCCCTTTGTGGCAGTGGAAGCACTTTCTGGGTCTTCCCCCCACCACGTCCCTACTCCTGCTTGTTTGGGGCCTATCCCTTCCTTCTGGGCTGGCCCAGGTCTTGGGAGTCCTGTAGGGGCACTCTCTCTTCAGGTGCCCTGAACTCCTCTCAGACCCAACAAGCAGGGGGTGCCTTTTCTGGGTGGAGTCTCTCTGGCCCCTCCCAGTAGGGACACTCCCTCCTGTAGTGTCCCCATTGCCTACAGGCGAAGCAGTTCAGAGTTCCCAGTCCTGGCCTCTCGCCCTTGGGGCCAGATCTCTTTGTTTGGTCTGGGTGCCGACCCCTGCAGCAGCCAGAACAACTCCCTCTGCTGCTCGGCGAGCCGAGCCACCCAGGCCTTCCAATAGAAGTCTCTTTTCTCCACCATTTTGTCTCAGTCTCTCAATGTGGCATAATCTGTCTAGTCCTCGCTCTTGCCTAGTATCGGGGTGGACCGCCTGTGCCTGCATCTCCACCACATGTGACGGGGTTGGGACTCATCACCACTGTGCCTCCTGCTGGGCGCTCTGGTAATTAGCTCAGTCTATGGGAAGCGCACTTTGCTGGCGGTGTCCTGTCCGTCTCTTGTCCTCCCTTGACATCTGGACCTGTGTTGCTCCCCGCTTGATGGTGTCCTTCTTCAGGCCACTGCTCTCTGGTAGTGCCCCCTAGTCCATCCTCACCCCCTTCCGTGGGGGGGGGAGGGAAAGCGGGATGAGCAACAGTCCTTGCACCTGCCTCAGTGGCCAACCACAGCCCCCAAAGTCTAGCCCCTTGTCTCAAGGGCCGGCTGCAAGTTGTCTCAGCCACCACATGGCCAGGTGCAGTACAAGAGGGAAGGGGGGGACTCACGCCCGCCCACTACTCTGGGTCCCAACCCAGGGGCCATCTAGTGGCAGACCCCTGCTCTCCCCTTGTCCAACTGTCCCTGGGCCACTTCCCCTCTGGCCCCTCACACCCTCTAGGCCCTTTCTATCAGGGCCCACAGTCTGGCAAGTCTTGAGCCGGAGCCTTACTATGCTCCCCATGAGCCTGCCCAGCACTGCTCTGCCCGAGGTGCCAGTCTCCTGCTCTGGACACAGACCTTCCTCCATGAAGGTTTGGGACAGACTGCCTGCTGCACTCCTGGGCAGCCTTTATATAGGGCCTAGCCTAGCCCTGATTGGCTGGCTTTAATCTCAGCTCTGATTAGCTCTCAGCAGGCCCTTCCCTGATTGGCTGCTGGTCTGCGCAGCCACTCTGGCCTACTCAAGCCCCCTCTTGCATGGGTGTGGGCAGTCACCCCACCACAGTCATCAACTGTTGTTACCAGGCTGTGGCCTGGGCTGCAGGGCCGGCTCCAGGCATCAGGGGAGCCAGCACATGCCTGGGGCGGCATTTCGGCCATTCTTGGGGCAGCAGAGTCCGGGCAGCTTCAGCAGTTCAGGCGGCGGCGGCAGTCCGAGCTGCCTTTTTGTTTTTGTTTTTCCTTGTGGTGGTAAAAATGGTGGAGCCGGCCCTGCTGGGCTGGGGTCACTCAAGTGGTCAGCTCCTCAGCACAGTCTACCAGAGTGGCTCCAGCCTGGGCAGGGCCCAAGCAGCCCACAAACAAGCAGTCTTCAAGGGCAGGCCTTGGCCTGGGTGGACCCCAGGCAGCCAGCAAGCAAACAGTCTTGACAGGGCTGACTCTAGCCTGGACGGGGCCTCGGTGGCCAGCCAACAAACACCCTCCAGCCAACAAACACCCTCCAGGGAGCTCCTGTCCTGGGCTAGAGCCTCCTTGCACCGTGTAGGGGGTCAGCCACCTGGGATGGGGTGGCAGGGGAAGCAGGCCCACTCTACTCCACCGCATCCCAGCCCAAGGCCCTGGCAGGGGCAGGATTGGCTGCCCCTGCGTCGGCAGGGATCCGGCCACAACACGCCAGCTGAGCCGTGCCAGGCTCTGCAGCCGGCTGCTCCAGGGCTGCCCCTGGGCTACTTCCTGCCTCCCTGGGGTTTGGTACCTGCGGCCTCCAGGCCTCTTCTGGCTCCTTGGGGTAAACCGCAGTGGGGACTCCGGGCAAATCCTCGTCCATGCCTGGGGATCGGGAACAGCCAGGAGTGGGATCCTCTCGGGGCCTCTGGAGAACAGGCTGAGCGTCCTCCTCTCTTGCAGGCTCTCCCACAACTGTGCTGCACGGCCGGCCTTTTATACTTCCTGCCACGCCCCAGTCCTTACAGCAAGGGGGGTGGGGCAATATAGGCCCCACCCTCCAAGGGGCCTGTAGGGGGTCTCTCGCTCTCCCACGTGGAGGGAGACCACTCAGTCTCACTACACTCCCTGTTTACAGGGAGCGGGAGTAGCTGGTGGCCTCGGAGGCAGAGCTCCTGCAGTGCCTCAGGCATTTGGCACAAGTTGTGGATGATGTGCAGTTGTTGTGTCACCTTATAGGTGACGTCCTCCTGCTGCAAAGGAATGAGGACACGTCAGAGACTCAGACACCACCGCGGAACTGGGGGATTAAGGGCACCTGGGACCAGCCGCATTTCCACCTAGCACCCGCCCACCTCTGAGGGATGGAGTCCCCCTCCTGACCCCCAGAATGGAGTCTTGTTGTCCTTTCTAGTGACCTCCCGTGCCAACTCCCTGCTTGTAGGGTGAGCTCCTGCCACCTCCCCCCCCAGTGCCCGACAGCTGTTGCACCTCCAATCCACAGCTCAAGTTTTCAGACCCCTCTCTCCCACTCCCACCCAGGTTGGGCAGGGAGGGGGCTCTAGCGGGGTGGGGGGCAGGAGGGAATCTGGCAGCAGTGAAGTGGGATGTGGGGAGGTTGAGACCTTTCCCCAAGTCATCCCAGTCACTAATGCTGAAGCCGCAGGATGGCAGCCCTGCTGGTGGCTCGGGTGACAGGAGAGGCTCACAGAGGGCACTTACAGGACTCTGCTGCCCTTCCCAAGAACATAAGTCTGTGATGAGGCAATGCTTGTCATTCATTAGCCTTGCTAACGAGCTGGGCTGGAGCTGCTCCGGGGACAAGCTGGCTCCCTCCTGCTCAAGGAGGTGAATTCATCTCCCTTCCCAGTAGCACCTGCTCTCACTCTCATTCCCCACCAGTCGCCTTGCTGCCAGGCCGACCAATGGCCAGAGGAGGGAATGAGGCCTGAGCCCCCCCTCCAATCTCCTGAGTCTAATGCAGCCGCTCACCTTGTCCCCCAGCAGCTGCTGGGCTTGCCCCAGGAGGGAGTAAGTGAGGAGTAGCCCAGCCTGGCTGACACATAGCAGGGGGTCGTAGATGGCCAGTACGGCCGTCCGCAGGAAGAAGCTTCTCTGCCCCTCCGAGAATAACTTTCCAAAGACCTGAAACCAAACGGATGTGAGGCTTTGGCAAATTGCCCAGAAGCAGGCTCCAAATCCTGGACTAGAACGGCAACTCGGTCTAGTGGCTCCAGGGGGCAGCCACCCGCACTGCCAGAATTGTGCCCTGCCCTGGCAGAGCGGCCTTACCTCCCCGACCCTGGCTTCATTTTTATAGCCAAGGAGCCTGCTGTCCTGGTGCCAGTCCCAGAGCCACAGCTCTTCGGCCTCGTGGATGGTCAGGTCTGGGAAAGAGAGAGACACACACACATTTGTCATTCTGGTTGCAGGGCTTGTGTCCTTCCAATCCCATTGGTGGCTGCACAGTGGGCAGAGTCCTTCGCTGTGTGCCTGGCCCGACAGAATTGCAGGGGCTGGTGTAGAACACAGAAAGAGAGAGAGAGAGAGACTCGTCCTCCAGCCGGGGTCACTCGGAGACAAATTGGCTGGGGTCCCAGTCTCACTCGTCTAGCAGGGGCCATTTCCCAGCTGGGTTCCTTACCCCTCTGGTGCAGCAACAGTTGGTAGAGCCGGAAAACTCTCTCCCTGGCCTGCCAGCTGATGTCCTTGTCTGGGTCACCGATGAACAGTGCCAGCTATGCCACATAGTGACCCATCTCGGGGAATTCGCCTGAGTTCTAATGGACAGGAGAGGGAGAGGGGACTCCATCAGCATTTTCCTGTCAGCTCCCAGTCCCCACTTGGGCCAGGACTCCCCTTCCCCTCAGCCCCTCAGCAGGAGATGCTAGAGGATAGGAGCTAGAGCTAGACTCTTAATTTTCTCTGCCCACAAGCAAGCCTGGAGCACAGGGATGCGGGCAGAGCCCTCCATGAGGATTTGCTTCCCCAGCTGCTCCAGGATGACAGGAAGGCATGAACCTGGAGCATGCTCCCCTTAAAAGCGAGAGTCGCCACTTCACCATAGGGTGACCAGATGTCCAAATTTTATAGGGACAGTCCCAATTTTTGGGTCTTTTTCTTATATAGGCTCCTATTACCCTCCACCCCGTCTCAATTTTTCACATTTGCTGTCTGGTCACCCTACTTCACCAGGACAAGAAGAATTTGACTCAAGCCAGGCTCATTCTCTGCTTTGACTCTGCCTCCCCAAGAGGGGCACTTCAAACCCACAGCCCCTGCAGCAGCAGATCCTACAGCCCGCTGGAGTCAGCCCACCCCTGCCTGGAGTCAGGAAGCTGGGGTCAGTGGCCACTTACATCGAAGTCAGGGAGGGTGACGATGGAGGTAAGCAGGGCCGCACTGCTCCTAATGACCGTGGCTTTCTTGTGTGATACCCTGGACACTATCCAGTAGTTAATGTGCTGTGGGGAAAGGAGGCAGCTCAGGATGAATGGGCCGGTGCATGTGTTGTGCTAATAAGCCCCTCCCCATCCCCAGGGTGCTGAGATATTGTATGCAGGTGGAATATCTGATTCATTGATCACAGAGCTTTAGAAGGGGATTGTTTCCCCCAGGACGATGCTTGTATCCTGCAGGTCACAACTTCTCATTGTCTCTCTAGATTGGGACAATGCTCAGTGGCGGGGCTAGTACCATCCTCCCTGAACTCCTGATTCCTGAATAGTTCACCAGGAAGGACACAGACCCCTCACCCCTCCCTGGGTCTCAAGTCCTTAGTTGGGTGAAGGGGCTGAGTGGGAGCACAATCCCCACAGGAATCTCGGGGTCCGTCAGAGACAAGGGCTGATTCTCTGGGGCCCTCCTGTTTCTCTAGGAATGAGCCTGTGACTCTTCTCTGAGGATCATCTTCTGGATCTCACAGGAGGGCCATCTTCAGACTCTCACTCCCCAAGCCAGCCAGGGGCCCCATGGTTAGTGCTCAACAGAACCAGGCAGAGCTCTGGCTTGAAGTCCCAGCTCCTTCCTCTGTCCTTCAAGGAGGAAGGGCCTGACACTGAATTGATTGCACTGACTGCCCTGAGCAAGGATGCCCCACTGGGGGCCCATCTAGGAGGACAGACTGGAAAATGGATCGAATAGTTATGGTAAAATTGCCCCCACCCCTCTCATCAGGCTCACCTCCAAGATGTAGTGGAGCTTGTTGGTATCTGGGGACTTTGCCAGCAGGTTCCCCAGCATGGCATCCAGGAGGTCTGGCATGACCCTATGCAGATCCCGCAAAGCAAGGGAGAGCCATGGGTCAAACTTAGGGAAAGTGGGGCTACACCTGTCACAGGATGGGAAGAGGGGTCTCTGGGAAGCACTGGTGAGACCCCCAAACACATATCCTGGCCTCTCTCATTCACATCCCATTGCAGACAATTAGCAAGGATTTGTGGCATGATGAGAGCTGGCTCCTCAATCTACAATTTAGCTGATCTACCTGTACTTGAGTGGTGTCTGTCCACGTGCCCAGGGTGAAAACGGCGTGCAGGGCAGCTCGGAGGAGGTGGGTCTCCAGCTCCGGCTCCAAGGCAGGTGTCATGGTGCTGGCAAAGGAGAGGAACCGGTATTAGACTGTGCAGTGCGGGGGTGGGATTGGCACCGACATGGATGTGAAACTGCAGGGAAATAGGCAGAGGCTGGCAAGAATGGAAACTGATGCACCGAACCAGGGAACGATAAGGCCAAGGTTTCCCAGACAGGCAATGGCAGGGCAGGAATGGCACCTGTTCTCTGAAGCCTGCTGCCCCTCCTGTATCTGATCCTGGGAGTCAGCCTCTCCCCAAAGCCATTGCATCGTTACTGGAGTGAAAAGAACAGAACAGCCAGGAAAGGGAAAGGAGCCACCCTTGGGAGGTGACTTGGGAGTGGAAGGGGCAGTGACTCCCAGCCATGGGCCTGAGGAGCACCGGGGTTAAGGGAACCGGGCAAGAGCGTCTTGGTATCTGAGGTTGGCCACAGCGATCAGGCAGTTGGCCAGGACGGCGCCAGGCAGAGAGTCATCAGGAAGCTCTTCAATGAGCTCCTGGGAGAGACAAAGGAGCATGTGAGATTTGGGCCTCACTGACACTTCCCAAGGAGGAGATTACACAGCCAGGGCCTCACACAGCCAGCAGGATCCCCCCAGCTGCCTTCCGCTCCTCCGATTCCTGTCCATTAGTTCTCCCATCTCTTCTCCCCAATCTTCAGACCCAGCAATCCCTGCCCTCAGCTGCCCCTCCAGCACCAGCCATCCCCCAACCATAGACCCAGGGAGACCCCTGCCACTCCCATGTCTCTGTCCACCCTCCAGCTACTGGGCACTGTGTCTCACTCACCACAATCCTCTCCACCACAGCCGCCTTGCAGCAGTGTGGCTCCAGTGTGTCCTGCCCTCTCTGCTGTGCAGCGAGACACGCGGGGTGGATCGCATGCAGGAACACAAGCTGCTGGGCCTCGTCCTGTGCCCACAAGGACTGGGGTTAGGGTACAGAAAGCCAGTTAGCCAGGGACCTCCCTGCCCCAGCCACACCAGCTGCAGGACTTAGGCCTGAATGGGGGATAGTGGGGACCCGCCTAGTGTCCAAATCACCCACGACTCCTACACAAGCAGGGTCAGGAACTGGGACAGTGCCTGTGGGGGGAGGAGACCCCGGCCAGTGTGTGACAAACGCCCCCAGCTTGGGGGTCCCAGATCATGGAGGAGAAAGGTCTCCATTAGGGGTGGTGGCTCATAAGGGCCAAGACCCTCTGCAGGGGGTCGGGATGCTGGGAAGGAGCAGGACAATCTCGGTTCCAGCACAGCTGGGGAATGTTTGTACCTTTTCTTGGCCCTGGAGCTGCTCTCGGATGTTTTTGAGAGCAGCCTCCTCTGTTACCACGTCAACCCATTCCTCCTCCTCCTCCTCGGAGTCCCTGGTGGACCCTGCACCAGGGAGAGAAGGGGGCAGGGTGACTCCTGCTGCCACTCGGGGGAAGGACTGGGGCATGACGGGACAATGTGCCCCCTTCCCACCTCCAGGACATAGGGCACCTCAGGCCCCACACTCCCCCCTCTCAGTGATGTCGTCAGCCCCCAGCTCCTTCAGGAGCCCATAGCAAAGAGATCCACCCCCAGTCCTGGACTCCCTGGGAGGTGCCCCCCCCCGCTGACCCTCGCCCAATGGAGCAGCAAGGACCAAAATGGCAGCATCTAGTGTTAGTGAGGTTCACGTGGCTCAGGCCAGACCCCTGAGCTGGGGACCCGCCCCCATAGCACTGCTCGAGGGCCTGGGCCCAGGGTGTTCACAGCCCCCTCCTCACCCCTCCCTGAGCCCAGCCTGGCTCCTCACCTGGAACAAAGCAGTAGCGTCCATCGGCCAAGCTGCTGTCCGAGTCGCAGGCGCTGCTGCTGTCCCATGGGGAGCGGGCCGAGCAGCTGGGGCTCGGAGAGGGATCCTCCACCTCCTGCCCTGGGAAGGGTGGAAGGTCCTCACTGACCGGGCAGGGCGATGCCTCCTGATGGAACTCGGGGCTGGGCTCCTGGGGCCGCTGCTGCCCACACAACAAGCCCCGGAGCCACCCTGCCCAGTTGCGCTCCTGGGCTGGGTCCTGCCTGCCCAGCCACATCCTGGCTCAGCTCCATTTTGGCCAGGTCGATGCCTTTCCCACCTCAGCACCTGCGCTGGGAGCAGGTTTCCTCTTCCAGAAGGCTGGGCACTTCCACCTCCTCGCCCGACCGGGAGCTCCTTCCGCGCCAGTGGGGACGGAGGGGCCGCTCCGCTCCGCTCCTGGGGAAGATGGCAGCTTCTTCCCTCAGGCTCTGGGGCCACCTACAGAGCCTTCTTCCTGAACATCCTCAGGAACCTGGCCATCCTGGAACCGAGCGGGGAGCAGGCGTGAGTCTGTGGTCAAGGCAGCCTCTCACTAACCAGCCTGTTTGGTCCCTCCCCATCCCTGCTCCAGCCAGAGCAGCTCCTTCCCCCCACCCACAGGAGTGCAGGGAGTGCAAGCTACACACACTGGTAGGAGTTCATTGCATGATCTGCTCTCCCTCAACGCTCCTCCTCGTCATCCCTGGGGCTGCAAGAACCGGGGAGTCTCGTCCTTTTCGAGCACTGGGGTCAGTCACAAAGACCATCGCTCACTTTGGGCAAACAGCTCCCTCCCTCCTGCCAGCCCAGGACACACTCACACTCCCCCACCCCCCACCCAGGCTAGAGAAGGAAGAGAACCCAGGAGTCCAGACTTCTCCTGGGAAACCATTCCCCCCTTCAAAGTCCCTAGGCATAGCAAGACCAGAGCCCCCTCGTTTTCCATTGATTTCCATCCTCAGCAGCTCACCGGGTCTGCTCAGAGACTCTCAGCCTGGGGAACAGTCTCCCACAAGGGAAGGGCTGGGAGCCCCATTGCTGGGCCCTTGCCAAACACACTGGAAACAGCTCTGGAGAAGCCACTTCCTGGTCTGAGAATGAGAGGCTCCTGGGGGCTGTTTGCAAATTCAATCTCCTTTGGGAGAGATTCTCTCCCCCTCTTTCTGCCTCTCCCTGGACAGACAGGGGACGCCACCAGGGAACCCTAATGTCACTCACTTGCTTTGGTGACAGAGTGATGGATGGAGGATGTTCAGTGTCATCCCTCGCCCTTCTCCTCACTCTCCAAGCCCAAGGCAGGCTGGAGAGGGGGGTGGTGACCTGAGGAGTTACCCTGCCGAGCCAGCAGGCAGGGTGATGACACGGGCGATCGGCTGGCTGTGAAAACAAGAGTCTGTCTTATTGCCAAGGGACAGAGAAACTTGGCCAGCAGCAGGCAGTGCAGAACATCACCCTAGGGTGGGGGTGACAGTGCCTCCGGGATCCTGACATCCCAGCACTTTACACACCTTCCTGGAGCCTCCCCACCCCCCTGGGCTGTCGGGACTGTGACCCCAACCCTACTGATGAGAAACAGGCCTGGGGAGGGGAAGCTACTGGCTCAGGGTCACACCAAGGGTCAGATGTATGGATGGGACCCAGCAGCCCTTCTTTCCAGGCCCCTTCGCTAACCACTGCTACACACTCCCTCCCACAGCTGGCAGTTACAAGCAGGCCCTCATGGCCGCTCCCCCTGCCTATGAGAGGGAATGTGCTCTGCTGGAGTGACCGGACCAGGGGATTGGGAGTCAGGACTCCCGAGTTCCATTGCTGGGTTTCCTATTGGTTCCACTGCTGGTTGTTTTCCTTTTCCTGGGGGACTTTGGGCAAGTTGCTCCCCGCTCTAGGGCTCTGTCCCCAGTAGTCAAAGTAGGATTTAATACTTTCCTGCTATTGGAAAGTGCTGGGAGAATCCCCCAGCAAGAGCTGCTCTGACAGTGCTAAGCAGCATCTGAGCATTCAAGGTTGGAGCACACTGCCCAGGAGGCGTGTTTGGCTCTGGGGTTTCACTTCAGCCCAGTCTATAGAGAGGGGCCCAGCCATGGAGTTTGGCTCAAGAAGACCAATTCTCCAATTGTTAAGGGTGTTTTGAATTCCAATCCTGTGCTCCAAAGTGCTTGGAGTCATTTGCAAATTTTAGAAGCATACTCTCCACTCCATTTTCCAAATCATTAATGAAAATATTGAATAGTACCAGACCCCGGACTGATCCCTGCCTGACCCACTAGGTACACTCTCTCCGTTGGACAGCCAAACATGGAGAAGGGCTCTTGGAGTCTTGGCTTTCAACCAGCTCTGCACCCACATTACACTAACTGCATCTAGACCACATTTCCCTCGCTCGCTTGTGAGAATGTCCTGTGGGACTGTGTCAAAAGCCTTAGTAACACCAAGATAGATCACATCAAATGTTTACCCACCTGCACTAGGCCCGGAACCCTGTCAAAGAAGGAAAAAGGATTGGTTTGGAATGATTTGTTCTTGACAAATCCACGCTCACTAGTCCTAAGAACTAAAGTATCCTGTAGGTGCTGCTGACAAACTTATTGTTTAAGAATGTATTCCAGGATCTCTCCAGCTCTGGAGTGAGGCTAGCTAGTCTGTAAGTCCCAGGGGTCTCTTTGTTCCCCTTTTAAAGATAGATCCTGTCTTGTTCGTGGACGGGAATATGTTCTTTTTCAGGGATCTCAGATGAGAACTGGAGCACAACACCTGGTTTGTTAAGGCCACAGAAATAGAGGCAGAAACCTCTTCTCTCCTGCTGGCAAAGAACCCCAGGTACCTAAAAGACAGGGACTCACATCCCCAAATAGGTTTTAAAAAGGCAATGGTTAAAAGATTTGGCCCTGACAATTTCTTGTTTCCACAGACTAGACATTTGAGCAAACTTTAGAATTCCTTGGTGCTAAACACCGTGAAACTCCCCTTTCTCCTTCACAGAGGGTTTTAATGCCCCTTATCTAACTCAGGCTCATGACTGCCCAGAGTTCGAGAACTGTCCCTGTTCCCATTGGACAGATGGGGAGGAGCCTGAGGTCCAGAGAAGGGAAGTGACCTCCCCAAGGGCCTACACAGCAAGGAGGTGGCAGAGCCAAAAAGAGAAGCCACCAGTCCTGACTCCTGTTCTAATGGACAAAAAAAAACCCAGAGGCAGGGATAGAACCCAGGAATCAAGATGGTGGGGAAATTTCATTGAAACCATTTCTGTCAGAAAACCCCGTTCAGACTAAACCAGTTTGTTTCTTGAAATGATAACAAGTGGGAGGAAAGTTCTTTGCAAAAAGATTTTGTTGCAAAACAAAAGCATCTCCTTTGTCACAGTGTGTTAAATTGTCTTGTCCCACATAAAGAGAAGACACTTCGATCTCAAAAATTAGATAAGATGCTTCAGTCTGAGCTAAGTAGTTGCTGCTCTTAATTTCAAAATAAAAAATACAAAGAAAAGAGACTATTTCAGCTATTCTATTATGTCATAATCTGCTCTGAATAAACAAGATAGGACACTTCATATTATGCACTACTCCTAGTGACACTGTCCAATGGATTCCCATCCTCCACCCACCATGAGGTAGGTAGGAGCAGATCATTATTATCTCTACTTGAAAGAGGGAGAAGCTAAGGCTGAGAAAGGAGAATTGACTTGTCTTAGGTCACACAGCCAGCCAGTGGCAGAGTTGGGAATAGGACCCAAGAGCCCTGATTTCAAAGTAATCATTGGATCTTGAATTTCATACATTGAATGACATGAATAAAATGCTCTCAGATGAGCTCCAGACCAACAACAGTGCACAGTAATTATTCAGCAAGTATTTTAGGAGAACTGCAATGTTGGAGAGAATTCTGAACTGCCCAGAGACAATTAAAGCAGAGAAGCAGCAAAATTAATCAAACATAGAACTCGTTATGACTTATTTACTTGGTTTTAAAAGAGAACAACAAGGACTTGAGTCTCCTCGCTGTCAATAACCCTTGCTCAGCCAATCAGGGTAGACTGAGGACGGGAGGCTGAGGGTTCTCACCAGAGAGCCCCAGGGATGGCCCACAGAGGTCACTGGTGGGATCACTGCCCGAGCACAATTTCAGCACCGCATTTTTCTCTCTCTCTCTCTCTGTCTCTCCTGGTGTTGGGAGGGGAACAGGAGAAAGGACAAAAGAAGCAAGAGATGAAGAGAAAGGAGGGAGGGAGGGATGGATGGATGGAGGAAAAGATGACTCAAAAAGGACAAACCCTAATGTCCCCAGTGATTCTAAGGGACAAAATCTCGGGTGCAGAATAAAATTCTGCCTCCTTACGCTCGTGTTTTCCATGCCTAGAATTCAACTGTCACCAGATGGATCAGACTGAACAGGTTTTAAACCTCAAGGAGGCTCTTACCTTCTAAACAGGGACATCTGTTTTCTAGTAAAATCACTAAAGGGAAGGAGAAAACTTGAAAGAGGTTCCTTCTGGCGCTCCCGTCCGTGAACCTGAATGCTCTCTCAGTCCTCAAAGAAAGACCTTGAGAAGGAGACTTGCTGAAGCAAAGCCACAGGAGTCTCTGAGGTTTCCCTGTCCCCTCGCCCCTGTCCTGCCTGGATAATGTCAGCATCTCTCTGTGAGGTCACCACCTCCCACCACCTTTGAGGTCCCGCAAAAGTCCTTTGTGATGTCACTGCCACACCCCTCCCTTGCTGTGCTAATGTCCTGCCCCTGGACAGGCACTTTGGAGGTTTGAGCTACTCCCTGTGGATCACCTCACTCAAGGAGCGTTCGTTCTAGGAAGCAAGCTGGCTAGACAGTAAAACATCAGACGCTGCTCCCAGTGCTCCACTCAGTTTTTCAGAAATTAGTCAACTTGATGGCCAGAAGAGATCATTAGAGCATCTAATCTGACCCCCTGCATATAACAGGCCTCCTGTATGACACAATAGCTTCTTTTGGGGCAAACACATTCCAGAAAGGCATCTAGTCTTCATGAAATGACATTAGGAAATGGCGAATACCACTTTCCTTGGTAGTTTGTTCCCGTGGCGAATCAGCCTTGCTGTTGAATATTTGTGCCTTGTTTGTAATATGAATTTGTCTCTTTTCACCTTCCAGCCATTGGGTCTTGTTATGCCTTTCTCTGCTAGATTAAAGAGCCCTTTAATACCCAATATTTTCTCTCCATTAAGGCACTTCAACACTTCAATGAAGTCACCTTTCAATCTTCTTTTGATAAGCTGAACAGGTCGAGCTCTTTCAATAGCTCACTAGAAGGCATTTTTCTCCAGCCCTCAGAACATTTGGTGGCTCTTTGCTGCCCCAGCTCTGATGTCACAACATCTTTCTCAAACGAGGACACCAAAACTGGATGCAATATTCCAATATCAGTCTCACTGATGCTGTGTCACCTCCTGAGACGTTATTGACATAATCTGTAACTGTATAGATCACCGTTGCAACCACTGTTCTATATTTGCAGCCACTATTGTATAAAGGTTGTTGTGTAAGGGGTCTATGGAGAGGTTATGCTTGGCTGATTGTATTTATGCTATCTGTTTACGTGTATCATTTTTGTCATTGATGTTATGAATATCGGCTTTATACTGTCCGTATTTCAAACTTGTGCTATGCTTTCGGGGTACACCCCAGACAAGTTGGTGTCAGTTCTGCCTAGCCTGCTTGATGGCCCACTAAGGAGTCTGCTCAGTGTCCCATTTGCAGTTTCTCCCACTTCACCCACCTGCAGGGTTTGAAGCAGCAGAACAATGAGCATTGAGCATTGAGCAACGCAGTGAGTGGTGGCACTACAAATCGTGGCGTACGCGTCCAGTGAGCTGTACTGCTTGCCACAGTCAGATACAGCACCAGCGCAGCTGCAGGGAGTGACAGTACAGTCAGGGCCAGCTTTAGGAAGTGCGGGGCCCGATTCGAACAGTTTAGACGGGGCCCTGGCAGGGATGACTTAAAAAAAAACATGTAAAAAACCACATGGGGCTTGCACTCACCAGGCGATGCTCCAAGTCTTTGGCAGCACTTCGATGGTGGGTCCTTCACTTGCTCCAGGTCTTTGCTGGCACTGAAGGACCTATTGCTGAAGTGCCACCAAAGACCCGGAGAGAGTGAAGGACCTTCCGCCAAAGTGCTGCCGAAGACCCGGTAGGGAACCAGTAGTTAAGATTTTGGCAGCTCATCACTGAATTTAACTAATAATTTCCCATGTGGAGCTGTATAAAATGCTTTACTGAAATCCAGGTAAATTAGATCTGCTGCATTTCCTATCTCTAAAAAATCAATTATCTTCTCAAAGAAAGAGATCAGGTTGGTCTGGCACAATCTACCTTTTGTAAAACCGTATTGTATTTTATCCCAATTACCATTAACCTCTGTGTCCTTAACTACTTTCTCTTTCAAAATTTGTTCCAAGGCCTTGCATAGATTGAGATCAAACTAATGGGCCTGTAGTTTCCTGCATCACCTTTCCCCCCATTTCTTAAAAATAGGTACTATATTAGCAGTTCTCCAGTCACAGAGTGCTACCCCCGAGTTTATGAATTCATTAAAAATTCTGTGCTATTGGGCTTGCAATTTCATATGCAAGTTTCTTTAATACTTTTGGATGAAGATTATCTGGGCCCCCTGATTTAGTCCCATTAAGCTGCTTGAGTTTGACTTCCACATTGGATGTGGTAATTTCTACTTAGAATCATAGAAGATTAAGGTTGGAAGAGACCTGAGGAGGTCATCTAGTCCACCCCCTGCTCAAGTAGAACCAACCCTAACTAAATCATCCCAGCCAGGGCTTTCTCAAGCTGGGCCTTAAAAACCTCTAAGGATGAAGATTCCACCACCTTTCTGGGGAACCCATTCCAGTATTTACCACATTCCTAGTGAAACAGTTTTTCCTAATATCCAACCTAAACCTCCCCCACTGCAATTTGAGACCATTGCCCCTTTTTCTGCCATCTGGTGCCACTGAGAACAGTCTAGATCCATCCTCTTTGGAACCCCCTTTCAGGTAGTTGAAAGCAGCTATCAAATCCCCCCTCATTCTTCTCTTCTGCAGACTAAACAATCCCAGTTCCCTCAGCCTCTCCTCATAAGTCATGTGCTCCAGCCCCCTAATCATTTTTGTTGCCCTCCACTGGACTCTTTCCAATTTTTTCACATCCTTCTTGTAGTGTGGGGCCCAAAACTGGACACAGTACTCCAGATGAGGCCTCACCAATGCCGAATAGAGGGGAATGATCACATCCCTCGATCTACTGGCAATGCCCCTACTTATACAGCCCAAAATGCCATTAGCTTTCTTGGCAACAAGGTTCACACTGTTGACTCATATCCAGCTTCTTGTCCACTGTAACCCCTAGGTGCTTTTCTGCAGAACTGCTGCCTAGCCATTTGGTCCCTAGTCCGTAGCAGTGCACGGGATTCTTCCGTCCTAAGTGCAGGACTCTGCACTTGTCCTTGTTGAACCTCATCAGATTTCTTTTGGCCCAATCCTCCAATTTGTCTAGGTCCCTCTGTAGGCTATGTCTACTCTCCAGTGTATCTACCACTCCTCCCAATTTAGTATTATCTGCAAACTTGCTGAGGGTGCAATCCACGCCATCCTCCAGATCATCAATGAAGATATTGAACAAAACTGGCCCCAGGACTGACCCCTGGGGCACTTGGCTTGATACTGGCTGCCAACTAGACATGGAGCCATTGATCACTACCCACTGAGCCTGACAATCTAGACAGCTTTCTATTCACCTTATAGTCCATTCATCCAGCCCATACTTCTTTAACTTGCTGGCAAGAATACTGTGGGAGACTGTATCAAAAGCGTTGCTAAAGTCAAGGAATAACATGTCCACTGCTTTCCCCTCATCCACAGATCTTGTCCTCTGCCTGGTTCTCATAGTCACATGCTTCCACTGGCCACTTTCCTCACCCAGCAGCCTCCCCTCAGAGTTCTCCAGTCCAGCTTGTATCTGCGAGTCTTCACTTTTCCCTTCAGCCTCCTCTCTCCTTCCCCCCATCCATCTGCTCAAATCCCCTTCAAACCTCAACTATAGTTTCTACCTGCATCTCCAAACCTTGGTTCTTCCATCAGCCTTATCAGGTGGCACTTCATACAAATGACGCTCTTTTCAGGTACCTGTTCCAGGATAATGTACATTCCACAGCTTCCACATCCAATCAGCTTCATTGTCGCTTCCCTTCCTGGGGTCTCTACCCCTGCTGCCTCTGTAGCTGTCACAGCCTTCCACCTAAATGCCTGTCAAGGAGAAAAAGGGAAAACACACACACAAAACAAAACCAGAACACCACATACACCCTTCCCCACACTCCCCTGACAAACTCCCCCTCAAACTCCTCTGTGCCCACCTATGTTTGTGACTCCTGGGCTCCTGTCCTGCTGGCTGACTCCTTGTCTGCCTTTATAGGTCCCATAATCAGGGCTCTGCTGTGATCAAAGGCTCGGCTATTCTCAAAGCACACTGCCCCCTACCAGTCCCTGCAAACTAACACACACACACACACACACACACACACACACACACACACACACACACACACACACACACACACACACAGTAAGCAAGCAAACTGGAGAACTCACTGTGAAAGAATGCACCCCTGTGTCCACACCTTACACATACTTGTAATAATCTTTGTACAATGTATATCTTGCAAAGTATCATTTGAAAACTCATAATTTGCTGCTCTCTATTGTCTTGATAAAATATGTGTGACAACACTGCATGTGAGGTTATAAGATTCTCTGTATAGTGTTATTAACACAGGTTCCAAATGGAGGTTGGCAAACAGGTCAGTCTCAAACAAAAGAATCTGCACTCTGCTTAATTTGCATTTGAGCAGTAAACAGAGTCATCAAGCAGGAGGGAGACAAAGAGAGTTCAGACAGGTAGAAAAACCCATAGAGAATAGCCTTACATAGAGACAGTCTGTCTCCTGAATCTCAGCTAGCGATGTGTTCCAAGAGGGGGGCTGACACTATGAAAAGGAGGAATAAACTTCCCAAGGCACCCCCTCCTTTCTCTCTCTCTCTCTCTCTCTCTCTCTCTGTCCATTTATTCACTGATTGAGAAGGGACAAAGAAAGCAGCCGTTCAGTTTGGCCAGTACGACTGCTGAGAACATGTGGTGAGAAAACGTTGCTTTGAATTGAACATAGTTTGTTAAGTTAGGCACCAGTTGTGTTTTATCTTTATTTTCCGTGTAGCCATTTCTGACTTTTGTGCCTCGTTACTTGTATGCTCTTAAAATCTCTCTTTGTCGTTAATGAACTTGTTTTATTGTTTTATCTAATCCAGTCTGTTTAAATTGAAGTGTCTGAAAAACTATTTGAAATAATAAACTGGCATATTATCATCTTACAGAAATAACTGACTTACATACTTGTGTTTTCCAGGGGAGGGCCGGGCGGTACAGGACATACATTTCTGGGAGAAATGCTAAGACTGGAAATGTGCTAGGGTCACCCTGCACGATACCCACGGCTGGGGAGAGCTGGGTGTGGCTGTCTGCCTGCAGCACACACACAGACATACCTGGGATGTACATGCTGGAGGCTGTTTGGGAGCAGTCCTAGACTGGAAGCTACAGCAGCAAGGCATTGCAAAGAGCACCTCTGGCTGGAAGGGAGGGATGACACAGCTCCTCATTGGTCTAGATTGTATCCTGGGTATGTCACACTCACTCTCTGCCCCTTATGGAGCTGGGGCTTGTTTCCCTTCTCCTCCAACAGCTCTCTGCTCAAACTCCCCTGACTCTGGCTCTGTTTGCTGGCTCCTGTGCTGCTCCTGTGACACTTTGGGTGTGACTACACAGCCTGGGTTCCATGACTGCAAGAGTGGGAGGAGGCCAAGCTCTGCCCACAACAGCCCAACTCTCCCCTTCCCCCCTTTCTTCCCTTACTCTCCCTTCTGACCAGCCCAAAGTCCTTGGGTGATGGGTCCTTTCTGCTTCCCCAACCCGGCCGGTCACCCGCACCCCGGGGAGCCTCTGCTGTAGTTTTAGTAGCTGACAGGTGAGGCCCAGCTGCTGGCATGTGGATCAATGCAGAGAAGGCCATGGGTGCTGGCCAATCCTGCCAGGTCATAGCGCGCTCCCTCCCCTAGCCGAGGTGGGCAGGGGGCGGAGAGGAGACAATGGCCCTATGGGCATCGAAATCTGTTGCAGAGGTGGGGATGAGGGGCAAGGTCAAAGTGGCAGAGGAATTAATGCTTAACTATCTCACAGAGAGCACATATGTTTAGTTTGTTAAAATGTGGGTGGCCCCCAGCCCCCTGGCCTCCGCTGGTTCTGGCGCTGGTGCTACATAGCAAAGAAAAACTCATGGCTGGCCCATGCCAGCTGACTTGGGCTTGCAGGATTTGGTCTGCAGGGCTGTTTCATTGCTCTGTTGACTTCTGGGCTTGGGCTAGAGCCCAGACTCTATTACCCTGAGGGGTGGGAAGTCAACACAGCAATGAAACAGCCTGAGCCCCATGTGCCTGAGTTGGCTGGCTTGGGCCAACTGTGGGTTTTTCTTCGCTGTTTAGTCATATCCTCAGAGTACCTTTCCCAGACTAGAAGCATTCTGTGTAAGCTTGAAAGCTTGTCTCTCTCACCACCAGAAGTTGGTCCAATAACAGATATTACCTCTCCCACCTTGTCTCTCTAATATCCTGGGACCAACACGGCTACAACAGCAGCAAACAACCTTATAGACTAACAGACGTATTGGAGCATGAGCTTTCGTGGGTGCATCCGACGAAGTGGGTATTCATCCACGAAAGCTCATGCTCCAATACGTCTGTTAGTCTATAAGATGCCACAGGACTCTTGCTGCTTTTACAGATCCAGACTAACACGGGTACCCCTCTGATACACAGCTACAACAATACTGCAAATAACATAATCAGTCAGCACCCAAGATACAGCGTTCCAGCTGTCTAAGGGCTCGCGCATTGCAAGGAGCTGAGTTCCCTTGGCTCCCACTGAAGTCTCTGCAAACAGAGGTGCTGAACATCTCAGAGGCTTTGATCCCATTGGCAAACCTGTGGTTCTGCACAGTTGCTATTGCTGCTTTTCTTAAGGCTTTGCCATGGTGTGCGGCATGTGGCACTTCGGAGTGATTTCATTTAGGAAGTAGAACTGCTGAGAAGTCTTTTTTCCCTTTATGTGCTAGTGCTGCAGCTGCATCCGATTTTGCTTGTGATTAGATCCGATTCTGGCCTTTTTATAGCATCCAAATGAAGATGTTTAGCTTTTGTTCTCTAAATGCGTCATAATAACGGGAGGGATTTCATTTGTCATTCTGTGCATTTGTGCAAATTACAAATGCACCATGTAATGCCGCTGCAGGGTGATACGTGCATGGTTGTTCCTCTTGAGATTCTGAGCTGTCTTCTGTAACCAAGTAACTTAAAAGGACAATATCAGCCATAGGCACTGACTTCCTGATTTCCTGGGGGTGCTCAACCCCTGCTCTGTCCCACTCCACCTTCTCCCAAGGTCCCATCCCTACCCCACCTGTTCCCACCCCCCGTTCCGCCCCCTCTCCGCCCCTTCCCACCCCGTTCTGCCCCCTCCCCCGAGGAAGCTCTGTAGATGACTGGTTTGTCCCCATACTGGGTGGGGGGGCACAATCTAAAGGGGAGGTCACGTGTCCTCCCTGGCCAACTCCACCCCTGTGCCCTGCCGGGGCCACCACGCTCTCACCGCCCCACGTTACCTGCTGGGGGGATGCTCTGTCCTCCCACTCCGCCTGTCCCCCAGGCACATTCCGCTGCTCTCCCTGGCAGGAGGGAGCCGCTTCTCATGCCAGCCCCTCCTGGTCACTGCTCTGCAGCCTGGCAGCTGGGGAGTGTGGCTGAGCGAGCCAGAAATGGGTCAAGGGAGGGGGCTTTGGCTCACTCATCCCTGGTCTCTAGCACCTGAGCCCAGGCAGGGAGCAGAAGCTGCCTCCCCAGCCAGGCTCTGTCAGGCAGCTGCCAGTCCGCCCCTTCCACTCTTGGCCCCTCCACTCCCCAGCATCTAGGGAAGGCCCCGGAGATGTCACCCAGCCCCACTCAGCCCCTCTTCTTCCTTCCCCGACTTCTCCCTCTCCCCTCAACACCTCCTGCATGCTGCTGAACAGCTGAGAAAGGCGGGTGAGAGGCATTGGGGGGAGGGGGAGAAGTGTAGAGCTGAAGAATGAAATTGTTTCTTTTCTTTAATTACTATTATTATTAAGACTTTATTAATATGACTTTATTTTGTATCAAATGAACAAACAGAACTTCAGCTGTTTTAACATTGTTTTAACATTGTAACTCCTGTTTACCATTTGCCTCCCAACACTGTAAATTGTTCATTACACTTGTTTTGATAAGACTCCATATTGTAACAAACTCCATTTTGAAATGCTCACTCCATTTTGCAAAACCCTGCTGTCACCTTATTAACTTATTTAGATGTGTGAATGAGGGATGCATGGATAACGGAATCAACCTCCAGCCTCAGCCTCTTCTGATTAAGTGAAGTGCAAACCCCACTGGCTGAAGATGCAGATAACAGCCCTGACAAAGTGAGAAGAGTCCACCCCAAAGGAAAAGAACAAAGGTGCAATTGAAACAGGACCAAGGTCAGGTCCCAGGCTGAAAGTCACATCTGCAGTTGACAAGTGATCAGCCACACAGTACCCAGGGGCAACGTAACACAGCAAGACCCAGAGACTTGTTCAAACTAAAGCCTACAAAAAGGATGGATGAGATAGAAGACTTTGGGTAACGTTCTGCTGCCAACATCAAAGGGCATCAGTGCATGCCCGACAGAGACCCTGCTCTTCCTCGTGCCTGGCTTTCCTGGCCAGTTAGCTGCCACAAGCTGTGAACTCATGCTGCGAAATCAAGCTATGTTCAGGAATGGCAACTATACAACAGCTGCAGAACATTTGACTGTGCAGCCCGTGGGCAAGCGGCGGGGTGGGGCTGCTGGGTTCGCTCCCTGCCTGGGGGGTTGGGGGGCCTGCCTCACAGCCCCGTGTGCGCATGCACCACACTCCAACCGCCCTAACGGCCAGAACTGCACATGACTCTGTCTCCCGCTCCCCCTGCTTGGGGTACAACAGCTTCACTTCTGGGGCCCGCTGAGGTGGAAGCGCTGGGTATGAGGCAGAGCTGATAAGTGCCAAGCAAGGGGCGGGGCACCTGGCCTGGGCTCATGTCACGGAGTATGGGGGAGTCCGGCCCTGCACCCCTCTTCCTGGGACTCTCAGTGACTCTCAGCCAGCCGGTAAAACAGAAGGTTTATTGGACAACAGGAATGCAGGTTACAGCAGAGCTTGGAGGCACAACCAGGACCCTTCAATCAAGTCCTTCTGGGGGTTCAGGGTGGTTGGATCCCAGCTTGGGATTCCCTGAATTCCCCCACCCAGCCCCAAACCAAAACTGACCAAACTCTCCCTAGCAGGCTCTCGCCCTGGGCCAAGGTGTTTTCTCCCCCCTCCCCCCCCAGCCTGGCTCAGGTTACAGGCCCAGGCCCAGGTCCTGTCCCTCACCTGAAGTCACCCCCCTGCTCTCCCATCCCCCACACCAACAGTTCCTACTCCATCACAGCTTGAGCCTCAGCTCGGGCGGGGGTACTGGGCTGAGACACCTCCTAAGCCCTCTCTTTGGTTGGGGGTGAGGTGGCTACTGCGCTGGTTGGTCCCAGGGTGGCCTCCTTAGTGATCGTGGGGCGGGGGGGTGTTGAACTGTCTGTGGGCAGCCAGGAAATCCCTAGGGGAGACGTGTGTGTATGTGTCTTGCACCTGCCCTGCCCTGCCTACTGCCCCCTTCCCTGGTCCAGGGACCTTCTCCCTCCCCGGCCCCATCACACTGCCGCCCCCTTTCCTCCCCAGGCTCCCTGCGGCCCCTGTATTTGTGTGTTGGACAGTCACATCCAATCCCTTCACACTGCCCCCCTTTCCCCTCCCCTTAGTTCATAGCCCCAGAAAATCCCTTCAAACTGTCCCTTTCTCCTCTCCCCTTATTTCATGGGGGGATGACGAGCCAAACGGGCAGTGGCGGTGAGGCTTTATACTTGGGAGAAGGGGTTGTTTCCTCAGGGCTGGGCGGCGCTGGGAGGGGTGCTGGGGGGAGGTGTTTCGCGGGGCTGGGTGGTGCTGGGGGTGTGTGTTTTGGTAGGGTTGGGGTGTTTCGGCCCTCAGCTATTTTCTGTGGAGTAATATGGCCCAGTGACACCATCACAGGACCTAACCAGATCAGCCACACCATCACTGGTTCATTCACCTGCATGTCCACCAATGTAATATATGCCATCATATGCCAGCAGTGCCCCTCTGCTATGTACATCGGCCAAACTGGACAGTCTCTACGGAAAAGGATAAATGGACACAAATCAGATATTAGGAATGGCAATATACAAAAACCTGTAGGAGAACACTTCAACCTCCCTGGCCACACCATAGCAGACCTTAAGGTGGCCATCCTGCAGCAAAAAACTTCAGGGCCAGACTTCAAAGAGAAACTGCGGAGCTTCAATTCATCTGCAAATTTGACACCATCAGCTCAGGATTAAACAAAGACTGTGAATGACTTGCCAATTACAAAACCAGTTTCTCCTCCCTTGGTTTTCACACCTCAACTGCTAGAACAGGGCCTTATCCTCCCTGATTGAACTAACCTCGTTATCTCTAGCTTGCCTGCATATATATACCTGCCCCTGGAAATTTCCACTACATGCTTCTGACAAAGTGGGTATTCACCCACGAAAGCTCATGCTCCAAAACGTCTGTTAGTCTATAAGGTGCCACAGGATTCTTTGCTGCTTTTACAGATCCAGACTAACACGGCTACCCCTCTGATAATATGGCCCTTGCCGCTTTACAAGGTGTGCAGGCCTGTATTAGATATTAGCTATTGGTTATAAATCAAATTGTGTTATCATAATAAACATGGCATATTGCCTTGTCCCCTGAAAAGATCCTGTGTGGTTTTACCTGCAGAACAGGAGCTGATCGGCATGGCCTGCCGCTGACAGGAGGTGCTGAGGGGAGAGAGAGGAACTGTCTGACAGTGGGTGCTAAACATCCAGTCCTGGATCACCCATGGAGTGGGCACCTATGACAGCAGCCTTAAAATGCTGGTCCCTCATTCTACTTTTATTCACACTGGTGTAGATCAGAAGTATGCCAGTGCACCTGGCACAAGAGAACAGAATCAGGCCCATAATGTATTAACTTTTAATATAGGTTTGTAGTGTAACATGACAATGTCGACACTTTGAAATGTATTTTTTCAAACATTTTTCTCTCTACAGGTTGGAAACATTCCCCCCCTTCATCCCCAAATTACACTAATAAACATCACCCTCCAGGGCTGCTGAACTGGACAGACCTTGACTGAAGAGCAGTCACCTGGAACTTCCTAGGTCTCTCGTGACATGCATAGGTGGCAGGTTATATATATTCGGGGTGCCCGAGCACCAGGAATATTCAGGGCTGGGGGCCCTGCTCCAGCAATATTTGGAGCTGGGTCTCTCCCCTGGCCCTGCCTGGATCGGGCCCCGGCCCCTGTGGGCCTCTCGCCCTCGCTGCCGCATCTCTGCCTGGAGCGGGTCCCGGCCTTCGCCTGCCACCCCTCCCCCTGCGTGTCCCCCCCGCCGCGTCCCTGCCTGCTCCTGCTGCCGGAGTGGAAAGGCTCCCGGCAGAACTGCTGTCTGCTGCCCCTGGCTCCTAGTTCCTGCCATCTGCTAATGGCAGGGCAGGCTGCCCTTACCCTGCCCTTCGGCCCTAGCCCTGAGCCCTTCCAACGCTCCAAACCCCTCATCCCCAGCCACAGCCCTCATCCCCCTGCACCCTAGTCCTCTGCCCCAGCCCTGAGCCCCCTCCCCGAAGCATGAACCCCTCATCCTCAGCCCCAACCCTCATCCCTCCGCACCCTGATCCTCTGCCCCAGCTCTGAGCCCCCTCCCCGAAGCATGAACCCCTCATCCTCAGCCCCAACCCTCATCCCTCCACACCCTCATCCTTTGCCCCAGCCCTGAGCCCCCCCTGCAGCAAGATCCCCTCATCCTCAGCCCCACAGCCCTCACCCCACAACCCAACCCTCTTCCCTAGCCCTGAGTGCCCCCACATCATGAAACCCTCATCCTCAGCCCCACAACCTTCACCCCTGCACTCCCTCCTATCCCCAAACTCCCTCCCAGAGCGTTCACCACCTCCCCCTTCCTACACCCCCACCCCCAGCCCAGAGCCTGCACCCAAACTCCGTCCCAAAGCCTGCACCCCTCACACCCTCCTGCACACCCACCCCCTGCCCCAGCCCGGAGCCTGCATCCAGCACCCAAACTCCATCCCAAAGCCTGCACCCCTCCTGCACCCTGATCCCCAGCCCAGGACCTGCACCCTAGACCTCCCAGAAACCCCGCCCAGAGCCTTAGGTAAGTGGGGGCAGAGTTGGGGGGCGGGTTCTGGGCACCACCAAAATTTCTACAAACTTGCCACCCATGGTGACATGATTACATGGTAACTTGAATGTTTGATTTCAAATGAAAATTCCTGTGAGCTGACCCTTTAGGTGTTATATTTCCATTAATGAAACATGCTAATCCCCTTGTAGCTCTGAGAATGTTAAACTTGCTAATAGGGCAAGCCTTTCATGCTAGCAATAGTCATGTCATCTCACGAGCAGCACACAGGTGTTAGCTGATCTTGGAAGGGGTTCATGTGTCACTTTTGTCCTGTAGAAGCCAAGGTGCCTGAAACAAAATAATCCAGGGGCACACCCACATTTTGTGCAGCTGGAAAATTGTAACTGAGACCCTGAGATAAGCAAGGTTTGGATGTCCCTGTAGTTAGTCTGACCTCACCCCTTGTTACTGTTGGACACATCTACACTGCAATTAAACACCATGGCTGGCCTGTGCCAGCTGACTCGGGCTCACAGGGCTCGGGCTAAGGGGCTGTTTAATTGTGGTGTGGACGTTTGGGCTGGGGCTGCAGCCTGAGTTCTAGGACCCTCCCTCCTTGCAAGGTCCCTGAGCCTGAATGTCGACACCGCAGTTAAACAGCTCCTTAGCCCAAGCCGCTGACAAAGGCCAACTGTGGGTGTGTATTGCATTCTAGACGTCTCCATGGTGTCCTAACAATATAGCAAAACAATTGTTTCTACCTCACGTACTATAGTGATGTTCTAAAACTAAATTTCTCAAGCTTTTTGTATCTGGGACACAAAAAACCACCGGCATTTTTTTTCTGCTAGCTGACAATTCCACTTTGTGTTTGTCTTCTTTGTTAAGTGGTGTTACAGCTGCTAGTGCAATGGGGCCCTGAACCTCAACCAGAGTCTCTTGGAACTACAACAATATAAATAATAGTGTGTCTAAGTCTATCTATCAGTCCTGAAACAAAACCAAAGCCCCTTCATCTAAAAATATCAGTTCAAATGTCTAATTAATAATGACATACGATTCCATTATTTACAAACCCAAACATTTACCAGCAAGGCAATGAATAGCTAAGAACATCATAATTCTTACACCACAAAATAACAAGCAAATGTGTTATTCTTCTAAAGAATAAAGAAGTATATACTTTATCACAGCCACCTTAGTGCTGACCCTTGGGTTGCTGGGTTTTAAGCATATTATTTTTTCATGTTCAGTTCAAGGGATAAGGTTAAGTGAGAATTATATCAGTTATTCGGACACAGCCTGGCCTCCATGCAGGCTGCTTTGTCATGTTCTAGTGACACAGAGCAGCCTCAAACCTACTGTAACAGAGCAGCTGGGGAATCTATGTTTCATGTCATGATGAAAAATGTTTGACAACTACAATGTGTTTATTATGTGAGCAGTCTAAGACTGACGATGCCCTGAACTATTATGTTCTTTGCTTTTAAGTACTTAGATTCTGCATATGATGTGTTAAATAATTATACTATTGTCACAGAGCAACCCTAATGGAATTTTGAAACAAGGATTATTGCTTGTGGATCTTCAAAGGTTTGCTTGTTTTTAAACACCGGTTTTAAATGAATCTGAGGACCATGACTGGATTATTACATTAAAGCAGTGAGTGGCACTAACCAAGCAATTCATTTCTCAGTACACTCCTGACAAGATGCACGCTGGCAGTTTGTAATGTTAGTCAGACATGCACAACCCAGCCCAGCCAGCCTTCCATTTCACACTTAGCAATAAGCACGAACGGAGTCAGACCCGAGGCTAGAGCCAGGTTTTCTAAACTCCAGCATGGCGCTGCTTGTGCAGGGTTCTGTAACCCAGATACTGTACGTGGTGCAGGCCTGAGCGACACAGGAGAGCGGTAACAGGGTCATTCCGAAAGAGAAGCTGAGGAGAAAGCCAAGTGAACTCAGTAGAATAGAATCTCTGAGTCAGCCACAGCTCTCCGAACCCAATAGTGCAGTGGATGTGTCCAAGGAGTTTCCTAATTCATTTCACCCTTGGGAATCCATTCACAACCACAACCTGGAATCAGAGTCATAACAACATCAGCTCCCTGTGCCCTCCAAAGGAGCTGTGAGAACAAGCAGCCCGTGGGCACCTGAACTATTGAGATTAAACTGATCTCTGATGCAAAAGCCGAACCTATTCCAATCATCTGGCCTGGGTGGTAGTGACGAGAATGCAGAGTCATAGTGGCTGTTATTCCCAGGAGTACTCTTCCCACTGCCCCGATTAAGCAGATGGTTCATTAGATTGGGTAGCTATGGCTTCCCTTCCTCCAACAGCACCTAAACTAATGTAACATATAATTGGAAGAGACAGGCAGGCACCTGTGTGATGAATGCTGCAACCACCATGAAAACCTTTCAAGTAAACATTGGCTTTCTCTTCACAGCCCATAAGAGTAAGAGTCATGACACTGTGCCTCATGTTTAACTGAGGCTAGTGCCTTTCGTCTGGTAGCAGAGTGATCACTTAAATGCTGGGGCATCCTATAGATTCCAAGGCCAGAAGAGACCATTGTGATCATCTAGTCTGGCGTCCTGTATCACTTCCCTGAATTAATTCCTGTTTGAACGAGAGTGTATCTGTTAGAAGAACACCCAGGAATGGAGACTCCATCAGAGTAATTGGTCCAATGGCTAATTGCCCTAGTGTCAAAAATTTGTGCCTTATTTCCAGTCTGCACTTGTCTAGCTTCAGCTGGCAGCTATTGGGCCTTTCTGTACCTTTCTCTGCTAGAGTAAAGAGACCTCTGTTATAATAACTTTGTTCCCCATTTAGGAACTTATAAACGGTGATCAAGTCACCCCTTAACCTTCTCTTTGTTAAGCCAAACAAACTGACCTCCTTGAGTCTATTACTGCAAGGCAGGTTTTCCAATCCTTTAATCATTCTCACGGCTCTTCACTGAATCCTCTCCAATTTATCAGAAGCCTTGAACTGTGGGCATCAGAATTGGACACAATATTCCAGCCACAGTCACACCAGCATCAAATACAAAGATAAAATAACCTCTCAATTTCAGGGCATTTGGACAGTTCTAACATCAGTAACAAATGGGGCAAGGGGTTAGATTCATTTTTATTTTCAATGGGTCCTATGCTCAAGTGGTGTAAATTGCTATCTCTCCATTGAAGTTCACTGTCTTACAATTCACACCAGCTAAGCATCTGTCCCAGAGTGTTTCTAGCAATTCTTCTGTGTCTGGAATTGTTGCAGAGATAATATAACCTCTCTACTCCTGTTAGATATTCCCATTTATACATCTAAAGATCACATATAGCCCTGTTGGCCTGTGCAGGGCCGGTTTTATGACCCACAGGGCCCAATTGGAATACTCGGCAGTGGTCCGGGGCTTCAGCGGCACATTGGTGGTGGGGGGTCTGCTCCGGGTCTTCTGCAGCACCAAAGGACCCCCCGCTGCTGAAATGCCACTGAAGACCCCCGGAGCAGACCCCCCACTTTGCTGAAATGCCGCCGGCCCCCCCACCACCAAAATGCCACCGAAGACCCTTGGAGCAAGACCCCTTAGGCGCTGGAGTGTGGCCTTCTTCAGCACAGGGCCTGATTCCGGGGAATCGGAAGAATCAGCATAAAGCCGGCCCTGGGCCTATGTCACACTGAGAACTTGTGTTCAGCTGATTATTTACTATGAGTCTGAGTCCCTGTTTCCCTGGATAGAGTCCCCTATCCTGCAATCATGGCCTGCGTTCTCAGTTCCCAGCTATAGACATTTACTTTTAGTTGTATTAAAGCACATATTGGTTGCTTGCACTCAATTTATCAGATGATCCAGATCACTCTGTATCAGTGACCTGTCCTCTTCATTATTTATGACTCCACCAGTCTTTGTGTCATCTGCCAGCTTTATCAATGATGATTTTATATTATCTTCCACTTCATTGATTAAAATGTTAAATAGAGCGGGGCTAAGAATCGCTCCCCGCTGGAGTCTACTAGAAACGCACCTGCTCGACAATGATTCTCCATTCATAATTACATTATGAGACTTATCAATTAGCCAGTTTTTAGTCCACAACATTTGCCTGTTAATTTTGTATTGTTCTATTTTTTAAATCTAAACGCCATGTAGTACCAAGTAAAATGCCTTAGAGAAGCCTAAGTATATTCCATCAAACTGTTACTTTTTATCAGCCAAACTTGAAAACTCATCAAAAGAGATATCAGCTTATTTTGACAGGATCTCTTTTTGCTAAGGCACCTAACATCATAGTATCTAAAAGCTGCTATCTCAGGTGATGTCCTGAGAGATAGCAGCATTAAAATGTGGTTGGTAAACCCCGAATTGCTGTGAATGCCTCTTTTTGTGCTTTCTCCTTGGTGTCCCCTTGTCTGACCATTCCTAAAGGCTGGTGATTAATAGACCAAGCCAAAGTGCACAAGTCAATCAGCAGCAAATGTCAGATTGAATAGAAGGCATAAATGTCTCCTTTTAAATGCAGTCCATGTATAATCAATACCCTCTTATTATTCCCCAATGCTCATGATTTGTCTGCACAAGGACTTTTGATTGGGAAGCCTGGAATTATTGAGAGAACGTAAACAACAAGCTTGAGACAATTGATTTGAACACAGCAAGTCAAAGACAAGGGTGATATTGAACAAACTAGACCATATCAGAACAGAGACCCTCTCACAGAATGGAAATTCTGAGATTTGACTAGCTCTAGTGAGGTCCCAAGACACTGGCTCAGGAAAATAGCTACTTGTGTCATGCAGTCATCAGTAGCTGAATGCCAAGAGCAATGTAGCACAGAATCATAGAGGCAAGAGGTGGCAAAGGCCTTTCTGTTTCCTCTCATCCATCTCTTTGCCGGTGCAGGGTTGTTCCCTACAGACGTCTCTGTAATGCTTTGTCCAATCTAATTTTAAATCTCAAAGGCAATGATGTTTCTCACAAACCCTAATACATCTCGGTTTAGGTAACTACTGTTGTGAACACCCTGGAGCAGAACTGCAGGTAGCAGAGGAGGGAAAGCCTAGGAGAAAAGCTAGCCACCATATTTCATGGCAAACCATGGAGTGGACTTAAAGGAAGTGGTGGAACTGCACAAGTGTATTCTGTTGCTGACTCTGCATGGTACAGAAGTATTCTGTATGGTACAGTAGTATTGGGCTACTTTTGCACTGATTGAGTCACCATCGGAGCAGATTGACCACGAGAAGAAGTATTAACTTTCCCTGGTAAACATGACACCATCACTCGCCCAACATAGAGGATAAACTAAGGGGTGGAGTGTCTCCTCTGTGAGGCAAAAAGCAGCTTAAGAGTATTTTCTGTCATCATTCCAGCCTAAGATCTTGTCTACACTGCACGGTTTTGTTGATGCAAGTTACGCTGACAATCAAAAACCGGTAATAATAACCAGTAAATAATAACATCCTTTGTGCTTGTTCACACAATGCTCCTTCTGTCGGCAAAATGCATCCTCACTTGGTGCTCTGGCATTGACAGTGAAAGCAGTGCACTGTCCATAGCTATTCCATTGTGCTACTCGCCACCTTCTGCAGCAATGACCTATGGGAAGGTGGAGTGGATCGCAGTGCATCATGGGTGCGGGCTCAATGTCCCATGATGCAGTATTTTCTGTTCCATCATTCCATGGGCTTCTGATTGCATTTTGTGGCATTTCTTAATGGCCCCCTTTACTGTGTACCTGACGTTTATCTTCTGATATGATGGATCCCTCGCTGGTCTCTACTGTTGTGGCCAATGTTTGAATATATTGTGGATGGTCATGCAGTATATCATAAACTTTCAGTCTGAACAGGAATCACAGCGGCCTGGCCTCAGGGCCATCCAGAGGATTCAGGGGGCCTGGGGCAGGGCCCGTGCAAGGATGTTTCGCGACCTAGGTGAAACTTCCACCTTACGCCCTCCCCATCCCCGAGCCCCCGCCCTGAGACGCCCCCCCACGGCAGCTCCCCTCCTCCGCCCTGAGGCAGCCCCCCCCGCCCCAGCTCACCACTGCTCCGCCTCCACCCTGAGCACGCCATTGCTGCTTCACTTCTCCGACTTCCCAGGGTTGTGGCACCTAAGCTGATTGGCACCACAAGCCTGGGAGGCGGGAGAAGTGAAGCAGCCATGGTGCGCTCAGGGAGGAGGTGGGGCAGGAGTGAACTGGGGTGGGGAGTTCCCCTGTGTGCCCTCCCCCTTACTTGCTGCAGGCAGCCCTCCCCGCGCTCCCCTGCTCCAACTCCCTACGCCTAAATGCTGGCGGCGACTGGGGTGGCCGAAGATCCAGCCGCCACGATCACTGCCGAAGAAAATGCCGCCACCCAAATCCTAGCGCCCTAGACGACCGTCTAGGTGGCCTAAATGATTGCACAGGCCCTGGCCTGGGGTCTTCAGTGGCAGGGGGCCCCTGCTGCCAAATTGCCACCGAAGATCCGGCACTTCGGCGGCGGGTCCCAGGGCAGAAGGACCCCCCGCTGCGGAGTCTTCGGGGCACTTCAGTGGTAGGTCCTGGAGCAGAAGGAGGCCCCGTCGCCGAATTGCTGCTGAAGACCGGGAGTGGAGGAAGCTCTAGGGGCCCAGGCCCCACGAGAGCGTTCCGGGCCCCCAGAGCGAGTTAAAGACCCCGCTCCAGGGGCCCCAAAAAGCTCTCGTGGGGGCCCCTGCGGAGCCCGGTGCCTGGGGCAAATTGCCCCACTTGCGCCCCCCTCTGGGCAGCGCTGCCTGGCCTGCTGTGGAAAGAACCAACACCAGATTACTTCCAGCATTCACAGAGCAGCTGAACACCGTGCACTATTGTTCTGGGGCTTGTTGAACAAGCATTGAGTGGTGGGATCGCATCTTTATGCTGGTCTGGGAATATGAGCAGTGGCTGCAGATCTTTAAGATGCCAAAAGCCCCCTTCCTGGAACTGTGTGTGGAGCTCGCCCCAGCACTGCATCACAAGGACATCAAAATGAAAGCGTTCAGAGTGGTAGCTATGTTAGTCTGTATCAGCAAAAAGAATGAGCAAAAAGGGGCCACAAGTACTCCTCGTTCGTTTTTTCAAAATGAGAGCTGCTCCCTTGGTCAGGGGGATGCAGATCTATGGTATGGCTGGATGCTGCAAAGCTGGCCCGCCAGAAGGCAGAGGCACACTCCTGGGAGATGGACCAAGGCTGGGAAGCATCAGAGAGGGGCAGCCCTAGAGGAGTAGCTCTGGGGAACCCAGGTCAAGAGTCTCCCCTACCCCCAGGTAGGGTGACCAGATGTCCTGATTTTATAGGGACAGTCCCAATTTTGGGGTCTTTTTCTTATATAGGCTCCTATTACCCCCCCCCCCCCCGGTCCCAATTTTTCACACTTGCTGTCTGGTCACCCTACCCCTAGGGGTGGGGATTTTGGGGGGGGGTTGTAGCGGGGTGGTCACCCGCTCCAGCCCTGAAGGGGTTAAAACAGCCCTGGGAAAGGGCTGCCCCAGGGAGCCAGAAGATGAGGCTGATTGGAGAAGAAGCCACAGCTGGCCTATAAAAGGGCTGTTGGGCCAGAAGCTCAGGGAGTCTCTCTCTCAGTGGGCTGCCTGGGAGCTGAACAGGGTATCTGAGGCTGAGCAGGGCTGGGGAAGGGCAAAGTAGTGGGGGAGCTCCAGCCTGGCAACTCCCCAGGCTGCAGGGCTTGCTAATGGCCGGGAAGGTACTGAGGTTGCAGAGATGCAGCCCAGGGTAAGCAAAGGCAGCAGGTCCAAACCCTCCTTGCCAATGATGAGTGGTACAGACTGCAGTCTGCCCCCTCGAACAGGGGGCTAGATGATGACTGACAGTAGCCACTGAGGCAAGGTGGGGATAGAGGGTTGGAGGTTCCCCGGGGAGGGGAGACCTGGAGACTGCAGGGGTACTGCCGAGAGCAGAACCCTGAGGTAAGGGGCACCAGGGTCTGGGAGAGACATGAAGGCCAGCGGCAAGTGGAACATTGGCCAGCAGAGGGTTCTCCGGAGCTGGAGAGCTAATTCCCAAGACATCCAGCAGGAGGCGCCATGCCGGTAAGTCATCACTTTGCTAGAGTCGCGAATCAGTTTCAATTTGGGAAGTCCAGCGTTGAGGCTGCATTAATGCAGTGTGCAGGGCCCTTAATCACATCCTGCTATGAAGGATCATCAGTCTTGCCAATGTGCGTTAAATAGGGGATGGCTTTGCAGAAATGGGATTCCCTAACTGTGATGGGGTAATAGATGGCACACATATTCTAATTTTGGCCCCGGACCATCTTGTGATGAAATGCATCAATACAAAGGGATAATTCTCTATGGTATTGCAGGTGCTTGTGAATCACCGGAGACATTTCACTGACATCGAAGCAGGGTGGTCCAGGAAGGTGCATTATGCACTCATCTTCAGGAAAACTGGCCTATACAAAAAGCTCCAAGCAGGGACTTTCTTTCCAGATGAGAAGATTCCAATGGAGGATTTTGAAATGCCCAAAGTCATCCTGGGATACCCAGCATACCCCTTACTTCCATGGCTCATGAAGCCTTGCACAGGAAATCTGGACAGTAACAAGGAGTGCTTCAACAATAGGCTGAGCAGAAGCAGAATGACCACAGAATGTGCCTTTGGCAGATTAAAAACACGGGGCGCTGTCTTTATGTCAGGTCAGATCTAAATGAGGAAAATATTTCCATGGTCATAGCAGCCAGCTGTGCACTCCATAATATTTGTGAGGCTAAGGGTGAAAAGTTTTCCCCTGGGTGGAGCGCAGAAGCAGATCGCCTGGGGGCTGATTTTGAGCAGCCAGTTACAAGGGGCACAATGGGGGGGCTAGTTGAATCAGGGAGGCTTTGAGATGACATTTTGACAATAAGCACCAGTAATACATCTTTTTATATGGCACTCTGCCATGCTTTGTTAACTTGCCACCTTGCATGACAATTTTGATGATTCCTGACCATGATTTGTTGTCAACAAATGATGAAATTACCACTGTGTATTAATTCCAGCAGCAACCACCGAGTTTTGGAGACAAATAAAGATTGGTTATCTTTCAGGGAGTTTGTTTTTATTAAATACCAATTAACAACACACACAAAAGTCTTGGTGGGAAGGGAAATAACAATGAAGCCCAGTGTAGGCTCCCATAGCTGTGTGTAAGTCCAGCTATCATTCTGGAAGCTGTCTGAAGAGGTGGAGTGAAAGGGGTATCAAGACGGGCAGGGCAGTTGTAAGGAATGTGTGGGAGGAGTTTGGGGAGAGCATGGAAAGCAGTTCTGTATTGGCTTGTGGGGGGGAGGGACGCGTGCATGCATGTATTCTGCCTGCAGCGTGATTAGGGGTTTCAACCTCTGTTTGCTCCTCCATCATTTTTATCATCCACTCCTGGCCCATTACAATTCGCTCCTGGCTCTCCTTTCTGTCTTGCCAGTCTATTTTACATTTTTCCTTTAAAGTCTCTCTCCACTCCCTGCGTTCTTGTTTTCCAACCTCTGAGATCTCTCTGAACATGTCTTCTTGCCTCTCCTTGGTCACTTCCTCATCTGGCAGAGGCGCTCTGCCAGTGTGTAGGGCGTTCCCCACAAGACCAGCTCTTCAGAAGCACAAGAAACAATAAACAGAAGCATGATTGTTAGTTCATGCACAGCATCGAATCATTACAGTAAAATACACCTCTCTTTAAATACAAATCAATTTCTCACTGTTCCTTGGCAAGCACACAGCTCTGCGACCACCCTAAACATGGTGAGTTCAGCCTGGCGATGGGGTGCGCTCAAGATGGGGCACACGGTTTAGGGTTTTTTAAGAGAATCACTGCAGGTGACTAGAGACAACATTGTAAATTCTGACACCATTTTCCACAGGCAGGGGATCACTAAAACTGATATCTCACTCCTGAGCATAAGCAAGGATGCAGGGGTGCATCTCCTGTATGTATGCAGCTTCAGGCCCGAACCCTGTGCTGTTCGCCTGTGTGTCACTTTGGTCCCTGCCCAGGTGACTGCTGATTGGCATGGGAAAGTTTCCTACAATGGGGGAAGGAACAAAGCAGCTCTGCCAAGGAACCTTCAGCAGAGGATTGGCAAGTACTTCCAGGAAAGTTTCCTAGGAGAGGATTCCTGGGAAATCTCGGTGTGCGTTAACACACTGTTCCACTGCACTGCTTAGTGAAACACACTCAAACACAGCTAGTCTTCTACATTTCTATACTTTCACTCACTTCTAGAATATACAAAGCAAAGACAGCTGGACCTCAGAATCCACTCAAAGAGATCATTTACTAGAGCTCTTTTCTCCTGCATCATGCACACCAGAGACAGACTGCTGGGACTGGCTAGATCCCTCCGGAGTGGAAAAGAGGTCCTGAGTCACTGCACAACCCTGCTGTGTGCTCTATGTTGTCCTCCAACATGACCTCCTCATCCATGACTTTGTCCTCAGAGTTGAGTCCACTGTCTGCTGCCTCCAGTCTTACTGAAGTATCCACAGAGCAATGGTTTGACTCCCTTGCCTTCTGGTATGCCTGCCACAGCTCCTTTATCTTCGCACAGCGCTAAGGTGTGTCCTGTTCAGAACCCTTCTCCAACATGCCATGAAAAATCTGATCATAGGTATTGAAGTTCTTACGGCTGGAGTGGAGCTGGGATTGCACAGCCTCCCCTCCCCACAGACCCAGCAGATCCAACAGCTCAGGTGTGGCACCACCATGGTCAGCTGGGAAGATGTGATGTGAACTCTCCATGCTGAGCAAACAGGAAGTGGAATTTCAAAAATTTCCAGGCCTTTAAAGTAGTTGGGGTGGATGCCTGTATACCTGGGGGCAGGGCAGCAGTGTTTGAACTGCTGACCAGAATGGTCAGGATGGGCATTGAGGGATATCTCCTGGAGGCCATTTACAGCAATAAAACTAAGCACGGTGTCTACATTGACACTTTGCTGCTTAAACTTTGTGGCAAAAAGTCTGTCTCTCATTGAGGTGGTTTTATTTTGTCACCAAAAGTGGCATTCCAGTATGCAGTACACCTCTACTGTTTTGCTGCCAAAAGCTGCATTTTGATGACAAAACTCGGTAGTTTAGACAAGGCTTCAGAAGACCCAGATGTTGAAACACATTAGATTCAAGTTAAGTTAATTCCAGGCTGCATTACTGTCCTCCTGCTTCTCTGCATTACATGAGAACATGCAAGCTAAGCAGCTTTGGGCCTGGTCAATACTACAGCTCCAAGGAAATTCCAGGGTGCTGCATGGAATGGTGCTGGGGTGCTGTTCCTATTGCACCATCACAGCCAGGGCCGGTGCAACGATTTAGGCGACCTAGGCAGTCACCCAGGGCACTAGGATTTGGGGGGCACCATTTTTTTTGGCAGCGACTGGGGAGGCCGGATCTTCAGCCGCCCCAGTCACCACCGGCACTTAGGCAGAGGGAGCTGGGGCAGAGCCACCTGCAGCAAGTAAGGGGGAGGAGGGGCGGCACGCAGGGGAACTCCCCACCCCAGCTCACCCCTGCCCCGCCTTGTCCCCAAGCACGCCGTGGCTGCTTCACTTCTCCCACCTCCCAGGCTTGCCAGGTCAATCAGCTTAGGCGCCGCAAGCCTGGGAGGTGGGAGAAGTGAAGCAGCGCTGGCGTGCTTGGGGTGCTTGTGCATGGAGCAGGGGTGAGCTGGGCGGGGAGGTGAGAAGCTGCCGCAAGGGGGCGCCTCAGGGTGGAGGGGGGGAGCTACCGCAGGGGGGTACCTCAGGGCAGGGGGGAAGCTGCCACGGGGGTGGGAGGAGCCTCAGGGCGGGGCCGGGGGGGGGAAGGGCACAAGGTGGAAGTTTCACCTAGGACGTGAAACATCCTTGCACCAGCCCTGATCACAGCATGCAGAGCATTTTCCAAACACGCTAAGAGGCTGAGCTTTTAAATACTGTTTGCATTCAAGATCCCATGGCATTTTATTTTTTTTAAACACAAGGGATGCTAATACTAGTGTCTTGGCAAAATTCCAACAATTGACTGCATAAAACCACTGAGGTTTCAGCTGGATGAGGTTTTATATTCTTTCCTATTGTTGTATGCTGTGTCTGTGTGTAAACAGCTGCCGTATTCTGCTCCATCAGTGGCTGCATTTAGATGGTGACTGAAGTTATTCCTACATATCCTGATATTGGGTCACTATAAGACCCAGATTCAATACAGCACTTAAGCGAAGGTCTAACTTTGTGCACATGGTGAATTCTATTGACTTTGGTTTCTAAACTGGGATTTAAATCCAAAGAAATTCCACTGGATTCAATGACATCAGAATCTGGCCCATAGTTTGCAAAGCACTGTGGGATCCTAGGTGCTGTAGAAATGGAAGGTTCTTTTATTAGTCTCTAGCTGTCGCTTTACCACTGCAGCTGCTTCTGCTGTGCTCATTCCAGACACTGGCATGATATGAATTCTCTGCCTATTGAGGATGGTTTAATTTCAGTTGTCAAGGACAATGCATTAAAAGACTGCAACAGAGACAAAGACTGAAATTAACATTTGTAAAGGAAAAAAGGGACAAAAGAAATGGTTGTGAGACTTGTGACAAGGAAGAAAGTGAAATGAAAACTAAATCATCCTCAGCATTATCGGGCTGCACTAGGGGAAAGATGCTGGCTGTCTCCCTGTTCAGGAGAGGAGGAATCGGCACACTGGCCTGTCACCTGTGATCTGCCCTAGAGGGGAAGACCGAATCAGTCTGTAACATTATACTGAAAATGTGGTACAGCTGAGAAATGAAATGGAAGGTTGCATAGAGCCTTCTTCCATCATCATGACATGGATGAGGGAGAGGTGTCTGCTGACGGAGCTGACTCAGGTGGTGCCTAGTCCTCTAGTCTCTGACTTTGTAAACCCAGGGTCAATCCATGTGGACACTCAGGCACGGGCTTAGAAACACTGAGCCTGCAGACTTGAGACTCTGGGCTTATCCTGCAGTGTAGACAGACCAGTAGTTCCTAGTGCGCATGCTCCAATGAGTGGGACGTTGTGGTGAGATATGGATGTGTTCTCACTGGAGGATGGGGTGAAATGGGCTGATCTGCTCTTTGACACAGCATTTATGTGTTACAGAGGTATGTGCTTTAGAAATACTTGAGAGAGACATGCTTATGCTTTCTTCCACACCTTTAATGACTCTCTGCTGCCAGCAACCTCATAGAGGGTGCAGCATGGAGAATCCCAGCAGAAGAACAGGAACAAAGACAAGGTGTTTTTAGAAGTGACACGCTTCCTAAGCAAGGTGAGCCAGACCATCACCAGAAGGGGAAGATTCAGTAGGAGGAGTGGAGGTAGGAGGAACCTGGCCTCCCTTCTGGACCTGAAACAAAGACAGAGACTTACAGTGGAAGGTGATGGGAACAGCATTCAGGAGTTTGTTGTTCTGCCTAGATCTGTCTCTCTCCTGTGCTCTCTATGAGTAAACTGTGTGTGTGTGTGTTTAAAAAATTCCTTTGTGAGGTCTATGTTCTGAGCTTTAGCTATCACGTGGTCCCTGAAAGTTAAAATGTAAGCAATTAGGGAGGTGTGGGAGGTTCTGTACTGGCCTTGCACCCTAGGCCAGTAGGCCTGCAGGGTCCCACCTCTCAAGGTGGGAGCCAGATAGGGAATCTTTCTCCAGGAATGTACCCTAGAGGCCAGAGGTAGAGACAGTAACCAAACTATGTCCAGACCCACTTGGCTTGAAAAGCATGTGAGATCCAAAGGTTGGGTTCAGTACAGCAGACTGGAAACTATCCACTTGGAGGACTCAGCCAGGGCTGTAGCTGTGCCCTGCTTCATTACAGAATCATAGAATATCAGGGTTGGAAGGGACCTCAGGAGGTATCTAGTCCAGCCCCCTGCTCAAAGCGGACCAATTCCCAACTAAATCATCCCAGCCAGGGCTTTGTCATAGAATCATAGAATATCAGGGTTGGAAGAGACCTCAGGAGGTCATCTAGTCCAGCCCTCTGCTCAAAGCAAGGCTGGCTGGAAAAATTTCCTTGAAATATTTTTTCACAAGTGTTTGGTAATTTGTCGAAATCCAAATGTTCCACCGAGATGATTCAGTTTCAATGAAGTCCCTCCGGAATTCTGCTTGGTTTCCTGTCAGCTCACCTGCAGGCTCCTCAGCAGCCTGTCTGGTGGGCTGCCCTGAGATCAGGGCTCCATTCACGTTCATGGAGAATTTCAAAATTTATGGGATTTTGTTCCAAAGTGGAATGAAAACAAAACCCTTCCCTGCCCAGATGTAATTATCTCCAAGTATCACTCTCTTTGGTTGGTGTTGCTTAGGGCACCATAAATGACTGTTGCTCTTTCCAAGGAGGCCAGCTACTAACTAGCTTCCTTGGATCAGGGGGGAGATAGTTCAGTGGTTTGAGCATTAGCCTGCTAAACTCAGGGTTGGGAATTCAATCCTTGAGGGGGCCATTTGGGGATTGGTTCTGCTTTGAGCAGGGGGTTGGACTAGATGAGATCCCTTCCAACCCTAAGATTCTATGATCAAGATGGAACAATCCAAGCAGAGACCTGCCCTTTCCATGGGTGAAACACTGAAATGCAGTGGGCACAGGCTGCAGTGGAGAACCCTGAATCGCACGTGGCACTGTAACTTTCTTCATCTATGGGTCTTCCATGGTTTCTCAGTAATTCCATGCCCGGGGAGGAAGATGAAAGTGTCTCGGAGGACACCTGCCCCAGAGCTAATGGAAGTTTGGCAGCTGTGGATCTCACTTCATGGCTGCAAATTCAATATAAACTTTGGGAGATGTCAAGAAAAGTCTGTGGTGCATCAAAATGAAATTGTTCTTAAAAACACAACTACCACTTATGGCCCAAATGGCAATCTCCCAGCTAGCCAGTGTGCAGGATACCAGCAGGAACAGCTTAGCCAAAGGACAACCTGGGAGCATCCTTTGCATAGCTGAGAATCAGCTTTGCCCAGAGAGTCAGGGAGTCGTTTGTTTACAAGTAATGAATCATGAAGCAGCAGGACTCTAGCTAGCCAAGGAAAACTGGGAGCTCTGCAGTTAACAGTGGATGTGCTCAGGTGAATAACAATTGAGCCTGACAACAATACAATACAATACAAAGCAGTTGGAGCCAGAAGTGTTGTAAGACTCATTTTTATAAACCACAATTTTTCCAAACAACATTTAGTCCGAGGCCACATTTTTTAACTTTCAAATCTAGAGGAAGAGGCAACAAACTCCATTTAATACACAATTAACATGCCAAACACCGGCAGTGTGTAACTAGTGCTAAGCTCATGACTGACGCAAAGCAGCAAAAGGCAGGAATTTCCTCTCATGAATGGATCTGTTCTCATCTTACCCCTTGGGCCCAGGATGCAGCACATGCTGCATGTGGCTATTGGGCTGAGTGATAACATCTGTTTTCCCCTTGGAATTACACTAGAGATGAAATCTCCAAAAGTGCCAAAGAGATTTAGGGAACTAAGGGATACTGGAAAATGCTGGTTTCAATTGAAAAAGTGTCTGTCCTCAACCCCCCAGTTCTCCCGCTGTCCATCCCCAGCCCTCAGCTCTGTGCTGGTCCTTACTCTTGCATGCAGGACCAAGACTGGAAGAATAAAGTGCAGAGAAATGTTGTCTCACAGCACTGAAGAAAGTGGCTAAAATTGCCCCCCAACGTCCAGCCAAATCTGGCTTGGGACAAAAACCTTTTAGGAAAAAAATAACAAGACATATTGCAGAACTTGATTCAAGTTAGACAAAAAGGCCTGAACAAAATAAACTCACCTGAGCAGTATAAACTCATCTGAGCAGTATAAACCCATCTGAAACTTAGTTAAACACGCCGGGAGCTAGCAAACAACATACGTTTTGCTACATCTACATGTAAAGGTCCACATCTAGGAACAAAGAATGTTGGCTACACTTACAGGATGGGGGAACTGTATCCTGGGAAACAGGGACTTGGAAAAGGAGTTGGGTATTGTGGTGGATATTCAGCTGCACATGAGCTTCCATTTTGATGCTGTGGCCAAAAGGACTAATGCAATCCTGGGATGCATAAATATGGGAATCCTGAGTGGAAATTGAGAGGTTGCTTTACCTCTGTAGGTGGCACCAGAGTGACCACTGCTGGAACACTGTGTCCAGTTCTGGTGCTCTCAATTCAAGAAGGCTGTTGATAAATTAGAGAGGGGTCAAAGAGCCACAAGGATGATTAAAGGATTAGAAACCATGCCTTATAGGCTATGTCTACACTAGCACTTTTGTGGGTATAACTTATGTTGCTCAGGGGTCTGAAAAAGCCCACTCCCTGAGTGACATAAGTTACACCAACAGAAGCGCTGGTGTGGACAGTCTATGCCAGTGGGAGATGCTCTCATGCCAACATAGCTACTGCCGCTCGGTGGTGGTGGTTTAATTATGTCAATGGGAGAGCCCTCCCTGCCGGCATAAAGCAGTTACATGGGAGATCTTACAGTGATGCAGCTGCCTTGGTACAGGTGTGCTGCTGTAAGGTCTCTAGTGTAGACAAGGTCATAGAGATGGACTGAAGGAACTCAGTTTATTTAGCTTAACAAACAGAAGGTTAAGGGGTGGCTTGATTACAGTCTATAGATACTGACATGGGAACAAATATTTAACAATGGGCTCTTCAGTCTAGCAGAGAGGGGTACAGCATGATCCAGTGGCTTGAAGATGAATTTAGACAAATTCAAACTGGAAATAAGATTAAAATTTTTAAGTGAGAGTAATTAACCATTGGAACGATTTCCTTAGGGTTGCGATGGATTCACCATCACTGACCATTTTAAAATCAAGATGGGCTGTTTGTTTGAGAGGCCTGCTCTAGGAATTACATTGGGGAAGTCCCTTCTCTCAGAATCTATGAACCTATGAATGCAGGGTCCATTTGTCTCCAGGGCCCTTTCCCATTGGTTTATGTACAGTGAAGTGGAGCATTCTAAACCCCAAATTTGCATGCCCCCTAATGACAAGCACCTGAAAACCTCATTCCTTTCATTTGTGAATGTAAAATAGAAAAGCCTGGAGCTGAAATGGGAAGGGGAAACAAATCTTTCTCCTCTAACCCAGGAGGGGCCACACAGCTGTGGGGCGGGCATTCCTGTTTGCATTGTTAAGCGGCCTTTTACCTTCACCAGCAGTATTTGCAGGGTGCATCTGTTTACATGACAAAATCCTGCATTTGCATGTTCAGCCTGTGTGGCTCTGAACACAAATCCTCTCTGCATAAATAATTTTCTTCTGAGCACACAGTCAGATGCACCAGGAATGTTGCTGGTGCACGTACAAAAGTCAGTTGAAAATTTAGCCATATGCAACTTTTATAATAAGCCAAACTAGTAATTTAAGCAAACGGAGCAGGAGTCTTTCTTAGACATCCAGAGCGATTTCTGTGCAGGTGGCCTTGTTTGTCATGAGCTGAATGCAAAAGAAACACACTGAATTCTATGTGTGATCACACCATATTCAGCTGCACTTTTACCCTTTAGTTGAGCTTAACGGAGCCATGGCTGCGAAACTAGTGCCAATCCTAGAAGTAGAGGCAGAGGTCATGGTGGGTGAAGTCTTTGTTCCCCATTGTTTCCAATTGTTTCAAATGTGGTATTTGCAGGAGAGAGAAGATGCCATTTGATGCCTGGCATAGGAAAGATCCCCAAACCGTTGCTCATTCTTTCTAATTTGGCTTTATTTCAGCTCCTTCGGAGCTGGCTTCTTTACATCCTCTCACTGGTCGCTCATGCCCGCGTGTTGAGCAGAAAGAAGGACACTAAGAACCATTAGACACGGTGGCTGATACAAAGCTAACCTGAGTGATTTGTCCGAAGGGAAAGTTAAACTTTGCCAGTAAGGGGGGCTGTTCATTGTGCCCCCCAGCAGGGCAGTAATGCCCCGGGGAAGGCGGGGAAAGCTGAGCAGAGTGTGAGATGCAGGGGCCAGAGCAGTTTTGGGGCTGCAAGTGGGGACTTTCCCCTTAGGGGATAAGCTGCTGGGTAGTCAGCGAAGCAAAGGTGATTCAGGACAGATCAAGGTTGGGCAGAGCCTTGTGCAGAGGGGAGAGCGCTGCCCAGGGCAGGGAAGGACCCAACCAGGGGAGCAGTGGTTAAGATGGCATCAGGCTCCACTATCCATCCAAAACCTTACAAGCAGGAAAAACACAAGTTCCTTGTCACCTTCGCCTTCCTGACAATGCTGCCAGTAATGCTCTTCCACTGGAGGCTACCTTGAGTGATAAATACTCCTCTTCACTTAGCACGCACTCTAAGGCAGATCCTTACCAGCAGCCTGAGCAACGTTCTGGCCGAGTAACTCCCTACACATATAGGATGTGTGGCGGTCAGATGTACCCATCTGTGCTACAGGCACATCTGAGGTTCAACATGAGCCGGAGAGCCTGATGCTGATGTTGTGTCAGTCCCCGGAAGGGCGTGAGAGGCAGCGAGGTGCCTCAGAAAGGGGTTTGTCTCTAAATCATTGTATTCGGGTTTCAAAGATACTCAGGGAAGTACAGCAAGAGCCACTTGCCATAGTGATGGCATAACCTGGCAGCTAGAGGGAGTCTCCATGAAGGAACCTGCCTCATCGCTCACTTCCTGAACTACTCTGCAGCCTCCCCACGCTCCTGGAAAGTGGATACAGCCAGGGTAGCTGCAGCAGCAGGGTGCATGCCCACAGTCTGCCTGCTCTGCTCCCTGTTCCCTGCTAGTGGGAAGCATTTCTCTCCCTTTGAGCTCCCCAGAGTATGACAGCAGACACTTGAGAGCCAGAGTGACAAATGGCTGAACCGTGAAACATGCGGGTTCGGTGCATAGCAACATACTTTACAGAGTGGAATGGAGTTTAAGTTCACGCGTGTGAAATAAACAATTTTTAAAACACTGAAAAATAAAGGGTATGATCTGCAGCCATAGCATCCTCCAGCTGGGTCCCGGGCGTGTCACACCAGCTGCAGGAGCAATCACACGTGGCTAGTCAGGGCAGCCACAAAAGAAGGACTTGACTTTGTTTTCCCCTGTAGGTCAGATCAGGACTCCTTGGCTCTGGAAGAAGGTGCTGCTCAGTGGTTGAGATGGGATCACCAAAGCATCATCAAAATAAAGGCAGCATGAATGAGTGGATAATATTGTATCTCCCATGTTAGGGTCTGGGATTCTGGGTTTGCAGTGGCCCTGTGTAATTACTCTGGTACCATATCTATACAATGGCATGAGTCACGACCAGTCACAACTGCCTGACTGTTAGGGCTGACTTGTGCAGCCTTGGTCAGTAATAAGGGCGGGAAAGTGCATGTGTGATGGCTGACACCCTGGTGACTGACTTGTGGATCACCAGAACTAGCAGCATGAGCTGCTACAGCTGGTCTAAAGAACCAAGGCTCACTGGCCGGGCTGTAACAGCCTCATATGAATCAGGCACAGAGAGGGACCTGTACCACACGGACCAGTGGATTACAGGCAGCAGAGGAGAGATTGGAGCTCCTAGATGGCAGTATGGGGCAGCTCTTCCTGCCCCCCATGCCCTCAGTGACAGTAGGCGGTTACGTTATGTTGTTACTACAACTTACGGCAGAGTAGGCTTGGCCTGGTTCCATTCAGTTATGAAGAAACAGGGACAGATGATGAGACAAACAAACCCCACCCACATACCTGTATTTAGTATTGTGCTAATCAGCACGCCAGGAGCAGCATGAGACGCCAAGCCCAGAGTGTGGGAGATTTCTTGCAAAAGGGTCTGAGACAGTCCAGTGACAAATTCCAGGAAGGGCTGATTTTGGAACTCTTGTTAGTCTCTCTCTCTGGCAAACAACCCCGGACAATTCAAATCATACGTTTGCTGCCTATGTTTCCGTAGGTCTGACATTTTTACAACATAAAATTGAAATTGAAACCTCTGCCCCAGCCTTAGCTGCAGTGTCACTCTGAGCTGCAGCAGCACAATGTGCTGTTCAGCTTCCCAAACAGATATGGCTGGGTCTGGCGCTTCATCCCAGCCCTCCATGCTGCTCTGAAGGCTGCACTCACCCACACAGGTAGTGCTCGAATATGCACCCGTTGAACTCGTTGGAAGAAATGCCCACTGAGCTCTATGGGAGTCGGTACGGATCCAAACTATCCACAGACAAACCACCATGAATAACTAGCTAATGACAATGGATTTTCCACATGTGCTGACTCGTAACATTCCAAGGTGATTTCACTCTACGTACAGGGCAGTAAAAACTCATCTTTGACCTAGAGAAAGACTAAGAAATAGACCAAAGTCGAACTTTCAAACACGGGTTAATTTTTGATAAACCAGAACTCAGAAATGGTTGGCTGAATTTTCTTCAAGCTTTGCAGAAACTTTCCCCTTTAGCATCAAACTAAATCTGGCCCTTTTCAGGCCACACATATTTGTTAAGCCAAAGTCACGGAGTGGCTAAAATATAAGTTTAGAAAAGAAAGTGTTGCGATCTTAACTCTGGTGACACTAATGACTCTTCAGGATATAACTGCAATGCATCTCATGGAGACAAGACTATTCACCTCCAGAAACTATCATGGCGAGAATGGCATGGTACTTGCTGCCATGATAAAGGGGAATTTTGCGTTCCTTCTTTGTAGAGTCTTGTATAAATCACTATTTTTATGAGGTGCTGTATGTTGACAATGTGCTGAATATTAGAAACAAACTACAGGTGTCCTGAAGACTATACAGCCAGAACTAGTTCTTTATTCTTAACCCTTTTCTCCACCCCAGTTTGGAAAATGACCCTTTCTTATTCAGCAGACCTGCTTCCTGTGTCACACCGCCTCAGCCCAGGGAGGACAGCAAATTGTGCTTCCTGTGAGCCCTGCAGAGACACAAAGGTTGAGAAAGCAACAAAGAGTCCTGTGGCACCTTATAGACTAACAGACGTATTAGAGCATGAGCTTTTGTGGGTGAATACCCACTTCGTCAGAAGCATGTGGTGAAAATTTCCAGAGGCAGATATAAATATGCAGGCAAGAATCAGTCTAGAGATAACGAGGTTAGTTCAGTCAGGGAGGATGAGGCCCTCTTCTAGCAGTTGAGGTGGAAAAGCTGCATCTGAAACTGGCACAAGGTAGAGATGGCAGAGATGATGTTGCATTACTGAATCACCTATCACCCCCCTTCTCCAGTGCGAGACAGTGGTGACACCTGGACACTGATCCACCCCCAAACAGTGTGTACTCCTAACATGGACAGATCTTACTCTCCTGGGACAGGTATGTGAGAGGGCTGTCTTGTCCTCTTAATACTTTGGTAGCATTTGTACAGCTTGTCATGCCAATACAGTCTCTGAACTGAGCTGCAATGAATGAGCTGTGAGCATAATCGCCTTTTGACTTCTAAAACGAGCACCTTTGGGCTGGAAGAGTCACTGGGAAATGATAAATGTAGATCCCTAGGACGTGTTCTGTGCAGACTGGCTCTGACTGCACGTTGCAGACCTGACAGCTTTAAAGGAATTAGCCTCTTGCAGAAGTAGACCTCCATGAGCCCCAAAATGTTAGATGTAACAGATTGCCCTGATAAAGGAAGAGACAAGGAACAGACAATTCTAATTTAGCATTTGAAATAGTGGAGCCTTTGAAATGCTGCCACAAGAATAGATGCGACACAGGAATAGTGTTCTGGTGCCAGAAGGTGACCCACTTAACAGGCTTCCGTGGTCACTGAAGGCTAGAACTGGAATGGGGGAAATGACTACAATCAATTCGCTTTGGTGAGGACCTGGTACAGACAGCCCAGTGTCTGCCTAGTCTGTACTGGTGTCTCATTTCTTTCACATTCCTTTTTCCCACAATATTTGGGGCCATGCTATACTTTCCCTGGAGAACACGGCCTTTTACAGCTTTGTAGGATGGATTGAATGGAGCGGTCTCTTTGTCCTACACGTAACTTAATTCTCTCTGGCACAGACCACTTGGGGGACTGTCATAAACAGATAGTTAAGGGTTAATGTCTCTTTTACCTGTAAAGGGTTACAAGCAGTGAACCTGGACCACCTGACCAGAGGACCAATCAGGAGACAAGATACTTTCAAATCTCGGTGGAGGGAAGTCTTTGTGTGTGTGTTTTCTTTGTCTGTTGTTCTCTCTGGGTTCTGAGAGTAACCAGATGTACCTACAGGCTCTCTAATTTTCTATTCAAATAGTAAGTAACAGTAGAAGGCGGTTTAGTCTTTTTGATTGTTTTCTTTATTTGCAAATGTGTATTTTGCTGGAATGATTTTAATGTGTATTTGTGCTGGGGGGAAGGCTCCTCTCTAGTGTCTATAAGCTGAAAGACCCTGTAACATTTACCATCTAAATTACAGAGACAACTTTTACTTTTTTTCTTTCTTTTATTAAAAGTTTTTCTTTTTAAGACCTGATTGATTTTTTCCCCTTGTTGAGGCTCAAGGGAATTGAGTCTGTACTCACCAGGGAATTGGTGGGAGACAGGGAGAGAGAAGGGAGGGGGGAATGGTGGAATCCCTCTGTTTTAGATTCACGGAGCTTGAATCTGTATAACCTCTCAGGGAGGGGGAAAGAGGAGGGGGAAAGGTGCACTCCTCTCTGTTTTTAGATTCAAGGAGTTTGAATAACAGTGATCTTCCAGGGTAACCCAGGGAGGGAAAGCCTGGGAGAGGCAACGGTGTGGGGAAAGAGTTTACTTTCCTTGTGTAAGATCCAGGGGGTCTGGGTCTTGGGGTCCTCTGAGAAGGTTTTGGGGGGACCAGAGTATACCAGGCACTGCAAGTCCTGGTTGGTGGCAGCACTACAAGATCTAAGCTGGTAATTAAGCTTAGGGGGATTCATGCTGGTACCCCATCTTTTGGACGATAAGGTTCAGAGTGGGGATTTATGCCATGACAGGGACCCTTAGCAGATTTCACTGGCATATTAGAAAAATAGGACTCGCCAGACTGGATCAAAGTCGAGTTCCATTTAGTTCATAATTGGGGCTTTGAGGGTAGCCAGTAGCAGCTGCTTCAGAGTGAGGTACAAGAGACTCCATAGTGGACAATTGTGGAATAACCTGTGCACGAGGGTATTTTCTTCCTACCCCCATTAGTTAGAGGTTAGTTTATACACTCAGCAGAAGAATTTATGTCCCTTATACATTTTTATTCTATCACAGATAACTGTCGATGTTCTCTGTGACACTGTACCCCATATTCTTCCTAGTGATATTATTATGATATGATTAGGGCATAAATATGATGTATTTTGTATGAGATGGATCATGTGAGGTCTCATTGGATAAGTTATGACTTGCCTAATATGATTATCCTCTTTGTATGCATGTATCATTTTAGTATCTGAAGTTATGAATATTGACTATGTATCTGTATTTCACGTTAGTCACAACTGGGTGACACGCACTAGGCAAGATGCTTCCACTCTAAATACCTGGTTATGAAGGGACCATTCAGGGTAATGGGCCATGAGGGAAAACAATAGGCCCCATGAGAAGTTTATCTCCCCACGGTGAGCTTTCCTGTGAACATTTCGCCCTGTAAGTAATGGCTGCTATAACGCGACAAGGGCATGTGACCAGCCCGCATGACCCTGGACTCCATTTGCAGGCCTATATTTTTCCACAAACTGGGCTGGACATTGTTTTTGAAACAAAAGGCTCCTGCCATATGCTAAAGCTATATATGGCCGGGAGTGACTTCATCTGTTCTTCTTCACTCCCCACAAATCAGCACCCAAGAGAAGCTCTGAAAGAAAAAGATTTGAAATGGGGGAGGGGATCCCAAGCTGCAAAGCAAATGCAACTTGTCCCTTAAGAATCTGCAAGCCTGCTTGTAACATCAGCCAGGATAAGAAATTGCTAATTTATTTCCTATCTTTCTAGTAACTTAGGCTTAGTTTGCGGTTTTGTTTATTTACTAGGTAATCTGCTGTGATCTGTTTGCTATCACTTAAAATCTAACTTTTTGTAGTTAGTAAACTTGTTTTATATTTTAACCTAAATCAGTGTGCCTTTAAGTGAAGTGTCTGGGGGAAAAGCTCAGCTTGGCTACCACAAGCATGCATATTCCTCTCTACATTGAGGGAGGGATGGACATATTAATGAGCTTACACTATACAGATCACTGTGCAATGCAAGACAATATAATTTTAGATTTATACTCCAGAGGGGGGGTGCATGCCTGGGGAGCTGAGAAACTGTCTGGGGTCTGCTGTTTGCACTCAGGTAGCCCAGTTTGGGTGTGGCATCACCTGTTCTCATGCTGGGAGATAACAGGGCCTGGGTGAGGCTGGCTGTGTGGCCAACCCAGTTGTGTCTTAGAGAGGTGCAGCAGTTCCCACAGCTCCCAGACTGCACCCCAGGGGTGACAACCCATCACATTCGTATGTTTGGTATAAATGTCCAGTCATTTTTTCTAATCCTGCTAAACTCTGGACCTCTAGAATATCTCATGGCAGTGAGTTCCACAGGCTAATTGCGCATTGTGAAAAAATGTTCCTTTAAATGGTTTTTAATTTGCTGCCTTTCATTTAATTGAGTGTCACCTTGTTCTTGTATTATGAGAAAGTATGAACAGAACATATGGCTGATCCTCCCCCACTGTTTGGCCATGCTTGCAATGCCATACACTCCATGTGATATCGTCTGTCTGTCTGTCTGTCTGTAATGCAATAACTTTTGAACGCTGCATCTGATCAACTCAAAGATTTAAGGGAACGTTCTAGGCATCAGTCGGCAGAAGTCTATTGACTGGGAGGAAAATCAGAACACTGACATGGTGCCTGCTGGAGAGAAGCTGAGCCTGTGGTGTGGGAGGAGAGGGAAGGAGGGGCACACACAACCCCTAGCATGAGGAGAGGAGTAGAAGAAGTCCTTGAAATAGAGCGAGGTGGGAAGATGGCCCACAGGGAGCTTGTGGGGAAGGAAGAAAAGCAAGGAGCCCCTGGTGTGTGCAATGAGCTCAAATGACACAAAGTGTGTGACCCCCCTCGCCCCCCCCGGCTTATATACTCCGAGTGTCTACCTTCTGATTGGTCTCCTCTCTGAACTATTTAGTCCTAGCCTTTCTAACCTCTCCCCATGGGGATGGCTTTCCCACCTCTACTAATTACAGGTGCTCTTCTCTGCAACCCACCTTTTATTTTCTTATTTCTCTTTTGAAACAAAATGGCCAGAACTGAATGCAGGTTTCAGTCCGAGGGGGGAAGTAAATACCCTACATGATGATCATTCACGTGCAGTTCAGAGGGAATTACTGGAGGACTTTTTTCATGAAGCTTCAGATTAGTCAGAGTTACTCTTTTCAAACCCCCTCCCGTATTCGCTTTGTGGGATAATACTTAATACTGCTTGTGCAGTAACTGCGTATTAGCAGATGATTTTCTGATAGCTTCAACTCAGCTAATGGTGATTTTACTCTGTGCTTATTATAGCATGAGTCGAAGTCATGCAAATCATATAGTTCTAATGAATTACAAATATGCATCATTTCATTGGAGTAATTGAATCAGAGGATTTCCTTGGCAGTAACACGAGGAACCCATCCTATACACATCTCCAGGTATGGCATCCTGACAGAGCTTCTGTTTGCAGCACTGGGTGACACAGCAAAGATGAGATGCCTGGAAAGCTTATAGATTCTATCACAGGGGCAGCCTGTTCATGAAACCCTGTAGTGCAAACTAGGGTTGCCAACGTTGTAAACCCTGAAAACTGAACACCCCTGCCCCACCTCTTCCTCCAAGGCCCCACCTCCTGCTCCACATGTCCTCCCCTTCCTCCCTCGCTCCCCACCCCCGCCCTCATCGCTTGCTCCCCCATCCCCTAGAACTTACCTGCCGTCTGCAGAACTGGGCCGGCAGGAACTGATGCGGAGCCTGCCCAGTTGAGGCACAGCGAGGCACACCAGGGTCAGTCCCCAAGGGGCTGGGCTGGGGAAATCAGGCAGAGTGGGGCAGTCTCTGGAGCAAGGGGCCGAGGATGGGTGTGACGGTGCTGCCCGTGGGAGCCAGCTGAGGTCACTCAATCAGGGTGAACTGCAAACAAAACGGGGCAGACAAACCCCAAAAGCTGGTGGTTATTCCAATACTTAGATTTACCAAGCCAGCACAAAACAGCTTCTATAGTACCTTACTGGTCACTTAGAAGTTCAAACAACACAGTTCCCTCAAAGTGCCCATCCTCAGGCCTCCATCCAGACACACCTGTCAGATATAATGATGATTCCTGAAAATCTTACTTCATCATATAAAAGAAAAGGTTCTTCCAACCCCAAAGGATCAGCCACATACACAGGTCCAATTGTAACTTAGATCTTACCCAAAATACACGCTATAGCCTATTCTTATTGATTAAGCTAAAATTTATTAGAAAAGAAAAGAGAGAGAGTGTTGGTTAAAAGATTAATACACATACAGACTTGAATTCAATTCTTGAGGTTCAGATACATAGCAGACGTGAGCTGGTAGTTGCCAAAAGTCCTCTGAGAAATAGTCAATAGGTTATAGTCCAATGTCCATATTCAGGGTGGCTCCAGTCAATGACTGGGGATCTCAATCCTTGTGGCTTAAGGTTTCCCCCTCTTGAAACCCAAAGCAGATCTGAGATGAAGAAGGATCGTGTCCCAGGCTTCTTATACATTTCCAGCAGCCTTTTGGCCTGAGAAAACACTAGGCTTAACTTCTTCTCCCAAACATCCTGGCAATTAGCACAGAGTAATTTATCCATTAAACAGTTCAGATACAGGTTACCACAACCTTCAAAGAGACACATAGACAATAATACTATTTCACTCAAGTATCATCTTAAATGCTAATATTCCTTTTTTGATCTTTGAATTAAAACTATAGCAATACACAAGACTTGTTTGCTGGCATCCCAAGACATGAGCAAACATCTACCCTTCTACCTCTAACAATGCAGACTTGCATTTCAATGCTCTATTCATTTACGTATCTTGCTAACCAGTCCTTAAGGTTCACCCATGGGTCAGGTCAGTTGATGAGGTGAGTTAATTAATTCTTTCTGGCCCTGTCATCTTTCAACGAGATATTACATTATACTCATAACGTCACAAGGGGAAATTGGGGCACTGCAGGGGGAGGGCAGACAGGTAATCCCCTGCTGGACATACTTTGTAGCCAGGTCCAGGAGCCAGCCACTTCTGTCCGTCAGGCTCGGGGGTGGGAAGAGCAGCCCCTGCTAAGCAGAGCCGATCCTCCAGGCTCCAGCAGCTGCTGTTCTTCCTGCCCCCCGGTGGCAGAGGATGGTTACTGCAGGTAACCGGACTTTAAGCATTGGCACCGCCAGTTTCCCGTTTCAACTGGATGTTTGGGTTGAAAACAGGACACCCGGCAACCCTAGTTCCAACAGAGGGCTCAGACTACCTTCCTTGCTCACACAAACCTCACTGACCTCGAGGGGAGCTCGAGGAGTCCAGCTGAGGTGTTCCCATGGCACCATGTAAAGCTCAGAATCTGGGTTTGGCCAACAGAAGCCCTCACTGGTTTGGTGGCTTCTCTGAACTGTCCCCTTATCTCCTGAGTCAACAGTCTGAGACTGGATGCTGTGAGGACAGGTGGCCTGGACAGATTTCCCACACAGGTGTACTCAGTCCTGGCTGGAAAGTGGAAGTAAAAAACTCTTCCCCAGACATTTCAGAACAGATTCAGCCGAAGCTCTCGTCCAGCCCATTGAAGTCAATGGAGTCTTTCCTACTGGGCCTGCATGGACAAAGGTTTAGGGAATTGGTCAGCCACCCCTATTCTAAGCACTGGATAGGAAATATAAGTGGTATCACAGACTCAGATCATTGCCCTACATGGCAAATGGAAGTGAGAGGCACATAGCTATGTAAAAGGTGTGCATGGGAATCGCCCCCTGTTTGAATGAAGAGTCATTTCCTATTGCTCCTCTCTCTCTATGAACCCCCATTATTACTTATAGCCAGGGATCCTTATTTTCCATGATAGAAAACCCCCAAATTCTCTGATTAACCCCTTCCCGCCCCAGAAATCCGTGGTTTTCCATGATTAAATTTAAATGCTGAACTTCAGCTTCCCGAGCCATGGTCTACATTGGTAGCTGATCTAATTGGGATCAGGGTTAGGTCGACTAAGCAAGATGCAGATAATTTGGAAAATGAATGTAGAGCTTCAGCCCTGGGTGGTGGCCAGGGCCGGCTCTAGGCACCAGCGCTCCAAGCATGTGCTTGGAGCTGCACTTTCCAAGGGGCGGCACTCTGGCCTCCTTTTTTTTTTTGTTTTTTGCTTGGGGCAAGAAAAAGCCGGAGCTGGCCCTGAGCAGAGGTGAGCTGCAGTGGTGAGAGGCGCCGGGCAGGCCACTGGAAGTAACCCTGGGTGAGGCGCAGAGGAACCACTTCCCCCCCAGCTCACCGCCGCCTCCTCCCCGAGCGCGTCGCCGCTTGCCTGGGAAGGAAGGAAAATGTGGTACGCCTGGGGGAGGAGGCAGGACCAGGCATATGGGGAAGGGGCTGCAATGGGGCGGAGAAGGGGCAGGGCCAGGGGCCATGGGAAAATTTTTTTGCTTGGGGGGCAAAAAACTTGGAGCCGGCCCTGGTGCGAAGCTTCCGGCTGGAGCTGACAGTGGAAGCCCCACCACCAGGGCTGAAACTCTGTGCCCATTCTCCGGATTATCCAAATTGTTGCTTATCCAATTTGGCCCCAATCCCAATTAGATCAGATAAATGGAATTCCACTGTTGTTAATAAATGTTTTCATTTTTTCACAGAATGTAAAATCTAAAGATTCTCTATAAAAACCCAAATTCCACATTTTTCCATGGCAAACATATTTCTAGGATCCCTGCTTATAACACATTTTAAACGGAAGCCCCCCAATGAAGTAAAACACAAAACTATTCTCTGTTTTATTAAAAGTTTTTCCTCTTGCCTTCAAAGGAGTCAGCTCAGATGTTACAATGGGAAGTGTTTGTCAAGAACAGGGATGGAGAAAGCCCAGCAGTCAGGCTGAATGTAAGGGATACCAGAGCCCAGGGCCGGCTCTAGGTTTTTTGCTGCTCCAAGCAAAAAAATGTTTGGCTGCCCCCAACCCCAGCCCTGGGCTATCACTGCCCCGCCCCCCCTGCTGCCCCAGCCTTGGGCTTTTTCTTTCCCCCCTCTGCACCCCTTGCCACCCCAGCCCTGGGCTCTCCCCTACACCAGTGCCCTCCCTGACCCGTACCCCCTGCTGCCTCAGCCCTTGGCTCTCTCTTCCCCCCCTTCTCGCACTCCCTGCCACCCCAGCCCTGGGTTTTACCTCCCCACCAGTGCCCTGCCCCCTGCATCCCCTGCTGCACCAGCCATGGGCTCTCCCCACCACATCGGCACGCCCAGCTGCCCCAGCCTTGGGCTCTGCCCCCCAAAATGACCTCCTCGTTCACCACAGTAATCCCCATTTACACTTGCAGTAGGGATCAAACTGTTTCTCCTATTTTTATTTCACTTTTGTATAAATCTCGCCCCCGCCTGTCCCCTGGAACCCCATCTTTAGTGCTCCAAATGCACATGGAAGGCATAGGGACTAACCCTCAAACCTTGAAAGGGATGGGGATCTAGTAAAGAGGGTTCGGGCAGAGGAGCGGGTGTGGGGTGCTTGGGGGCTCTACACTGGCAGAGAAACGGGGTGTGATGTGCTCGCGGAGGAGGGTGGGGGAGGAGATGTGCAGGGGAAGGGGGAGGTGCAGGAGGAGAGGCTGGGGGAGGGTACAAGGAGAGAGGTGCAGGTGAAGTGGGAGTGTGGGAGAATCAGGGTGTGATGTGCTCACGGAGGAGGGGGAGGAGGAGAGGGTATCAGGAGGGTTGCAGGAGAAGAGGTGCAGGCGAAGGGGAAGGTGCAGGAGGAGAGGGCTGGAGGAGGGTACAAGGGGAGAGATGTGGGTGTGGGGTGCTTGGGGGCTCTACACTGGCAGAGAAGTGGGGTGTGATGTGCTCGCAGAGGAGGGTGGAGGAGGAGGGGGGTATCAGGAGGGTTGCAGGAGAAGAGGTGCAGGGGAAGGGGGATGTGCAGGAGGAGAGGGCTGGAGGAGGGTACAAGGGGAGAGGTGAGGGTGAAGTGGGAGGTGGGGGAGAATCAGGGTGTGATATGCTCACGGAGGAGGGGGAGGAGGAGAGGGGGTATCAGGAGGGTTGCAGGAGAAGAGGTGCAGGCGAAGGGGAAGGTGCAGGAGGAGAGGGCTGGAGGAGGGTACAAGGGGAGAGATGTGGGTGTGGGGTGCTTGGGGGCTCTACACTGGCAGAGAAGTGGGGTGTGATGTGCTCGCGGAGGAAGGGGGAGGAGGAGAGGGGGTATCAGGAGGGTTGCAGGAGAAGAGGTGCAGGGGAAGGGGGAGGTGCAGGAGGAGAGGGCTGGAGGAGGGTACAAGGAGAGAGGTGCAGGTGAAGTGGGAGTGTGGGAGAATCAGGGTGTGATGTGCTCACGGAGGAGGGGGAGGAGGAGAGGGGGTATCAGGAGGGTTGCAGGAGAAGAGGTGCAGGCGAAGGGGAAGGTGCAGGAGGAGAGGGCTGGAGGAGGGTACAAGGGGAGAGATGTGGGTGTGGGGTGCTTGGGGGCTCTACACTGGCAGAGAAGTGGGGTGTGATGTGCTCACGGAGGAGGGGGAGGAGGACAGGGGGTATCAGGAGGGTTGCAGGAGAAGAGGTGCAGGGGAAGGGGGAGGTGCAGGAGGAGAGGCTGGAGGAGGGTACAAGGGGAGAGGTGCAGGTGAAGTGGGAGTGTGGGAGAATCAGGGTGTGATGTGCTCACGGAGGAGGGGGAGGAGGAGAGGGGGTACCAGGAGGGTTGCAGGAGAAGAGGTGCAGGGGAAGGGGGAGGTGCAGGAGGAGAGGCTGGAGGAGGGTACAAGGAGAGAGGTGCAGGTGAAGTGGGAGTGTGGGAGAATCAGGGTGTGATATGCTCACGGAGGAGGGGGAGGAGGAGAGGGGGTATCAGGAGGGTTGCAGGAGAAGAGGTGCAGGGGAAGGGGGAGGTGCAGGAGGAGAGGCTGGAGGAGGGTACAAGGGGAGAGGTGCAGGTGAAGGGAGAGTACAAGGGGAAGGGGTTCGGTGAAGAAGCGATGGGGGGAGGTACAAGTGGAGGGGACGTGAGCGGGATGGGGTGGTGCAATATCTGAGGGGGCAGGCACTGACAGCTGCTTCCCCAGCCCCGTGCAGGCAGAGCCGAGAGGACAGACACTAACCCCCCAGGTGCCCGAGCTGCAGGGGTTCCCCGGCATGACAGTATCCCCAGCTGCCCTGCTCAGAGCCGGGCTCTGTCTCTCCCCACCCCTTGCTCTGTGGGGGCCTGGGGAAAGCAGCGTGGGGTTGAGGTGGGGGAGGTGCGCAGCAGGCTGGGTCTGGGGGCAGGAGGGAGCAGCTCCCTGGCAGCTCGGGCTGCCCAGCCACTAGCACTGTTAACGTGCGAGCTGGGATCCGTGCCCCCTGCCCAGCCCGGCACCGCCCTGCGCAGCCCACTCTGGTGGGGAAACGCTGCACCACCCTGGGGAAACAGCAGTGGTGGCAGCAGGACCCCTCCTCCGTCCCTGCATCCCAGGTCCCGCCTCCCTCCCTCCCCAGCTCCTAACACAATCTGTGAGCCCCTCTCGTCTCCGCAGCCCGGGCTCGGCTCCAGGGGATGCTGCTCTGGCTCTCCAGTGGCAGGGCTCTGGCCAGGGCCAGCTCCCAGCTTTTTCTCACCCTAAGCAAAAAAATAAAAATAAAAAGGAGGCCAGAGTGGTGCCCCTTGGAAAGTGCCGTCCCAAGCACATGCTTGGAGCGCTGGTGCCTAGAGCCGGCCCTGCTGAGCCCATTAGGATGAGATGATGCATTCTGCCAGGACTGCTAACCGCCCCCCGGCTCCATCCTAGGCAAAGAGCCTAACTGCCAGGTAGATACAGACAGGACAGAAGAAAGGCTGTAGGTAGGGTCACAGAAGGAAAGGGCACTAACTTAGGCTATTTAGGGCTAACTGCTGGAGTCAATGGATACTGACCCATACCCTGTGACAGGGCTACTGACTTCCGTCACCCTGACCCAGGTCTTGTGACCAAGGCCAAATCTAGAGGTCAGCTTTTGGCTGGCATTTCTGCGTTTCCCTCACTTATTACAGTCACCCACACAATGAATTCCCTGCATTCACAATCAAGCTTTAATTGTCCTTGTTTTGTGGACTCAGTACCACACAAATGTTCATAGGAAATGGCAATTAATGATATAAGTATTGCTGCCAAAGGGACGGCTATAAACAGAATTTGGCCCTATTCAACAGCCCTGAATATTTCAGAATATTTAGGTACTTCTGTGCAAATACAGTTTCCCAGAACCCTCCCAATACTGCTGCCAATTCTGAATCCTTCTGTATGTCCCTGATCCATTATCTGAAGCCCAAGAACCGTACCAATGGATCATTGAAAGGATGCGGTGGAAAAATCCATATGCCAGGTGACTCCTCTGAGCAGATGATAAATGAAAGCAAGTGCAGGAGGAATGTGTATGAGGCTTTGAGATACTGAGGGTTAAATAACTGACTTGTTCTGATGCTATGTTGATAAATCATACATAAAAGTATCTTCTGGTGCAGAAAGCTGGGTTCAGGGGCTGATCTGTAGGCATCAACTCTGAAGGTTTTAAAACTGACCAAAATAATTCCCCTTTTTATACAACAGGTAATTATTCTGTGGAACTCACTGCTACTAGATCTCACTGAAACCAAGAAGACAATAGCATTCAAACAGGAGTGGAGACTGATGTGAGTAAAGGGAATGTGCTCAGTTACACCAGATAGAGCAGATAGGTGTAGAAGGGATATAAACACCCCTGCTGAAGACAAGACAAACACTAATTGATGGTGCTTAGAAAGGATGAGGACAGGGATGGGCAAGGGCTGGCTATTCCAGAGCTGCTCACCCTGGGTATCTTGGACCTTCTTTTGAAGCAGCTGGTGCTGGTCATTGTCAGGGTTGTGATCCTGGATGAGACAGACTACTAGTCTCATCCAGTCTGGCCAAGGGCAGATTGTCCACTGGACCCACAGGGCCCATGTCCAGGGACTGCAGCCGATTGGAGGGCCCCAGAAAAATGGGTGCCCCGTGTGGCCAGCCGAAATCTGCTGTGGGTTGGCAGGGGAAGCCCCAGCAGCAGCCCCGCCCTGGCCCTGGTGCCCAGAGCGCCAGGCAGGCAGGGGAGCCCCCTGTGCTCCCCTGACCCCATCCCCAGCACAGGGAGGCAGGGGAAGCCCTAGCAGCAGCCTTGCCCTGGCCCTGGTTCCACCCTTCTCTCACAGACTGTCTCTAGCTCACACTTTTACACTCATGTATATTCACCCACACAGATACGTCATAGTCACGCCTACCCAGCCCCACATATCCTTTCACACCCATACATGCCAAGCCGAAAAAATAACTTAAACTTCAATCACCATGCCCCTGGACTCTGTGTGTTTAAAATCCCAAACTCTGCCCCTTTCTCCCGTCCTCCCACCCACCAAACAAATACAAAAACTCTGGAAGGCAACAGTACAAGGTGCGTTGTTCCCTTGTCCAGACTCTCCTGGAGCAGTTGAGGAGCCTGGAGACCTAAATGCCTGTCTCCCCCTCTAACTTCTCTCATGCTCCAGCCTCTGAGCCATATCATCTTGCTGAAGGCCTGAACCCAACCAGCCTGTTATGTTATTGCAACAGCTCCTCAACAAGCCCAGATGAGTGCAAGGTGACACCCAGCCGGCTGGCTATGAACAGGATTGGATTGCATCTATTTTACTGATGTGGCTGAGCGACATAAAAAGGGGGACTGTCTCCAAAAGGGCCCTGTTACCTGATCCTCACATTCAGGTCCTTGACAATCAGCCCCAGCGGAAGGTGGGAAAGCAATGACCTCCCAGAATCTTGGCCACTGGAATCTTCCTGGGTCCCTAGAGACACCTGTAGTTGTATTAACATGTGACTGGAGTCCCAGGGGAGCCAGCTGAGGTCATTCAATTAGGGTGAACTGCAAAGAATGGAGCAGGCAATACCCAAAACTAGTGGATATTCCAATACTTAGATTTACCAAAACAGCACAAAGCAGCTTCTATAATACCTCACTGATTACTCAGAAGTCAACAACACAGTTCCCTTAAAGTAACCGAGCCTCAGGTCTCCACCTAGACAACCAAGTCAAGTATGATGAGGATTTCTGAAAATCTTATTCATCATATAAAAAAAGGTTCTACTGATCTCAAAGGATCGGACACATTACCTCCCAGGTTAATTAATATTCCAGATCTTACCCAAATACACGGTTATATTCTTATTAACTAAACTAAAATTTATTAAAAAAGAAAAGAGAGTATAGATTAAAATGTCAGTATACACAAAACATAAGTAAAATTTTGAGCTTCAGATTCATAGCAGAGATGGTGAGCTTTGTAGTTACAAAGAGTTCTTTTAGAATTTAATCCATAAATTATAGTCCAATGTCCAAATATCATATTCAGCGTGTTCCAGTTTAGGAGAGGGATCTTAATCTTATGACTCAAACTCTCCCTGATGAAGCTTAAGCAGATCTGAGATAAAACAGATTCGGATCCCTGGGGCTTTTATATAGTTTTCTAGCTTCTATTTGACCAGGGTTTCTCAAACAGGGGTCGCTGCTTGTGTAGGGAAAGTCCCTGGTGGGCCAGACCGGTGTGTTTACCTGCCCCATCCACAGCTCTGGCCGAACGCAGCCCCCACTGGCTAATCCTGTCCAATGGGAGTTGCTGGAAGCAGCAGCCAGTAAGTTCCTTGGCCTGCACCGCTTCCAGCAGCTCGCACTGGCCAGGAGCAGCGAACGCGGCCAGTGGGAACAGCAATCGGCTGGACCTGCGGACAGGGCAGCTAAACGCACCGGCCTGGCTCACCAGGGGCTTTCCCTACACAAGCAGTGACCCCAGTTTGAGAAACCCTGCACATGAGCATACAGTCCTGGGTAAACAATAGGCTTTTGATGTAACCTTCTGTTTCCTAAAACTCATCGGTAATTAACTACATGGATTAACATAAGATAATTTATCCATTAAGTAATTTATCACAAACTTTAAAAAGACATATAGACAATGACATTATTGCACCCAAGATTCATCTAAATGTTAATATTCCCTTTTGATCTCTGACTCCATAGCTATAGTGACAGACAGGAACTGTCTGTTTACATGGCTAGCGTCTCTGATACACACAGTTAGTATCATCTCTAATTCTCTAACAATACAGGTTTGCACTTCAAAGTTCTAGCCCTATTTACCACAGAATGGCCCTAATTACTATTTGCATATTTTCCTAACATGACTTTAAAGGTTGGCTTCGGGTCATTCGGCCTGCTAAGTGCTTCACCCTTTCTGGCCATGAGTTATATTTTGTATAAGATTTGTTGCAATTATATAAAAGTGATAGCAATAATGATTTGCATGATTATATTTTAATTAGACAATGTCACATAGCACAAATAAGAAATGACCAAATATCCATCATGCATTAGAGTCAGAGTAATTGCTGGGGCAAAAGGCGGCCGAGTGTCTCATCTCTGTGTGCTGAGAGTTTGTGGTGAGATCAACTAGTCCTGTGATGTTAGCATCACCTTCAACTCCTGCCCTCCCTAGCAAAATCAGAAGCATTTTTCCTTGTGGTTACACCTACACCTAGCTCTCTCCCTGCTGATGGGAGATTGGCCCGGGCCCTGGCAATGTCATCGGCCAGATTCTGCTCTCATTTACACTGATATCACAGAATCATAGAATATCAGGGTTGAAAGGGACCTCAGGAGGACAGCTAGTCCAACGCTCTGCTCAAAGCAGGACCAGCACCAACTAAATCTGTAGTGGCTCCCACATTGGCATTACCCCAAACAGACCAGTGGTGGATTAGCCACTGGGCCAACAGGGCAGAGGCGGCTGAGGAAGCCTCAGCGCCCAGACCCTGGGTGGCCCCGGGATTAGAGGAGTCCTAGCCACATGCTGTGGCCTTCGGGCTGGAGGAGCTCTCATCATGGCAGAGGTGGAGGGACAGAGCTTCTCTGGTCTTGCGGTTGCAGTAGAGGGGACAGATAGGAGAAAATGGGTTGTGGTATGCAGTGGGCGGTGGAATGGATGGGAATGTGGGTGGAATGGGGGAGGGCCATGGGTGGAAGAGGCAGAACAGAGTGGGACCACGGGTGGGGCCACAGGTAGAAGGGACAGAATGGAGGTGGGGACACAGGCAGAAGAGATGGGGAGGGAATGCCCATTTGCTCTGGCCCAGGGCCCCACAAAACCTTAATCTACCTCTGAGTCTGGTATTTCCTACATTCCTATCACCTGGCTGTCCTGGGGCATATCTGGTAGGACTGATTGGAACATTTTAATCAAAACCAATTTGAGGGAAATTTGGATTTTTGACTGAACAAATGTTTTTGCATAAAGTGTCTGCTTTCTGCAGGAGATTTTAGAGTTTGAATCAAAATATTTTCATCCAAACTCTGAAAAGTGTTGGCTGAAAATTCCGTTTTTGATCTTTGGATAGGGGTTGAGGGGGACGGGACTCATTTTCACAGATATTATCCCTGGATTGGGGAACCCCATTTTATAACCAGTTGTGGTATCAGACTATTCACATCTGATGGTCAAGTGAAAGACTCACATTGACTCCAATGGGCCTCTTGTCCCCACAAGCCCATATTGCTAGAGAGGGTCCCAAGCAGGGCTGGCTCCAGGCACCAGCCCAGCAAGCAGGTGCTTGGGGCGGCCAATGGTGAGGGGTGGCACATCCAGGTCTTGGTCGGCAATTAGTCGGCAGGTCCCTCACTCCCTCTTGGAGCAAAAGACCAGCTGCTGAATTGCCACTGAAGACTGAACCAGCGGCGGTAGAGCTCCAGATCACAATCCTGGCTTTTTTTTTTTTTTTAGCTGCTTGGGAGGGCAAAAACCCTGAAGCCAGCCCTGGTCCCAGGGAGCTTTCCCAGGACATTTTGACCCTAGGAAATTAAAGAACCACATTTTGAGCGAGAAATGTATTTCAGGGACGGCTTGGTGAAAACACTTCGGTACTAAGCAAACTTCCAAATCCCAGAATAGGATCTGACAGGTGATTTTATGCTAAATCTCATGCAAAAAAAAACTGTTCCCATTTGCCCAGCTGTAGCTAATGCTGTTTGTGAACAGCTGGAGTCTTTCTCCTAAAATGCCTCTCTTATGCCTGGCTGTTAATTTGACAGTGCTGAGTAAATGTAGTTAATGATGAGATGGCATCATCCTGCCATCAGGTTGTGGCTGCAAAGTCATTAAATCACATGAATGGGGGAGGAGCAGAAAGAGCTAGGAGCCGCGTTCAAAGGCTGCGAACCAGCCGTGTGAATCTTCCTGCAGCGCAAACCTCCCTTCCCTCCCCTGCCATCTGCCAAGATCCCAATAAATAGAGCACAGGCACTATCATGTTTCAAGGCTTCATCTACAAGGGTTACATTGACCTAATTAGTCTCTCAGACAAATGGGGGGTGGAAAGAACCTAAAGTCTTCTGCTTCTGCACTGAATTCTCTCCACCGCCCTTTGCTCTGTTGGCCCCAGGGACACATTCCATGCAGGTGAGTCTGATTGCAGCAATATTTGAATTCTCATTCAGATACTCTCCTGATACTCTCATTCCAGGGATGCCACATGCTGTCTTGTGATCTCATTAGCTTCCCCTCCTGTTTCTCTTTCTTGCTTCACACTCTTTAGCCCCATTGATGTGCTAATTACTCGACAAAGTTCTCTGCAGGAATTTGCTCTGCTCTGCTAAGCTGGGGTGAGGGGAACTGGGGACCTGGAGTTGAGGGGTGGCTGGGGTTTCCTCAGAGAGATGCATGCTGGAAGTTGTTGTCATAGTATAATTCCCAATTCTGAACCTTAGTGTCCAAAATATGGGTATTAGCATGAATTCCCCTAAGCTTAATTACCAGCTTAGATCCTGTAGTGCTGCCACCAATCAGGACTTAGAGTAGAGTGCCTGATAAACTCTGTTCTCCCCCAAAACCTTCCCTGGGGACCCCCAAGACCCAAATTCCTTGAGTCTCACAACAAAGGGGAATAAACCATTTCCCTTCCCCCTCCTCCCCTCCAGGTGTTCCCTCCCTGGGCTCCTGGAGAGATATACAGATTCAAGCTCCGTGAATCTAAAAAAAGGGATTCCCCCTTCTCCTTTCTTCCTCCCAGATCTTTCCCGCCCTGGGTACACTAGGAGATCACCATGATTCAAACTCCTTGAATCACAACACAGAGAAATCAGGTGGGTTCCTCCCCTTTCTCTCCCCCTCCCTTCTCCTTCCCTGTTAAGTACAGTCTCAATTCCCTTGAACCTCAACAAGGGGAAAAATCAGACAAGTCTTAAAAGCAAAACTTTTAATAAAAGAAAAAAGAATAAAGAAAATCACTGTAAATTCAAGATGGAATATTACAGGGTCTGTCAGCTTATAGAAACTGGAGAAAAAAGCCTCCTCCAGCAGAAATACAATTTAAAATACTTCCAGCCAAATACACATTTGCAAATAAAGAAAAACAAATAAAAAGACTATACTGCCTTTCTACCTTTGTACTTACAAAATTGGAATAGAAGTTTAGAGAGCCTGTAGGTACGTGTGGTCACTCTCCGAGCCCAGAGAGAACAAAGCCAAACCCAAAAAACACAAACAAAGGCTTCCCTCCACCGAGATTTGAAAGTATCTTGTCTCCTGATTGGTCCCCTGGTCAGGTGTTTGGTTCCCTGTTTGTTAACCCTTTACAGGTAAAAGAGACATTAACCCTTAACTATCTGTTTATGACACGCCCCCCAAATCGCAGATAGTGGGGAATCTCAGAGGCAGTGATTTCTTCCTAGAACTTTAGAATAAACAGATTAATATAACACATGCACCTTTACATATACTACTAAGTATGTAAACTGCAAGACTTTCTACATTTCAAGGACAAATTTCAACCAGTGGATTCTGGGAAACTTTCACGAGAGAGAGCATCAGCTACTTTGTTAGAAGCTCCTGAAATGTGTTGAATTTCAAAATCAAAATCTTGGAGAGCTAAACTCCATTGAAGCAGTTTTTTGTTGTTTCCCTTGGCAGTATGAAGCCACTTCAGAGCAGCATGGTCGGTTTGTAGCTGGAACCGCCGTCCCCAAATGTATGGGCGTAGCTTTTCCAGGGCGTACACAATGGCATAGCATTCCTTTTCACTGACTGACCAGTGACTTTCCCTCTCAGACAGTTTCTTGCTGAGAAACACGACAGGATGGAAGTTGTGATCCGGTCCTTCCTGCATGAAAACTGCTCCTATACCACGCTAAGATGCATCTGTGGTTACTAGGAATGGTTTGTCAAAGTCCGGGGCCCTTAGCACTGGGTCAGACATGAGCATTGCCTTAAGTTTGGTAAAGGTTTTTTGACATTCATTAGTCCATTTGACTGCATTCTGCTGGGTCTTTTTGGTCAGGTCGGTCAGTGGGGCAGCGATTTGGCTGTAGTGTGGTACAAATCACCTGTAATACCCGGACAAGCCTAAGAAGGATTGGACCTGTTTCTTGGACTTTGGGACAGGCCACTTTTGGATAGCCTCCACCTTGGCCTGTAGGGGGTTTATGGTTCCTCGACCCACCTGGTGTCCCAGGTAAGTCACTCTGTTTTGGCCTATTTGACACTTTTTGGCCTTAACAGTTAGTCCTGCCTGCCTGATGCGCTCAAAGACTTTTTCCAGGTGTTCTATGTGTTCGGGCCAGGAATCAGAAAAAATGGCCACATCATCGAGGTAGGCAACTGCATATTTTCCCAGTCCTGCTAGGAGACCATCTACAGCCTTTGGAAGGTGGCGGGTGCATTTCGCAGCCCGAAAGGAAGTACATTAAATTCATACACCCCCACATGGGTGATGAATGCTGACCTTTCCTTGGCAGGTTCGTCTAGTGGTCCTTGCCAGTACCCCTTGGTTAAGTCTGTTGTAGATATGAACTGGGCACGTCCCAACTTTTCCAATAGCTCATCGGTGCGTGGCATTGGATAGTTGTCTGGACGAGTTACCGCATTTAGCTTATGGTAGTCCATGCAAAAGCGTATTTCCCCATCTGGTTTGGGTACCAGAACCACTGGAGATGCCCATGCACTGGTATATGAGCGGATTATACCCATCCGTAGCATGTTCTGGATCTCCCATTCTATCGCAGCTTATGCATGAGGAGACAGTCGGTAGGGTGGGGTTCTAATTGGGTGAGCATTATCTGTGTCAATGGAGTGGTATGTCTGTTCAGTCCATCCTGGGGTGGCTGAAAACAATGGGGCAAAGCTAGTGCACAGCTCCTTGATTTGTTGCCGCTGCAGACGTTCCAGGGTGGTGGAGAGGTTCACCTCTTCCACGCCACCGTCAGTTTTTCCTTCTTAGTAGACACCTTCAGGCCGCTCAGCGTCATCTCCTCCCTGGACTGTAAATTGACAAACCTGTAAGTCTCTGGAATAAAAGGGCTTGAGAGAATTAACATGGTACACTCTGGGCTTTAGGGAGGAATTGTGAAATGCTATGAGGTAGTTAACAGCTCCCAGGCACTCTTGGACCATGAATGACCCTTCCCACGATGCTTCCATCTTATGGGCCTGTTGCGCCTTCAAGACCATAACCTGGTCTCCTACCTTGAAGGAATGCTCCCTGGTATGTTTATCATAGCAGGCCTTTTGCTCTTCCTGAGCATCCTTTAGGTTTTCTTTAGCAAGGGCTAAAGAGTGTCGGAGGGTGTTTTGTAAGTTGCTTACAAAGTCTAGAATGTTAGTTCCTGGAGAGGGTGTAAACCCCTCCCATTGCTGCTTCACCAACTGTAATGGCCCCTTAAACTCATGGCCATACACAAGCTTAAACGGTGAAAACCCTAAACTGGGATGTGGTACAGCCCTGTAGGCAAAAAGCAACTGCTGCAACACTAGGTCCCAGTCACTGGAGTGTTCATTGACCAACTTACATATCATGGTCCCCAAAGTGCCATTAAACCTTTTGACCAGGCCATTGGTTTGATGGTGGTACGGGGTGGCAACCAAGTGATTCACCCCATGAGTTTCCCACAGTTCTTTCATGGTTCCTGCCAGGAAATTAGATCCTGAATCTGTAAGGAATCTGTAAGGATCTGTCGGAGGGCCAACCTACCCTGGCAAAAATGTCTGTTAGGGCCTGGCACACAGCTTTAGCCCTGGTGTTGCCTAGAGCTACTGCTTCCAGTTATCGGATAACAAAATCCATGAAAGTCAGTATGTACTGCTTTCCTCTGGGTGTCTATTTTGGGAAAGGACCCAGAATATCCACAGGTACTCGCTGAAATGGGACCTCAATTATGGGGAGTGGCTGGAGAGGGGCCTTGACCTGGTCTTGGGGTTTTCCTACTCTTTGGCACACCTCACAAGACCGGACATACTTGGCAACGTCCTTGCCCATCCCCTCCCAGTGGAAGGACTTCTCCAACCTGTCTTTGGTTCTGTTCACCCCAGCATGGCCACTGGGATGATCATGGGCTAAGCTTAAGAGCTTTTCCTGGTACTTAGTTGGAACCACCAACTGTTTTTGCAGATGCCAGTCTCCCTGGTGTTCACCAGAAAGAGTTTCCTTGTATAAAAGTCCTTGTTCTACAACAAACCGGGATTGATTAGAAGAGCTGAGAGGCGGTGGGGTGCTCCGTGCCGCCGCCCAAGCTTTCTGAAGGCTGTCATCTGCTTCCTGCTCAGTCTGGAACTGTTCCCTTGAAGCTGGAGACACCAGTTCTTCCTTAGACTGTGGACTTGGGCTTGGTCCCTCTGGAAGCGATGTAGGTGATGGAGTTGTTTTCATTGCTGGTGAATCGCTCTCTGCTGGTGCACCAGGTGGTATTTCAGGCTCTGGCTGAGCCTCTTGGGTGTGGTTGTCTGCTGCTTCTGCCAGTTCAGGCTTGCTGGCGCCCTCCGGCATTGGGGTTGAAGATGGGTTTGCAAGCGCTGGTGTCAGTGCTGGCAACGGTTCTGGTGCTGGCTGCTTTTCCAGTTCCTGGTCTGGGACTGAAGTCACTGTGGCTGTTTCAGTCATCGGCAGGGGATCTGGGTCCACTACTTCTGTCTGGGTCTCTGGTAACACAGACGGGGCCTCTGTGGATGGCTCAGGAACAGGAACAGGAATGGGTCTGGAAGCTTGCCTGGTTTGGCTGCGTGTAACCATTCCCACTCTCTTGGCTCGCTTCACCTGGTTGGCCAAGTCTTCCCCCAGCAGCATGGGGATGGGATAATTGTCATAGACTGCAAAAGTCCACATTCCTGACCAGCCTTTGTACTGGACAGGCAGTTCAGCTGTAGGCAAGTCTACAGCTTGTGACATGAAGGGGTAAATTGTCACTTGGCCCTCTGGGTTGATGAATTTGAGGTCGATGAAGGATTGGTGGATAGCTGACACTTGTGCCCCTGTGTCTCTCCACGCAGTAACCTTCTTTCCACCCACTCTCAAAATTTCCCTTCGCTCCCAGGGTATTTGAGAGGCATCTGGGCCTGGGGATCTTTGGTGTGATGGTGGTGTAATGAACTGCACTCGATTGGGGTTCTTGGGGCAGTTGGCCTTTATATGTCCCAGTTCATTACATTTAAAGCATCTTCCAGCTGACTGGTCACTGGGTCGAGGTTGGTTACTGGAGACTGGTGAGGTGGGAGAATAGGTAGTCTGGGGCTTTCCTTGGGTTGTAGGTGAGGTCTTGGGCTGCCCTCAGTTATAGGGTTTATTGTCGGTGTGCCGCCTTGAGTAGTCACTCCCCTTGACAGTAGCTTTTTTCTTTTCTGCCACTTCCATCCATTTGGCTCCAATCTCCCCTGCCTCGGTTATCGTTTTGGGTTTCCCATCAAGGATGTACCTCTCTATTTCCTCAGGAACACCATCTAAGAACTGCTCCATTTGTATCAGGAGGTGCAGCTCGTCCATATTGTTAACCTTTGTTCCTGATATCCAGGCTTCATAATTCTTTGCAATGTGGTAGGCGTGTCAGGGGAATGACACATCTGGTTTCCATTTTAGGGTTCTGAACCGCCGACGGGTAGGCTCAGGTGTTATCCCCATTCTGTATCTGGCCTTGGTTTGAAAAAGTTTATAATCGTTCATGTTCTCCTTAGGCATTTCAGCCGCCACCTCTGCTAAGGGTCCACTGAGCAGTGGCCTCAGCTCTATCATGTACTGGTCTTCAGAGATGCTGCATCCATGGCAGGTCCTTTCAAAATTTTCTAAGAAGGCTTCAGTGTCATCACCTGCCTTGTAGGTGGGAAATTTTTTGGGATGTGGAACAACAACTGGTGAAGTGTTGTTAGGATTGGCTGTGTTCTGTTGCTTAGCCTGTTCTAATTCCATGGCCTGCTGTTGGGCTTCCCTCTGGAGCTCCATCTCTTTTTCTTTTAGTTCCAGCTCTTTTTGTTGCTTCTCCATGTCTTTCCTGTGGGCAGCCTCTTCCCTGGCCATTTCTGCCTGAATTAGTTCCATTCGTCTTTTATGTTCGTTGTGTTTGTTTGTTGCTTTTAATTTAGCTATTTTTAGTTTGCTTGTTGCTGCCCTGGTGCTCATTGTACCTGCTTTGTTGTGCTGGTGCACCCTCTTCTGTTTACTGCCTGAAATGCTGTTCCTCTGCTGCCTGCTAAGGGTTGCTTAGCAACAGAGTCTTTTTTAACTTTTCTAAGTAGCCATTCGCGACAGAGTAAAAAAAAAAGAAACCCTTTGATTTGCAGATGTGTTTTGCTGGTCTCTGTTGACTCACAACTGGAGTCCTTTTGTTTAACAAAAGACCCTTGTTAAACCTTAATCTCTCTGCCTTCAGTGTACTCAGAAGGAAGAAAGAAAGGAAAAAAAAACTGCAGACTTGCTTTAAAAAAACCCCTTTTCTCTACTCATAAGCAGCTAGCAGAGAAAAAAGAAAAATAATAATCTTACTGGCTTTTGCTTTTAACTCACTGGTTTTTGGATTCTTATCCCAACGCTGCACACCATGTCATAGTATAATTCCCAATTCTGAACCTTAGCGTCCAAAATATGGGTATTAGCATGAATTCCCCTAAGCTTAATTACCAGCTTAGATCCTGTAGTGCTGCCACCAATCAGGACTTAGAGTAGAGTGCCTGATAAACTCTGTTCTCCCCCAAAACCTTCCCTGGGGACCCCCAAGACCCAAATTCCTTGAGTCTCACAACAAAGGGGAATAAACCATTTCCCTTCCCCCTCCTCCCCTCCAGGTGTTCCCTCCCTGGGCTCCTGGAGAGATATACAGATTCAAGCTCCGTGAATCTAAAAAAAGGGATTCCCCCTTCTCCTTTCTTCCTTCCAGATCTTTCCCGCCCTGGGTACACTAGGAGATCACCATGATTCAAACTCCTTGAATCACAACACAGAGAAATCAGGTGGGTTCCCCCCTTTCTCTCCCCCTCCCTTCTCCTTCCCTGTTAAGTACAGTCTCAATTCCCTTGAACCTCAACAAGGGGAAAAATCAGACAAGTCTTAAAAGCAAAACTTTTAATAAAAGAAAAAAGAATAAAGAAAATCACTGTAAATTCAAGATGGAATATTACAGGGTCTGTCAGCTTATAGAAACTGGAGAAAAAAGCCTCCTCCAGCAGAAATACAATTTAAAATACTTCCAGCCAAATACACATTTGCAAATAAAGAAAAACGAATAAAAAGACTATACTGCCTTTCTACCTTTATACTTACAAAATTGGAATAGAAGATTAGAGAGCCTGTAAGTACGTGTGGTCACTCTCTGAGCCCAGAGAGAACAAAGCCAAACCCAAAAAACACAAACAAAGGCTTCCCTCCACCGAGATTTGAAAGTATCTTGTCTCCTGATTGGTCCCCTGGTCAGGTGTTTGGTTCCCTGTTTGTTAACCCTTTACAGGTAAAAGAGACATTAATCCTTAACTATCTGTTTATGACAGTTGTCAAAATACCATCACAGAATCAGGGGCGGGGAGAGACCTTTGTCTACAAACAGTTGCTGTTTGAGCCCACATGCTGGGTACTTCCCACCCACTCTCACCCTGGGGCTTGGCAGCAGGTCAGTATGCTGGTGCACAGTGGGGATTGCAAACACTGTCTCGCTCCTGGGACAGTGAAGGGCAGCTGTATTATGAGGCTCTTGGCCTCCAAGTAGAGGGGTTAATTAATTAATTAGTTTAATAGAATCATGGAAGATTAGGGTTGGAAGAGACCTCAGGAGGTCATCTACTCCAACCCCCTGCTCAAAGCGGGACCAATCCCCAACTAAATCATCCCAGCCAGGGCTTTGTCAAGCTGGGTCTTAAAAACTTCTAAGGATGGAGATTCCACCATCTCCCTAGGTAACCCATTCCAGTGCTTCACCACCCTCCTAGTGAAATAATGTTTCCTAATATCTAACCTAGACCTCCCCCACTGCAACTTGAGACCATTACTGCTAGTTCTGTCATCTGCCACCACTGAGAACAGTTGAGTGCCATTGTCTTTGGAACTCCCTCTCAGGTAGTTGAAGGCTGCTATCAAATCCCCCCTCACTCTTCTCTTCTGCAGACTAAATAAGCCCAGTTCCCTCAGCCTCTCTTCATAAGTCATGTACCTCAGGCCCCTAATCATTTTCAGTGCTCTCTGCTGGACACTCTCCAATTTTTCCACATCCCTCCTGTAGTGGGAAGACCAAAACTGGACACAATACTTCAGGTGTGGCCTCACAGCTGTGGAATAGAGGGAAATAATCACTTCCCTCGATCTGCTGGCAATGCTCCTACTAATAAAGCCCAATATGCCGTTAGTCTTCTTGGCAACAAGGCCACTCTGCTGACTCACATCCAGCTTCTCGTCCACTGTAACCCCTAGGTCCTTTTCTGCAGAACTGCTGCTTAGCCTTCGGTCCCCAGCCTGTAGCAGTGCATGGGATTCTTCTGTCCTAAGTTCAGGACTCTGCACTTGTCCTTGTTGAACCTCATCAGCTTTCTTTTGGCTCAGTCGTCCCATTGCTTTGTGCAGGGCAGAGCTTTCTACACCATCCAGCACTTTTCTGCATTGAGCAAAATCAAGGAGGCCAGATGATCTGAAGATTTAATTCATTTGCTCCCAGGTGGAATCTGCAGGGTTTCCCTCTGGCTCTCTAGTCCCCAGCACAAACCTGACTCTGTCTCCATCAGCCTGGGGAAATCTTTGCCCAGACTTTGTGCTGAGCGGTTTGGGAGATTTTTCTGGGTTGAACCCAGAGGGGAAAGATTGGGTCACCCTGACTGCAGTATTGCACTGAGCTGGACACACCTCAACGTCAGGAGGATATTGAAAAATCAGAAGGAGTTCCGATAAGGGCAATAAAAATGAGCATCTTTGTCTGGGGTGGCAGGATGAGGACAGGGCAGGCAAGAAGGAAGGATTGATGTTTAAGAAAAAACTAACAGGAAAGACCCAAATCCTGCTGTCCTTTACTTTGTTGTGAAGTTGGAGTAACTTCCTTAAAGCTAGTGGAGTTAGAATGGTGTAGAACTGATGTGACTGAGCTTAGGGTTAAGTACAAATAGTATCACTTGGAGAGAGGTGAGAGGAGAACTAAGCTCCATAACCAGGGAGAACGGGGTGGAATTAAAAACAGGAACAATCAGGGTGACTCTCAGGGGAAATGTCCTGTCTGTGTTTTTATAAACTCAAGAAACATTGTGGCCAGAAAGGAGCATCATGATCATCCAGTCTGACTTTCTGCACCTCAGAGGCCACAGAACCTGTGCACTGAGGGGGTCCAGAGCCTCTTGGGGGGATCGGTGAGTTGCCTGAGACAGTTAAACTAGACTGGATGAAGTGCTGGGCAGTTTCCTGTAGGGGAAAGTCCTGTGAGGACGCTGGGATAGACAAATCACTAAATAGGCCTGCCTCATGACCACGTGATTTCAGAGCTGTTGATAGAGGATCCTTTCCCCCTTCTATCAGCCACTGGCTCCGTTCAGTGATTTTTGCAAGCATTACTTCTATTTCAGCTTTCCTCAGGGCTCTAGTTCAGAGAGGGGCATAATGTATTTGTTAAACAGCCTGACAGACTCAGTAGGGGACCCCCCCACCATCTTCTCTGGATGCTTTTCTTGAATTTAATATTTGTGTTGTGTTTTACAGTTCCACTGTGTAATCAATGCTGCCAATTTCTCTGCAGTTTTTTCCCTTACTTTTATTTCTATGGTGTGTTGTGCTGTGTAGTCTCATTTCAGGGGGCCTTTGTCTGCCTTTCAGAAGTGGATCAGCTTTTAAGGTATTTGAAGAAATGTCCTTTCCCATGCTGTTCTCCAGTAAGGATTCCTCATGCGTTTAAACTCCACGCAGTTACCTTTTTGTTCATTCCCTCTAGCTTAATTCCTGGGCTAATAGGCGTCCTATCGCTTTCGCTTCTTGAGAGAATTTTTTTTCTTTTTTACTATGTCTCGCCAAAAAAGCGAAAAGCAAATGTTACTTTTCTGGCTGCACCTTCTTCCATTCATGTCTCACCTCTCGTCTTTTGTGCCTTCCTTTTTGTTTATATTCTCTTTTGGGACAAAAATTGGACCAGCCCCTCAGCTGGCATAAGCTAATGGTGCTTCACTGGTTTACCCTGGCAGAGGAACTGGCTGTGTGAGTTAGTTCTGGGCTTTTTTCTTTTCTTGAATCATTTTTTTCTGCAGAATTTTCTGTCCCTTCCTGTTCTGTTGTTGCTTTCAGTGCATCCCCTGTCTGAAATGATCCCATTGGCACGGACACTGCACTATGCATCAATTATATCTTCTCTTTGTTGTTTACTGACAAGGATGCAAGCAAGGGCAAAATCCAACCAGGGAGGAGACACAGACAATGTGACCTATGCGTCCAATCAGAACCAACTGGACTGTGAATTTCAGATATCCAGTGCTTACACCAAACTGCTTACATGTGACCTACATACTAATATCACTGGCGGCAATTAATGGCAAATGGCTTAGAGCAGTGGTTCCCAAACATGTTCCATTGCTTGTGCAGGGAAAGCCCCTGGCGGGCTGGGCCGGTTTGTTTACCTACCACATCTGCAGGTTTGGATGATCATGACTCCCAGTATGCCCGCGCCACTTCCAGAAGCTCCCATTGGCCTGGAGCAGTGAACTGCGGCCACTGGGAGCCGTAATCAGCTGAACCTGCGGACATGGCAAGTAAACAAACCAGCCCGGCCCGTCAGGGGTCTTTCCCTGCACAAATGATGGAACAAGTTTGGGAACCATTGGCTTAGAGTGAACAATGCCTGTACCAAGTGTTCTGTCCTTCTGGAACCTCGGCTCCTTCTTCCATCTCCCCACATCTTATTCTCATCTTCTTTCATCAGATCCTCACATAGGCTTCCCTGCCACTTGGTCTCCTTCTCCCCTGAACACTTTGCCCAGTCTTCTGGCTCTTCTCTCCCCGTGTATCCCACACATGCAGATCACCTGCCTTGTTCAATTCCCCACTTCCCTAGCAGGTCTGATCCCATTGATGGTTTCTGGTCCTCCCTGTCTGACAGCTTTGATCTCCTCTGCTTCTCCTCCTGCATAGCCATAGTCATTCAGGGAGGCACACAGATGTGCTCTGTGACCTACCAGCTCTCTGCTCATCTGCAACTGCTCCAGCTTGGTAGCATTTCCACTACATATTAAGAAATGAATTCTGAGTGAGCAACGAGAGTTAGACTGAAGGCCAGGAAGAGCTTTTTCGCTGAAATAGCTCCTGGCACATGGAATAGGTGTCAAAGCAAAGAGCTGAACCTAAGAGCATCACAGTATTCAAGCCTGTGTAACCATTCTGCCAGTCACAGCTGGCAGCAACAAGGGGCCAGGTTCAATATCCAGGGGTTCCTTTTCAACAATACAGCGCAGAATCAGCTAGATTCACCATCCAGCAACCTGGGACAATTACACACCACCCCCTGGGAGCCTCTCTGATGAATACTTGCGAGAGGGCAAACAGAGTCTGTGTAGCAAAGAAACTTTTAATAAAAGGCGGGAAGTAACCCAGCATTAATTTGGGAAAGCGCTGCAAGCAGGATGCACAAACATAGAATCATAGAAGATTAGGGTTGGAAGAGAGGTCATATAGTCCAACTCCCTCCTTAAACCATGACCAACCCCAACTAAATCACCCCAGCCAAGGCTTTGTCAAGCTGGGCCTTAAAAACCTCTAAGGATGGAGATTCCACCACCGCTCTAGGTAACCCATTCCAGTGCTTCACTACCCTCCTAGTGAAATAGTGTTTCCTAATATCCAACCTAAACCTCCCCCACTGTAACTTGAGACCATTGCTTCTTGTTCTGTCATCTGCCACCACTGAGAACAGCCGAGCTCCATCCTCTTTGGAACCCCACTTCCAGTAGTTGAAGGCTGCTATCAAATCCCCCCTCACTCTTCTCTTCTGTAGACTAAATAAGTCCAGTTCCCTCAGCCTCTCCTCGTAAGTCATGTGCCCCACCCCCTAATCATTTTTGTTGCACTCCACTGGACTCTCTCCAATTTGTCCACATCCCTCCTGTAGTGGGGGGACCAAAATTGGACACAGTACTCCAGGTGTGGCCTCACCGTTGTGGAACAGAGGCGACTAATCACTTCCCTCGATCTGCTGGCAATGCTCCTACTAATACAGCCCAGTATGCCTTTGGCCTTCTTGGCAATATGGGGACACTGCTGACTCATATCCAGTTTCTCATCCACTGTAATCCCCAGGTCCTTTTCTGCAGAATTACTGCTTAGCCAGTTGGTCCTCAGCCTGTAGTTGTGCATGAGATTTCTAAGTGCAGGACTCTGCACTTGTCCTTGTTGAACCTCATCAGATTTATTTTGGCCCAATCCTCCAATTTGTCTAGATCACTCTGGACCCTATCCCTACCCTCTGGCATATCTACCTCTCCTTCTAATGTAGTTTCATCTGTGGACTTTCTGAGGGTATCAGAGGGGTAGCCGTGTTAGTCTGGATCTGTAAAAGCATCCAACGAAGTGGGTATTCACCCACGAAAGCTCATGCTCCAGTACTTCTGTTAGTCTATAAGGTGCCACGGGACTCTTTGTTGCTTTTTGAGGGTGCAATTCATCCCATTATTCAGATCATTAATAGAGATGTTGAAGAAAACCCGCCCCAGGACCAACCCCTGGGGTACTCTACTCGATACCGGCTGCCAACTAGACATGGAGCCACTGATCACTACCCATTGAGCCCAACAATCTAGCCAGATTTCTATACACCTTATAGTCCATTCATCCAATCCATACTTTTTTAACTTGCTGGCAAGAATACTTTGGGAGACCGTATCAAAAGCTTTGCTAAAGTCAGGATATATCACATCCACCGTGAGTAAAAGACTGACCCTAGAGTAAGTTGGGCAGTAGCCTTTTGCCTCAGCTTCTTAAGTCTGACCATTAAAAGTTACTTTAAAGTGCCCCTCTCTGCTCCCTCTGCACACCCCACTCACAGTGATTGTCCTTGGTAAGTGAGGACCCAGGGTTCAGAGGTGCGTCTGTGTGAATTCACCTCTCACCTGAGGGTGGGGAGAGAGAAAGAAAGGACCTTGCTCATTCTGCCATCGAGTACATGCTCTGGTTGGCTGCCCTGCCTGTTGCCACTCCGTGGGCCAGGGTGCCAGCCACTGTACTGCATGCAGTCACCTTCTGCTGCCACCTGCTTCTCTACTGTGACCCCCAGGTCCCAGTGATTGTCAGTGGTTAGTGGGGAAACTTCATTGCTGAAACAGGCTGGGCAGAAATGCTGTCCCACAAGGAGTGATTTCCACTCTAGTGAGCACTTAAAACAAAAGACTCCTAATGAAGCCATGCTTAGCTCTATCTTTGACCAGTGGGAAGGTGCAGATTTAAACTGTGCCTGAGGCTCTGAGATAGTACCCACACCTCTTGGCAGGGACACCTAGCCCCACCCTCTCTTACTTTCACAGTGGTCTGCATCCAAGCCCATGGCTTAGTGAGTTCATTTCAGTTGAGGGTGACCTCCTAGATCAGGACAGGTTAAACACAGTTCTGCTCCCCATTATCCATCCAAAAAATGTTAACACTGATAACATTTCACTACCTCTGCATTCAGTACTAAAGTGATTTGTAACCCACCAGCCAAAGTCGATCGCTTTGAGCAATACCACCCTATCTGCTGGATACCTAGAGAGAGTAGGTGTGTTCATGTAACTACAGTCTGCTCCTGAAGTCTTTCCCCCTCCCTAGCTAGCTGTCAGTGGAGAGCTCATTCAGACCCCACTTACACCTAGAATGGCGGAGTCTGTGAGAACTTCTGTCTGTTCCCACTAGAAGGCAAGTTCATGCTGCTGGAAAAGCAAGATATGACTTAAATGTATTGTGGCAAAGTACCTGCCTCTCCTCTGCTAGCTCAGTCCTTCTTAGCCTTGGAGACACAGGCTTGGGCAAAGCAAAAAGCCCTTCACAGTCGCACAGGGTCTGGTTGATCCCTTCTCAGTCAGGCCCTTGTTCTGTTTTCCTCTCCTTCTGGGGAGAGTGCAATCTGCCTTGCAAGAAAAGTTTCAGAGTTCAGCTGCCCCTACTGGCTGGCAGCTACTCTACTTCTCTCCTCCCCCCTGCTCCCCCTGCCAGGGAGGGTTTAAAAAGGTCTCCAGCCATTGGGGCCAGCTGAAACTAATTAGCTCCCTCGTAACCCTTGTTCCAGCTGAACCTTATTCCTCCATGGTTAAGCCTTCTGGGACTAATTACTACCCCTCTCTTGGTAGCTAAGTGTCCTGAGTTTGCCACAGTATGAATGGTTCTATCCATCTGGTGCCTCTACTGAGGAGCCAACGAAAAGCGTTACACATGTTGAAGTGCAAATGTTCCAACCATGTTTCTTCCAAAGTGACACTGTTTGTTCTGAATCCTTTCCAGTTGCATTATAAGATGATGGGTGTCTCTGGAGTTCATGAGGGCAGCTGAGAGCAGAATGTGCCTCCATGTAAAGCAGGGGTCCACACTCAGCACAGGTCCTGCTGAGTGTCCAAAGGACACCTTGCCTTGCTAACAGGCTCTGAAATGGACCCCAGCTTTTAACACTTCTTTCTAAATAGTAGACGACATCACTGGCTGGATTTATTGTGATGATGGTTTGTGCAGCTCTAGTAACTCAAAGCAGCTATAAACTTGGCTTAAACAGCCAGTCAAGACAAATTTATAGCTACTTCGCATCATCAATACAGGCCGTGCATACTCATGAATCTGGTCTCAATAGCAGGGGATCCCAGTGATAGCAGGGGCCATTTTCAGCTATTCTCACTGCATCTGGATTGATAACATTGCATTGCCCAGACATTCATCAGAACACAGGAATTGTCACTCCAGAGCACAGCAGGAGTCCATCTAGCCCAGGACCCTGGCTCTGAGGATGGACAGCTCCTGCAGCTCCAGAGCACAGAGAAGAAAATCCTTAATGCATAGTAAGCTGTTCATAGGAGAAGACTTTGTTAGTTAGTTGTTGGCTTATGCCTTAATGCATGGGGATTCCTGCTCCACACGTAAGTGTTTTATCCCATCAAAAGTAAAGCTTTCAGTCTTCCGCACTGGAACATCCCCATCCAATGATGCTAAAGAAATGGCAGTGACATGAGACTGCACTCAGCATTTCAGTGTTCTTCAGAGCTTAGTGAGTGTGCATAAAACATGATCAGGTCACAGAGGCATGATCTGTATTAGCACCAGGTTGGAAATGCAGGCTTGTCAAGGTGCTTCACACAGAGGAAATATCAAACCTCCAGCATAACATAGTCTCAGTCCCGACCTAAGAGGCTGTAAATTACAGATCTTCTGTTTATTAAAATGCTGCCAGGACCCAGTCATCACTCAAAAATAATGTAGACAGAAGCTCTGTAACACACGCCCAGGATGCATAGCTCTTCTCCTGCAGACATTTATCAGCCCCGCTGCGTGAATGCAATGGGCAGAACAGCTGACAAGACATATATCATGGAATATTTGGGTCTCTTCCTCACTGTGCTGGGTGTCCCTTTCTAGAGGAATGCAAGAAAACAACCAAGAAAGTACTCAGAAAAAGGGAAAAACTGAGAGGATTTTCTTCCAGTAAATGCGTCATGGTCTGCAAGCTACAGATGTCCAGTCAAATGGAAATAAGTTCACTAAGAACCTGATCCACAGCCCATCGGAAAGACGCCCCTTTTCTCCAATGGGCTTTGCCTGTGCATTGCCTAGCTGTCCTGTCTAGTCATGGTTTAGCACAAGAACAAGTCTCTTCCAAGTGGGAATATGCCCTTGTGCCTCACAAAGGAAAGGGTTGAGGAGCTACTTCCAGGAGGTAGGTGATTGCAGCAGCAACAGAGATCTTTGAGGGGCTTCTGTGTCACATTCGCTCAGACTGGAGATGCCGCCTCCTCTCGTCCTCTCAATATTCTCTTCAGTCCGTAGTGCTCAGCACTTGAGTCCAAAGCACCTACTTATCTGCTGCTCTTATCTCTGCCCTTCTCTCTCCCAGGGTTGCTGGGATGTTCCTGACTCAGGACATAGGCACTGGTGGGGGTACTGTGGCCTCCTACTAAAACTCAGTGGTGGGCAGGGTTGGTTGCTAGCTCCCAGTGCCAAAAGGAAGTGGGAGGGTCGATGGGCGGTCAGGACCCTGAGACTGACAGTCCCCAGGAACAATGGTGAGAGGCCAATGCTCCAGGTTAGCCTGATTGACAGGGCGGGCAGGCCAATGAGGGAATCAGGAGGCCGGCGTGGAGGGCATCCTCTGTGTGAGCTGGAGCTAGGGTGACCAGACAGGAAGTGTGAAAAATTGGGATGGGGGGGTAATAGGAAAAAGACCCCAAAATTGGGACTGTCCCTATAAAATCGGGACAGCTGGTCAGCCTAGCTGGAGCTGCCTGGGCCGGAACAGGGCGGAGTTAAGGAGAGAGCAGGGGCCCGAGCTGAGCCGGGGAGCAGAGCTGTGCCAGAGGGGCCAGAGAAGCAGCCCAGAGGGCTGGAAGCGGAGCAGCAGCAGCGGCGCTGAGGCAGGGTCAGGGTGGAGCTGGGGCTGGAGCTGTCCAGAGCTGGGTGCGGTGAGCAGCTGGGGAGAGCGACGAGGGGGACCCTGGGCAGAAGGCCCAGCGCAGGGAGACGTCTCAGCCAAGAGGCCCCACAGGCCGGACCTGGGGGGAATCGTAACCCCGAGAGGTCAGGGGGGGAGTGACACTGGGAAGAAGGGTCCTGCGCCTAGAGGCTGAGGGCATGTGGCCACTGCCAGGCAAGTGTCCGAGCGCAGAGTCCCTGCACCACAGCCCTGACCTGATGTTCCAGAGACGCTGGTTGTGATGTCCCCAAGGCACAGAGCGGGGTGATGGGTTTTCCTTCCACCTTTCCCATTTTTCTTTATTTTTTAAATTGATTGCTGTTGTCAGGGACTCTAACCCCGACGGCAAAGTTCGTTGTCTGACCGCGAGAGAGACAGGCAACATCAGCAAGGTCCGATCAAAAGCTCTTTATTGACAAGTGCACGCATCAATAGAGAGCAGCTTGTCTCCAGAGAGAACCAGCCCCCTCTTTACATCTTAGTATAAGCCTATATAGACAGTTCCATTGCGTTATAAATTATTCACTGGAGCAACCCACCCCTTCTTCTAACAACTAGAAACTAGACACCTTTAGTATACATGCATGCCTAAAGTTAGAGATGTAGGGGAGTTAAAAACAAACAAAGAACAAAACCAGGGAGTGAAAACAAGGAGGCTGGGAAACTAGGGCTCTTATTAGTTCTTCGAAGGAGCTGCCCGAACACAGCACATCTGCTACTATGCCAGGAATGCAGCTTCTCTTTTATCTCACTTTTTCCCAGCGCTTGTGAGACATGCTGCTGCTTCTTAGTGTTTTCCATTCAGGGATTACCCACAAACCTCTGTTAGCCTGACTTTGGTCAGGTTGGCATACTTGGTTTTGTCTGCTATATCTTTATTTAGGCCTAACACTGTGAAATAAATTGTATTTGCTTTGAGCTATATGTAATGATCAGTGGGTCAGGGAAGCATGAGCAGGGAGCAGTGCAGAGAGCATCCCAGAGTGGGGACACCCTAGCCCCTGCCCTAAGTGACCACAACAAGGTTGAGGGGTTAAGCCTTCTAGGAATCCTGGGCCCAGCCTTGTTGGGGTTATGAGGACTCTGCCACACAGGAGAGTGGAAAGGGAGCCCTCGAGGTCAGGCAGCCTCTGGTTAAAGGAATTGTGAGCGAGGACTCAGATCCTTTCACTAGCCCATTTCACTGGGGTAGTGTATAAGCCCAGAAAGTTCCCCACAATAGTGGGACCATTCCCCGGCTTACACTTAGAAGATTGGTTACCAGCTAGCTGAGAAGGGAAACGTAATGCCACAGCTACTGCAGACTTGCAGATATACCCAGAGGGAATTTGGGAGCAGCTACAACCTCTCATTTCCATGCAGAGCTGGAGCTCAGCACATGCTAAGGAAGCCAGATAAGAATATCTGCTACATGACTCTGAACTGGTGGCCTAGGTGTTTCTGAGCCTGTGCTTCCCCCCCACACTGTTCGTCTGTCTTCTATATCTGCTATAGGGGATTAGTTTCTGGATATCAGACTTCACAGTGCCTAATGCTCCTAGACTAGGGTAATGCAGATTATTAGTCATCATCCCAGGATCTGTATTCCAGCACCACATTCCAGAGCAGGATATTCATGTTGAGGCTTTAATATTTTTTAATTTTGAGTATTCAGCATTCATGTTCATTGGGCATCATTTTTTTTTTCCTTGACCAACCCTTTTCCACCACTGGAATCCCTGGTAGCTGTGTAGCCCAGCCCCATCTTCCTGCTGTGAGAAAGGCAGGCCCACTATAGCCAATGCATCCTGCCTTGGTATGGAAAGGCAAAAGTTTTTCTCTCCGTATCTCTTTCGGTGGCCATCTGTGAATGTGCTGTTTATGACATGCAGACATTTTTGGCCTGGGCTATAACATCTCATCCTCTAACCTCCAGGCATGACTAGATTATAATTTTTGTTTTTTAATTTAAGGAAGGCAAGGAAATTGTCCTTTTAATTTTTTCTTTCATTCCATGTAAACCACAATAATTTCAAAGAGGTCAACGCCAAACTAAGTGAAGCATCATGAGTTACAGCCGTCAATCTCCTCAGCTATATAGAGAATATAGATACAGCTTCTGAGGGATCTTGATGACTTCTCAGAAGCAGGAGAAAAGTGCCCTTGCTGCACGATAGGGGCCAGACGGCAGCTAATGCTAGGGACAGACACTGTGCTTGGAAAAGCTCAGGAATTGCTCCTTCCTACCATGCTTAGGTATTGAAGACACGCCACACTCCTTCCAGCGGATGGTCCTTCAGTCTATCAGCTGATGCATAGATAGGGGTACACTGCCATTAGGCTAAAGCCCCATCCCCTACTTTGCAGCCACAGTCTGTGTCTTCTGCAGGCACAAATGTAAGCTAGCTGCACCCTAGGCCTCCCACACCCTTCAGCCCCTGGATTTGTGGCCTGCAGTTTGAGGTGCAGCAACTCATGCTTTCAACTACAGTTGAACAGAAGCTGCAAAAGCGAAGGTGCACATTTTGCTGATGCATGCTGCACCTAGAAGAAGGAGGCCACCAGAGGAAATGGGAGGCCAGGAAATAGGTTTTCAGGAGACCAAAATGCCTGGCTAGGGGAGAGTTGTGGCATAGACTCATCGCCTCTCTCCAGGAAAGTCCTAGTGGGACATATATGTGTCCAGTCAATTATATTGTCCTGCCCTGTATGAAGTGTTGTGCCTTAGGCCCTGCCCTTAGCTCTTCAGGAAAGGTCCCTTCCTGAGACTGAACAGATTAAGGGGATTAGATCTGGGTTTGAGAAAGTATTGGGCTTGAGGATGCACAGTGGCTCCTGGCTAGGCTTTTCTTGGTATGCGTAATACTCCCCCTTTTGAGACAATGCATCAACCTTACCATATTTGGCCCCTAAGTGGTAAGGTGATGGTAAAGTCAAGGCAGGAGAAAAACACAGGCCACCAGAGTTGCCTCTGGTTCAGTGCTTTGGCCTTGCATAGATGTTCAAGGTTTTTGTGGTCCATGTAGACCTCTACTGGATGATGAGCTACTTCAAGGTAGTGACATCACTTTTCAAAAGTGGCTTTGATTGCCAGGAGTTCCTTATCCAAGACCTCATAATTTTGTCCACGGCAAAGAGCTTTCTGGAGTAGTACATGCATAGGTGTACTGACTGTTGGGGGCTGTCCCTCTGAGAAAAGCCTGTCCTGATTGACACACTGGGCATATTAGCTTCCACAATAAAGGCAGGTGTGGGGTCTGGGTGTACCAGGATGGGAGCAGTGATGAAAGTGATTTTGAGTCATTTGACAACATGTTGGATTTGGGGGGCCATATAACCTGGCATTTTACGAGGGAGGGCAGTCAAGGGCGTTATTTGCCCTGAAAAGTCTGTGATATAACACTGATAGAAATTGGCAAGTCCTATGAAGCATTGCAGGGCTTGGGTGCAACAAGGTAATGTCCAATTTTAAATGACCTCCACCTTTTTCGGATACATCCTGATACATACTGGGGACAGGATAAGCCCTAGGAATGCTGTGGTGCATTGGTCAAAAATGCACTTCTCCAAATTTGCACATAGGCCATGTAGTTGCAGTTTCAGGATGGTTCTAACATGGTGAGTGTGCTGCTTGAGATTTTCTGAGATGAGTACATCATCGAGATAGATGTCTATGTATTGATCCACGATTCCCAGAACACGTTGTTAATGAAATGCTGGAAGATTGCAAGAGTGTTTGTCAGTCTAAATGGCATCACTAAATACTCACAGTGAGTGTAGTGGTCCAGAATGCAGTCTTCCATTCACCCCCACCCCACACCATACAAGGTTGATGGTCCAGTTTCATAAATAAGTGAGCAGATCTTATGTGGTCCAGCAGTTCAGAGATTAGAGCTAAGGGATGTCAGTTCCTGGATGTTACTTGGTTCCATGCCTGAGAGGCCACACAAAGGCCTAGGATTCTGCCCTTTTTGACAAAAAGGGCCCAGGCTTGGCAGAGTAGGTAGATTGGCAAATAAACCCTTTCCTTGAAGGACAGATGCCAGACTTGCCTGGGCTCAGGGGTCTGGCCTGACAAGGATGGGGGAGGCAGTGATTTCCCTACACCCCCCCAGTTTTGTGAGCTAGTTACATACCAATTCAGTGACTGGAAATCTGAATTTAAACTGAAACATTAATACACACTTTAAAAGCTTATACAGTGTATGATAAAATATGTATATCTGAAAAAGTGTAATAGATTTGAAAAGTATGAACATAGACTAGCTTCCTTATACAGCTGTTTTAATGACAATGTCAGTGCATTCATTTCGGTGATGTTGGCCAACCTAATAATTTCAAATGATGATTTGTAAGCAAAATCTAAATGAGCTCTCCCTGACAGCTAGTGGTGAGCTGGGGCTGTGGGGAAAGGTTTCAGGGCCAGATTATATTTACATTCACACCTAATCTACCTAGGTATCCAGCAAACAGAGCTGTGTTGTCCAAGTGATAGATTTTGGCTGGGGTTGGATTACAAACCACTTGAATGTGGGGCTGGGGGATGACATGTTGTTCTTATTGTATGAGTAAAGGGCAGTAGAACTGTAGCCTGTGATGATTTGAAGACATCAAGAGAGAGGGTGGGGACCTGTCCCTCTCCACTGTTTAAAGACAGAGCTGATTAGGCTCCATAGTTAGTCCTTTGTTCTGTTAAGTGACCACTGCCTCTGAAATCACTGATAATCAGGTCTAAATGCTTAGTCCTGTTGTGGGGACAGTGTTCCTGTGGGTACAGTGTTTTTGTGTAAGAGACAGCCCAGACTGCACTAGCAGCAAGCGAGGTTCTCGCACTGAGGGTATGGCTTCATTTGGAATTTCAAAGCGCTGCCCCGGCAGCGCTGCGGGAGCGCTGCCGCGGCAGCACTTTGAAGTGTGAGAGTAGTCAGAGCGGCAGCGCTGGGAGAGAGCTCTCCCAGCGCTGCATGTAAACCACATCCCTTATGGGTGTAGCGTGCAGCGCTGGGAGCCGCGCTCCCAGCGCTGCTGCCCTGATTACACTGACGCTTTACAGCGCTGTATCTTGCAGCGCTCGGGGGGTGTTTTTTCACACCCCAGTTGCAGCGCTGTAGAGTGTGAGTGTAGCCAAGGCCTGAGAGCTCAGCTGAAATCACTGAGAGCTGCTGGAACCTCAAGAGACCAACCCGCAGAGCTCACAGTGGCAGGTGGCAGCCAAAGGTGACTGTGCAGGGCCATTGGGAACAGAGTAATGGAGTGAAAGGTGGCACAACAAACAGATGTGGCCAGAGTGAACAGTGAGCAGCTGGAGGAACAAGCAAAGTGCCTTCTTGTCCCCTACCTGGAAGGTGTACTCATGTGAAAGCACCTCTGAACTCTGAGTCTCCACTGACCAAGGACAACACCGGTGAGTGGAGTGCGGTGGAGGGAAAAGATCTCCAAGATCTCTTTCATGAGTGTTAACAGCTAATTCAGATGCCATCATTTTGTATGTATAGTTGAGATTGCTTTCCCATGTCCATTACTTTGCATTTATCAACATTGAATTTCATCTGCCATTTTGTTGCCCAGTCACGCAGTTTTGTGAGATCCCTCTGTAACTCTTAGCAGTCTGCCTGGGACTTAACTATCTTGAATAATTTTGTATCATTTGCAAATTTTGCCACCTCACTGTTTACCCATTTTTCCAGATGAATATGTTGAACAGTAATGGGCCCAGTACTGACCCCTCAAGTGTACCACTATGTATCTCTCTCCATTCTGAAAACTGATCATTTGTTCCTACCCTTTGTTTCCCATCTTTTAACCAGTTACTGATCCATGAGAGGACTTCCCTCTTATCCCATGATGGCTTATTTTTCAAAAGTTAATTTCAATTAAATACATTTTTTAATGTATTTAATTTAGATCTGTTATCTGTTTTGGTGTAACTTGCTTTTTCCTCATGTTAAATTTGCATAATCCTAACAAAACAATTACTTTATTCATATTTCTTTTATATATCTCATTGGCCCTGACACGTAGAGTCGAACACTCTCCCTAATTTCAATTCCTGGGGAAACCACTGGGGGGAGGGATGTCGAGAGTAGGGTAACTGCAACATCCCCTTTTTCTCCTCTCCTCACTTGCATAGCCAGTAATCAGTACAAATAGCTAAGCTGATGAAAGTGTTTAATATTGCCAGTTTCTACATGTGCTACCTTGTCCTAGACCTCTTCCTGGAGCCCCCATCGAAAATGATAAAGCTGAGTTGGCTCATTCTGTGTCAGTGGTAAGCCATTGAAAACACATAGCAGTAAGATAGCTGGGCCCTGTTCCTGTCCGAGCATCCACAGGGCAGTTTCAGCCAACTGGGCGCAGACAAGGGCGAGTCATCAAAGATCTTCAAGAAAGCTTGGAGGAAAGTGTTCCAGTCTGACAGCACCAGACTGATTTGATCTAACAAGGGGGATGCCCAGTTGAACACGTCTCCAGACAAGACACTGATTACCAGACCCACCTTGGCTAGGTCCATGGAATGGATCCAGGGGCAGAGCAAAAAGAGAAGTCGGCACTTACTAAGGAAGCTTCTGAATTTTTGTTGGCTTCCATCAAAGCGCTCAGTCAGGGTACTATGGGTCCTGTTTCGGAGGTGGGGCCACAATATATGCACCAAGAGTACAATCTTTTATTCACATGAGCAGCCCAAGTGTTCCCAAAGGACATGATTATTAGCCAGCCTGAGACACATGAGCCTGCAGCATGTGGTTTTCAGCCGGAAGATGGGCAACCCACTCCTGCAGTTTTGGTGTCCCTTGTAATGCACTGGGTAGTGGTAAGCCTTCCACTTCCATTCCCCCCGCCCCCCCCCAGGGCTGTTTCCACAGTGATGTTAGGTGTGTGGTCTGTGAAAACAGTCACAAACGGGGCTTGGGAAGTCAGGCCTCATAGTCAGAGCAGTGATGGTCAGAGGCCAGGAACAGCACCAAAGAGCAGAACCAGAGTCAGGAGCTAAAGGTCAGAGCTGGATTCAGGAACCTGGAGTCAAAGCCGGGATCAGGAGTCCATCCGCAAGCCAAGAGGTGTAGCACTAAAATGGGAGGGGAGTCCACCTTGTTGCATGAACACTTTCTGCTGGACTTAAATAAGGTGCCTGAACCAATTGGGGCTATGAGGGGAGCTGTCAGTCTGCACTTTTGAGGTGGCACTTCCCATGGTATTTATCTTCACAGGGCCTACGCAGTAATGCATGAAGCCCTGCCATGGCTGCACAGAGGCCTCAGCCATCTTCAGACATGGGGTCCAGTCCTGTCTCCTCAGAAGCTCCCATTGGGTCTCTGTGTCTCAGCTTTAGCGTATGCAGTACTTCCTCATGTGCTAGGTGCAGGAAGGTCCCAGAGTTCAGCTCAAAGCAGCAGACTGCTAGCATCACTAGTGCTAACAAAGAGCCAGTGCTCTGTCTTGGGAGGGGAACAGAGATTTGTGGTTATGTCATATCCCCACTTCTTGTGTCTACCTGCTAAAAGTGTTGTATATTATGTGCCCCCCAATAGGACCTGAACCAAAGGCCATTGAACTCAATGGAAAGATACTCATTGACTTTAATGGGGTTTGGCTCACACTCATGTTGTCAGTGCTCTCTATAGCCATCACCTGGCGTGAGCCATATTTAAGTAGCTGACTGCCAGACCTAGGATATGATATTGCAGCCACACAGCATGCTTGCTAGCAGCACACTGGGTACTTTATCATTTGCCTGGCCTTTATTAAATATGCAGAATTTAAGTACACTCAGCTAGACCAAGTTTATTGTCCTTTATTCCATATGGACAGAAAACATTAATCCCATAATATGATTGCATGTGCTCTTCTTTAAGACCTTAGACTGTATCTGTTGACTTGCCCCATGGTGATTATCGAGTGGTGACAGGCACTCTGTACAGTTTTATGTGCTAGTGCATTTATTTGTTTAGTTTGCTGACTGAAAAACATTGCAATTTAGTGACTGGGAAAGTCACAGACAGCGTATGCTCTTGTACAGCACAGTGGGTTTTTAATGACTTTTTCTTTTTGTTTTGCTTGTTTACCTTCTAACAAGTTTTTCTTCTTTTTTTAAACTTCCACTTACTCTTTCTTTCCCCTCCAGCTGCTGATGCGCTAGTCCAGGGCATGAGCAGTGCTCTACGGATAGGTGCTTGTTTCTTCTCATGATCTCAGCCCTGCGATCCAAAGCTCCTGTGCTAGTGGCAGTGACTATTATTTATTAGCGATCCAGCTAAAATAAATAGCTAGTGCAGATTCCCCAGGGACATCAAGATGCTTCCTGATAAAAGGTACCCAAGCCTACCCTGCCGCTGATCACTGCTTAGGAAATTCATTGAATGAGAAGCTCAGCTAAAGAATCCTTTTGTAATGGGTGATCGGTTGCCATTGAAATCAGTGTTGAGAACAGTGGAGGCAGAGCGAGATAGATACTGGCAATGGAAGAGCCCATGAACATTTGAATGTTAGGAGCTGGAGTCTAGGTCTCATTGAAAGCCAATGAGACTAAACAACTAAATCACTGAGGCACTTTTGACAGCTTTACCCTATATTTCCAGGTCCTGCCAAAGTCAATAGTGATTCCTGAAGAACTCTCAAAATACTACTCAACAGGGAAAATAATATTCTCTGAAATCTGTCTAGGTTCTGCTACTACCCCATTACCATGGTATCTGAGAGATCCTTGGTAAAAGATGATATCTCCCAGAATCTGTCTGCCTACATCATATTTTTAGAACACCTATCACCATAATATTTAAGAATAATCTAAACTGAGATCATTGTGTCTCCTGGGTAGACACATGGTTTATAAACTGAGACCCACATATGGGGTCTAGCCATCTCGATCCCTGCCACCTGTGATGGATCCACTGGTGGATACGCACAAATTTACTTAGGGATGAATGGGTTAGTCTTGATTGGACCTTGGAAGGAATCTTCCAAACTTCAACTAAATACCCTGCCAGCTGGTATCCAATGCCCTCTGGGTTCCCTAGGTGAATGTTGGGGCTGAGCGGGAGAGGATTGCTCTGTATCTGTTATAGAGCTTCTCCTTCACCGCCATGCAAACTGCCTGGCTGAGATAGCCCGTTTAGAGCAATGATAGATCCCTGATTTATGGCAACAGCAAGCACTGGACCTAGGCACTGAACACCTAACTAAAAACTACACTAGCAACACTTAGGCTGGGTTCTTGCAAAACTGGTGCATTCATGGTAGCTATGGGCAGGCCATGGGGAGAAGTTGACAGCGGGCAATTCATTAACTGCAAATCTCTTGCCACTCTTCCGTTTTGTATTTAATCTCAGCTTGTAGCTTTGCCAGATGGTAGAATTAAATATTTGGTCTCCCCTCAGACTCTCTTCATTGCTGTTTGGGTCCCAGACAAATGAAACTGCTCCCTATTTTGAGACACATTAGGTTTTTCAAGATTACAAACTTTAACAACTTCCAATTCATGAGTATTGATGTAGAAGCCAATTCAGCTAACAACTTTGGAGAATCTGCGAGTCTCTGTAACTTGTCCAAGTTAATTACCGAGAATGCTACACTACTCACAACAGAGCTGCACACTCCTGCACCACTGCAAAGCTATGAAAGGATGGACTAGAGTCCTTTTGGTTGTGTATGCATGTTCTCAGGCAGCCCTTTAATGGCTGGGCCCAGTGAAAGACCAGGAGCACCAAACACAGCTTTCGAAGCAGCTGAAGAGGCCATTGCAAAGGGATGTGTTTAGAGAACAATCCGTGGCCATGTGATCGGCAAGCCATTGAGGTTGAGAAATAGTGGCTATTGACAGCTGTCCGATAAGAAACAGAACAACCCTTTTATCTGTGACGAGGGGTTTATGGCACCTCTCCTAACCTCCACCCTACACATCTCCAATTCTGCCTTTTACACACTGATGGCATGTCATTGTCACTGCTGGTTCAATGTATTTAAAAGTCATTGATTTATGGTAGCCTATGGCCCCTTTCAGGGGCCAAGGTCCATCAAAAGAAACAATCTCTTTGGACAGGGACCTTCTTTTTGTCCTGGTTTGCACAGAACCTGGAACCTGGGGCTCTTAATCACAGGACTGGGACTCCTAGGTGCGATTATAACAGAGGTAACAAATAATAATAATGAATCAAAGTCTCTTAGCAGTGCACTAACATGGCAGCACATCATTGCCACTCTCCTGTGTGGGTGTTCCCCAAATGAAGAACTTTTCCTTTCCGTGTTAACTCTCTCCTTTCCATGTTAACTGCCTTCCAGTCTCTGGCCCGCTGCCTTGCTTCCTTCCCTTGACCCACAGCATGAAGGGCTTTCCCTTGAAGGATTGAACTCGCTGTACATTTCAGTACCGGCACTGATGTTTGGAAATCAAGAGCAGGTGTCTTCATGATGACAGGTGAGTCCTTTGGAAGCTGGGCCATGCTGGGGAGAGCTATTCAGGGTCCTTTATTCAGAAAGGTTCTGGAGGCTGCCAGGAAAATGAGCGAGGAGATAGCAGTTCATTGGCTTAGCCAGAGGCCATAGCATCATGGCATAGATGCTGTAGCAAAGAGGAACTCACCCTTCACGCTCCATGAAATCCAATAAATACTGGCCACAATTCCAATAACTCTCCTCAAAAATAGGACAAACTTCCTATCCTTAGGCCATAGCTTATTGGATTAGTGCATTGCAGTGCTTGTCTTCGATGGCCTGTGACATAAGGATGAAACTGCTCAGGCATTTGGAGCCCTTTGGAATGTCAGGGGTTCTGGGAGACAGATGCTTGCAGAGCTCTTTGACCTGGCTCGCATAGCAATGGGGAGGAAGCAGGGAAGGTGAGAAAGCCAGGTGACTGAAAGGTGGGTGCAGATGGGCAAGGGACATGGATGAGAAGGAGAGCTGAGTACTGGGATGGACGAGGGGCTCTTTCCTGGATGTGGATCAGATTCCGATGATTTCAGAAGACTCCAGGAATAGTCAGAAAAGCTCAGTGGCAGCAATAGAGGCAAGGGATTGTCAGGCCAGACCATGGGCAGACAAGTGGGGTATAAATGCCAGGCTGTATTTATTAGAGTTGGATTAGACAGATATGTCAGCAACATGGGGAAAGAGCCAGGTTAGTGCGGGACTGTGTGTGCGAAGGCCTCCCATCTGGGTTCAGTTAGCTAATGCCTCATCTTGAAATGACACTTGTGCAACCACTCCTGGAATACTGAACTATATTCCTGGGCTCATTTACCAGGCAGATACTGACAAACTGGAGGTAGTTCAGAGAGGAGGCGAGAATCGGCGGGATTGATTTATGAAGATAAATTATGTCCAGCCACTGGCCTTGTGCATCAGGCTGTGCAGACAGTGTGTGGAAGGACCTTTCAGCTACTGGTCTCCCACAGAATTGCCCAGCATCATTGCAGCCATTGCATCCTAAGGGGCATAGGAACTACTTTGTCCTATATCAGAGGGATAGCCTTGTTAGTCTGGATCTGTAAAAGCAGCAAAGAATCCTGTGGCACCTTATAGACTAACAGATGTTTTGGAGCATGAGCTTTCGTGGATATTCACGAAATTCATTCATCGGATGCAACCACAAAAGCTCATGATCCAATATGTCTGTTAGTCTGTAGGGTGCCACAGGACTCTTTGCTGCTTTTATTGGTAAGAGAGAGAGAGAGAGAGAGACTCCTTCCTTCAAGCCTACTTGGAACTCTTCCCAGGGCTGTGTAAGTTCAAAAGCTTATGTCGCTGATATCCTGGGCCCAAGGTATGAGGTTGTGTTGTTTGTGCCCTGTTTTCAGGATGATGGCATTGATTCCATAGTCATTCTACCACTGAGTTCCCTCGTTTATGCTTTTGAGACCATATACTTAACGCTGGGTATATTCTGCTGTGTTGATTCTACTCTGCTTAAGTCCTAGGAGCTCCAATACGTCTGTTAGTCTAGAGTCTAGAGCTCCGCTTCTGGTATGCATTTTTCCTTATCAGACAGAAAGAGAAAGAATGAGAGACTTTTGTTTAAACAGGAGAATCAGGACATCTGAGTTCTAATTCTGTGTTCACACCAGCCTGTTCTTAGACTGGTATTTTCAAAGCAAAGTAAGGAATGGAGGTGTCCAAATCCCACTGAATTTCAATCAGGTGCTTCATTTCCTTAGGCGTCATTGAAATCTCAGCATAAAGTCAGGATTTTCTTATGTAGATGTATTAAGTTTGGTACCTAAATTCTTAGTTGCACAGCAGAGGCCACAATTTTCAGTGCTCACCACCCAGCAGCTGCCCCGAGAACAAGTGAGCATCTGTGTCACTAGTCTCTGTTTTTATTTCTTGTCTGTGCACTAACTGCTGAGAGTAAATCACCTAATATGCTTCCCTCTCATTAATTCCTCCTCACAGGTAATATCAGCCCATTATCCTCACAGCCTGAGTTATCCTTCCCCCAGGTACAGTCCCAGGCATATTTCTGAGCCCCCTTCTGCTTCAGACCCTCTCTGTTCATCTGGCATTCCATTGCCGCTCCTGGGGGAAACGCTTTTTGAATTAGTTCAGCTCTTGTGCTGAGGCAGAGAACAGCGCATCTCCCTTTAGCATCTATCTAGGGCAGGGCAAGAGTCCCGGAGAGGTGTGTTGAGAGCACTTAGTATTTCAATTAAAGCTACTGAATTTCAGTCTAGCAACAGGGGATTACTCCATTTACCAGGTATTAAGTGCTATTAATGGCTGGTGCTAGGACAGGGGTTTTGAGCTGATGTTGTGCATAGAAATGGAGTCTAGCATTCAAGCAAATGAAATGAGATGTGGCAGGGCCAGTGGCAGGGAAGACATGGAAGCAAATTTGTATTAATGTGATTTTTCTCATAGACTCCCAGTAAGCATGTCTTGCATCGAGGGGAATGGGGTGGCAGTTGGCTACAATGACGTTTGGAAGGCAGGCAGTTTGAGCAGGGGTATTTGTCATTAAATGGAGTTCTGGCAGCTGTGGGGCAGGTGGTGGGTATGGGAGGGAGCTGCCAGTTTAAAAAAAAAAAATCTCCTGCTGGCCTACGTGTGCATGAGATGATGACATTGCTAGAGACCTGGTACATTTAATGCCTTGTGCCAGGCAGCCTGAGTTGGGGGTCTGTAATGGGGCTCCACTTACCACGCTGATGCCTCCTGCTGGGAGTCTGGGGATTAGCTCCGCAGGTCAGTACACCCTCTCTCACTGTCTTGTCTGCTCTCTGACCTGCGTCACGCCAGGGATTAGAGTGACCAGACAGCAAGGGTGGAAAATCGGGACAGGGTGGGAGGTAACAGGTGCCTATATAAGACACAACCCCAAATATGGTGACCCTACCAGGGACAGAGAAGTCATTTTCATGACCCGGCCCTTTGGCTGTGTCTGCTCTCTTTGGTCCCCCTTCTGGGGTTTCGTATGGCTGTCCAACTGTCCAGCCACTTCCCTAGTGGTAATCGGGGAGAACCCAGGCCCATCTACTATTCCAGGTCCCAACCTAGGGACCCTCTCCACCGCAGTCACTTACTGTGTTTCTTTACGTTTACTATTGCTGCATTTCCCTGGGTCACTTCCTCATGGTCACTGTACCTTACTCAGTCCCAGCAGCCCGTTAAATAAAGTGTTATTTACTCCTTTTCATAACACAAGAACTAGGTGTCACCAAGTGAAATTAATAGACAGCAGGTTTAAAACGAACAAAAGGAAATAAGGTCCTGGAGGATAGGTCCAGCAATGGCTATTAGCCAGGATGGGCAAGGATGGTGTTCCTAGCCACTGTTTACCAGAAGCTGGGAATGGGCAACAGTCAGGGGATGGATCACTTGTGATTACCTGTTCTTTTCATTCCCTCTGGGGCATCTGGCATTCTTCACTATCAGAAGACGGGACACTGAGCTAGATGGACCTTTGGTCTGATCCAGTATGGTCGTTCTTCTGTTCTTATGTCCCAGCTTCTGGTAGTGAATATCTACTTAAGATCAACATGAAGTTACAGGATTGTTTCAGGAATTACTGGGTGAAATTCTCTGCCCTGTGTTATGCAAGAGATCAGAATCTAGATTATCATAATGGTCCCTTCTGGCTTTACAATCTAGAAATCTATGAATCTAGAAATCCCGCTTCTCTGTGTCACGAAAATTCAGCTCAACAATTCTAGACACAAAAGACTTGCTAGAAATACTCTGGGATTCTCCATCACCGGCAATTTTTAAATTAAGATGGGATGTTTTTCTAACAGATCTGCTCTAGGGATGATTTGGGGAAACTTCTATACACAGTGTATGTTATACAGGAGGCCAGACCAGATAATCACAGTGGTTCCTTCTGGCCTGGGAATCTGTGACTCTGTGAAACATCCTGCACAGTAGAACGAGGTGCACGGCCACCCACTGCTGGCTGTTCCATCCCCCTCTGCCCAGCTTTACTAGTCTCCTTTAACGGACAAAAGACTTGCTCCGCTCTGCAGCTAGAGGTCACTGGCTGACTAGAGTCATTTCGGAGGCGCTAACTCCCTTGAATTGTTACCACTCACGAAAAATAAACCTCATTTGCACAATAGGAAATTGTAGCTTTTGGCCTGCGATTGTTTTTAGGAATTGAAAATATTCTCTGCTGATGCTATTAGCAACATACAGCTCATCCTAAAGCGGCTCAGGGAAAATGATTTTAGCTCAATCAGGGTGAACTGAAGCCCTGTGCCCTGCTTAGCTGGTGTGCATATTCTTGTCAATAAGGGGACACTCAATAACCTGCAATCTGACAGCCTTCAGATCCTGTATGGAGAGACATCAATCATCTCTGCTAACATTAAACATTTTCCTGAGCATCTGGGCCATATTACAATATGCTGGCAGCACCAAGTTATAGCGAAGGCCACACGCGCTAATCCCCTGATCTTGTCTCGTTCTCCTTGGAATGGTCCCTGAAGAAAAAGAATCTCTTCTTTGAGCATAAGAAAAATGCAAGCTGAGGAGTGGGGCGAATGGCAGAGTCTCTTCCTGCTGCATTTCGAACACGTTGTGGATTTTTGCAGTTGATTGGAGTGTATGTTGTATAGCAATATTTACTGTGAAATATGATAATATAACAATATACTTATTAGCTATTAAACATAACTAGAGCTGTGTGGAATTTTTTCTGATGAGACTTTTCACAAAAAAAATGCAGATTTGGGTAAAAATTGTTTGTTAATTCATGTCAATTGCTCCCAATTGTTTAGACTGAAACAAACAAACAAGATTTTGATTTTTCCATGCAAAAGTGATTTTTCACTTTGACTTTCACCTCCATTTTGTTTTTTTAAAAGGTTTAAAAAAGTTGAAAACAAAGAGAATCTTTTTTTATTTTTTCAATTTGTTTCAGTTTGCTAATTTTTTTTTAACAAATTCATTTCAGGCTCTCCTAAAATGTTTGGGTTTCTCCCCAGTTTTTTGGTTTGGGCACCAGACAGAAAATCAGTTATTTGCACAGCTTTAACTATAACCATCAGTCTCCACTGAAGCTTTGCTTATTGATTCGTTTTATTTCCATATTCTCCCTTACCAGAGGCAAATTAAGATTTATTGGGGCTCTGAGCACAAAGACTGTTTGGGCCGCACTCACAGTGGGGTTCCGCCCCCTGCTCCTGTCCTCCCCATACCTCGCCCCCTGGCCAAGCCAGAAGCTAGAGCCAGGCAGTAGTAAGAACATACCATGGAGCCCCGGCTGCTGTCGGGTGCCCCAGACACTCCTCCTGTCCTGGGCAGCGCGCATCAGGGAGCAGAGACCTGGGGCAGTGGCTGCTGTCAGGCACCCCAGCCCCCTACCCACAACTCTTCCCTGCATGATATTCTAAGCTGAATATTCTAGTTGTCTTTTCTTTCCTCTTTCTGTGGAGATGGGCCTGCCAAGTCCGGTTCCTGGGCTGAGATATGGTTCTCATGTCGGTTATACTTCTCTTTGGATTGAGCATGAAAAGTCAATCTCAGTCCTGTTAAAAGCAATGGCAGCACCTCTGTTAAGTTCAGAGGGAGCAGGATAGGCCATTTCTTTTGTGCCTTTGTTCAGACCTGACCGCTGTGACAAAACCCACCAGCAGAGGCTTGGGCGATCCCTCCTCCTATGCATCTTGACATCGTCTGGCCAGTACTGGCCTCTGCTTGATTGCGGGGTTACACTCCTCTCACTTACAATCTCCACAGCCTGTCTTGGAATGAACAAAGGGGCTTTGCTCTGGGCCACGGGTCGCATTGCTTTAGAGCTAGTCACAAATAGTCCATCCAAACTTTTTTTAGACAAAAAAATGGCCATTTTAATGTTCTGTTTTTAAAATAACAGAATTTTTTTTAAAACCTGAAACTGGAAAATGTTCTGTTTTGGGTAATTTTTTTCATTTTTTAAAAAAATCAAAAAATGTTTCTGTAAATCAAAATGTTTTCACTTTTTCAATCAAAACCTGGAAAGTTTTTAAAAATTTTTTTTGATTTTTTTTTCATTTCATTTTCCTGGAAAATATTTACCGTTTTCTGATCAGCTCTGTACTCCATGCTCTTGTGTCTGCCCAGCTAGTGGGGTAGACAAAATAATTCAGGTTATGTCTTCATTGCAAAAAGATGTGTTTTACATCGCGATTGCTAAACTTGACATAGCGCTCTTGGTATAAAACCCTAAAGAAGACAAAGGGGTGTAGCTTTTACTTCCAGAGACCTATAGTAGGTTGAGGTCAGCCCCGTGGGTGTGGGACATTTTGTTGACTTTGACTAGCTACATCAAGATAAAAACTAGCTGTGCCTTGTCTCCACTAGGATTTCCCATCAAGATAGTGATCTCAATATATTTATTATTTATTGTTTATATTTTTATAGCAGCCAGGAGCCCTAGTCATGGTTTAAGATGCCACTGTGCTAGGCACTGTACAAGCGGAACAAAAAAATAGTTCCTGCTGCCACGAGCTTATAGCATAAGTATAAGACAAGACACAACAGACAAATACAGACTGAGAGTAGAGCGCAAAAGCAGTAAAAACAACTGTTTTGGCATTGCAGACATAGCCTGTGGCAGGGACTCCCTTTGGGTGCTGTATCTCTGGGAGACACTGCTACTTTCTGTGTACATGGGAAAGTTGTTAAACCACTTTAGTTAAACTGGTGCAAAACCCTCTCTGTGGTCAGTCTGATTAAGTTTGAGCAGCCTACTTTGATTTAATTTCAACTTGTGCCCAGGCAACATAAACATGCCAGCAGCTGTGCTCTCTCTATGCCTGAGTCTCCCTCAGAAGTGAGATGTCATCTAAAATCGCCACGGCCTGTAGAAAACGGTGGCAGGATTCAATGCCATTGGCGTATACTCATGTGAGCTCTTGCCCCCTTGTTTCCCCAGCCTGTGCTGTACCAGGCCCATGGAGAAGTGAGAATGTGGTACTTTGCTTTCAACTTTTGTGGCTCAAGGGTAGTGAGTTCAGTAGCCTACATTTTGATTTCCTTCATGAATGCACTGACAATGGTATCTCTGTGTGTTGTATCTGCAGTTGCTGCCATTGTGGCCTTCAGGGTCTCCCCTTTGTCAGCTACAGAACACCTGAGCCTGATAAGGAGGAGAAAGAAGAGTACTAGGGATGACACATTCCAGGAGATCCGGCAGGCCAGTGCTGCGTCAGAATGAGTCTGTGGCCTGCAGGATCACCTTTGCAGACAGAGTAGAGAAGTAAAGAGTGGCGAGGAGAAAAGCACAGAAGGGCAGAGACATGTAGCCGGAGGGGCTTGCACTTCTCAGACAGTAAACTGAGATGCAGCAGACTGGTAGAGCTGCAGGTTCAACAATCCCGTGCTTGCTTCCTTGTGCAGCCCATAGAGAACTCAATATTGGGACTTCCCTAACTCTCTCTCAACATCCCATGTGGCATCGAGGTCACTGCACTACCCCACTACTGCACCAAGCGGGACATTAAAGACAATCGCAGCTTTACATACACTGATCTATGAAAGTCATGGCTGGTGTTTGTGTACCTGGAATGGAATGACTGTTCTTTCCTCTCCATAAATTCTATTCCCTTAATTTATAAAGTTCAAATGATTTTTTAAATTGACTGGTTCTTGTTACTTAATAAAATTACATTTTTTGGAATAAAATTCATCTTTATTAAGTCACAACATATAATGTCTAGTGCGGAGCAGGTCTGATACCCACAAATTTCTAGTTTTTCCACTGCGTCACAAAACACATAACATCATTCATCAACAATATTAATAGGTGTCTTGCCAATATGATATTCCTACATACACAGCAATCACTACAAGATTCACAGAGGGCTGCAAAAGAGCAAGGCCAGATAGAGCACATTCTGACTCCGTATTCATATGTTCTTTCAAAGCCTCTCTGAGATGTATAGCTCTGTATTGAGTTCTGCTAACAGCTCTGGTAACTGGCTGTTCAAATTCAGCAGACTGCTGTTACACCTCCGGTCTTTGCCCCAGCATAAAATTTCCCCCCTTTGCTTCTCAGAAATATTATGGAGGATACAAGAGGCAGCTATAACCATTGGGATTTTTTTTTCACTGAGGTCCAATATTGTAACTAAACAACACCAGTGACCCTTCAAATGCCCAAAGGTTCATTCAACTGTCATTCTGCACTTGCTGAACTCCTAGTTGAAATGCTCCTGGGTGCTGTTGAGGTGGCTAGTGTATAGCGTCATGAGTCATGGGAGCAAGGGGTAGGCTGGGTCTCCCAGGATCACTACTGGTATTTCAACATTGCCAGTAGTAAACGGATAGCGGGGAAGAAAGTCCCTGCTTTCAGCTTTCTGAACAGTCCTGTGGTTTTTAAAGATGTGTGCTCATGCACCTTCCCTGACCTGCCCACACTGATGGTAAAATGTTGCCAGTGATACACCAGTGCTTGCATTACCATTGAAAAGTACCCCTTTCTGTTGATGTACACTATGGCCAGGTAGTCGGTGCTAAAAAGGGGATTTTGTGCCATCTATCACACCACTGCAGTTTGGGAACCGCATTGCTGCAAATTATCCACCAGGTCCTGCACATTCCCCAGAGTCACAGTCCTGCTTAGAAGGAAGCAAGCAGTGGCCCCACTCTGCACAATTGTCTGACAATGGCCCCCTGTGGTAGAGTTCCCAATTCCAAAATGATTCATGACTGACTGGTACAATCTTGCCTGGCAAGTTTCTACGGTGTGATTGCCACTCACTGCTCCACTGTCAGCGCAGGTCTTATTTTGGTGTTCCTGTGTTGGAGGGCAAGTTCAGCACACAGATCCCGGACTGTGGTCATGCACATCTGAAACTTCTGCAGCCGTTGCTCATCATCGCAAACCTGTATAACAATGTGATCCCACCAGTCAGTGCTTGTTCCTTGTGTCCAGAATTGACATTCCACCATCTCCAGCTACTCCATGAATGCTGCCAATGACCTTGAATTGTTTCTTTCTATGTCCCACAGCAATCTAGCCTCCAAGAAATCATCATGTTCCCTAGGGCTCCTCTTGGGACTCTGCAAATATTGCACAGTCATGCACACGTTTCCTTGCAATACTCATGACACTAATGCAGATATGTGCAGGCTCCTAGCGTCTGTCACAGAGGGTGAGCAGCAAGGAGGGACACACAGAATTTTGGAGATTTTGAAAAGAAGGTGTGAAATATTATGAGATGCAGATGAAATCATGGGATGAGATCACTGCAGCATGGAAAGTTTACCCCATGCTCCCAATCACCCCCACGCAAGTCATTCTGGTCCCATTGGGCATTGCAAAAACTTCCTAAAACACCCTGCATTGGATGGTGGAAAGTTGCCTAGTGGGATATTACCCATGGCAAACAGCATCGATGCAAGCATTGTTGGTGAGGCAGCCTGCTGCCAACACAAGGACTGTAGTGCGCACACGCACAGGGGCTGTGATAACTGTGGTGGCCGTACCTAGATGTAATTTAGCTTGACATAATTGTGCAATGTAGATATGACCTAAAAGTTTTAATCGCTTTTTGCACCCTAGGGCTGTTTTGAGAAGATTCCTTGGTTTTGTTTGAACCTTTCTTTTCAAAAGTTTAATGTCACTGTGCTGGATGTTCTGTCTAATTAGACTATAGTCACCAGAAGTCAGTTCCTCCATGGGGGCTACATCTGGGACTGATTCCTGTGTATTATTTAATCCTAAACTGAAATAAGCCTGTTTCCATGTATGTTCTGGACCGCGCTCTTCCAAGGATCAAGGATGTGAAGTGTTGGGAAACTAGTTCCCACATGATCTAGGGATAGTTGGCATCTCCCATTCTAATTGCTTGTTATACCAGCATCTTTGATTCCACCCTTCCTTTACACGTCATTCAATCCCACCTCCCTACCGCCACAGCCCCCACAATTATTTGTGACTCCTCAGATAACAGTGTTGGAGTCAGGACACGGAAGGTCTAGCTGAGAAACGTTTAATGCCTGTTTGCCCAGTGTGGCAATCTAATCAGCACACGTGACCATGCAGAGCTCATCAGCACAGGTACTCATGCAGTTCGAGAATCGAAAAAGAGTTTCAGCATGGACTGTACGGGAGATACTGGATCTGATCGCTGTATAGGGAGAGGATTCCGTACTGACAGAACTACGTTCCAAAAAACAAAATGACAAAACATTTGAAAAAGTCTCCAAGGGCATGAGGGAGAGAGGCCACAATAGAGACTCACTACAGTGCTGCGTGAAGTTAAGGAGCTCAGGCACGCGTAACAGAAAAACAAAAGAAGCAAATGCACAGTCCAATGCAGAGCTACAGTCATGCTGCTTCTATGCTGAGCTGCATGCAATTCTGGGGGGGGAGGGTGCCACCAGTACCCCACCCTGACCGTGGATTCCAAGGAGGTTGTACTCTCAGTGGAGCCTGAGGATTTTGTGGACGGGGAAGATGATGATGATAAGGACGATGAGCTTGCAGAGAGCACACAGCACACCGTTCTCCCCAACAGCCAGGATCTTTCTCTCAGCCTGACTGAAGTAGCCTCCCAACCCTCCCAAGGCGGTATCCCGGACAATGAAGCCGTGGAAGGGACTTCTGGTGAGTGCAGGGCCGATGCAAGGATGTTTCACGCCCTAGGTGAAACTTCCCCCTTGCGCCCTCCCCATCCCCGAGCCCCCGAGCGCTCCCCAACGGCAGCTGCCATCCTCCGCCCTGAGGCATCCCCCCACACCCCAGCTCACCCCTGCTCTGCCTCCACCCCGAGCACGCCTTCGCTGCTTCACTTCTCCCACCTCCCAGGCTTGTGGCGCCTAAGCTGATTGGCACGGCAAGCCTAGGAGGCGAGAGAAGTGAAGCAGCCATGGTGTGCTCGGGGAGGAGGTGGGGCAGGGGCGACCTGGGGCGGGGAGTTCCCCTGTGTGCCCTCCGCTTAACTTACTGCAGGCGGCCCTCCCTGCACTCCCCTGCTCCAACTCTCTACGCCTAAATGCTAGCGGCGACTGGGGCGGCCGAAGATCCAGCCGCCGCCGTCGCTGCAGAAGAAAATACGCCCCCCAAATCCTAGCGCCCTAGGCGATTGCCTAGGTGCATAACTAGTTGCTCCGGCCCTGGGTGAGTGTACCTTTGTAAATATAAAACATGGTTTAAAAGCAAGCGTTTTTTAATGATTAATTTGCCCTGAGGATTTGGGATGCATTCGCGGCCAGTACAGCTACTGGAAAAGTCTGTTAACGTGTCTGGGGATGTATCGGAAATCCTCCAGCGACATCTTAATTAAGCTCTCCTGGAGGTACTCCAAAAGCCTTTGCAGAAGGTTTCTGGGAGATATCATTACATGATAAATCCTAGCTAGTCCCAGTGATTGCTGGCATTCAAGCAACATTCCTTCTTTATCTCGCTGTGTTATCCTCAGCAGAGTGATATAGTTCATGGTAACCTGGTTGAAATACGGGGAATTTTAATTAAGGGGACAGAGGTGGCCATTCCTACCAGGCTATTTGCCTGTGGCTGAAAAGAAATCCTTCCCTGCAGTTAGCCAAGCAATTGGGAGAGGGGGTCATTGGCGCTGAGCTGTTGGCGTTTGGCTAGCAGGGATCTTCCATGATACCAGCCTCACGGTGCGAGGAGGGGTGAAGCGATCATCCCAGAGAAATGGATGGCGGGGGGTGGGTAGTTTGATTTCTGAGGCTGCATGTTAACACGAAAACCGCAGCACTCAATGGGCTTTGCTTGGTATGGGAAAGGAGAGCGCTGCTTTTATGAAGGTTGCAGAAGCCGAAAGACAATGGCTTACTGTGGCTGCATGCAGGCCGAATTCTGTTGCCCGGCCCTGCATCTGTGATATCTAACACCAAAGCCACAGGCACTCAATATTAAGATGCAAAATCAGATCTTGTACCGAAATCACATATGTTATGTAATGTGAATAGTGTTGTTCACCATAAAAGAGCACAGACATTGTTCTGCAATATGTATCTTTTTAAATACTTCTCTCCCTTTTTTTCCCTCTTGCAGCTGCAAACTTTTCAAGCCTCCCTCTTCCGTCCCAAATGCTCAGATAAGGCGGCAAAAAAAACGCATGCGAATTGAAATGTTCTCTGAAATCATGCAATCGACTCGCAGTGAAAGAGCTCATTTGAATGAGTGGAAGGACATAGTATCACAATACAGGAAAGCGGCCAACGAACATGAGGACAGGAGGGATGAACGTGAGGAAAGGAGGGACGCTTGAGATGAGAGGCAGGATGCAACGCTGCAGCTACTGCGGGATCAAACGGACGTGCTCCGGCGTCTGGTAGAGCTTCAGGAATGGCAGCAGGATCACAGAGTGCTGCTGCAACCCCTATATAACTGCCCTCCCGCTCCCCATGTTCTATAGCCTCCTCACCCAGATGCTCAAGAACGCAGGTGGGCGGAGGATCCATGCACCCTGCCACTCCACCCCAGTGGAGAGCCCTTCCCTCCTCCTCTCCCCCCACACCCCACCCGGGCTACCTTGTCAGTTCTCTCCCAATTTTTATAATCAATTAATAAAGAATACATGGTTTTTAAATAATACTGACTTTATTTCTTTAGAAAACAAGCTGTGATTTAAGGGAGGAGGATGAGTGGCTTACAGGGAATGAGTCACTCAAGGGGGAAGGTTTTCATCAAGGAGAAACAAACAGAACTCTCACACCCTAGCCCGGTCAGGCATGAAACTGGTTTTCAAAACTTCTCTGATGCACAGCATTTCCTGGTGTGCTCTTCTAATCTCTGTGGTGTCTGGCTGCAGATAATCAGCGGCCTGGTGATTTGCCTCAACCTCCCACCCTGCCATAAATGGCTCCCCATTACTCTCACAGAGCCTGTTGAGTGCACAACAAGCAGCAATAACAATGGGGACATTGGTTTGGCTGAGGTCTGAGCGAGTCAGTAACGTGCCCCAGCGTCCCTTTAAATGTCCAAATGCACATTCTACCACCATTCTGCACTTGCTCAGCCTGTAGTTGAACAGCTCCTGACTACTGTCCAGGCTGCCTGTGTCTGGCTTCATGAGCCATGGCATTAAGGGGTAGGCTGGGTCCCCAAGAATAACTATAGGCATTTCAATATCCCCAACTCTTATTTTCTGGTCTGTGAAATAAATCCTTTGCTGCAGCCATTTAAACAGAGTAGTGTTACTGACGATGTGAGCGTCATGAACCGTTCCCGGCCATTTCAGGTTGATGTTGGTGAAACGTCCCTTGTGATCCACCAGTGCTTGCAACACCATGGAAAAGTACCCCTTGCTGTTTACGTACTGGATGTCCTATTGCTCCGGTGCCAAGAAAGGGATATGGGTTCCATCTATCGCCCCACCACAGACAAAGTATTTATATGGCCTCATCATCCAAAGTATCCGAGTCCCTCATAATATTTAATATTATAAATGTATTTTTCTTCAACACCCCAAATTTTTGTTCCCTATTATAGTAAGACTTTGGCTTGAGCCTAGAAAACTACTCTTATCTTGTGAAACAAACACGACACAGACTGTAGAGATTCCAAGCAATTCATTCCAGCCATAGTCTTGATGGATACACAAGTTCCCAGTTGCATGAGCGTACTATTACATCTCACCAGCATTTGTCTGACGTCTAAGACGAAGTCCCTCAGATTCTCCCTAGCTGCGATAATATGTGCAGGTATAAGTTATAGCAGCCAAACCAAAAAACACAGCTTGGAGAAAGTGTAGCTAGTTAATTAGGCACCCACAGCTTGTCTTCAGGACAAAATTGGGCCCTTCAAATAAGTGTCCTTTGATTTCTGTAGCCCAGCATAACCTCACAGAGGATGTGATGCAGCCAGATTGCATCAAGGGAACAAAAGGCTTTCGAGCATCTGCTGGAAATGGCCATGAATAGCTGCCAAAGAAAAGTAGCAGGATTCAAAGGCAGTGCTAGTACTGAAGAGGACACTGGGAGAAGCTGGGCAGTGTGGAGGGAAACAAGGCAGGGATCAGAGCAGGCTGGAAAATAGAATTACATTCTGGGGGAAATGCCAATATTTTAAATTTTATTTTTGGTCTGAATCAGAGGAAAATGAGAATTCCCTGCAGAACTGAATTTCCAAAAGAATTAAATTTGGAAACATTTCATTTTGAAAATGTTGAGATATAATATCATGTCATATTTTGATATACTTTCCTATACTAATCTATAGTAATATAATATAAAACAAATTGAATCGATAATATAAAAATTAAACTTTTTTTATCTTGTCAAAACAAAATCTTTTGACACCAACAGGGGGGAAGGCAGGGGCAGCTCAGTGGTTTGAGCATTGGCCCACTAAATCCAGGATTGTGAGTTCAATCCTTAAGGGGGCCATTTAGACATCTGAGGAAAAAAATCTGTTTGGAAATGGTCCTGCTTTGACCAGGGGATTGGACTAGATGACCTGAGGTCCCTTCCAACGCTGGTATTCTATGAAACAAAAAAGTCAAAATAATTTATTTTGACATTTTTCCATCCACTATTTTATCAAAATCAACATCTTTCTGCAAAACTACTTTTCCTGACTGGACAATGGTCAGATGATTTTTTTTTTGGCCATTTCTAGAAGTTAGACTATGTGAGTTAGTAATGAGATGAGCCACAAACTTCATATCCAGAACCAAAGATCACAGTACAGAGGCATTTTGAGCTAGGATTTGCGGTTGAAGTCATATTCCCTAGTATTGACTAAACGTAACATAGACGTTGGTGCTGTGTCATGGTCATGGAGACTTGAAGCTCTAGATAGCCAGTTCAAATGCAGCATAAGATTGGTAATGAATAGTTTTCTGGTTGTCTCTTCAATTGTCATCTCTTCAGGGCAAGGGCTGTTTTTACGCTTCTCTTATGTTCCTATAGCACCTATCACAATGGGGCCTTGTTCTCAGAAAAGCAGACTTTGAGTCCCTCAGGGATCTGATGGGCAGGATCCCCTTGGGAGGCTAATATGAGGGCGAAAGGACTTAGGAGACATGTATTTTCAAGAAGCTTTATTGAGGGCACAGAAACAAACCATCCCGATGTGCAGAAAGAATAGAAAATGTGGCAGGGGACCAGCTTAGCTTAACAGAGAAATCCTCAGTGAGCTTAAACAGAAAAAGGAATCCTACAAGAAGTGGAAACTTGGACAGATGACTACAGAGGAGTATAAAAATATTGCTCAGCGATGTAATTAGGAAAGCCAAAGCACAACTGGAGTTGCAGCTAGCAAGAGACTTTGAGAATAACAAGAAGGGTTTCTTCAGGTATGTTAGCAACAAGAAGAAGGTCAGGGAAAGTTTGGGCCCCTTACTGCATGGCAACTTAGTGACAGATGATGTGGAAAAAGCTGAAATACTCAATGCTTTTTTCACTTTCGTCTTCAAAGACATGGACAACTCCCAGACTGCTGCAGTGCGCAAGACAATATGGGGAGGAGGTGAGCAGCCGTCAGTGGTGAAAGAACAGGTTAAGGACTATTTAGAAAAGCTGGACGTGCACGTGTCAATGGGGGCTGTATGCACTGCATCTGAGAGTGCTGAGGGAGTTGGCTGATGTGATTGCCATTGGCCATTGTCTTTGAAAACTCATGGCGACTGGGGAAGGTCCCAGATCATTGGAAAAAGGTAAGTATAGTGCACATATTTTATAAAAGGGGAAAGGAGAATCCGGGGATCTACAGCCTCACACTAGTCCCTGGAAAAATCATGGGGCCGGTCCTCAAGGAATCCATTTTGAAGCATTCGGAGGAGGAAAGTGATCAGGAACAGTCAACATGGAGTCACCAAGGGCAAGTTCTGCCTGACTAACGTGATTGCCTTGTATGATGAGATAACTGGCTCTGTGGATGAGGAGAAAGCTGTGGACATGATTTACTTTGACGTTAGCGAAGTTTTTGATACGGTCTCCCACAGTATTCTTGCCGGCAAGTTAATGAAGTATGGCCTGGATGAATGGACTATAAGGTGGATAGAAAGCTGGCTAAATTGTCAAATTCAATGGGTAGTGATCAATGGCTCAAAGTTTAGTTGGGCAGCAGGAATCAAGTGCCACAGGGTTCAGTACTAGAGTCAGTTATAGACTCATAGACTCATAGACTCTAGGACTGGAAGGGACCTCGAGAGGTCATCGAGTCCAGTCCCCTGCCCTCATGGCAGGACCAAATACTGTCTAGTCCATCCCTGATAGACATTTATCTAACCTACTCTTAAATATCTCCAGCGATGGAGATTCCACAACTTCCCTAGGCAATCTATTCCAGTGTTTAACTACCCTGACAGTTAGGAACTTTTTCTTAATGTCCAACCTAAATCTCCCTTGCTGCAGTTTAAGTCCATTGCTTCTTGTTCTACCATTGGAGGCCAAGGTGAACAAGTTTTCTCCCTCCTCCTGATGACACCCTTTTAGATACCTGAAAACTGCTATCAGGTCCCCTCTCAGTCTTCTCTTTTCCAAACTAAACAAACCCAATTCCTTCAGCCTTCCTTCATAGGTCATGTTCTCAAGACCTTTAATCATTCTTGTTGCTCTTCTCTGGACCCTCTCCAGTTTCTCCACATCTTTCTTGAAATGCGGTGCCCAGAACTGGACACAATACTCCAGTTGAGGCCTAACCAGCGCAGAGTAAAGCGGAAGAATGACTTCTTGTGTCTTGTTTACAACACACCTGTTAATGCATCCCAGAATCATGTTTGCTTTTTTTGCAACAGTATCACACTGTTCACTCATATTAAGCTTGTGGTCCACTATGACCCCTAGATCTCTTTCTGCCATACTCCTTCCTAGACAGTCTCTTCCCATTCTGTATGTGTGAAACTGATTGTTCCTTCCTAAGTGGAGCACTTTGCATTTATCTTTATTGAACTTCATCCTGTTTACCTCAGACCATTTCTCCAATTTGTCCAGATCATTTTGAATTTTGACCCTGTCCTCCAGAGCAGTTGCAATCCCTCCCAGTTTGGTATCGTCCGCAAACTTAATAAGCGTACTTTCTATGCCAACATCTAAATCGTTGATGAAGATATTGAACAGAACCGGTCCCAAAACAGACCCCTGTGGAACCCCACTTGTTATACCTTTCCAGCAGGATTGGGAGCCATTAACAACTACTCTCTGAGTACGGTTATCCAGCCAGTTATGCACCCACCTTATAGTAGCCCCATCTAAATTGTACTTTCCTAGCTTATCTATAAGAATATCATGCGAAACCGTATCAAATGCCTTACTAAAGTCTAGGTATATCACATCCACCGCTTCTCCCTTATCCACAAGGCTCGTTATCCTATCAAAGAACGCTATCAGATTAGTTTGACATGATTTGTTCTTTACAAATCCATGCTGGCTATTCCCTATCACCTTACCACCTTCCAAGTGTTTGCAGATGATTTCTTTGATTACCTGCTCCATTATCTTCCCTGGCACAGAAGTTAAACTAACTGGTCTGTAGTTTCCTGGGTTGTTTTTATTTCCCTTTTTATAGATGGGCACTATATTTGCCTCCTTCCAGTCTTCTGGAATCTCCCCCGTCTCCCATGATTTCCCAAAGATAATAGCTAGAGGCTCAGATACCTCCTCTATTAACTCCTTGAGTATTCTAGGATGCATTTCATCAGGCCCTGGTGACTTGCAGGCATCTAACTTTTCTAAGTGATTTTTTACTTGCTCTTTCCTTATTTTCTCTTCTAAACCTACCCTCTTCCCGTAAGCATTCACTATACTAGACATTCCTTCAGACTTCTCAGTGAAGACCGAAACAAAGAAGTCATTAAGCATCTCTGCCATTTCCAAGTCTCCCGTTACTGTTACCCCCTCCTCATTGAGCAGTGGGCCTACCCTGTCCTTAGTCTTCCTCTTGCTTCTAATGTATTGATAAAAAGTCTTCTTGTTTCCCTTTATTCCCATAGCTAGTTTGAGTTCATTTTGTGCCTTTGCTTTTCTAATCTTGCCTCTGCATTCCTGTGTTATTTGCCTATATTCATCCTTCGTGATCTGACCTAGTTTCCATGTTTTATATGCCGCCTTTTTATTTTGTAGGTCACGCAAGATCTCAAGGGTAAGCCAAGGTGGTCTTTTGCCACATTTTCTATCTTTCCTAACCATCGGAATAACTTGCTTTTGGGCCCTTAATAGCGTCCCTTTGAAAAACTGCCAACTTTCCTCAGTTGTTTTTCCCCTCAGTCTTAATTCCCATGGGACCTTGCCTATCAGCTCTCTGAGCTTACCAAAATCCACCTTCCTGAAATCCATTGTCTCTATTCTGCTGTACTCCTTTCTACCCTTCCTTAGAATTGCAAATTCTATGATTTCATGATCACTTTCACCCAAGCTTCCTTCTACTTTTAAATTCTCAACAAGTTCCTCCCTATTGGTTAAAATCAAGTCTAGAACAGCTTCCCCCCTAGTAGCTTTTTCAACTTTCTGAAATAAAAAGTTGTCTGCAATGCAGTCCAGGAACTTATTGGATAGTCTGTGCCCCGCAGTGTTATTTTCCCAACATATATCTGGATAGTTGAAGTCCCCCATCACCAACAAATCTTGGGCTTTGGATGATTTTGTTAGTTGTTTGAAAAAAGCCTCATCCACCTCTTCCGCCTGATTAGGTGGCCTGTAGTAGACTCCCAGCACGACATCACCTGTGTTTTTTACCCCTTTTAGCCTAACCCAGAGACTCTCCACCCTTCCGTCTCCTATGTCCATCTCCACCTCAGTCCAAGTGTGTACATTTTTAATATATAAGGCAACACCTCCTCCCTTTTTCCCCTGTCTATCCTTCCTGAGCAAACTATACCCATCCACACCAACATTCCAGATGTTCAACATCTTCTTTAATAATCTGGATGATGTGATGGATCGCAGCCTCAGCATGTTCGCTGATGACACTAAAGTGGGAGGAGACATAGATATGCTGGAGGGTAGGGACAGGGTCCAGAGTGACCTAGACAAATTGGAGGATTGGGCCAAAAGAAATCTGATGAGGTTCAACACAGACAAGTGCAGAGTCTTGCTATTAGGATGGAAGAATCCCAGGCACAGCTACAGACTGTTCTGCAGAAAAGGACCTGGGGATTACAGTGGATAAGAAGCTGGATATGAGTCAGCAGTGTCCCCTTGTTGCCAAGAAGGCCAATGGAATATTGGGCTGCATTAGTAGGAGCACTGCCAGCAGATTGAGGGGAGTGATTATTCCTTTCTATTCGGCACTGCTGAGGCCACATCTGGATTATTGAATCTAGTTTTGGGCCCTCCACGACAGAAAGGATGTGGACAAATTGGAGAGAGTCCAACAGAGGGCAACAAAAAATGATTAAAGGACTGGGTCACATGATTTACGAGGAGCGGCTGAGGGAACGGGACTTATTTAGTATGCAGAAGAGAAGAAGGGGGGGGTCCAAAGCAGATGGAGGTTGGCTATTCTCAGTGGCGGCAGATGACAAAACAAGGATCAGTGGTCTCACATTGCAGTGGGGAAGGTCTAGATTGGATATTAGAAAATCTATTTCACTAGCAGGGTGGTGAAGCACTGGAATGGGTTCCCTAAGGAGGTGGTGGAATCTCCTTCCTTAGAGGTTTTTAGGGTCAGGCTTGACAAAGCCCTGGCTGGGATGATTTAATTGGGATTGGTCCTACTTTGCGCAGTGGGTTGGACTAGATGACCTCCTGAGGTCTCTTCCTACTGTAATCTTCTATGATTCTATGATTCAGATGGAGAATCTGGATGCTAATCTAATGTAAATGTTAAATAAAAAAAATAGTTATATGTAATGGGTTAGAGGTTTATGTAATTAGCACAAAGTAACAGCCCATGATTGTAGTAGAAGACTTCCTTAGTGGTGACAATGTTACTTTTCTTGGTACATGATAAAATGCTTCATAACAATGGAAAGCCTGAATTAAAAGAACATGGTGCTCACAAGGAGAGCCTGGTGCCCCTTTGAAAGTGAACTTCACAGAAGATGTTGCTGTTGAATAATGGAAGGAGTTCAGAAAATGATCTCCGATTTATCTGGAGAATCCGAGGGAAAACCACACAAGCTGATCTTCGCTGTTCCTGCTTGTGTAGAGAGATGCAGCACATCAGACCACATTGAGCTTTGGAGGAAGCCTTCGAAAGGAATCATCTGGATGTGGATTTAAAGATATCCAGTGACTCCGAAATTCCAAGGCAGAACAGAGCCAGTTCGTTGTGTCCAATGGCCAGGTGAAAAAAACAGACCGCTATGTAACAGAGTTTGAAATAAAAAGTACAATTTGCTTGTGATTTTAGCAAGCCCAGAGTTCAAAGGAGACATTGCTAAGAGATTCAGGCCTGGCTTCCCCGAGGTCTATTTAAAGGGTCTGGGGCTCCAGCTGCTTCTGCAGCCCCGGTCCTTTAAATAGCCACTGAAGACCCGCCACTTCCCTAGGGCTCCCTCGGTTATTTAAACGGACGGGGCGATAGAAGCAGGGGAGCCTTGGGCCCTTTAAATAGCCCCCGAGCCCCGGGCTGCTGCTGCTACATGAGTGTGGGAGGGAGGAGAGGGCAATTACCCTACAGAGAGGGCTGTATCCTCTGTACCCACACCCCCTACCCTGTCACCAGCCAGCCCATGTCACACCCCACTGCCCTGCCTGCACCAGCCCTGCACACCCTGCCCACACCCAGCTCCGCAGCTCCTACCCTGTCTCCAGCCAGTCCCATGTCCACTGGTGGCCTGCTGTTCCCAGGGCAGTAATCCTGCACATCTGCTTTAATGAGGGGGGCAGGGAGCAGCAGGGACCCACACATGTGCACAACCTGGGGTGACCAGATAGCAAGTGTGCAAAATCAGGATAGGAGGTGGACGTAATAGAATCCTATATAAGAAAAAGACACCAAAATTGGGACTGTCCCTATAAAATCAGGACATCTGGTCACCCAAGCACACCCCCAAGGAGTGGCAGGAGACCCACAAGAGAAACAGAGCTCATTTCTAGTTTTTTAGGCCCATCTTTTTAAAAAAGAACTTTAGGTAGGGTTAACATACATCCTTATTTTCCCAGACGTCAGGCTTTTTGGTTCTTAAATTGCCATCTGGGAGGAAATTTTAAAATTTAAAAATACCTCCTGGGAAAGTATGTACATATGGTAACGCTATTGATACAAAAAGTGCATGCTGTGGCACATCCCTTAAATCAGTACTTTTTATAGGGAACTGGTTGCTAAGAAATGAGAGGTTTCTTTTCACGTGTTTTTTTTTTAGTCATCCTTGCCAGGGCCTCACCGAAAATGTTCAAATCGAGCCCTGCACTTCCTAAAGCCGGGCCTGCGAACACGCCTGGTGATTGAGTTACAGGGAATGTCTGTTGTACCTGATGACTCAGTAAATGGAATGATGGCTCCAGAATTCCATGAAGCTTTTGAGAGCACATCTAGATCCAGAGAAATTTACTAAGGATATTAAAAAAGCTCCCTGTTTGGAAGCGGTCGCCGATAAGCACTTCATGTACCTTTCCTCTGGAAGGTGATTTCTCACCTTATCATGAGGTTTAACTGCCAGAAAAGTGTTTCCTGGCGTTCAGCCTATATTTGCCGTTTTTAAATTGCATCCACTCACTCTGAGTTATACCATATGTATCCCCATAATGGATTCCTCACCATTCTTGGTGCATCCTTCAAAAGCTTGCGGTGCTGCCTCTTAAGAACATACAAAAGGACATACTGGGTCAGACCAATGGGCAATCTAGCCCCAGTAGCCTGTCTTCCTACAGTGGCCAATGCCAGGTGCTTCAGAGGAAATGAATAGAACAGGGAATCATTGAATGATCCATCCGCTTGTCCTACACTCCCAGCTTCTGGCAAATAGAAGCTGGGGACACACACACTTGGGGTTGCATTCCTGTCCATTCTGGCTAATAGCCATGTATGTACCTATCCTCTGGGAACTTCTAGTTCTTCTCTGAACCCTGTTATAATTTGGGTTTCACAACATCCCCTAGCAAGGAGTTCCACGGCTTACCCTCTGTCCTGGTGTTATGTGAGGGGGTAAATAACATTTCCTTGTTCACTTTCTCCACACCAGTCATGATTTTATAAATGTATTTCATATCCCTCTTGCTCTCAGTTTTTGTCTTTTGCTAGTTGCTCTTCAAATTATTTCTTCAGCTAGGTTTTCCACCTGCCTTTCCAGAGTTTATGCTCCTTCCTATTTTCCCCACTAGGATTTGGCTTCTAGTTTTAAAAGATGTCTTTTTGCCTCTGACCACCTTCTTTTCTCTCCTGTTCAGTCAGGATAGTTGAAATCCTCCCCCCTTATTATTACATTTTCTGCCTTTGCAGCCTCTCTATTCAAGATGAGCATTTCACAGTCACCGTCACTATCCTGGTCAGATGGTCGGTAATAGATCCCTATTGCTGGGTTCTTATTGTTCAAGAATGGAATTTCTATCCATAGAGATTCTATGGTACAGTTTGAATCATTTAAGATTTTTACTTTATTTAAATCTATGCTTTCTTTCACACATAGTGCCACACCGTCATCAGTACAAACTACTTTGTCATTCCTATATATTTTGTACCCAGAGGTCACCATTTTCCATTGATTATCCTCAGTCCACCAAGTTTCTGTGGTGCCTAGTATGTCAATATCCTCATTTAATGCCAAACATTCTAGTTTTCCCATCTTTATAGTTAGACTTCCAGCATTTGTGACACAGGCACCTGTATATTTTGTCACTATTCAGTTGCTTGGCTCATGCATTATGTTTAAATAATGTTTAATGCAAAAAGTGACTACCAGATCATTTAGTCTGACCTCCTGTATATTACAGTTTACCAGCTCCACCCAGGACCTGCACACTAAACCCAATTGATCTGAGGACAAAGTATTGCAGCCCACAGGAGCATAGACAGGCAGCGATAACAGGGACCGAGGTGCACCAATGCCCCAGGTCCATGCAGTGAGGGGGAAATGATAAATGACCCATGTCAACACACTGCAGAGAAAGGTGAAAAACCCCAGAAGTCATTGCCAATATAGCCTAGGGGGAAATTCCTTCTTGACCCCCCAATATGGTGATCAGTTAGACCTTGAGTATATGAGCAAGAACCAGCCAGACAAGCACTTGAGAAAGAGCCCTGGCCCTCCTCACCCAATGTCAGACCTCCAGCCATGGCAATCTATGATGTTTCAGAGGAAGGCGATTAAAAACCAAACCAAAACTGAAGACAGTGGAGGTTGGGGGGAGAAGCGGGAGAGGGGAGAGGGAGAATCTGTTCCTGACCCTTGTGGACAGGGGACTGCAGACAGGAGTTTGAGAGGGAGAGCAAGAGATTCTGCTGCCGGAAAGGCTACCAGGTGAGAGTGAGAGCACTACTTGTTGGCATGAGTGAGCTTGCTCGACTGTTTGAATTTTAATTTTGATTCTGATTTCAGGTGACTTCAGCTTCAGTTACAGCTGCTGTGGCAGTTGAGACTGAGTGCCTGACCTTGTTCCCTTGATTGTTCTCTGACTGATTTGAACCTCTATTATCTTTGGAAAGTCATGGGAGACGGGAGAGATTCCAGAAGACTGGAAGGGGGCAAATATAGTGCCCGTCTATAAAAAGGGAAATAAAAACAACCCAGGAAACTACAGACCAGTTAGATTAATTACTGTGCCAGGGAAGATAATGGAGCAAGTAATTAAGGAAATCATAGGCAAACACTTGGAAAGTGGTAAAGTGATAGGGAATAGCCAGCATGGATTTGTAAAGAATAAATCGTGTCAAACCAATCTGAAAGCTTTCTTTGATAGGATAACGAATCTTGTGGATAAGGGAGAAGTGGTGAATGTGCCTTTAGTAAGGCATTTGATATGGTCTCGCATTATATTCTGATCGATAAAATAGGCAAATACAACTTAGATGGGGCTACTATAAGGTGTTGCGTAACTGGCTGGATAACAGTACTCAGAGAGTAGTTATTAATGGTTCCCAACCCTGCTGAAAAGGCATAAGACAGGTTCTGCAGGGTTCTGTTTTGGGACCGGCTCTGTTCAATGTCTTCATCAACGACTTAAATATTGGCATAGAAAGTAGGCTTATTAAGTTTGCAGATGATACCAAACTGGGAGGGATTGCAACTGCTTTGGAGGACAGGGTCATAATTCAAAATGATCTGGACAAATTGGAGAAATGATCTGAAGTAAACTGGATTAAGTTTAAATGTCCAGATCTGGGCACTGCATTTCAAGAAAGATGTGGAGAAATTGGAGCGGGTCCAGAGAAGAGCATCAAGAATGATTAAATGTCTTGAGAACATGACCTACGAAGGAAGGCTTAAAGAATTGGATTTGTTTAGTTTGGAAAAGAGAAGACTGAGAGGGGACATGATAGCAGCTTTCAGGTATCTAAAAGGGTGTCATCAGGAGGAAGGAGAAAACTTGTTCACTTTAGCCTCTAATGATAGAAGAAGAAGCAATGGGCTTAAACTGCAGCAAGTGAGGTTTAGGTTGGACATTAGGAAAAAGTTCCTAACTGTCAGGGTGGTTAAACACTGGAATAAATTGCCTGGGGAGGTTGTGGAATCTCCATCTCTGGAGCTATTTAAGAGTAGGTTAGATAAATGTCTATCAGGGATGGTCTAGACAGTATTTGGTCCTGCCATGAGGGCAGGGGACTGGACTCGATGACTTCTTGAGGTCCTTTCCAGTCCTAGAATCTATGAATGAATCTATGAATCTCTGCTGCCTTTGGCCATTTGCAGCTGCCATTGTCTGCTGCTGCTTGTCACTCACTGCTACCTCTGCCAGGCCACATTCTGAGGTTCCCCCACTTAGCCGAGCTCTTAGTGATTTCACTGAGTAGCCGGGAACCTTTATGCTGCTGCCTCTTCATTGTCTTTCACTGAAACACTGGCCCCTTGCTAAGTCTAAAATCCTCCACTGAGTCCAATTAGTTCAGTCTTTAAACACCAGAAAAGCAAGGGCCAAAGAATGCCTAGGACTCCCCATGCCATCAGGTAAAAACACCTGTTCCCTGCCTCCTCTCATCTTCAGTCCGAGAAGGCATCCCTGCTCCTTGTTTAGCAAAAGAGGTTCAGTTTAGGGATTTCAGTACTGGGAAAATTGGTTGAAACTATAGTAAAGAACAGAATTATCACACACATAGATGAATATAATTTGTTGGGGGAAGAGTCAACATGGTTTCTGTAAAGGGAAATCATATCTCATCAATCTACTAGCATTCTTTGAGTTCATCAACAAGCATGTGGACAAGGGGAATCCAGTGGGTATAGTGTACTTAGATTTTTCAGAAAGCCTTTGACAAGGCCCTTCACTAAAGGCTCTTAGGCAAAGTGAGCTGTCATGGATAAGACAGAAGGCGCACTCATGGATTGGTAACTGGTCAAATGATAGGAAATAAATTGTCAGTTTTCAGACTAGAGAGAGGAAAAAATTGTCAGTTTTCAGACTGGAGAGAGGTAAAAAGTGGTGTCCCCAGAGGTCTGTACTGGAGCCAATCCTGTTCAACATATTCATAAGTGATCTGGAAAAAAGGGGTAAATAGTGAGGTGGCAAAATTTGCAGATCATACAAAACCACTCAAGATAGTTAAGTTCAAAGCAGACTGTGAAGATTTACAAGAGATCTCTCAAAACTGGGTGACTGGGTAACAAAACGGCAGATAAAATTCAAAGTAATGCACATTGGAAAACATAATCCCAACAGAAGTGGTTTCACTCCACTGCCAGTGGAATTGGTATGGCAGCTTGCCAAATGAGGATCTGCTGAGTGTGTAAATCTAAATCGACTGGAATGTGCCAGGCTCATTACTGAAATGAAATTCACCTCCACTTAAAGAGAAAGCCAAGAGCTTTCACCATGCAAAGGTGCCCAAGGCTGTTTCTCCCACTGGCTTTCCAAAAACAACTCCAGACCTGCTGCACACCGGAGTTTGCTAAGTGCTGTAGGATCTCAAGAGAGTGAATTGAATCCTCTCTCTCTCTTCAAGGGCTGCTTGAGAAGTGTGCTGATTTTACTTATACCCCCAATAAGACACCTTGCAATGAATGAAAACCTTTAACAACAGCATTTTCAAGGAGCACGAGTCCTTAAAAGCCGATGGGAGAGACAGTCACCTAAGTGGTATTTGTGGCTTGTGAAGCAGCAATCAAAAAACCAAACAGGACGTTGGTACTCATTAAGCAAAGGATAGCTAATAACAAAGAAAATATTATATTGCCTCTATGTAAGTCCATGGTATGGCCACATCTTGAAGACTGTGTGAAGATGTGGTCTCCTCATTTCAAAAAAGATATATTGGAATTGGAAAAGGTTCAGGAAATGGCAACAAAAATGATTAGGGGTATGGAACAGCTTCCGCATGAGGAGAGATTAATAAGATTGGCACTTTTCACTTGGAAAAGAGAAAACTAAGGGCAGGTATGATAGAGGTCTATAAAATCATCGCTGGTGTGGAGAAAGTGAATGAGGAAATGTTATTTACTCCTTTTCATAACACAAGAACTAGGATCCACCAAATGAAATTGATAGGCAGCACGTTTAAAACAAACAAAAGGAAGTATTTCTTCACATGATGCATAGTCAATCTGTGGAACTCTTTGTCAGAGGATATTGTAATGGCCAAGACTATAACAGAGTTCAAAGAAGAACTAGTTCATGGAGAATAGGTGTCTCAATGGCTATTAGCCAGTATGGGCAGGGATGGTGTCTATAGCCTCTGTTTGCTAGAAACTGGGACTGGGCAACAAGGAATGGATAATTTGATGATGTTCATTCCCTCTGGGGCACCATGCATTGGCCACTGTCATAAGACAGGATACTGGATTAGATGGCCATTTAGCTTGGCCAAGTATGGCCATTTTTATGTTCTTATGAACCCCTCTACCAAAGCAGGCTAAGTACCATTCTGCTGCCCTCTACTCGTACATTAAGGAGACCAACACGTCATTACCCCTGCACTCAATACTAGAAATGTTATTAAATTAATATAAAAAATTATACAATACGCAAGTTGAGAAAAGAGTTTTTTGTACATCTGGGTATAGTGATTAGTGAATTAGTGAATATAGTGTATTAAAACAAATACAAAGTTTGTTTTAAAAGTCATAAGATACTTATAGTGCACAATCAACAGTAAACCAAATTTAGATGAATAAATTTAATAATACAATTTTAGCCATTAGCATCCAAGTATTTGGTTACATCACTCATGAAAGGTTGTACGGTGAGTTGGTTGTAGAAAGCAAATATAGGAATGAGTTTAGATTGTCCCTCAGTAATTGGGCATTTAGGGTAGGTTGTCCATTTACAAAATACAATCCATCAGTGAAGTATTTCAGTTACTTTCCCGACTCCGCTTCTCATCAGCACTCCAGCTCATCCCTCCTAGTATTGCGGCTGTCCGGTGATGTGTTCTATGTAGATGTCCCTTGACCACCTGATGGCGTCCGACACCATGCGTTGCCACATCAGCTGAGCATAGTGCTGACTGATTCCACATTCTCCTAAAACTCATTCATTACTGGAGTCTCATGAATCCAGGACTCCTACAATCAGCCCCTGTGTCTGAAACAGGTAACCCTTAGATCTCAGGGCTTTGTCCATAGGGAGATATTTCTCTACTTTTCGAGCTCAGGCGTTATGCAAGGCCAGACTCTTGTTCTCAAAGGGCACTGTGACATCCACTATCATGACCTTCTGGTCCTCATTGGTGATTACAACACCCAGTTGCAGATGATGAATCTCCAGTCAGAAAATCGGTTGAAGCTGCCCCGAGAGGAAGTGGTTGCTGGCGTCCCAGTTGCACATCACCTTAAATGCCTTCCTCTGATCCGGCTTCTGTTTCAGGTTTTCCACATATTGGCAGCGGATGGCATTGTTCAGATTCCGCTCCACCACGGTCTGTTCTCAGAGTGACGATTTCTGCTCTATATTCATCACCTGTGACACCAGGACTCCCAGCACCTGCTGTTCCTCACACCATGTCCAGCAGCAGCTGATATGCTTCTTCAGTCACCAGGTAGCATTGCGGCCACAAGTCCAGAGTGAAGCAAAGTCTCTCCTATTTCTTCCAAATTCACCTTCCAGTGAGCCGCTCAGGTAGGTGGCGACATCTTGGTTGGAGGGGGTCCTGCTGCTTCTTGAGGACAACCCTCATGACACTGTCTGCAATGTTCCTCACCGTGGTGTCCAGGCACATCAGCAGGTGGAAGTGTGATCACTGCAACGTTGCACAGCTAACCCATACGAGACACGCTGGGGCCGCTCTGCCCATGTAAGATGTAAACAAGTTCACTGCTGGCTCTTTGGGGAAGAAACATCCACTTCTTTGCTAGCTGCACGATAGTGTTGTCTGCCTTGTTCAGCGGTACCTTAGCCAGGGCAGATCCCTTCAGGACTGAAATATGGGGGATCCGGAGGGTGAGCAGGTGTTGATCTTCTGCCAGGGTGCCCATAGGAAGGAGTCAATCCTGGCCACATCTGGTAGGATCTCCACGATGGTATTCTCATGTGCCTTGTAGATGCAGAAACCTGTGAGCGTGCCGAGATGTTAGTATGCTTGCCCATCCTCAGGGATGCTCATACATTCCCTTTGATCTGAAAAGACATCCCCTGGACTGAGTCTCTTCTACTGCCATCAATATGCAGGGATGCACATTTCCTAGCATTGAAGCGTAGTCCTGTCCAGTCGGAAGCCTGGCTGGTGATGTCTAGCATTTGTTGCAGACACTTGGGGTTGTCTGTGATTAGGACCAGCTTGTCTGCGTAGGCCAGGATATTCAGGCTGTTGCCCTACAGTTTAACTGCCTACACTGCTGGAGATAGCTCAAATGAGTGGTTCCATGGCTAAGTTGAAAACGATGGGGCTGAGGGAACACTGCTACAGATAGGCATTTCAGGCTTCTCTCCTTCCATGGAGCTGATGGTGGTGGTACAGCCATCATAATGTTCCCAGATCAGTTGGAGAAAGTTATCAAGCATCCCAAAGTCCCACAGCGTGGCAAAAACGTGCTGATGGGGCATCGATCCAAAAGCATTAGCTAGGTTAAGCCACGCTTTGGCACACTGCCTACATGCCCTCCTGGCCCTGTGAATGGCAGACTGAAGGACAAAGTTGTGTTCATAGCAGCCTTTGCATGACACAAAGCCTTTCTGGATAGAGTTGATGGCTCGTCTGTTCACCAATCACTCTCTGATCCTAGCTGCGAGGCAGCTGGCATACATGCTGGAACAAAGAGAGATGGATCTCAAGTTGCTTGGGTCATCTCACTGGCCTTCCTTGTAGACCACCACCGTCATAGACTTCTTCCAGGAGCTGGGGGTATGGCAGAATTTTTTACATTTGTTGAAAATGGCAGTTAATACAAGGCAGCTGGGGGGGGCCTCATTTTTTCAGGAAGTTATAGCAAATGCATCTGTTCCTGGGACTGTGGTTTTGGTCCTGGCTGTAAACCAACATCAGCCAATATTGATCATTTTGGAAAAGCAGTTCTGTCATCTGAATACCTATGCAGAGCAGGTGTATTTATGTCAATACAATTTGCTCCTGAAGTCTTTTCCCTCAGTTCATCACCACTTGTCAGGGGAGAGCTCGTTCAGACTCTGCTTACACTTCAGTTCCTGTTTTTCACTCACAAGTGTTATTCCACCATGTTTCTGTAGCCTCAGCAATATCTGGTTTGACCTGCACTAGTATTTCTAGTTCCTCCATTTTATTGCCCAGGCTCCTTGCATTTGTGTACAAGCATTTCAGTTGTTTCCCTCAGTTTTCATCCAGTTTTCTAGCTGGATTAGATATAGTTCTTTCACTAACTGTATCACCTACTTGACTACTAGTTCAGTCAATATTTGTACTTTCTTCTTGCTGTCCATACTTTTACCATGTGGAGGTCCAATATCTCTTACTAGGTCTTTAGTAAGCTATTTTCCTGCTCTTCTATATTGAAGCCCGGTGTGGAGATTTCTCAAGTCTCTCCCAACTTTCTCCCCTCATTTCCTAGTTAAAAACCTGTTCTTACCAATGGTGTCAGCCTTAGAGTCATAGAATCATAGAATATCAGGGATGGAAGGGACCTCAGGAGGTCATCTAGTCCAAGTCCCTGCTCAAAGCAGGACCAACACTAACTAAATCATCCCAGGTAAGGCTTCATCAAGCCTTACCTTAAAAATCTCTAAGGAAGGAGATTCCACCACGTCTCTAGGGAACCCATGTCAGTGCTTCACCACCGTCCTAGTGAAATAGTATTTCCTAATATTCAACCTAAACCTCCCCCACTGCAACTTGAGACCATTGCTCCTTGTTCTCCCATCTGCCACCACTGAGAACAGCCGAGCTCCATCCTCTTCGGACCCCTCCCCTTCAGGCAGTTGAAGGCTGCTATCAAATTCCCCCTCACTCTTCTCTTCTGCAGAGTACATAACCCCAGTTCCCTCAGCCTTTCCTGGTAAGTCATGTGCCCCAGCCCCTTCATAATTTTTGTTGCCCTCTGATGGACTCTCTCAAATTTTTCCACATACCTTCTGTAGTGGGGGGACAAAACTGGACACAATACTCTGGGTGTGGCCTCACCAGTGCCATATAGAGGGGAATAATCACTTCCCTCAATCTGTTGGCAATGCTCCTACTAATGCAGGCCAATATACTGTTGACCTCCTTGGCAACTGGGGCACACTGCTGACTCATATCCAGCTTCTCATTCACTGTAATCCACAGATCCTTTTCTGCAGAACTGCTGCCTAGCCATTCGATCTCTAGTCTGTAGCAATGCATGGCATTATTCTGTCCTAAGTGCATATCCGTAGAGACAGTTATCTCATCATAGAAGACAATAAGGTTAGTCACGCATCACTTGCCCTTAGTGAATCCATGTTGACTGTTCCTGATCACTTTCCTCTCCTTCAAGTGCTTCGAAATGGATTCCTTAAGGATCTACTCCATGGTTTTGATAGGGACTGACCTAAGGTCTGTAGTTCCCTGGGTTTGCGTTCTTCCCTTTTCAAAATATGGGCACTATATTTACCTTTTTTCAATTGTCCGGGACCTCCTACAATCACCACGAATGGGCAATACCTAAGGTACTCAAGTGGAGTCCATCAATAAAGAAGAGTTGTCTTTCTGTGATGCCTCCCAATGATATCCCTAAAACTTCCTCATACCATCTGTTTTTGAGCTCTCCGTTGATCTTTGGTACCTTGTCATGCCTTCAACCTCATTCTCTAGGGAACAGAAATATTCCACTGAAAATTACCTGACCTTCCACTTCCTTAAGTGTATTATCCAGCCACGTGTAGTCTCCTGTGATCCATTTCAATGGGAATCTAGCAGCATCATTTGTCCCAGTGGATTTTACCAGCTCCCATCAGGATCCTTTTCAGCCTCACATTCACATCTCTTATCCTTGTTCCCGGAAGATGGCACATTCCACTCTTCCCTGGATCTTGGCTGGTGACAGGCGTGTTGATTCTTCTGAGAATAGAGACCCAGATCACACAGAACTGTCTCTTAATGTTGGTACGAAGCTGTTTTATGCTGTCTCTAGATATTCCCTGTACACCACTCTCATCTTTCCTTAGGCTTTGGTCCTTGGCTCTCTCTATTTTCTCATCCCCTCTTCTGCTGGCACAGGCTTCCCTTCTTTTCTTTCTTGCCACCCCATCTTCTGCCTGTTTCTTTTCCTCATTCTCCAGTGCAGAAAGCCCGTTACTCCAACCAGTTACACCACCACCAGCTGGTCTCTTCCTTTCCCTTAGTTCTATGCCTCTGCCAGCATGGTTTTTTGGATCAGTCTGCTGCTAGTTTATAATTAAATGGGACTTAAAATACCTCTCTCTGCCCACCAAGGAAATGTCAGTCCATAGTTTATGAGAGGATTTGCAATAGCAGTGCAGTCCTGCATCTGACAACTGCTGTTCTCCACAATCAGCTCCTGCTCGTGGGACAGGGGGACATCTCATGTTTTGCAGGTGATCTAGTAGAAATTAAATCACTGCCCAGTGAGTAGGTGGTAGCTGATCAGCGTAAAGGCCTGATCTAGCTCCCGGGGAGTCTTTCCACTGACTGGATGCTTTGGTGAAGGGCAGTAGTATAAAAGTCGTGAGATAGATTGACTTTAATGGGATTGGCTCAGGTCCTACACCAGGAAGTGCACAGTCTGGTTTTCATTCATATTTGATGCTCTCCCATCAGATTGATTTCTGACAACAAGCAAACCCATGGATTCCTCTGTCTTCAGCTGAGAACAGGAAATGACCTTGTGTAAATCACAGAGTTAAGGCTCGTCAGCCAAGATTCTCCAAAACAGGAGCTGAAAGCAAAATCCATATACAGGTGCCTAAACAGCGACCGAGGAACCTAACTGTAGATCTCCCTTTTAAAAACCTTGGTCACAGCCCATGAGACAGTGCTAGGGAGAAGTCTGCATGACCCTGGAGTATCTCCACTGCAAGGGGTTTCTGGTGCTATATACTAGACTAGAGTGCTCTGCATTCCTGGCTTTGTCACAGTAGGAAGGAACATTATCATTTCTGGCAACGGAGCAGGTTAGCACATGATGCTGTGCATTGCCTACACACCCAAAATTAATAGTTTAATTGTTTTCTCTGGCTTGAGATACACAAGTTCTTGATGCAAAGCCTGCATGCCACGCCTTCTGTATGACGCTTTTCCAGATAGGCATGCTCTGATTGGAACAGATCAAAGATCAGAACGAGAGTTTAATCTGCCACAGTCAGCCCATGCTGACTTGAACGGACAAACCCGGAGAGCGGATAGTACCAGGAGCAGGCTAAAGCTAAGACTTGCTATCTGAGTGAAAAAAGCGAGGCAAAGCCTCCTCCCTTATGCCCCACACAAGAGGTGAACACAAGCCCAGTCCCCAGGACTGCCCAAGGCTAGCATGCAAAGGAGATTAGCCACTCCAAATAGGTCTGGAGAAGGCAGTGTCATGTCCCTTCCTTCACACTGGCCATCGAGGGGCGTATATGCTGCAGCTTACTCAGGGGACGGTCATCCATGGACCTGTGGGAGGCATCATGGAGCCTCTGCTGGAGTGATGCAGTTCCACCCCCATCCCCCGGACACTCCCTATGGCTACCTGTACATTGCCCACAGCAGTGAGTCTCAGAGCGTGGCTAGACACACTCGAGTTCATGGGGCTTGTGCTACCACACTGACTAGCTGCGTAGGCACTACGGTTTAGGCTGGAGCACAGGCTCCAGGGATCCTAGGGAGGGAGATGAGCCTCGTTGCCCAAGCAGCAATGCCTACAGGACTGCTTTAGCGTGATGTGTGAGCCCTGCCAACCCAAGTCCCATGCTCAGATCCTCACTGCATGGGCTGCTGATGACACAATACAGCCCTGAAAGAGTTATTGGCACCAGATAAATGGCAAGACCCCTGAGCGTTGGTGGAGAATATCCCTTGCCAGGGGGCTGGAAAAGGAAGATCCTCCCAAGGAGATTGGTTGTGGTCTGTTTGCTCCCCCTCCCACAGTTACCCAGGGGCCATCTCTGTTTGCTGTCTGGCCCCTGCATGGATGTGGTCAACAGCCTCTCAGAGTTTCCTGTTTCCATTCCGGTATATGCAATGCTAATATGCGGCATTCTCAGGATCCCAGTCCTGACGCACTAGGGAGAGGGTCCCAAGGGCAGATCCATGGGAATCCTGGCGCCCTACATGCCCTTTCCCCAGTTAGGCCTGGTCTACACAACGTGTTTAAATCGATTTTAGCAGCATTAAACCGATTTAACCCTGCACCCATCCACACAATGAGGCCCTTTATATCAATATAAAGGGCTCTTTAAATCGGTTCCTGTACTCCTCCCCAATGAGAGGAGTAGGGCTAAAATCGGTATTACCATATCGGATTAGGGTTAGTGTGGCCGCAAATTGACAGTATTGGCCTCCGGGCGGTATCCCACAGTGCTCTACTGTGGTCGCTCTGCACAGCAATCTGAACTCGGATGCAGTGGCCAGGTAGACAGGAAAAGCCCCGTGAACTTTTGAATTTCATTTCCTGTTTGTCCAGTGTGGAGCTCTGATCAGCACGAGTGGTGATGCAATCCCAAATCCAAAAAGCGCTCCACCATTGTCTGTACAGAAGATACTGGATCTGATTGCTGTATGGGGAGACAAATCTGTTCTATCAGAGCTCTGTTACAGAAGACGAAATGCCAAAGCATTTGAAAAAAATCTCCAGGCTATGATAGACAGAGTCCACAGCACAGTGCTGTGTGAAAAGCGTAATGGAAAGCCAAAGAATCAAATGGATGCTCATGGAGGGAGGGAGGGGGTACTGAGGACTCCAGCTATCCCACAGTCCCTGCAGTCTCTGAAAAGTATTTGCATTCTTGGCTGAGCTCCCAATGCCTGTAGGGTCAAACACATTGTCCAGGATGGTTCAGGGGCTATCTCATCAATTTATCACCCCTCCCCCTCCGTGACAGAAAAGAGGGGAAAAAATCCTTTCTTGACTTTTTTCTATGTCACCCTATGTATACTGCATGCTGCTGGTAGACACGGTGCAGCAGTAAACAGTAGCATCCTCTCTTCTCCCCTCCCCGGTGGCAGATGGTACAGTGCAGTAGGACTGATAGCCATCCTGGTCATGAGCCCATAAGTGCTCCTGGCTGGCCTCAGTGAGGTTGTCCGGGGGCGCCTGGATAAAAACAGGAATGGTTCCCAGTCATTCCCAGTAGATGGTATAGAATGACTGGTAACCGTCCTCATTATAGCAACTGGGGGCTGAGCTCCATCAGCCCCCTCCCTTTCACGTGTAAAGAAAAGATTCTGTACTGCCTGGACTATCATAGCAGCAGGATGCTGGACTCCTCTCCCCCACACCACTTAATGTCCTGCCTGGGCTATCATAACAGGGGGAGGCTGCCTCTCCCTCATTTTATCTCACTAAAAAGTCAGTGTTTCTTATTCCTGTATTCTTTATTACTTCATCACACAAATGGGGAGGGGGAGACACTGCCACAGTAGCCCAGGAAGGTTTGGGGAGGAGGGAAGCAATGGGTGGGGTTGTTGTAGGAGCACCCCCTAGAATGGCACGCAATTCATCATTTCTGCGGGATCTGACATGGAGCGGCTGTGCTCTCTGATACACTGGTTCTCTGGTACACTTGCCCCATATTCTAGGCAGGATTGACTCTATTTTTAGATACCATAAAGGAGAGATTGACTCGGGGAGTCATTCCCATTTTTGTCTTTGCACCCCAGGCCGACCTCAGCCAGGAACACCCACGACAGCAACAGATGGTACAGAATGACAAATAACCATCATCTCATTGCCAATTTATAATGGCGCAGTAGATGGTATAGAACAACTGGTAACCATCTCTGCTGTCATGCAAAGGCAAATGAATGCTGCTGTGTAGCACTGCAGTACCGCCTCTGTCAGTGGCATCCAGTACACATACGGTGACAGTAGAAAAAAAGTTGAACGGGCTCCATGGTTGCCATGCTATGGCATCTACCAGGGCAATCCAGGGAAAAAGGGCAAGAAATGATTGTCTGCCATTGCTTTCCCGGAGGAAGGAATGACTGATGACATTTACCCAGAACCACCCGTGACAACGATTTTTGCCCCATCAGGCACTGGGATCTCAATCCAGAATTCCAAGGGGCAGGGGAGACTGCGGGAACTATGGGATAGCTACGGAATAGCTCCAGAAATTGACTCTAGCCTCGGATCATGGACGCACACCACTGAATTAATGTGCTTAATGTGGCCGCGTGCACTCGACTTTATACAATCTGTTTTTACAAAACCGGTTTATGTAATATCAGAATAATCCCATAGTGTAGACATATCCATAGACTGAGTGCTAGCAATAACACGCGGATTCCTTTGTTCTCTTTTCCATCCCTCCCTCACTTCCGAAGCTTTCTTGCAATCTCCCCATATAATTGTAAGCAGATTTGAGCCAGCTGGAGCATTCCTTAGACAGAGAAGGGGCCTGATTCTGTTCTCGCAACTGTTTTAAATCAGGAATGACCCTCTTTAAGACATGACAGAGATCAGACTGACACCCAGGAGATGTCTTCAAAACTAGGCTAGCAAGCATAATGTAACCTCCCTATATTATATACAACAGGCCCCATTCCCTTGTCAAACTGGTGCAAATCAGGAGAAAGTCCATTGGCAGCAACGAGAGAAGACTTAGGACAAATATTTCTTAGTAATGACTAAGAATGACTAACTACTGGGCCAAATTCATTCCTGGATGTTGGACAGTGAAGATGAATGATGCCCCTTATGCACTATATTCATCTTGGTAGTATTTCTTTGGACATTCCATGGACTCTAGGTTTGTGATGACCGGCCGTGCATGAAAGACCAGGGCTATAGAACCAGCTGCTCTTAGGAGGAGCCCCAGCATGCAGCAACATGATAAAGAAAAATAAAATAAGAGAGAAATGCAATTGGCTTCCCAACTGCACAAGCTATGGGACAGAACAAGGCAAAGCAGCCTTAAGGCATGCAGGCCTCACTCTCTCTGGGCTTGGGCTGCAAGGTTCCCTTCTGTGAAACTGTAAATAATCTCTGCAGTCCAGATCCCCACAGGTGTTTAGGTACCTAGTTCCCATTGGAATCCTCCACAGGTGGTGAGTTATGATTGGTGTATCTGTGATGCCCACTCCCTGAGGCTTTTCCAGAGTTTTTCTGAGCAGACTCAGAAGCCACTTTACCTACAACTGCTCCCTCCCCTTGGTTAAATACAATGGGTTCCCCTGATCCCTCAGATGCAGAAAGTTTCAGCCAATCAACAGCCCAGATGTATGGCTTCAGCCATTCCTTGTCAATCCAGTTTGAACCTCAAATAGTGAACTGCAGTCAGTTGCAGTGAAATTTCCCCCACTCTCAGGTAAAAGGCGACAGTCTGTGCCCACCCACCATGAAACAGTCATTTGATCCCACCCATACCTCAGAAGATTTGCAGATGTTCTGCTGAACCAAGAGGGGACAATTCAGAGTAGTCCCAGAACAGCTGTTCAAATCCAATCTCTCCCCATCCCACTCCATTTTCCTTTTTGTTCCCCTCTGATTTTTTAAAAAATAATACAAATATTTCACTTCTCTTCAGTGTGCGTGTACTTTTGGTTTTTGAATTTTTTCTCCATTTTTAGGGGCAAATACACGATTTTAAAAAATTTTAATTTTAAAAATGTTTCCCTTTTCCCAACAGAATAAAAGTGAAGAGGTAAAGAAGTGACACAAGCTTTGGAAAAAAAACCCTACATTTTCTCTCACTAATTATTTTCTACTAGGAAAAAAATTCCAAGTGTTACTTTGTGTTACTTTCTCTCACTTAAAGAGACAAAGTTAAAAGTGAGAGAAAGTGTTATTTTCAAAAGTGAAAGTTACTTTTTCTGAAAGTGTTATTTTTTACATGTTGCTTTCTCTCACTATCTCCTTGTTTTAGACTACTTTCTCTCTACACCTTTCTTGTGAAAAAGGAGGGAAAAAAAGAAAAGCAGGGGAGGGGGAAAGCGGGATGTAAAAGACAAAAAGGTGGAACTTCCCTGCAATTCCAATATTTTTTGAAAATACTAAAAACTGGTGAGTGGAGGGGGTTGACAGAATTTTCATTTGGAATTTTTTTCAAAATATTTTTTACAAAAAAGTTCATTTTTGAAGAAACCCCATTTTTGGGGGAAGAAGAATCTAGTTAAAGCTGTTGACCATCTTGTCTCAGTTTGCAGTTCCAGAAGTGACTGGAGTCACTACAGTCTCCTAGCTCTTGGAACACGTGCACAGTTGTGAAAATTCTACCAAGCTCTCTCCACAAAAACAGCTCTGCCCATGTGAGCTCTCAGAATCGAACAGATATTGGTATTCAGATATTAACAGATATTCACAATATATTCGTGTTGGCACTTGCCATTACCAGGCTGCCTGCCCTTGGTTTCCCCTTGGTGGAGCTTGGATGTGGCCATGGGCTCTGCCAGGTTGGCCTCCTTCCTTGGGCATCTCCTAAGCATCACCAACTTGTGGCCTTATCCTGAGCCATCAATCACAGTGAACTGTGGAGGTCTGTGACCAGCCCTCTCTGCTTTCTCACATGAGGGTTGAAATAGCAACAGTGCTGATATTTATACAATTGTCACTGGGACTCCTAGCGAACACCTCACTGACATGGGTGGGCAATTCCCATTTCTCAGAGCTGTTGTTCCAGGCCCTCTGCAGACTCAGCTCTGTGTTAACTATGCTCAGTTCACATTTCTGAGGGTCTCTTTGCAACCAGACCAACTATAGACCGACCTTGTTTTAAAATGAAAGTTAAGAATCTGGAGAACAGCACAGTCATTTGTGAGGGAAGCTGGTATGGCATATGAGTGGGGCCAGTTGTTTCTGAGCCCTGCATGGTTGAAATAAACTGAGATCACAGTGCATGTCCTAGCTGACCAGCTGGCAAGCATTCTCAGTAAAGAAGCCAAGGCATGAATAGGGGATGCAGATGAACTCCCTCTCCCCAGTGGATGCCACTCCAGAGTTGAGACACATTTCCAGGGAGTGATCTGTGATAAGTCTACAGGTGTTCTTGGGTGCCTGTGTTGGGGAGGAGCCATCAATTTGGAGGCTGCCAAAAATCTGGTTCCTTCTACATACGTGGAATGTCTTCAGAAGCTGCAACCGGGGGCACTGATCCCACACAAAGAATGAGCATCGGGTATTTTGTCTCCCTCCTTGCCGGGTTCACTTCAAACTCCACCAAGGCAGAACAGCCCATTGCCCAGTAGATGGTCCGCAGGCCAGGAATTGTTCGCTGCGCACAGGGTGGCAACGAGGTCACAAAAAACAAGTAAAAACCTGTTCATAGAATAGAACAGATCCCACAATGTGCTGGCTGCAGGTGCCACATCTAAGCGATCTTCACCTGCCATGTTCTTTCAGTAAAAAAAATGGAGAGTCCGGTGGCACCTTAAAGGCTAACAGATTTATTTGGGCATAAGCTTTCATGGGTAAAAAAATTCACTTCTTCAGATGCATCAGTAAGTTACTATTGGGGCAGGTCAGGTTGCCTTTTCTCCTTATTTATCATGGCAAAGAGCCTCTCTTGCAAGGTGCTGCCATAAATTATGAACATTCTGGATCATCTTAAAATCCATACAGATAGAATCATGATATGTTTTTTAGCCTCAATGGCTTAACAGGATTGAGAAAGATAGACCAGTTATTCAGAATATCTAGTTATCATAATTAATGACAATAAACATTTTGGAAGGGACCTTAAACCTTGTGCTTCAGGACTTAAGCTGCTCTCTTAATTATTTGAGATCTAATGTGGGAGAGGGGCAAAGTACCCCATATCTGCTTCTGCAGGATCCTTACATCTGTCTCTGAAGTATCTAGTGCTGGCGGCTTTCAGAGAAGGTATCTTGGGTCTGATCCAATCTGGCATGTCCTGCATTCCTCAAGGGAGGGGCTCAGCAGTCGGCACCCTTGCTGGACACTTTGCAGAGTCACTCCTGAGTGTGGAGGATCCTGCCCTCCAGGATGTAGTCTAGCCTTTGGAGGTGAGTCAGGCTACCTGGGCTCCGTCGCTAACTGCCACTGATCTTAGTTATGTCTCTGACCTTCTCTGTGCCTCAGTTTGCCAATCTGCAAAGAATGACTAATAATATGGAAAACATCATACACTTGTGCAGCTAAGTGATAGGATTTACCTGCAAGTTCTGCCAGTAGCCCATTCAGGTAACAGAGAGGATGATTTTATAGGGACAGTCCTGATATTCATGGCTTTTACTTATACTGGGCCTGTGACCCCACACCCCTGTCCCGATTTTTCTCACTTGCGCCGGTCACCCTCGTGACAGTGCACAGTACTTCTGCCTGCCCCAGGGGAGGTCACCTGCTGAAATCCAGGCCCATTGGGGGCCTTTACTGAGGATTTTCAATAATGCAGGCACAGGTGTATGCAAATGAGAGGCAAACACTGTGTTCCTGGAAAGCTGCCAGTGCACTCCTCCGTCTGTGAAATGTCCTTCCCGTGCCAACCTTCAATTCACTCTGCTCTGTCTCTCTTCTGGCAGCACAACTTCCCCCCAGCCAACACAGCATCCTGGATGGCAAGGTGAGCAGCACTGAGATTTGTAAGCACAATAATACAGGGAGCTTTGAGGTTCCAGGCCATCTGGCCATCCCTGAACACTAAGCAAAGCAGGTACCCATCTGTCCGATCAGCCCTTTTCACAGCTCTGCTGCTGGCAGTACTCCAAGTTCCTTCAGCTTGAAACCAACCATCTTGACCTTCATTTCTTCTGTCCATCACCATTTGATGCACTTTGGAGTACAAATTTCAGAATCGCATCCATATAAAAGCATCTGCTCCTGTCTTTGTTCCTTTGTCAGTTGGAGAAGAGACCACAGGCAAGTTTTCACAGGGGCCTTGGGAATGGCCATTTACCACCATTTCAGACCTGTCAGACAAAAAAGCAGAAATTTTTCACTAAGCCGAAGTATGTCAGTAAGAGGGTACCTCCTCTTCTTTGTTCTGCTTCTGGGGCTAAAAGTCCTATCCTGCATCTGGATTTCCCAGTGACCCAACAACAGAGCTGGGCTCAGAACCTGTCCTCTGCTACACTTGTTCCAAATATTAAACTGGTGTTCTTCACGCACGCTCAGGCTCTTTCCACAAGCATCCTACACATGATTTACCTGGCAGGAACTTTGTGCAGAAGATATCCAAAGCAAATATTTTGGGAATATCCACAGAGTAAATTTGTGAGTCCTTGCACCAGAATACAGCATGTTGAAAAAGCTGTAGTTTTACTTCAAAGTATTTCACACAAAAAAAGACTCCCACATTTTTAGTTTGAAATGTTTTCATTATTTGCACATGTATTCATTACTTTTGCTTCAATTCAAATTAAAGTTTTTTTTGTTTTGAAAATCAAATTTCCAAATTTTTGTTTTTCCCTTTACTTCCTCTCCCTACTATCCCCGCATTCTCATCCCCCAACTTCCACTGAAGGAATAAGGGCCAGGGTTGTTGTTTGTTTTGTCTCCCCAAACCCTTTCCCAATTTTTCATTTATTTATTCATTTAGTAACTTGCCAAGACTTCTTCAACTTTGGAAAAATTGCAGAGCAGCAAAGAGGAAAATGAACCAAAGTTACTGAGCAGCAGAGTGACAGTTATAATGAACACGGTTCCTGGGTCCCACCTTGAGCCCTGCCGCTGCCCCTCCCCTGGGGCAGCAGGGCATTTTGGCTACAATGAACCAATGGCTTGGGGTCCAATTGGCTTGTTATAGCAACAGTGTACTGTATGACTGCTGGTTTATTATTAGTATTATTTGGTGTACACATTTAATCTAAGCCTCTGTTATGGTGTTTATAAATAATTTTCATGCAGCTTTCAGGCATTTTACTCTTGTGACTGTTCCTTTTCATTTCCATGGTCTTCATAGTTTTTGTGTAGTTCCTCTTTTTGAAGTTAAATGCTACTGTGGTGGATTTCTTTGGCATTCTCCCTCTACAAGGATGCTAAATTTAATTACTTTATTGTTGCTTATAAGGGAGTGGACTCACCCCTGTGGCACCTCCTGCTGGTCGTCTCAGGGAATTAGCTCTTCCAGCATCCTGGAGTGCCCCCTGCAGGCTGGTGATCCGCCTTACCGCTGGCCCTCACATCCCTCCCAGACCCAGTGCCCTGTCATCTGGGGTGCTGCCCCCTAGCAATAACCCCTCAGTCTTAGAGTCTCCCCTCCCCAGGGAACCCCCACCCACTATCCCCACCTCACCTCAGTATATAGCTACTGCCAGTCATTGTCTAGCCCCCACACCCCGGGGCAGACTGCAGTATCAGCCACTCATCACTGGCGAGGGGGGTTTGGACCTGCTGCCTTTGCCTACCCCTGGGCTGCCCACTGCAACCTCCAGTAGCTATTTGCCTTCTGCTAGGCCACAGCCTGGGCTTTCCCGGCTGGAGCTCCCCAGCTCCTCCGCCTTTCCCCAGCCCTGCTCCACTCAGGTACCCTGTCTCTAGCTCCCTGCAGCCAGGCCCGTCTCCCTCTACAGCCAGACAGAGCGTCCCGAGCTTCGGGCAGCCCTGACTTTCTGATAAGGCCCGGTGAGTCTGTTTGGGGCATGGCCCTAGTGCAGCCACTTCCCCCAGTCAGCCGAGGCTTTGCTCCCTTCCCCAGCCCTGGGCTGCTTCAAGCCCCGCAGGGCAGGAGGGGGTAACCACCCCGCTGCATTTCTATTACTGAGAGATTCAGTTATACTCACCTCTTAGCCCAGATCCTGTGCGCCACTTAAAACTAAGGCCTTGGCTACACTTGCAAGTTACAGCGCAATAAAGCAGCCCCGGGCACCCTCGCTCACTCCTCGGCCACACTGGCAAGGCATAGAGAGCTCTGACTCCAGAACTACAGCACTGCTAGTATTCCACCTCGGTGAGTGGAATAACATTTGCTGCACCCTGGCATCGGAGTGAACGAGGTGCTGCAGTACTGCACTGTGATCAGCCTCTGGAAACATCCCATAATCCCCTTAAATCAAGTGGCCACTCTTGCCATTGTTGTGAAATTGGCTGCAGGAATGCGGAAATGCCCTTTCAAAGGTCCTCTTCGGCAGCTAATCAGCGCCAGGAAAAGCAAACATTTACTGTTTGCTTTGAGTGAGTGAGAGAGAGGCAGGGGTGGGGAAAGAGGAGTCTGAACTTACAAGACAGCATGCTCAGCACCCCAAAAACCCACTCGATCTCCCCCCACATACGCACAACACACTCCCTGTCACACTCCACCCCACCCTCCCCATGTTGCATGCTGGGATAGCTGTCCCTACTGCACCACTCCCAATGCCGCTGCAAGTGCCACGAATGTGGCCACGCCAGTGCACTGGCAGCTGTCAGTGTGGGCAGATTACAGCTCTTTCCCTACTGCGCTCTACGAAGGTGGGTTTAACTCACAGCGCTCAACATTTGCAAGTATAGCCATGCCCTTAGTCAAGAATTGCGGGTTTAGGACTAGCTGCTCCAAGAAGGAGTCATTAGTGGTGTCTAGAAATGCTATCTCTGCATCCCATCCTGAGGTGACATGGACCCAGTCACTATGGGGATTGGCAGTCTGGGAGCTATTCTTAGCACTGGGTGTCACCTTCTCTGTGCCAGTCTCCCCCTCTGCAAAATAACATTTATCTTCCCATTGTGAAACACTGCGAGAGCCCTGGATGGCAGGGGCTATAGAAATGTAAAGTATTCTTTGCTCCCCCATAGCCCCTGGGGTGTTCAGAGGGAGACCCAGGGAAAACATCTGGCTCCACCATCTGCTGCAGGCTCAGGATTATATTCAGTATCTTCAATACTCAACGTCAACCAATGAGAAGGTTCAGGGCTGGCTCTATAAAACGGGGTGTTTGGTTGTCAGTGAAGGAAACGACGGTGAAATCTTTCCTAGGGTGATGCGGGGATGGCACTCATCCCTGTCAATATAAACATCTTCATCTCTGAGAACAAGGGCCAGGGAGGCTTCTCAGGCAGGGGAAACAGCTGTTCTAAGAAGCCATCTAAACCCATCCCTAAACCTCCCAGCTCTCTGTGTGTGAGAGATGCACCGGCCGCTGGGAGGAGAAGGGTGGCAGGAGACTCAGTGATGTATTCTCCTTTCTCAGGTACAGCTCAGGCAGATGGAGTTACCCAGTTGTGACCTGATTTTGAGTTAATTCTAACCTGACTGCGTGGACTCCTGCAGCCCAGCTGCTCTCCATTCTCACTCGTTGCCTTTTGGTTATTGATGGGAACAGCTCCTGAGCCAGCATTAACAGGCCCATGGCTGGGAGGGACAGATTGAGGGAGCATGGATTTTTAACTGTCCATGGACTACATTCCCAGTGGGGTCACTCTCTGGTTGGTGCCTCAGAATTTCACTGAAGGAGCTGTGATTTCCAGGTGAGGGCCATTACCGCATTTTGCAGTAGTCACAGCTGTTTCATACCCTCAGCATGGAGGGCTGGGACATGAATAGCTCTTGCTTTTCATTAGGCTTTATCAAATCAGTACCAGTCTCCCCCCAACCTCTTCCCCTAGTCAAATTCAGTTAACACAGCAAAAAGCGAAATCAGGCATGGTTCCAAAACCCATCTCCAAGGGCATTCTCTGTTTAAAAGTCGAGAGACCTCTGTTTTAACTTGCAGAAACCCAAATCAGGACACCTATCCCCTCAGAATGACAGATCTACCAAAACTGAGCTGCCAACACCCACATCAGGCACAGCTGCCCTTTAAATCCTGACTCAAATCAGCAACGCTTGCTGGGTAGGATCTGGCTCACTCACTTGCATCGCTGTCAGAAAGGATGATCATTCAAGGGTGGCAGAACAGTGATTCATTGATCAAGGAAAGGCCTTTGGAAGTGAGGGAGCAGGAGTCATTTCCAGCCTGGAATTGCCCTCCCATTATTATCCTTTTGAAATATTTAAGATATTAATAGGTTACTATAGTTGAAAGTGAGATAATGGGACATTTTAGGGATCAAGAACTATAATTGTTTGCATAGCAAAAGTGGGCTCAGGAGAGGAAATTGAAAGGGATTCATTATAAATTTAGCCTCACTTACACATTTTCCCCCAGGTTAGGACCTTATGGTGTTAATAATTAACCAGAATGTTGCGAAGGCTCAAATAGCTGCACTGCACAGGAATATGATCCTTTCAGTATTCAGCATGTGGACAAGCCTCGCTTGCCAGTCGCCGTGGTTACTGTGGCAACAGTACATCTGCTTTCCACAATATCCTTCATTAATCATTTACATCCAGTTAAAAAAAACCATTAGAGAAGCGACACCACACGCGCTATTTTTACTGGCCTACCACCAGTGCACAGGATGATAGAATCATAGAATATCAGGGTTGGAAGGGACATCAGGAGGTATCTAGTCCAACCACCTACACAAAGCAGGACCAACCCCAGCTAGATCATCTGAGCTAGGGCTTTGTCAAGCCTGACCTTAAAAACCTCTAAGGCAGGAGATTCCACTACCTCCCTACAGGCCCGGCTTTAGGAAATGCGGGGCTCAATTCGAACATTTTCGGTGAGGCCCTGGCGAGGATGACTAAAAAAAAAAAAAAACACGTGAAAAGAAACCTCTCATTTCTTAGCAACCAGTTCCCTATAAAAAGTTCTGATTTAAGGGATGTGCCACAGTATGCATTTTTTGTACCAATAGCGTTACCATATGTACGTACTTTCCCAGAAGGAATTTTTAAATTTTAAAATTTCCTCCCAGATGGCAATTTAAGAACCAAAAAGCCTGACATGTCTGGGAAAATAAGGATGTATGTTAACCCTACCTAAAGTTCTTTTTTAAAAAGATGGGCCTGAACTAGAAATGAGCTCCGTTTCACATGTGTGGGTCTCCTGCCACTCCTTGGGGGTGTGCTCGGGTAACCAGATGTCCTGATTTTATAGGGACAGTCCCAATTTTGGTGTCTTTTTCTTATATAGGATCCTATTAAGCCCACCCCCGTCCTGATTTTTCACACTTGCTGTCTGGTCATCCCAGGGTGTGCACATGCATGGGTCCCTGCTGCTCCCTGCCCCCCTCATTAAAGCAGATGTGCAGGGTTACTGCCCTGGGAACAGCAGGCCACCAGTGGACATGGGGCTGGCTGGAGACAGGGTAGGGGCTGACTGGAGGTAGGATCTGGCTGCAGGCAGGGCAGGGGGCGCGGAGCTGGGTGTGGGCAGGGCAGGGTGTGCAGGGTTGGTGCAGGCAGGGCAGGGGGGTGTGACGGGGCTGGCTGGAGACAGGGTAGGGAGTGTGGGTACAGAGAGTACAGCCCATCCCGTACGGTGAGTTTCCTCTCCTCCTCCCTCCCAGGGCTTGGGGGCTATTTAAAGGGCCCAAGGCTCCCCTGATTCTATCGCCCGGTCCCTTTAAACAGCCGAGGGAGTCCTAGGGAAGTGGCAGGACTTCAGTGGCTATTTAAAGGACCAGGGGGGCAGAAGCAGCTGAAACCCTGGCCCTTTAAATAGCCCCCGGAGCCCACTGCTACCTCAGGGCTCTGGGGGCTATTTAAAGGGCCCGGGGTTCCCCTGCTTCTATCACTCCGTCCCTCTAAATAGCTGTGGGAACCCTGGGGAAGCAGTGGGGCTCCCGCCACTATTTAAGGAACCAGGGCGGTGGAAGCAACGGGAGCCCTGGACTTTTTAAATAGCACCCAGAGCCCTGCAGCCATACCCCAGCGCTCCAGCAGTGGGACTCTGGTGGCAATTTAAAGGGCATGGGGCTCCACTCCCCTGCTGGGAGACCCAGACCCTTTAAATTGCCCCCGGGGAAGCCAGGACACCCTGGTACAGTGCACTGGCTCTTGTCGGAACGCCATACTGGGGCTTGGGTGCAGGGCCCTCTTAGGGGCAGGGCCCGATTCAGGGAAATTGATTGAATTGTCCTAAAGCCAGCCCTGCCTCCCTAGGTAACCCTTTCCAGTGCTTCACCCTCTCCTGCACACATGCAGGCGAGTGAGGGAGCCCTTTGCCGCTGAGCCACTCAATATCCCTTATTTTATTAAAGGCTTCACAGATTTTTTTTTTCAGTTATTTATTTACTTAGGCAAAGCTTGGCCTGTGCCTCCAATGTCAGCCTGGAAGCAGGGTCGTGAGGGAGAGGCTGGGGTCTTTGGAAGAGTGGCCTACTTCCCTAATTGCATTGGAATAGAATGCTGTCTCCAAAAAGTACATGGTTCGGGGAGGAGGGGGGGTTAGTGCAGGGGGCATGTGGGAATGGGGCATTTAGTGGGGCTGGTAAGATAGAGCCGAGTGGCCTAGACATTTGGATCCAGCATGAATGAGCTCTCCTAACAGAACAGGATGAGACACATACCTGTCATGGGTTCCCCAAGATGGGCACCTTCCCAAAACAACAAAGCATGTGACCTTGTCCTCCCTCACCCTCCCTTCGTCACCATGAACTGTTGCTGTCAGCTGCTACCTCATGTCCCATCTAGAAGCTTGAGGATCTGTTCTTGGGGTTCTGGTGACTGACAGGGACTGACTCCGGTCTTTTCACCTGCTGTCTGCAGTGACTCACCCATTCAGAGCACTGTATAAATGACCAGTAATGGAGATGGCCTCTGGCTCCAGAGTTTGCTCTGGATTTGGGACCTCCCAATGTTTGGGTTTGGGTCTCAGCCCATCTCTGCCTGAGAAGGCATCAGCCTCCCGTGTGCATTGATTGTTCATGGAGCCCTGATCCTGTTCTGCAGACAGGAGACAAAAGCTCCTTCCTGCCTTGTGCAAGATTTTCAGGCCAGGGTCCTTGTAGACTTAACTAGAACAATGAGCATCTCTGAGCCATGCCAGATTGAAGTCTGTTCCAGCTGCCATTCATGCCATCTGGAGAGGGATGCATACACTGCAGTGCTGAGATAGGGAACGGGGCCTGCACTCCCTCCCCATTGCTCACCTGGCCAGAACATTCATCTCAAAGCATTTTCTCTGTGTCCTGACCTTGGGAAAACTGCTTCTCTGCAGGCTGAAGTAGTTATTTGAACAGTGCAAACAGGCTCACCTTTAAAGTAATCACTGTTAAAATATTTCCTCAGCGGCCCAGGCCAAGAGGAAATGTGTATTTAAAATGTAGCTGTGATATCTGACCCTTTTGTGGTGCTCTCTCTCCTAGGATCTCACAGCACTTTACTGGCTTTGGCTGATAAACTTTCCCAGCAAGCGGGGGGCTAGGAGAAGGGGACTCTAAGCCACAGAGATATGAAGTAGTTATTCCAGGACAATTGATTCATAGACTTGTGTCAATTTTAAAACCAAAAGGGGCCATTAGATCATCTAGTCTTACCTCCTGTGCAGCACAGAGAAAAATGGCACCTGTATTGAGCCCAATAACTTGTGTTTGGCTAAAGCATCTCTTGCAGAAAGGCATCGAGTTGGGGCGATAGATTCTTCCTAAAATTGGTGGGGCCTCTCTCCATGGCCCTGCCCCGTCCCTCCTCTTCTCTCCAAGACACTGTCCTCTAGCCAAGCTGGAAGCTGGAGCCAGGAGCGCAGCCAGCTTTTTTGGAGCCCTAGGCGGCAGAAGGTCCTGCCCCCGAAATGGTGCCCCCGACAGAGGCAGCGGACAGTCCCGCCACTGAAATACCACTGACGACCGGGGCAGCCACCGCCCCCCCCCAAATGTTAGTGCCTAGGTGACCGCCTAGGTTGTCTAATGGGTTGCGCCGGCCCTGGCTGGATCCAGACCGGGGAGCCTGGACACATGCACCTGCCTGGTGTAGTGGGGCGTGAGATCTGACCCCCCCCCACCCAGGGCAGGTGGAGGGTCCACAGCTCCCCACGCGGATCTTACCCCTACCCAGCTCTGGCTTCTGTGCTGTGGATAATGCCAAGCACATTCCTGGTGCTGAATAACAAATACTAACAGACTCTCCCCATGCTGCTCTCCTTGCTGCCCCAGCCCTGGTGTTCCTCCAAGCCACTGAATGCATCTGAGCTAGATTGCAAGGCCAGCATCTTCAAAGTTTAAAATCATCTGCATCTCACGCTGGTGTGCAGATATAAATTTAGGGCCTAGTTTTAGACACCCATGTTTGCAAACTCTGCTGCAAGCTCATTGGGGCGGGGCCATTGATTCTGATACTTTCAAAGCTCCGTGTACATTTCTGACATTATAAACAAGGAATAGTTGAAATAACAGGAACCATTTCAGGGAGTTGTCTGGCCTGTGCTATACAGGAGCACAGTCTGTCACATCTGGCCTTGGAATCTGTGAAAATATCAGCATGAGACTGCCACTAACAATGCAGATCAATTAAACATGGAGTCCCCTGGATTTACACTGAAAATTACCAGGATTAGAATGGCTCTAACTGAGAGCTTCACTCTGCTTTGAAGTCACCTGTTTCCCTGCCCCTGGGCCCACTGAGCTATCATTCTGAGGAATTCTAGGAGGGGGCTTCTTCTGGTGTAGAACCCCCAACCCCATCACAGCAAACATCGCCGAGCCCAGTCCAAACAAGAGCCTTTTTCACACTACAACAGCAGTGTTTGTGCATCCACACCTACTACGCTACCTAACGGTTCTAGTATCAGTGCCTACTGGGGAAATCTGGGCAGGTCTCCCGTATGGCCTCAGCTGGGGGTAGAGTTCTCAGACACATGCACACAATGGTTCCAGGAGCATGCAGGGCAATGCATTCTGGAACGTCTACCGGCCAGAAAGCTGGAAGGGAGCAGGACTGGTCAACCCAATTATACAGACACAACTAAGGGGTCATACCTACCCTATCAAAATAAGGGATTGTACGTCATAGCGTCTGTCAGCTGAGCTCATTGTACACACCAGAGATTTCTTGTACTCCTCCTTTCTCCCTCCACCTCACATTCCCTGTGTGCCATCCTACCCCTGTGTTTCAGGGACTCTCCAAATCTCTCCCGCCCCTGGCATTGGCTCTCTATGCTCCCCATGGACCTCCTTTTCTCCCCATACCGGAGTCCCCCATTCTCCTAGTATGCCAAGAGTTTTGAGTGGCTCCCCACACCTGACCCCCAAGTACCTATCTTCTCCCCAGCCTGGAAGGGAATGGTGGGCAGCTGGTGCCCTCCCTCGACCCCCCCCCTCGACCCTCTGAGCAGGCTTTGGAGAGGCAGGATGTTAGGAAGGCGGAGGAAGGAAGGAATAAAGCCTTCTTTCTTCAGTCCCTGTGGCCACCCTGGTGGCCAAACTCCTGCCTCACAGTTCCTAGTAGCGAGAGCAATTAGTTTTCCTCTGTCATTCAGCACGAGGCATTATTCACGGGTGCCACCAGCAGCGACAGCAGCTCCATGTGTCCCCATTTCCCCACTTTTGATGTTCTGATTCTCTCCAGCGTCAATAGGGTTCTGGCCCTTGATGCCTAGACCATTCCCTGGCATTTTGGAATTGATTGGATGTGGCATTCAGAAGCTCCCAAAGACAGAGTAATGCCATCGAGTTAAGTGCAAGGCCTCGCAAGCTCAGCCAATTACAGTATTGTGACCTGACTATAGAAAAACAACCCCAGGCCACTGGCAGAGGCAGGCAGTGCCAGCTGCTGTTGTTAGCTACCAAGTTTTAACCATGCTGAGCATAGACACTGACCATGGCTACAGCCAACCTTGCTAGTAACTCGATACAAACTAAGTTAAAAGATGCAGCATGAAGGACGCAGTGCAGCATCCCTCCGCCCCCTTCCCCAGACCTTACCAATCAAGCCTCTTTGGAACTGTTTTCAAGTCTGATTTGCTAACTGAAGCTCTAGTCAAGAAAGCTGGTGGGAATTTTATTTTAAAGTGTGTGAATTTTTAAAAAAAGAAAATAATTTTTGTTTTAAATTCACAAAAAATGATTTTGACAAAAATGTAGTATAAAATTCTTTTTTTAATTTTCAAAAATTTTCAATTAAAAATGTCATTTTGTTTTGGTAGGGAAAATCTTATTTTCTCTTTTTAATCCCCTCCTCCTTTTAACACTGGGAAAAAGTCAAAGTGTTTCCCCACACCCTATCACCAAGTACCTATCTTCTGCACAGCCTCTCACTTAAAGACCCAGAAAGTTAAAAAGAGAGAAAAATGTTACTTTTAAAAGGGAAAGTCTTATTTTGTCTTGCTTTCTCACTTTTTAACCCCCCCCACACACCCACCTGTCTACTAGAAAATGAGTTAGGAGAGAGAAAAATTGAGAAAAATGGTAATTTTCCAAAAAAGTTAAGATGACAAATTTTGAAAATACAAAAGAACTATTTCTTCCAAAAAACCTTTTTTTGTTTCACTTTTATTTTTGAAAAAATAAACATTTCACTCAAAATTATTTTTATGAAGAATTTCATTTTTGACTAAAACCCATTTATTGATTAAAAACTTTTAATTAAAAAGAAAAAATATGACTAGTGCTAATTAGAATTATAGATTATTAGGTTTGGAACATCATCTAGTTCAATCCCTTGCTTAAAGCAGGATCAATCCCTAAATGACCCTTTCAGGGATTGAACTCACAACTCTGAGTTAAGCAGGCTGATGTGCAAACCACTGAGCTATCCCTCCCCCCTCTAATAAAGGGCCATTCAAGATAGAGTGGACACCAAAAATCATGGACCAAACAGCGACACTAGATTTAAGGCTATTACAACAATATGTAACTCACTAAGCCCCTCTTTGCATCCTGTGACTGCAGAGCTGTTAATAGGCCATTGTTGAATGGCCCTGTGATGGGTTGGATCACAGAACCCCCCCGGGAGCTGCCACCTGATGTGCCAAGACTACCCCTGCTCCTGTTTTCCCTGCCAGCTCAGGACCCCAGCACCCTGTCTTGCTGAGCCAGACACTCTCATCTGCTTCAACAAAGACCCTGGGTCTGAATTACTTGCCCCAAAGCTGCAGGTTTACCTGAAAACAGCTCACAGAAGTGTGCTTGTCTTTAGCACCCAGATGACCAACTCCCAATGAGGTCTAAACCCAAATAAATCCATTTTACCCTGTATAAAGCTTATGCAGGGTAAACCCATGAATTGTTCACCCTCTATAACATTGATAGAGAGATATGCACAGGTCTTTGCTCCCCCAGGTATTAATACATACTCTGAGTTAATTAATAAGTAAAAAGTGATTTTATTAAATACAGAAAGTAGGATTTAAGTAGGTCCAAGTAGAAACAGACAGAACAAAGTAAGTCACCAAGCAAAATAAAATAAAATGCACAAATCTATGTCTAATCAAACTAAATACAGATAATCTCACCCTCAGAGATGCTTCAGTAAGTTTTTTCTTAGACTGGACACCTTCCAGGCCTGAGCACAATTCTTTTCCCTGGTACAGCTCTTGTTCCAGCTTAGGTGGTAGCTAGGGGATTCTTCATGATGGCTTATCTCCCCTCTTTCTTTTGTTCCACACTTTTATATATCTTTTGCATAAGATGGGAATCCTTTGTCCCTCTGGGTTCCCCCCTGCACCTGGGCGAAAGCACCAGGTTAAAGATGAATTCCAGTTCAAGTGACATGATCACATGTTACTGCAAGACTTCATTACCCACTTGCCAGCACACACATATACAGGAAGACACACAGGTAAAACACACCCACCTGCAGACAATTGTCCTGGCTGATGAGAGTCACCAAGACTCCAAACAACCATTAATGGCTCACACTTTCCATAATTACAATAGTCCATCAGAGTTATGTTTCATATTTCTAGTTTCAGGTACAAGAGTGGTACATTTATACAAATAGGATGACCACACTCAGTAGATTATAAGCTTTGTAATGATACCTTACAGGAGACCTTTTGCATGAAGCAAATCCCAGTTACATTGTATTCACACTCATTAGCATATTTTTATAAAACCATATAAACAACACAATGTCACCAGTCTCTTCCAGTATGTGCTAACTCCTTCCGCTAAACACTCTGCACCTGGCATTTTGCTGGGAGCCTGGGAGTTCCTTTCCCAGACCCGAGAAGAGCTCTGTGTGGCTCCAGAGCTTATCTCCTCTGGCGATGGCACTACAATTGACTGTAGAAATTGTCTCAGATAGCAAAGCTGGGCAACATTTTTCAGACAAATAATTTATTTGCTAAAAATGCTGTTTTGGTTGATCTGAAACTATTTGCAAATTTGGCCCAAATTTTCTGAATAGTTTCAACAAAATAAAATAAATACCAGATTCATGTGAGGACTGCGCTGGTATTCAAGCCATGTTCTCTCCACTTAACCCATTAACTGAGTGCTTAAAGACAGAGGTGGGAGACCTATTCAGGAAGTGGGCCTTAGAACCTAGGTCTCACCCCTCTTAGGGGAGGGCCCTGGCCACAAGCTATTGAGGAATGGAGAGTGCTAGCTGCTGAAGCTGGCCATGTTAGTGGTGGGCCTCTCACTTTCTCATGGTCTTTCTCTAGCCCAGTCACTATGCAGGCCTTTTATGCTCAGCAGAACAGAGTGGACAGAACAGATCCCCACCCCCCTCCCCCCAATGCCCTATAGCCTGGAGGTTAGGGAACTGACCTGGGTTTAAGTCCCTACTTCAGCATGGGAATCTGAATCTGAGTCTCCTACTCTGAGGTCACTGGGGCTGAGGGTCTGTCTAGCACAGGGCTAAATGGCATAAGGCATTAATCTAGTTCCAAGTTCACACCCCCCTGCAGCACTCTGAGCTTCCTAGATGGGTGCAGAGTTGTCAGAACCTGAGCAGCCCACTCTGCATTGTTCACAATTTGACACCAGTTCAATTTCTGACACAGGCCAAAAAATCTCATAAGAGCATCTATGCTCAAATCCCTGAACTCTCCCAGAAGAGCAATGGCTGTGGTAAATCCATCTCAAAGACCCTTTTAGCTGGGACGGCTCTTTGGATTTATCCCTTCCTGTGCAGAGTGAATCACCCAGCTGCTGCCCAAGGAAGTTTGCCCAGAGTCAGTTTTTGCAGGATTTGCATTGAGCTATTTATTTGCCTGAAGTCCTTGCTCATGGGAGGTGACAAGAGACACTATTTGTACTCAGGGGGACCCAAGGATGGCAGGACCATTACACTTTCAGGGAATATTGCCTGGTGAATTTCTTTTTCATAGGAGCAATTTGCATGCACAGTTTATGCTCATAATATAGTGCCTAGTGTGAAAAAGTTGTTTGCATTCCAAAGGGTCCAGATCCCCTTGTTCTCTCTGAGCTCCCCCTCCCCACACTGTCCACTCTCTTGTAGCCCCTCCCAGGCACCTCCATGGACCAGAGCAGCAAAGTGAAGTTTGGAATTTGGTCAGACTGCATCCCAGACAAAATCCGTCCAAAGCACTAGAAGTCCTGGCCTCACCCCCACTTCCCCTCAGCCTAGTGATGTTCTACAAGAGGATCCCTGACAGGGGCCTTGTATGACTTCCGCCAGCCTTAACCTGGGCTTTGTGACGGGGCAAGGCCAGATGGCCATAGAAAAGTAGTGGGAGATCGATATATTAGCCCCAGATTAAACAATCCCTGGCAGCTGCTCCAGGTCAGTTAACTAACCTGGGGCGAATTAAGAGCTTTCCAGAAGCCAGGGAGGATGCTAGGTTGACTGGGACACCTGAAGTCAATCAGGGGCTGGCTGGAACTAGTGAAAAGCCTCCCAGTCAGTCAGCTGGGTATGCATGCCAGGAGCTGGGAGAAGTTGTGCTGTTGGAGAGACTGAGCTGTACACACCACACCACACCATACAAGGCACAAAGCCCTGAGGTAAGGGTGAAGTGGAGCTTGAGGATGTGGGAGCTGCTGTGGGGAAGTAGCCCAGGGAATTGTATGTGTCCTGTTCCTAAAAGATCAGCTACCATAGATGATACTATTAGGGTCCCTGGGCTGGAGCCTGGAGTAGAGGGTGGGCCTGGGCTCCCCCCTACCCCTTTGCCCCTGATTAATCACTGAGACTGGGAGACAACAGAGACTGTGTGAGGGAGGATAGCTTCTCCTCACCTCCCTCCCTGGCTTATGATGAAAATGGCTCAGTAGACTGTGACTCTCCTCTCTAGAGGGAGAAGGGTTAAGTGGAGGGTCACAGTGAGCCTCTGAGGCTAGTGAAATCCATCAGGAAACGCAGGACCCACAGAGACAAGGACAGAGCTTTGTCACAGTTTGTCTCCTGCCAGTGTGTTTGTGCCACAGCAGTCAGGGCCGGTGCAACCAGTCAGATGACCTAGGCGGTCACCTAGGGCGCTAGGATTTGGGGGGCGGCATTTTCTTCTGCAGCGACTGTGGCAGCTGGATCTTTGGCCGCCCCAGTCGCCACCAGCATTTAGGCGTAGGGAGTTGGAACAGGGGAGCATGGGGAGGGCTGCCTGCAGCAAATAAGGGGGAGGACACACAGGGGAACTCCCTGCCCCACCTCCTCCCCGAGCACACCATGGCTGCTTCACTTCTCCCGCCTCCCAGGCTTGTGGGGGTCAATCAGCTTAGGCGCCGCAACCCTCGGAGGTGGGAGAAGTGAAGCAGCGACAGCGTGCTCGGGGTGGAGGCGGAGCAGGGAGGAGCTGGGGCGGGGGGAGCTGCCATGGGCGGGGCGCCTCAGGGTGGGGGCTCAGGGATGGGGAGGGTGCAAGGTGGAAGTTTCACCTAGGAAGTGAAACATCCTTGCACCAGCCCTGACAGCAGTGTTTGCTAGGGAATGTCAGATGGAAAAAGAATGGCTGGCGTGTGGCTCACTGCTGGCCCCAGAGGTGTGTCACTGAATGGCCAAGCCCCAGTATGTGTCACAGGAGTGCAACTGCAGTCCGCTGAGTGCAGCACATGCTCTGCACTGTGCCAGCTATGCCTTGGGGAAGGAGGATGTTTCGTTAGGCTTCCTTAAATAAACACGATCTTCTCAGTAAAGAGTGTGAAATTTCAGACTGCCAATCCCTGCATAATCCCTGCAAACAACCCCTCCGATTAGGGAGACTGGTCTCTTCTGCAGAGGTGTAGGGGAAGCTGGCTTTGCCTGGCAGCAGTACAATGCTGACGCTGGTGCTGTGTCTGCCCAAAGGTAGTGAGCCTCTGATTTCCGTTCCAAATTCAATTGCCAGGCCTCCTATGTCTTCTGTTCTCCCCTCCCTTACCATCCCCACCCCTGCTTATCAGCATCTGATTCAGAAATCCCAGGGTTAACATTCCTGGAAATCCTGCCCAGCCTCAACCCCAGTGAACTCCAAGGTAACACAGCAACACAAGGGCTGGATAGTGGGAGGCAGGAGGGGACAAACCTGGTGCAGACACCCCTAAGGAATGGCTGCAAAGGCTCATTTGGCTCCATGAGATGTGCGTGTGCTGTGCAAAGCCAGTGCATTACTGACACTGATTAAGGAAGCCAAGTAATTGACAGCGAGGTCCTGGTTAATGAGCAGGGATACTAATGAAGCCGTGTGTCCTCTTGATGTTCCCTCTGCCTCTGGGACAGCCCCAGGGCCTTTCAGCAAACAGATGAGGAAACATGTCCGTTTGGCCCAGATGCGTGGCAGGAACTGATCTAGCAAGCGCAGAGTCCACAATAATTATTCCCACCTCCTCCCATGAAAAATGGAGACAAGAACAAACTCATCATTTTACTGACAGTTTTCTTTGCGGTGTTTAGGCTTTTGTCAAACATGGACAATCTGATTTGAGGATTTCATAGTCTCGATGACGACCTGAACATTTTGGCCAAAAGCCGACACTCTCCATTTGGACAAAAAAGCCAATTCTGGTCAAAACAAGGTTTGGGTGGAAAGTTTCAAGCCAGCCCTTTAGCAGTGTGCGGCCCTGCTGGGGGCTCAGACCTCCAGAGGTGCTGGCCTCTGTTTTGTCCTCAAGGGTGGCACCAGGGAATAGCATCAATGGCCTCCTGCTCAGTGGCCTCTGGAAGCCTGGGATGGGAGTCTTTAGAGCAGCATCCCACCCAAAGCTTTTACAGGCACAGCCTGATTTGAAAGGAATCTCAACCCAGAGCCCCATTTTGCTCCCATAATATCGTGTAAGCAAATAGCTGGAGGCCCCGTTCATGGCATTTGGCTCCATGCTTTGCCAGTGCAGTCGGACAGTTGCACATTGAAATGAGTCCAGTTGCGCCTGAAATATCAGTCCCTGCACAATGAGGGGCTGGTCCCTAAACAAATGAAGGCTTCTGTGGTTCCCTAACCACTAGATAAAGGGAGAGGGGGCGGGGCAGAGGGTGGGAAATGATGCAGTTGTGTTACTGGTTTCAAGCAGAGCCTGGCTTTGGAGTTTCTCAAGGGAACAATGGTTGTTGGTAGATAAACCGGTGCTGGGCTTTCTCCACAGCATAACTTGAAGTGCAGGGAGCTGGCAGGACAGCCCCACTCATGTTCCCCAGTGAGCCATTCTATGAGTGACTATGGATGTGTTGGCGCCTCTTGACTGGGTGTTCCCACTTAAATCTGGGACGTCAAAGTCTGTCCCAGTCCCACAGCTATACAGATTAGATAATGCACCTCCCTGAGCAAACATGGCTCAGTCACATCCCTTTGCTTCACAGTCCCTGGATCTATCAAGAACCACTGCACAAGCCACAATCTCAGGCAGATGCATTAAATGCAACGTGTACTCCACTTCCCTCTGCCTTGAACCAAAGCCCAAAGGGAAGGTGACAAAATATTTGCACTGAGCAAGTGTGGATGCATCCTTACCCAATAACATTCACTCATCACTAGCACCATAAAACTAAAAGCATCCCTGGGGCTGCCAAGGTTGGTGCCAGTTTGCAGAGGTAGCTTTGCAGCCAGAAAGAACAGGAGGAAACCCAGAGAATCACACCAACACCTGGAAGAGTCCGGTCTACATATTAGTGACTCCCTACTAGCAAGAGTGGACAGGCCTGTCAACAAAGCTGATCCGGAGAACAGAAGGATGAGCCATCTGCCGGGAGCAAAGATATGGGACGTGGACTTGAGGCTGAAGATGATTCTAATGGGAGCAGGAAAGAATCCACTGATTGTCTTTCATATGATCCAGCTAGATTCTTGCTGGAACAAGTGAAACAGCTAGATTCTCTCTGGAACGCATCAAGGGAGACTCTGCCAGGCTGGGGAAGACACCTAAAGAAATGGAGGCTCAGGTGATCTTGAGTGGGATTCTGCCCGTTCCTAGAGGAGGAGACTGAAGGAAGACAAGATTCTGATGATCAACAGATGGCTCAGGCAGTGATGCTATGAGGGTGGCTTGGGAGTCCCCTGGGATTTATTCATGGACCGAGGACTGTTATGATGGGATGGACTCCAGCTGAATATGGAAGGAAATAGAGTCTGAGATGGAGGCTGCACAACTAATTAAAAGAGCTTTAAACTAGGAATTCAGGGGAGACAGGCAGTAGATTGACTGTACCCAGTTGGGCGAGGAGTCTGGGTGAAGCCAAGCAAAAACAACTAAAATGATAGCACTGCAAGAAGCCTAGATATTAAAATGGAGGAACTAGAGCTACTGGTGCAAGAAGTGAAACCAGATATTAGAGGGATAACAGAAAATGGTGGAATAGTAGTTGTGATTGGAGTACAGGGATTGAAGGGCATGTGCTATTCAGGAAAGACAGAAATCAAGGTAAAAGCGGTGGAGTAGCAATGTGTATTTAGGATGAGGCAGACTGTAAGGAAATTAGACGTGATGGAATGGAGAAAACAGTTTGTTTGGGTCAAAATCACTTTGGGGAAGAATGTTACCAGAGACTCCTCTGGGATAATTCTTGGGGTCTGCTACAGGCCCCTGGATCTGATTTGGATCTGGATAGAGATCCATTTAACTTTTAATTGAATAAATACTACTGGGAATTGTGTGGTTATCGGAGACTTTAAATTCCTAGATATAGCTTGGCGGATAAGTGCTACTAATAATGGTAGTCCTGGATTTTCCTGGATGTGATAGCAGACAGATTTCTTCACCCAATGGTTGTCAAACGAACAAGAGGGGATGCCATTTTAGATTTGGTATTGGTACATATAGAGGAGCTCCATAGAAGACCTGGTTGTAGGGGACAACCTTGATTCGAGTGATTATGAGCTAATTCAGTTTAAATTAAATGGAAGGCTAAACAAAAATAGATCTGTGAATAGGGTCCCTGATTTCAAAAGGGCAAACTAAAAAATTAAGGGAATTAGTTAGGGAAGTGGACTGGGTCTGAATGTGGAGATGGCTTTGAATGACTTTAAGTCAAAGTGCAGAAGCTATCTGAAGCCTGCATCCCAAGCTAGGGGAAACAATTCTTAGGGAACAGTTGCAGACCAAGATGGATGAGCAAACATCTCAAACAGTTTGTTAAGAGAAAGCAGAAAGCCTACAAGGAATCGAAGAAGGGATGGAACAGCAAGGAACACTACCTCTTAGAGGTCAGAAAGTGTAGGGAAAAAGTGAGAACTGCCAAAAGCCAAGCAGAGTTGGACCTTGCAAAGGAAATTAAAACCAATAGTAAAAGGCTCTATAGCCATATAAATAAACAAGGAATTAAAAAACTAAGCACTGACAATGGGGTGGAGATTAAAGAAAATCTAGGCATGGCCCAGCACCTGAAGAAATACTTAGCCTCAATTTTTAATAAGAGGAATGAGAAGTTTAGGGGTAGTGGCTGAGTGGCTAATGAAAATGAGGATATGGAAGTAAAAATTATCACATCTGAGGTGAAAGTCAAATGAAAAAAGTTTAATGGGAATAAACCGGGAGACCAGGATAGTCTCCATCCAAGAACATTAAGGGAACTGGCACTTGTAAGCCCAATAGCAAAGATTTTTAATGACTGTAAACTGAGGGTCATACCCTATGCCTGGAGAATTATTAATAGAGTACCTATTTTACATACAAGAAGATCTGGATGATGTTGAAAACTGGAGTAATAGAAATGGGAAGAAATTTAATAGTGCAAAGTCATGCACTTAGGGACTAACAACAAGAATCTTTGCTATAAACTGAGATGTCATCAGTTGGAAGTGACAGAGGGGAAGAAAGAGCTGGGTGTATTGGTTGATCACAGGATGATTATGAGCCAACGATGTGATGTGGCTGTAAAAAAGGTTAATGCAGTCCTAGGATGCATCAAGTGAGGTATTTCCATTAGAGACGGGGAAATGTTTTCATTATTATACCAGGCATTGGTGGGACTTCATCTGAAATAGTGTGTGCAATTCTGCTCCTCCATGTTTCTGAAAGATGAATTCAGAGTGCAACAGGTGCAGAGAAGGGCTATGAGAATGATCAGAGGAATGGAAAACTTATCTTACTAGAGGAGATTCAACAAGCTTGGCTTGTTTAGCCTAATCAACCAAAGGCTGAGGGGAGCTATGATTGCTCTCTATAAATACATTAGAGGGATAAAAACCAGGGACAGGAGTTAATTTAAATTAAGGGCCAATGTTGGCACAAGATCAAATGGTTATAAACTGAGCACCACAAAGTTTAGGCTTGAAATTAGATGAAGGTTTCTAACCATTGGAGGAGTGAAGTTCTGGAACAGCCTTCCAAGGGGAGCAGAGGGAGCAAAAAATCTAACTGGCTTCAAGAGTGTGCTTGATAAATTTTTGGAGGGGATGGTATGATGAGACTGCCTACAGTGGCATGGAGCTGATCTGCCACTGCCAACAGCAGATATCTTCTACGGCCAGGGATGGGACACTAGCTGGGGAGGGCTCTGAGGGCTGGTCTACACTACAGGGGAAAATCGATCTCAGATAAGCAACTTCAGCTATGTGAATAACGTAGCTGAAGTCGAAGTATCTAAGATCGAATTACTCACCGTCCTCACAGTGTGGGATCGATGTCCGCAGCTCCCCATGTCGACTCTGCAACTCTGGGGTTGGTGGAGTTCCGGAATCGATATAAGCGCATTCGGGGATCGATATATCGTGTCTAGATGAGACACGATATATCGATCCCCGAGCAATCGATTGCTACCTGCCGATATGGCGGTTAGTGAAGACGTAGCCTGAGTTACTACAGAGAATTATTTCCCAGGTGCCTAGCTGGTGGGTCTTGCCCATATGCTCAGGGTCTAACTGATCACTACATTTGGGGTGGAGATGGAATTTTTCCCTGGATCAGATTGTCAGAGACCCTGGGCATAGGCGTCTGCTTTCTAATTTCCCATAGATGCTCAACCCTTACCCTGCCCTAGGCCTCACGCCCGCTCCACCCATTCCCCTAAAGCCCCACTCTGCCTCTTCCCACCCCTGCCATGCCCAGCCTCTTCCCACCCCTGATCCACTCTGTCTCACCTCTTCCTGCCCCGTTCCACCCCCTTCCCACAGCATGCCCCGCCCTTGCTCTGCCCCCTCTTCCCTAGAGCCTCCTGCATGCCACTGAACAGCTAATCTGTGGTGGGCAGGAGGTGCTGGGGGGGAAAGGGAGGAGCTGATCGGGGGGATGCTGATGGGTGTTAAACACCCACTATTATTTTTTCAGTGGGTGCCCCAGCTCCGGAGCATCCTCGGAGTTGTTGCCTATGACCCTGGGGTGGGGGGTTTCATCTTCCTCTGCAGCATGGGGCATGGGTCACCAGCACGTTTACATTAGTGTAAATGGTAGATTTTCTGTAACTTGAAGTCTGAAAACAATATTTGGAGGACTTCAGTAAATCAGCCAGAGGTTAGGGGTATCTTACAGGTGGGCGAGGTTCTGTGGCCTGCGATGTGCAGGAGTTCAGACTAGATGACTATGATGGTCCCTTCTGGCCTAAAAGTCTGAATCTAAATATAACCATCCAGGTCTTCCCAAGAGGTCTGGGTCTGGCCGAGAGCTGCAGTTCCTCTGGGGAAGGTGTCAGTCACTGACCTACCTGCAGATACTGTTGAGCAGTGTTACTGGAGCAGAGTGGCTATTGTGTTCCAGCTCAGTAGCTGTTTTTCAAGCCTGGCTAATGTGCTCCCAGTACACAAAGTGTTTTAGGAACCGTGGCGATGAAAGGAGTGAGGGAAATCTCAGGGATTGTCCTGTGATTCTTCTTGTTTTGTCTGCAGAATGTTTATCAGAGATCCAGAGAAGCATGAACACTGCTAGTCTCTCCCCACTGCCCATTAAACCTAGGTCTATTCTGACACCATCAGAATAGAAAAGAGGCATCTGCTCTGTCCACCCCTATCTAGAATGCTACAGGTAACACAAGTAATGGATTTTGGAGACTAGGAATCCCAAGATGTGGCATATTTTATTTTACATTACCCAGCTATTTTGCTTCAGGACAACTCTGTGCACACAAGAGAGTATAATGTAAGTGAGCCAGTTCAGTCAGAGCTACCGTTCTCATAGAGTGTGGAGAGGTATCATGGTGGCACAACCATTCATCTCCTTGCTCGGTCAACACAACAAGAGATATTATAAAGACAATTATATGTATCACCTTGAGCTTAGCCACAAACTGCTCCAGATTCGAGCTGCCGAAAATTATTTTTTTCCATTGGAAAATGCCACTTCATCAAAATAGAAATGTTTCTGAATGCACACCACTTTCGACAAATCATCACTGGGCAGCTTCTCCAGGGGAGAGAGAGAGACAGACACATGCCTCACCCCAAGCTACCCAATAGCCCGGCAGGCAGGGCAGCCATGAGGAAAATGAAGTTTCACAGACCTCTTTTGGAGCGGTGATTTGAACTTGGGTCTCTCTCATCTCTGAAGCTGATGCCCTAAGCGCTGGGAAAATAGCTACCCTGGGGTGAGAACCCTTTGGCTTGCTGGGCCAATGAGTATTTAAGGATTTATACAAAGCAGTGGGACTGTAGCACCAGAGTTTGACTTTGCAGCCTTGTGGTCACGCTGCTCCCCTGGGTGACCCAGTGTCAGGTCCTTGTTCTGTAGCAGGCAGAGCTGGACTTGACTTTGCTGTTTACTCTGGGCTATTAGCTGCATGGGGGTCTCAATCACCCTGCCTTCTGTGCAAAATTTCAAAAGGTCTCAGGTTCATTCTTCATCAGAACAAAAACAAATTCCAAAACCTCAAAGTTTTTGTGAAATGGCATTTTTTTTCAAGACACCCCTTCTCCAGCCCCAAGCCAGCCATGGGAAGCACAGGAGAAGAGCTGGTCTTGTTTAGATATGTTAAAATGTAAATCAATGTGTTTGGGAGTAGTAAAGCAGGGACGGGATGCGAGAGAGGGTGCTTTCCCTCAGTATGGCTGGACTCTTATCAACACAATACCCCTCCGCTCACAACCCATTGCTGCTCGCCCACTCGACTCCAGCTGTTGTAACAAGATCCCAGTGGAAAGTGTCATTAGCCAGATCAAGACTGAAAATGTCCCCAAAGGCCGGGTCTCTGGGTTTGATTAAGGGCCAGCTCTGATGGCTTGGCTGAGTGAGTGGGAAATGGTGACCTCTAGTGATCTGGCTCATAAAGACTCAAAAGGAGCTGTTTGGGGGCTTCTCCTTTAGCACAAGTGGTTGAAGACTGCCTCATTGGTTGCTAAAGGTCAAGGGTTCTAGTCCTGCTCCCCATCTGTGTGTATAATTAATTTGGTAAATGGAGTTTTTATTTGCAGCTTATGAATTCTCTGCAGAATGATGGAAAGGGCCTATTAGTTAACTATCTAACCCCCTGGAGAGCACAGGGTTCCCAGATATGAGACTTGTTTAGTTTTAAATATGGGGGTGAAATCCTGGTCCAATGGCAAAACTCCCATTGACTGCAGTGGCTCCAGGATATGACCAAAAGCTCAAAGCAAGTGCTCCAGAGTGAGCTGGGATGAGTGATCTACTTGTGGACACTGCCTTCTGGTTTAGTCAAAAACATGAGGTGAAAATGCAAATCCTTTTTCCTTTCCCTCAGTGCAGTCAAACCCAGGCTTTATCCCTGAGTGAGCATTTGGAATCTGGGTTTTGCCTAACCTGACCCAACCTCCTGCTGACTTGCTCTGCACAGAGGATTTGCCTTCTGTTGGCATTGCAGCCATTTCCACAGAAAGATGCCCTCAGACCAGGAGAAATGGGAGGATCCAAAGGTCAAGGCACAGGGGAAACTGCAGATTTTACACCATAACCTTTTGGGATGGAAAATAGCTTTGAGCACCAAAGAAGGGAATTTTAATGATGCTTTTCTTATGTCTGAACGAGCATCTCAAAGCACAAGATCATTCAAGACCATGTGATTAAGTCCAGCCAGTTAGAAAGCCCATATTATCTCATTCTACATTAATACACATATTTACATTTTGGAGCTTGAATATCACTGTTAGGCTCTTGGAACGAGAAATTAAGCTTCTATTCTCTCTACCCCCTCTCTCCCAACCACCCATGAATATTAAAGGTAGTGGTCAGAAGCAGATCCCATTTGTGGAGAAATTATGAATTAATTAAATGTAGTTTCCCTTCCCTGCAGCTTCATTCAACCTTTATATCAAAAACTATATGAAATGCATTTGTATTAATTCATTTTTTAAAATCCTTTGAATGTATTTCCTTCTTCTTTTAACTTAAAAAATGACTTGCAAAGAAGATGATAAAAAACCTTCCGTACATGAATACAATGAATAATGAACTTCTAATCAGATCTGCATGAAGATTGTCAGGTTAGATATTGGTTTTCCATATGACCTGTTTTTTCTAATTATTGTATTTTTCCTGGCTCTGATTTTATAAATAGTGGCACCTCTCCCCTTCGCTTGCTCAAAAAGAGGTTTGTTTAATCTTTGACATTTCTGATTTCACAGGCTTTCTTGCACGTATCACACAATAGAGCTTTGTTGGTTTCAGTTTAATTAAACACAATCACTGTGCTTCAAGTATTTGAGGAGCTAGCAGTTTAAAAAGTTCTGACTCAAACAGTTCCTGTTCTACTTGAGAAATAATTCAGTGTCAGGGAATAATTAAGAAGTTTATAAGTAATCAGAATTAACATCTTGCTGCTTTTAATTTTCTCAAGTTTCTTTACTTCTGAACTTTTCTTTTTGGCGACTGCTTTGTCTATGACATCATACATAGTCATGGATAGAGACCCTCTGTCATACCTTTCCAAGCAACGGTGATATGTTTTTAAGCTATAAAATAATGTTTCAAAGCCACATGAACTATCAAAGGCTGTGTTCCCTATTCCCTGTGCATGTGGAGAACTTGGGTTCTTAGCACCTTCAACTCCCATTAAAGTCAGAGTGAGCAGAGGCAGAGCTATTCTAAGGCCCGGTCTACACTAGCAAGTTTCTGAGTAGTAAAGCAGCTCTGAGCACTGTAACTCCCAGGGTGTACACACTGCCAAGCCACTTAGTGCACAGGTAACCCTTCTGCTCCTCTGAGTTGGCAGCAACAAGGGCCAGCTTCAGTATCATGGGGTTCCGTTTTAATAACACAATGCATAACCGGCTCGAGCCCCCACGCAGTGACCTGGGAACACTTACATATCACCTCCTCGGGCGCCTCCAGGAGGCAATACTTCCCCACTCGCAAGCACGGAGTCTGTGTAGCAAAATCCTTTTAATAAAGTAGGGAAACAATGTGGCATCACATTGGAGAAATATCACAAACAGGATTATAACACAAACCATAAGCAAAAAAACCCCACTTCCAAGTACGTCTGGCAATGTCCTTTCCCCTTTAGGGTCTTAAGTCCAATCACCCCAAAGTCCAACAACCCAAAAGTCGCTAGTCAGTACCACCCCCGAATTCAAAAATTTGTCTGCAGCATTTTACACCCCCCCCCAAGCCTGGGGAGGGGAGGGGAAGCCCACACAGGGTGTTAAGGGGCACCTTACGTGGGCCAGGGCCAACTGCTCTGCCTTTCTGTGGAGTCCTACTGCAGCCTTCACCATGACCAGCTCCAGCCATGCAGCTCCTCCAGCCGACCCGTGAGTCAATCCAGCCGTCCCTGCAAACTGCTCCACTCCACTCACTGTTCCGTGGGCTGCTCCAACATGCTGCAAACTGCTCCACTCTACCGGCCACTAAGCGCTATGTCTTCAGGCTCCCCCACTAGCTAGCACAGCACTCAGTGATTTCAGCTCTTAGTAGGGGAACCCTGGTGCTGGTGCACCATTAGCCCAACATGAATTCAGCTCAGCAGTCTCCAGATGGACTCCTAATGGAATCAAAATTAGCTCCACTCTTTAACAGTGGAGAGAGGAGAATGTGCAATTGGTGTTCCAGGCCCTCAAAAGGGGGCCCATACCATCAGGTACACAGACCAGTCCCCAACCTCTCTCAATTCACTGGGTTTTGGAACCCATGTCCCTTGTCTAGCAAGTGTCACTTAATTTATATTGAGACATCTCTGTCATAAAGCAGTCTCGTAGTTCCTCATTCACATAATCGAGGGCAACACTTTATTTATCCTGCCCCAATAACAAAGAAATTGGGGATCCCAGAGCTGTCAAAATAACCATCCCAGGCTGCCTTAGGCTATGCTGGGTGTGCCCATGCAAATACCTGAGATTCCACACTTCCTGAAATTCTTTCCACGCTTCCCATAATTCACCACCAGATGTCAGGGTAGAGCTCATCCTGATTCTGCTTACACACAGAAACTGCGCAGATGCAGCACTCTAAAAACCCCACCTTGACGAGAGGTGTACAGCTTTCTGCGCCATGGCTACAGCATTGTGTAGCCAGTGTAGACACCGTGGTGATTACAGTGCTGTGAATGGCCCCTGGGAGGTGTTCCACAATGCATGCTTTCGCCTAGTGTTTTCCCCAGGAATTGAAATTAGGGAGGGTATTTGAATTTACAGCGGGGTGTCTGGGCTGATGAGGGGTGAGACTGTGATGGTGAAGGTGGGTTGAATGGCACCATAGTAATAACTGAAAAATGTTTCATGACCCATTTTCTTAGATTTAACTCATGTTTTAAAATCATCACACAAATTAACGTTGGCTACTCAAGCCTTCTATGAAGCATGACATCTACATCCTTCTTGGTTTCTTGTTATAATTTTGCACAACTCTGTTAATGAACTTCTTGAATGCAACGTGTTCATCTTTGGGGGCTTCTCATGTCTCTGGTACTTCCATTCCTTCAACTGATATGCTCATTAGTTCAGTCATGTGATCAGGCAGAAGACGACTTCTTTCAGAAAACAAAAGTCTATTCAATGACGAAAAAGAACGCTCAACTGTAGCTGTTGTGACTGGAGTAGCAAGAGCTGAATTCCTACTTCTTTCCTCCCAGGAAACAGAACACAAAGATCGGGTCAAGCCACTAGTGATGATAAAAAAGAAGTTGAAGACAAATCTTCATTCATTCTTTGTATGATATTCCACTCTGTGTTCAAATTCTCTGTTTTGTCCTGATCACATGGCAGCCCCATTGCTGGTAGTGCCTCACTCCACTCAGCTGTTGGTATTTTATAGGACTGGGATTTGTAAAAGCTACAAGAGGTTGAGTAGAATCTAGAAGTCGCTGTTGTAGATTTTTTAAGAATCAAGTCTATGTACTTTTTCAGTTGACCTAACAAACGCTTCTTGGCCTGGTCTATACTACGAGTTTAAACCAAATATAGCAGCGTTAAACCAATTTAACCCTGCACCCATCCACGCGACGAGGCACTTTACATCGATATAAAGGGCCCTTTAAATCGGTTTCTGTACTCCTCCCCGACGAGGGGAGTAGTGCTGAAATCGGTATTGCCATGTCGGATAGGGTTAGTGTGGCCGCAAATAGAAGGTATTGGCCTCCAGGCGGTATCCCACAGTGCAGTATTGTGACTGCTCTGGAAAGCAATCTGAATTCAGATGCACTGGCCAGGAAAAGCCCCGCAAACTTTTGAATTTAATTTCCTGTTTGCCCAGAGTGGAGCTCTGATCAGCACGGGTGGCGATGCAGTCCCAAATCCAAAAAGAGCTCCAGCATGGACCGTACAGGAGATACTGGATCTGATCGCTGTATAGGGAGACAAGTCTGTTCTATCAGAGTTCCGTTACAGAAAACGAAATGCCAAAGCATTTGAAAAAATCTCCAGACTATGATAGACAGAGGCCACAGCACAGTGCTGTGTGACAAGCATAACAGAAAGCCAAAGAATCAAATGGACGCTCATAGAGGGAGGGAGGGGGTACTGAGGACTCCAGCTATCCCACAGTCCCCGCAGTCTCTGAAAAGCATTTGCATTCTTGGCTGAGCTCCCAATGCCTGAAGGGTCAAAAACATTTTCCCGGGTGTTTCAGGGTATATGGCGTCAATTTACACCCTCCCCTTTCCCCGAAAGAAAAGGGAAAAAAAAGTTTCTCGCCTTTTTTCAATGTCACCCTATGTCTACTGCATGCTGCTGGTAGATGGGGTGCTGCAGTACTGAACACCAGCATCCCCTTCCTGGTGGCAGATGGTACAATATGATTGCTATTCATTGTCATCATCAGCCGGTGAGTGCTCCTGGCTAGTCTTGGTGAGGTCAGCTGGGGACACCTGGGTAAAAATGGGAATGACTACTGGTCATTCCCAGCAGATGGTACAGAATGGCTGGTAATGGTCTTCATCATAGCATCTGGAGGCTGAGCTCCATCAGTACCCCCCCTTCATGTCTAAAGAAAAGATTCTGTACTCCCTGGACTATCATAGCAGTGGGAGGCTTCCTTCCCCCTCATTTTATCTCATTAAAAAGTCAGCGTTTTTGTTATTCCTGCATTCTTTATTACTTCATCACACAAATGGGGGGATACTGCCACGGTAGCCCAGGAGGAGGGAAGCAATGGGTGGGGTTGTTGTAGGGGCACCCCCTAGAATGGCATGCAGCTCATCATTTCTGCAGGATCTCTGAGGCTATGACACGGAGCGGCTGTGCTCTCTGGTTCTCTAGTACACTTGCCCCATATTCTAGGCACCACTGACTCTATATTTGACAAAGCATAAAGAAGGGAATGACCCAGGGAGTCATTCTCATTTTTGTCCATGCGCCTCCAGCCAACCTCAGCAGAGCCAGCCAGGAGCAGCTATGACAGCAGCAGACAGTACAGAACGACTTATAACCATCATCTCATCGCCAATTTACAATGGCTTAGCAGACAGTGCAATAGGGATGGTAACCATCTCTGCTAGCTTGCAAAGGCCATTGAATGCTGCTCTGTAGCACTGCAGTACTGCGTCTGTCAGCAGCATCCAGTACACATACAGTGACAAAAGGCAAAACGGGCTCCATGGTTGTCATGCTATGGCGTCTGCCAGGGCAATCCAGGGAAAAAGGGCACGAAATGATTGTCTGTCTGCCGTTGCTTTCACGGAGGAAGGATTGAGTGATGACATTTACCCAGAATCACCCACGACATTGTTTTTGCATTGGGATCTCAACCCAGAATTCCAATGGGCGGAGGAGATTGTGGGAACTATGGGATAGCTATGGAATAGCTACCCAGAGTGCAACACTCTGGAAATCGACGCTAGCCTCGGTACATGGACGCACACTGCCGAATTAATGTGCTTAGTGTGGCCGCGTGCACTCAACTTTATACAATCTGTTTTACGAAACCAGTTTGTGTAAAATCGGAATAATCCCATAGTGTAGACATACCCCTTGTCTTCTTTAATTAAGGATTAACTATAAATGCTGTCATAACTATAAAGGGAAGGGAACTGCCCTCCTGTGTACAATACTATAAAATCCCTCATGGCCAGATACACCAAAATCCTTTTACCTGTAAAGGGTTAAGAAGCTCAGGAAACCTGGCTGAAACCTGACCCAAAGGACCAATAAGGGGAAAAGATACTTTCAAATCTTGGTGGGGGGAAGTCTTTTGTTTGTGCTCTTTGTTTTGGGGGTTGTTTGCTCTTGGGATTAAGAGGGACCAGACATCTATCCAGACTCTCCAAATCTTTCTGAACCAGTCTCTCATATTTCAAACTTGTAAGTAACAGTCAGGCAAGGCGTGTTAGTTTTATTTTTGTTTTCTCAACTTGTAAATGTTCCTTTTTGCTGAGAGGATTTTACCTCTGTTTGCTGTAACTTTGAACCTAAGGCCAGAGGGGGTTTCTCTGGGCTCTTTGAATCTGATTACCCTGTAAAGTTATTTTCCATCCTGATTTTACAGAGATGATTTTTACCTTTCTTTCTTTAATTAAAAGCCTTCTTTTTAAGAACCTGATTGATTTTTCCTATTTTTAAGATCCAAGGGGATTGGATCTGGACTCACCAGGAATTGGTGGGGGAAAGGAAGGAGGATGGTTAAATTCTCCTTGTGTTAAGATCCAAGGGGTTGGATCAGTGTTCACCAGGGACTCGATGAAAAAGTCTCTCAAGGCTATCCAGAAAAGGGAGCTAGTACTTGGGAGTGGTGGCAGCAAGACCAGATCTAAGCTGGTAGTTAAGTTTAGAGGTGTTTATGCAGGTCCCCACATCTGTACCCTAAAGTTCAGAGTTGGGGAGGAACCTTGACAAATGCCTTCATTAGTCAACTTCTTGACTGAAGTCTTTGCTTCTTCCAGTACCTTTTCAATGGATAGCTCTCTGACTGATCCAAGTATAGCTTCTATTGCTTGACAAAGATCATTTTTGTTGTAGCAGATGCCTGGATGGCATTGTGTAATGACCCAAGTGGTTTCAACAATAGACTTACGAGAGAGAGAATGGAAATAGTCTTCTCTGAATGTAGTAGCAAAAGTAATTCACCAGCCTCACTACTTAGATCCATCCCATCTTGGTAGATACTTTCCAAAGCCAATAATAACAGCTGGAATAATTTTAAGACAACAGTCAAGGATCACCCATGAGAAAGCCAATGGGTTTTTCCAAGTTGGACTAATTTGAACTTCAGTCCCAATGTATCTTCTATATTTTCCAAGATATTCAGTCTTTTTTAGACTCTTGCTGAAAAAATATAATGAAGACATTAAATTTTTAGCTTTTTTAATGTCTTTTGAAGAGTTTGCAGCTCATACTAGTACTAGTTGGAGTAGATGGCCTCTGCAGTGTGTATAGGAGAGATTAGGGTTATACTTTTCTCTGAGCAAAGCTTGTCAACTCTTTTAAGATGTGGGTTGTCACAGATGCAGCCGATGTGTCTTCTATAACTAGATCATCTAGAAATGCATCTACTGGACTACCACTGACATCAGGATAATGTACACAATGACTTAATACTTGTTGCCTATTTGCAGTGGTGCATTCATCAGCCATGTATGGAAATTTTCTGAAAGTAGTGAGAGAGTTCTTCACTTTTTCAGCTGCTGAGTCTTTCACTGTTGCACCGCATGCTTCTAGCCCGTCAGTTGAGATTCTTGCAGAAAGACAGTGAGCATTTGCTGATCTTGTTCGAAACCAGTGTTCGGCTTCAGGACGAACAGGTGACTATGCACTTAACATTGGCCTCCAGTTTGTAGTGTGTCGTATCTCTTGCTTAAATAGACAGTATGATGCCATAGCCATGTTTGTTCACATGAACTGTGTTGTGTCTCCAGCATTCTTAACAGTCTCATTAACACTCACTGGTGTTGTCCTTGGTCAGTGGAGACTCAGAGTTCAGAGGTGCTTTCATGTGAGTACACCTCCCAGGTGGGGGGCAAGAAGGCACCTTGCTCATTCCTCCAGCTGCTCACTGTTCAATCTGGTCACAGCTATTCGTTGTGCCACCATTCACTCCATTGCTCTGTTGCCAATGGCCCTGCACAGTCACCTTCGGCTGCCACCTGCCACTGTGACCTCTGCGAGTTGGCCTCTTGAGGTTCCATTCAGCTCTCAGTGAGTTCAGCTGAGCTCTCAGTGGGGGAGCCTTGCTGCTAGTGCAGTCTGGGCCATCTCTTCCACAGGAACACTGTACCACAGGAGGACTAAGCACTTAGACCTGATTATCAGTGATATCAGCTGCAGTGGTCACTTAACAGAACAAAAGACTCTCTATGGAGCCTAATCAGCTCTGTCTTTAAACAGTGGAGAGGGACAGGTCCCCACCCTCTCTCTTGATGCCCTCAATCATCACAGGCTACAGTTCTACTGCCCTTTACTCATACAATAAGAACAACATTTCATTCCCGCCCCACCGCCCGCATTCAAGTGATTTGTAACTCAACCCCATCCAAAATCTATCACTTTGGCAACACAGCTCTGTTTGTTGGATAACTAGGTAGATTAGGTGTGAATGTAAATAAAATCTGGTCCTGAAGCTGTTCCCCACAGCTCATCACTACTTGTCAGGGAGAGCTCATTTAGAACTTGCTTACAGATCATCATTTGAAATTATTAGGTTGGCCAACATCACCAAAATAAATGCACTGACATTGCCATAAAAAACAACAGCTGTATAAGGAAGCTAGTCTATGTTCATACTTTTCAAATCTATTATACTTTCAGATACACATATTTTATCATACACTTTATATGCTTTTAAAGTGTGTATTAATGTTTCAATTTCAATTCAAATTTCCAAACCATCACTAAATTGACAACACTGCATGTAACTAGTTTGCAAAACTGCAAAGTCCCCTGTGGATACTCCGTTGCCTTTGTGGCCAGTCGAGAGTGGACTGAGCCAGGAGGAGGCAATCTTGGATGAAGAAGGGCATGGGGAACCAGAGGCAGAGGATGACTTGGAGGCCAGAGATGCAGGCAGCCAGGAGCTCTTTTCTACCCCAGAGGAAACTAGCCAGTCACAGCTGTCAGATATTGGCAAAGCGCAAACAGGAGAGGAGGCTCCTGGTAAGTGGATTTGATTTTGGGAATTGCTGAAGTGAATTGTTGCGGGCAGGAGGGTTGCAGAAAGCAGGCTTGTCTCTCACCTCGTGCCTACCTTGAGTAGCGGAACAGGCTGCTGATACGCTCCCTCACTTCACATGAATCTTCCTCAGAGATCTCTGGGAAACTCTCGTGGAGGTACTGGGCAATCTGTTCCCGCAGGTTCCTTGGCAAAAGCTTCTTTGCTTCTTGCCCCATTAAGGGTAACTTTCCTGCACCACTGTGCTGTCATGGGGGTGGGGATGGGGGAGTGAAGGAGGGAGACAGATCATAGTTGCACACAGGCTAGCCACATAGGGGCCAGGGTGGAAGCTGCATGCTTGGAGAAGACCTTCCCTTGATTCCCTGCTCACCCTCAGCAGCAAGACATCTTCCATAATGATCACCTCCTGTGGAAAGTGTGGGGAAAGGAATGATTATCACCTCCCCTCCCCCCCCCGCCCAGTGCTGGCTCTCCCCAAGCGCCGAAGAGCCACATGCCCAGTGTACAGCAGAGTCCGGGGACAGTGATTTATCCTGCCCCTGCGGCTACTCACCATTTTGGGGGTCTTGTGGCTCATGTGTGCTTGCCTGGGGTCAGCCAGTTAGTGACAGGTATGTGAGTACTGGCTGTGTTTTAAAGCACTGAAACAGTGTTGTCTGTGTTGCAAACAATCCTGCTTCTGTAAAACGTTGCATTTAAAGCTCACAGAGATGACCTTGGGAGGCCAACCTCCCTTATCAGCAGCAGAACAGTTGTGAAGAATTTGAAAAGGGCCAAGAAGAACTAAGGAGGACTTTGTCTGTGAGGTTATGATGCACTCAGCCACCAAGAAAAAGGAGTTGAAGGAGTGGCGGGACAGCGAGAAGAGGGAATGAAAGGAGAACGCGGCACACCAGAGAGAAGCCAGGGAGCGGCTCTTAACAGTTATGGAGCACTAAGCGGACACGCTCCAGGCGATACTAGCTCTTCAAACCAAGCAGCTCCGTGCCTGCCCTCCCCTGCAGTCGCTATTGCAAAACTTTTTCCCCTGCCCCCTCCCACACACACTGCCAACACACTGTCATCAACCTCTTGGCTCCACTCTCTACCTGCAGCATTCCACTCCTCCCTCCTCACAGTCTAACAGTGTGGACTCCCAACACCCACTACACTCAACACCCGTCCCTCTGCAGTTTGGCCCTGCTGAAATACAGCATCCACTGCATCATACCAAATTTTCTCCTTTGGAGTATGAGCCCTGGACATACACAAATTTGTAGCCATCCTGGGACCCCCTTCTCCTCTTGAGATCTTCCATTCCTCCATTCCTTCCATTCCCCCATCCCTGCTGATGAATTTTTTCATTTGACTCTCTCCTCTGGTTGTTGTTTTTCAATAAAAGAATGGTGTTTGTTTGAAAGCAATCTTCAGTCTATTAAGTGAAAGCAAAAAAAAGCACTGCAAAGCAACATACATACAGCTATGTTAAGGCCCCTTCTTGCGTCATGTGCACCAATCACCTCCTAGCATTACAAGCATGCAATCCTGAGAATAGCAACAAATATTAGTGGCTTTCAGCTTCAAATTGCTGCCTCGAGCCATCCCTGATCCTTATGGCCCTGCACTGTGCCCCTCTAATAGCCCTGGTCTCCAGCTCTTCAAACTGAGCCTCCAGGTGCTGAGCCTCTGCGGTCCAGCCCTGAGTGAAGTTTTCATCCTTCCCTTCACAAATATTATGGAGCGCACAGCACGTGGCTATAAGCGTAGGAATATTATCATCAGCCATGTCCAGCTTCCCATATAGGCATCACCAGCGGGCTTTTAAATGGGCCAAAAGCACACTCCACAGTCATTCTGCACTTGCTCAGCCTGTTGTTGAACCACTCCTTGCTGCTGTCAAGTTGCCCCATGTATGGCTGCATGAGCCACAGCATTAAGGGGTAGGCGGGGTCTCCCAGGATCACAATGGACATTTCAACTTCCCCTGCGGTGATCTTCTGGCCTTGAAAGAAAGTCCCTGCTTGCAGCTTCTTGAACAGGCCTGCGTTAACATCTGTGAAATACCCACGGTGATCCACAAGCGCCTGAAGAACCATTGAGAAATACCCCTTGTGATTAATGTACTCAGTGGCTAAGTGGTCTGGTGCCAGAATTGGAATGTGCGTCCCATCTATCACCCCTCTGGAGTTAGGGAAGCCCATTTGTGCAAAGACATCTACAATCTCACACACATTGCCCAGAGTCACGTCTTTTGGAGCAGGATGGGATTAATGGCCCTGCACACTTGCATCAACATGAGTCCAACGGTCGACTTTTCCACTCCCAACTGGTTAGTGGCCGATCGGTAGCAGCCTGAAGTAGCCAGCTTCTCACCATGCAATCTCCATTCACTTCTCCAATGGCAGGGCAGCTCTCATTCTCGTGTCCTTGTGCCGCAAGGTGAATGTGGCTTTCCGCATGCAAATGTCTGCAGCCAGTGCTCGTCATCCCAGACATGCATCACGATGTGATGCCACCACTCAGTGCTTGTTTCCCGAGCCCAGAAGTGGTGTTCTATAGTGGTCAGCACCTCCAGGAATGCCACAAGCGATCTTGTGTCATAGTTACTATGCGTGGCGAGATCAATGTCACACTCCTCTTGCCTTGGTAGTTTAAGGAATAACTCCACTGCCACTTGTGACATGTTGGTCAGTGTGAACAGCATTCTTGTCAACAGCTTGGGATCCATTCTGCAGCCAGAAAGAGGAATGGCTGGGCGTTCAGTACACAAACCATTGAAAGATGGTGTCATATGTGGATGGAAGCACAGGGATTGCTGGGATGTGAAGCAGTGCATCACAGGGAATTGGGACAGGACCCAAGATGTCCCGTGACCCCTTCCATCTTCCCACAAATCTTAGTGGCAAAAGAGAAAAAGGTGCTCTGTGGGATAGCTGCCCAGAGTGCACCACTCCGAATAGCATTGCAAGTGCCACAAGTGCGAACACACTATTGCTCAGGCAGCTGTCAATGTGAACACACAACAGCGGTTTTCCTTCCGCACTCCCTGGGCAGCACTGTAACTGCTGCTGCTGTAATTTTGCCAGTATAGACGTGCCTTTAGTCCATCTAAGATACCAAGCAGGTCTCCTACTATTTCACTAAGGCCTTGTCTACACTGCTACTTTACAAAGCTGAAACTTTCTCGCTCAGGGATGTGAAAAAACACCCCCCTGAGCAATACAAGTTTCAGCACTGTAAAGTGCCAGTGTAGACAGTGCCCCAGCACTGGAAGCTACGCCTCTCGTGGGGGTGGTTTTTTACAGCGCTGGGAGAGCTCTCTCCCATCACTGCACCATGTTGAAGTGCTGCTGCAAAGACATACCATAATAAGAAAGCAAGGCATCACTTTCCATGCACTGATCTATCTCCATAGATTCATAGCTGACAAGGCCAGAAGGGACCATTATGATCATCTACCCTGACCTTCGCATAACACAACCCAAAGAACGTCACCCAGGAATTAGCTCCAATATCAGATCCATTCCTCTCTGTATATCAAGATTCTTATCTATTCTTTTTATGCAACCCATAGATTCTTATACACTGATCTGTCAAAATTCTGTCCATTTGTTTGCAGTGCTATTGAAGCTGTGTTGATACCAGGATATTAGAGAGGCAAGGACCAGATGGAGGAGGTAATATCTTTTATTGGACCATATCTGTTGTGGAAGAGACAAGCTTTTGAACTTCACGGAACTATTTTTCTGGTCTAGGGAAGGTAACCAGAGAACACAGTATTCTCAGGGTTAGCCTGATGGCTCAAATGTTGGGGAGTGGAATTGCATCAGGAATGTCGGAAAGCAAGTGAACAAGATTCAGCCCTAAAAAGGACTTGGAATGCAGTGTGCTGGTTGGATGATCAGTTTTCCCAGTCTGAACTGAGTAATCACAGAGTGCATGACAAGAAAGCTGATCCTAGTGTGTAGAAAAGACAAACCAACAGTCTATTCCAAGGCTCTATGCTGGCACCAACACTTTTCAACCTGTACACAAACAATCTTCTGCTTACCGAATCCCACAAGCTCACATACTCAGATGACATTTGCTCAGGCATCCAAACACAGTCATTCCCAGAACTTGAAGACACCCTCAATTTGATTAAGATGGCCAAATAACTGTAGTCAGTGACATTTACAACCAAGTGTGATCAAAATTTTGAGCATGGTCCATCTTTACAATGCCTGAACAGCCAAAGGACTGAATATTTTTCTCAATGGACATCACTTAAAACATTAATCCCACTCTGTCTACTTTGAAGTAACCCTAGACAGATCTCTCCCATATTTTTCCCACCTGAGGAAACTGTACTTATGTGAGGACATGTAACAACCTTGTAAACAGATTGGCTGACACCTCATGTGGAGCAAACATTCAAACTCTCTGACTATCCAGTTTAGCCCTCTGTTATGCTGCAGCAGCATACTGTGCTCCAATCTGGCTCATTCGTTGCGTGTCAAGTTAATTGATACACCACTACACTCAACCATGTACATTGTACCTGGGACAATGGACGAACGCCAGCAGCATATCTCCCCATGCTATGCAACATCACTCCTCCACCTGTCCATTGCAAGGACACTACAGCCAGAATGATTGAGAAGATCAGGACAAACCCAAGCCCAGACTAAACCAGAGCTCAGAGCAGTTGCCTGAAAAGACCCCGTACAAATCCTAGAGGAAACTGAACCTGTTGTGACACTGTATGATTAAAATATGACCACATTATATAATTGCAACAAATCTTGTACAAAGTGTGTCCTGTAAGGTGTCAATGGGAAAGTTATGGTTAGCTGAATATGATTATCCTATTTGTATGTATGTATCATTTTAGTATCGGAAGTTATGACTATTGACTATGTACCAGTATTTCAAATGTGTTTGCTCCTGGTTAGCACCCACAAAGTAGTTTCGTCTAGTCAGTACGTTGTGAATGGACTATTCAAGTTAATGGCCCATCATTGAATACAATGGGCCATGCGAGAAGCTAATCCCCACCTGATGGACTTTCCTGTGGACATTCCAGCCAGAATATGGGTAATGGCTACGACTCATCAAAGGATGCAAGGCCATATGACCAGCTCATGTGACACTGGACTCCATCTTGTGCCTGTACTTTCCCATAAACTGTGCTGGGGGCTTTACTTGGAACAATGAGATTCCTTCCACATGTCAGAAGCTATAAAAGGCCCTGGAAGCATCTCTATTTTGCCTCTTTCCTGCTCTGATCGTTGGACTATGGACTTTTACTAATAGGAGCATTCTAACCAAGGGACCGAGGACTTTCCAATCATTTGAAGCATCCAGAGATTTGACTTAAGCTAGCAGTTTATGCCATCACTACTTCAAACTTGATCCAAGAACTCTGCAATTGTTGTATGTATTCGATTCCTTTAACCAATTTTAACTCTCACCTCTTTCTTTTTTCGTATAAATAAATCGTCAGATATTAGATACTAAAGTATTGGCAACAGCATGATTATTGAGTAAAATCTGAGGTATATATTGACCTGGGTATGTGGCTGGTTCTTTGGGATCAGAAGAAGCTTTGGTTGATGAAGTAAGGGTCTACTACAGACCATCAAAGCAAGAAGAAGTGGATGAGGCCTTTTTTAAACAACTAACAGAATCATCCAAAGCACAGAATTGGTGGTGATGAGCAAACTTCAACTACCCAGACATCTGTCGGGAAATAACACAGCAAGGCACAGATTATCCAACAAGTCTTGGAATGTATTGGAGACAATTTTTTATTTCAGAAGTGGAGAAAGCTACTGCGGGGAGACTCTCTAGATTTGATTTTGACAAATAGGGAGGAACTGGTTGAGAATATGAAAGTGGAAGGCAACTTGGAGTAAAGTGATCATGAAATGGAGTTCATGATTTTAAGGAATGGTAGGAGGGAGAACAGCACACTAAAGACAATGGATTTCAAGAAGGTGACTTTAGCAAACTCAGGAAGTTGGTAGGTAAAATCCCATGGGAAGCAAGTCTAAGGGGAAAAACAATTGAAGACAGTTGGCAGTTGTTCAAAGAGACATTATTAACGGCACAAGAGCAAACTATCCCACTGTGTAGGAAAGACAGGAACAGGGCTGTCCTTACCCATGCACAAAGCACACAGCTGCGTAGGGCACCAGGAAATTTGAGGCACCAAATTTCTTTGTGCCCTGTGCAGCTACATGCTATTCCAGCCCCTGCTCCCGCTCTTCCCCATGGCCCTCACCTCTTCTCTGTACCATCCCGCTCCTGCTGTGCCTCTTCCTGCTCCTGCCCAACCCTGCCCTCACTCCTCTGAGCTCTGCAGCAGCCAGCATGTCCAGGTCTGCACTCCTAGCAGCTGGTGAGTGCTGGGGGTTGGTTCCCCTCCGTCTCCCAAGCCCCCCGCCCCCCCGCGGAGGCCTGGGGACCACTCCTCTCCTCCCCCCACGGAGGCCTGAGGCCCGCTCCTCCCACTCCCCTCCCCCCGCAGAGGCTTGGAACCTACCCCCTCATGGAAGCCTGGGGCCCTCTCCTAACCTGCCCCTGCCCCCCATGGAGGCCTGGGACCTCACCCCCACATGGGGGGAGGACTGCATACGGCTCCAGAATAGCTAGGGATGGCCCTGGATAGGAAGTATGGCAAGAGACCACCCTGGCTTAACCAGGAGACCTTTAGTGATCTAAAACTGAAAAAAAGAGTCCTACAAAAAATGGAAACTCTGTCAAATTACAAAGAATGAATATAAACAAATAACACAAGTATGTAGGGACATAATTAGAAAGGCCAAGGCACAAAACAAGCTCAAACTAGCTAGGGACATAAAGGGTAACAAGAAAACATTCTACAAATACATTAGGAGCAAGAAGAAGACCAAGGACAGAGTAGGCCCATTATTCAATGAAGGGGAAAGACAATAATGGAAAATGTGGAAATGGCAGAGGTGCTTAATGACTCCTTTGTTTCAGTTTTCACCAAAAAGGTTGGTGGCGATTGCACATCTAAAATAGTGAATGCCAATGAAAATGAGGTAGAATCAGAGTTTAAAATAGGGAAAGATCAAGTCAAAAATTATTTAGACAAGTTAGATATCTTCAAATCACCAGGGCCTGATAGAATACATCATAGAATACTCAAGGAGCTGACTGACAAGATATCTGAGCCATTAACAATTATCTTTGAAAAGTCGTGGAAGACGGGAGACATTCCAGAAGACTGGAAAAGGGCAAATATGGTGTCCATCTATTAAAAGGGAAATAAGGACAACCCGGGGAATTACAGACCAGTCAGCTTAACTTCTATACCCAGAAAGGTAATGGAGCAAATAATTATGCAATCAATTTGCAAACACCTAGAAGATAATAAGGTGATAAATAACAGTCAGCAGTTGTCAAGAACAAATTGTGTCAAACCAACATGATAGCTTTCTTTGACAGGGTAACAAGCCTTGTAGATAGGGGGAAGTGGTAGATGTGATATATCTTGACTTTAATAAAGCTTTTGATACTGTCTCTCATGACCTTCTCATAAACAAACTCGGAAATACAACCTAGATGGAGCTATTATAAGGTGGGTACATAAATGCTTGGAAAATAGTTCCCAGAGAGTAGTTATCAGTGGTTCACAGTCATGCTGGAAGGGCATAACAAGTGGGGTCCCGCAGGGATCACTTCTGGGTCCGGTTCTGTTCAATATCTTCATCAATAATTTAGATAATGGCATTGAGAGCATACTTATAAAGTTTGAGGATGATACCAAGCTGGGAGCGGTTGCAAGTGCTTTGGAGGACAGGATTAAAATTCAAAACGATCTGGACAAACTGGAGAAATGGTCTGAAGTAAATAGGATGAAGTTCAATAAGGACAAATGCAAAGGTCTCCACTTACGAAGGAACAATCAGTTGCACACATACAAAATGGGAAATGACTGTGTAGGAAGGAGCACTGCAGAAAAGGATCTGGGGGTCATAGTGGATCACAAGCTCAATATGAGTCAACAGTGTAACACTGTTGCAAAAAAAGTGAACATCATTCTAGGGTGTATTAGCAGGAGTGTTGTGAGCAAGACACAAGCAGTAATTCTTCCGCTCTATTCCGTGCTGGTTAGGCCTCAATTGCACTATTGTGTCCAGTTCTGGGTGCTACATTTCAGGAAGGATGTGGACAAATTGGAGAAAGTCCAGAGAAGAGCAACAAAAATGATTAAAGGTCTAGAAAACATGACCCATGAGGAAAGATTATAAAAATTGGGTTTTTTTAGTATGGAGAAGAGAAGACTGAAAGGGGACATAGAATCATAGAATTATAGAACTGGAAGGGACCTTAAGAGGTCATCTAGTCCAGTCCCCTGCACTCAAGACAGGACCAAGTATTATCTAGACCATCCCTGACGGGGGGTTGTCCAACCGGCTCTTAAAAATCCCCAATGATGGAGATTCCACAGCCTCTCTAGGCAAATTATTCCAGTGCTCAACCACTCTGACAGGAAGTTTTTCCTAATGTGCAACCTAAACCACTTTTGCTGCAATTTAAGCCCATTGCTTCTTGTCCTATCCTCAGAAGTTAAGAACAATTTTTCTCCCTCCTCCTTGCAACAACCTTTTATGTACTTGAAAACTGTTATCATGTCCCCTCTCGGTCATAACTCCATTGCTGCAGACCTCTGCTGCAGACATGCTGTAATTTCACATGCTACCTCAGCCTTGCAAGACGTGGAAGGGCTAAACCATCTGGGAGGATGGATGGTCTTATGGCAGAAAGCCCAGACCAGGTGTGACGGGTTGTCACCCCTGGGCTGCAGTCTGGGAACCGTGGGAACTGCTGTGCCCCTCTAACCACCCAACTGGGCTGACCTGCTCACAGTGCTTTGTTGGAGGTACAGCCCATCTCTCTTATCATCCAACGTGACAGCAAGTGGCACCACACACCCAAATTGAGCTACCTGAGTGCTTTGCCTAAGTCACTGAAAGACAGGCAAGAGACAACAGCCAATTTCCCAACTCCTCCGCCTTGCACCCTTGCTGGAGTATAAATCCAAAATTATACTGTCTTGCACTGCACAGGGATCTGTATAATGTAAGCACAATAATAAAGTTTGCCTTCCCCTCGATGTGGGAAGGAGATGCAAAAGCCTTTGCTCACAGAGCTGAGATTTTACCCAGACACTTCATTCGAAAGACACTGGTTAGGATAAAGCACAAAACAAGTGTATTAACTACAGAAAGCTAGATTTTAAGAGATTATAAGTGATAGCAAACAGATCAAAGCAGATTACATAGAAAATAAACAAAACCACAAACTAAGCTTAACATACTAGATAGATTGGATATGAATTAGCAACTTCTCACCCTGATGATACAAGCAGTTCACCAAGTTTCCATGCACAGGCTAGAAATCCCTTTAGCCTGGGACCAGCACTTCCCCCAGTTCAGTCTTTGTTCCTCAGGTGTTTCCAGGACTTCTCTTGTGTGGGGAGTTGAGGCCCTGAGGTGATGTCACACCCCATCTTATATAGCTTCCCCATACCGTGGGAACCCTTTGTTTCAAACTCAGTTCCCAGTCCAGCTTGTGGAAAAATACAGGTATCAAAATGGAGTTCAGTGTCATGTGGTCTGGTCACATACCCTTGCATGCCCTGCTGAGTCATGGCAGCCATTACTTACAGGCTGGCTGGAGTGTTCTCAGGAAGGCTAAGCTCTTCCATGGTCCATCGTCTTTGCTGATGGGCCTAGCTTCTTCATTGTTGTACCTGTCTAGCTTCTTCATTGTTGTACCTGAAAGGTCAGCTGTGTTTTCCAGAGTAAGCCCATTTGAAATACAGATAGATAGTCAATATTCATAACTTCACATACAAAATTATACATGCATACAAATAGGATAATCATATTCAAGAAATCATAACTTTTTCAGGGACACCTCACAAGACATATCTTGTACAAGATGCATTGTAATTATGTCATAGTCATATCATAATGATACTACTATAATGAATATGGGGTGTAGTGTCACAATGGGGATTCCAGAGACCTTGTTTCTGTTTCCTGCTGTATCAGATTCATTGTGTGGCTGTGGTCAAGTCACTTCTCCTCCCTCAACTTTGTGTTCCTCACCTCCCCGGTCACAAGGTATTGGAAGGCTTTATTCATTGCCAGCTCTGGGCCAAGCCCCTTGCATTTTATAGATTTATAGATTCATAGACTCTAGGACTGGAAGGGACCTCGAGAGGTCATCGAGTCCAGCCCCTGCCCTCATGGCAGGACCCAAATACTGTCTAGACCATCCCTGATAGACATTCATCTAACCTACTCTTAAATAGCTCCAGAGATGGAGATTGCACAACCTCCCTAGGCAATTTATTCCAGTGTTTAACCACCCTGACAGTTAGGAACTTTTTCCTACTGTCCAGCCTAAATCTCCCTTGCTGCAGTTTAAGCCCATTGCTTCTTGTTCGATACTTAGAGGCTAAGGTGAACAAGTTTTCTCCTTCCTCCTGATGACACCCTTTTAGATACCTGAAAACTGCTATCATGTCCCCTCTCAGTCTTCTCTTTTCCAAACTAAACAAACCCAATTCTTTCAATCTTCCTTCGTAGGTCATGTTCTCAAGACCTTTCATCATTCTTGTTGCTCTTCTCTGGACCCTCTCCAATTTCTCCACATCTTTCTTGAAATGCATTGCCCAGAACTGGACACAATACCCCAGTTGAGGCCTAACCAGCGCAGAGTAAAGTGGAAGAATGACTTCTCGTATCTTGGTCACAACACACCTGTTAATGCATCCCAGAATCACTTTTGCTTCTTTTGCAACAGCATCACACTGTTAACTCATATTTAGCTTGTGGTTCACTATAACTCCTAGATCCGTTTCTGCTATACTCCTTCCTAGACAGTCTCTTCCCATTCTGTATGTGTGAAACTGATTGTTCCTTCCCAAATGGAGCACTTTGCATTTGTCTTTATTTAAACTTAATCCAGTTTACCTCAGACCATTTCTCCAATTTGTCCAGATCATTTTGAATTATGAACCTGTTCTCCAAAGCAGTTGCAATCCCTCCCAGTTTGGTATCATCTGCAAACTTAATAAGCCTACTTTCTATGCCAATATTTAAGTCATTGATGAAGATATTGAACAGAGCCGGTCCCAAAACAGAACTCTGCAGAACCCGTCTTATACCTTTTCAGCAGGATTGGGAACCATTAATAACTACTCTCTGAGTACTGTTATCCAGCCAGTTATGCACCACCTTATAGTAGCCCCATCTAAATTGTATTTGCCTATTTTACTGATAAGAATATCATGCGAGACCATATCAAATGCCTTACTAAAGTCTAGGTATATCACATCCACCACTTCTCCCTTATCCACAAGACTCGTTATCCTATCAAAGAAAGCTATCAGATTGGTTTGACACAATTTATTCTTTACAAATCCATGCTGGCTATTCCCTATCACTTTACCACCTTCCAAGTGTTTGCAGATGATTTCCTTAATTACTTGCTCCATTATCTTCCCTGGCACAGAAGTTAATCTAACTGGTCTGTAGTTTCCTGGGTTGTTTTTATTTCCCTTTTTATAGATGGGCACTATATTTGCCCTTTTCCAGTCTTCTGGAATCTCTCCCGTCTCCCATGACTTTCCAAAGATAATAGCTAGAGGCTCAGATACCTCCTCTATTAACTCCTTGAGTATTCTAGGATGCATTTCATCAGGCCCTGGTGACTTGCAGGCATCTAACTTTTCTAAGTGAACTTTTACTTGTTCTTTTTTTATTTATCTTCTAAACCTACCCTCTTCCCGTAGGCATTCACTGCGTTAGGCATTCCTTCAGACTTCTCAGTGAAGATCAAAACAAAGAAGTCATTAAGCGTCTCTGCTCACATGAAGCTTAGTTTGGGCTGACTTTAAATGTTACAGAGATTTCTGTGCAATAGCTTTGACCAAAGTGGCAGAACTCTGCAAACTGAGTTATCCAGGCCTGAATCTATTCTGGGGCAGTGCTCTGATGGTCCAGTGCCTTTGGGCCAGCCTAGCCTTTGTGCAGATTCCATTAGCTCTTGTCACCTGTACTGGGGAATACTGACTCCTTTCCTTATTGTCCCTTGTGATGGTCACAAGTAAATTACAGTCTGCTCCTCAAGTGTATTCCAGGCAGCACCCCACAGATACTCAGTAACCAGCAACTAGACTAGTTAACATGCATTACAGATGTACAACACGCTGTGACTGCAACACCAATTTCAGGACATTGCATTAGATGGAAACCTTGAAATTATCTTAACTGAAGCCTTCCACCTCCATGCCACACTGTTAAATACCTGTATAAACTGCAACACAAACCCTGCACCAGCGCTGCATAGATGCGTCCATTGTGGTCATCCCTTGAAGCAAAGCGCTACATTTCTGGCTAGTAAACGGAGCAACTCCTGGCCCAGGTGGTGTGATCAGTGAGCATCCCTTGTGCCTTTTCTGGGGCACTCTCTGGTCCTTTAGTCCCTTCTGAGAAGATCCCTGCTCACCTGCATGGCAGAGAAGGACATTGACATGTTAGTTTCTCTCCAATCCCCATGGCATTTAATTGTGATTCACGCTCTCTCACCTTATGTCACAGCACATTGGTACCTGGGACACCATGTTGCACAATGTGGCTACAGTTCAACAAGACCAATTTCCATTTGGGAAAGTCACTGTCCCCGGTAAGTGAAGCTCTGTGCATTTTAGGACTTCTCTGAACCCTTCCTTGGCTGATTGTGAGATCATTGCTTAGATTGGGGGGCACCAATGTATCAGCAGTCACACAGCACTCACATACATACACTCCCTTGCACATGCTGCACATGTACACACAAACACACCCACACAAACTTAAACACACACATGCTGCACATGCATACACACAGAGACACACACAATGATCTTGAATTGCCCTAAAGAAGCAGAAAATGTGAGCAGTCAGAATCTCACCTCATTTTACATCAATTAGGCTTCCTTAGATGAGAGGCCAAACAATATCTTAGAGCCAGACAATGTAGGTGATTGGGTCACTGAACAGGTAGCTTATCCCAGCTGGTTGGGCTGCATTCCCAAAAACCTGACTCCCAGAGTCACTTTGACTCCATGCGCTAAAATGAGCAGCCAGGTTGGCCTTGGCTGAGGACTGCAGATGCTGTCATGTTTGGGTGGTCCCACTCTCAGAGGTAATCTTACCACAGTGAGGCTTCCAGCTCTTTGGATTTTATCGTATGTGTGGGGCAATCTCAGCCTTGCAGATATAAGAAGTAGATGTTAAAGTTTCAGTCATCGTTCTAGGGTAAAGTTAGTGATATAGAACCAACAATAAACTTCTTGACTGCTGTGGACTCTGACAAACAGCTTTGAAAAGAAGGCAAGGTTTTCCTTAGATAACTGATAACAGTCCTGGCATAATGTGCAGACAATTTAATACTTAGCAGCTTTACCCCTCTAGCAGGTGTTTGTTTAAGAGACTTCACCGTGCAGAGTGGGAAATAGCAGATTTCCTCAGGCTCATTAGGCTACGTTTCACTTTCTAATGCACAAGGTTTTATTTGTTAAATGGCTTGACTTGATTTCCAAGTTCTTTTCTCTCTTATCAAGGATTCACTTAATACACTGGAAGTTTCACATCTGCAGGGAAGAACAGTGGGTACATTTCTCTTCCTGACAGGCATATCTTCTAAATCCAGAAACAACCCCTTTCACACACTTCATCAGAAGCTTCATGTTCTCTGGGCAAGTTGATTTTTGTCTGAAAGAAAACTGGAATGTCTCAAATGTTGCACCTTTTGGCTTGAAAGTAGGAATATTGATAGAGCTAAGAAAGGAAACATCATGGAGTTTGCCTTTTTTTTCCCTAAGCTAGCACAGTTTAGGAAGTTCAGAAGAGAATGCAAAGTGCTTGGGGTTGTGATTAGAACCTTTCTCAGATTTATTTATACATAATGTATAAAATGTGTCCTATCAAGGCCTTGATCGTACAAATGCTTGTGCACAGAATTTTATGCCTGTGACGCTTCAATGAAATCTGTAGGACAACTCATGTGCAAACTGCATGTACACAAGCGGTTGCAGGATGGGTCTGACTGCTCAGAGCCAGCACAACACCTGATTAAAAAGCAGATACAAACACAAAGCAAGAGGAAGAGCTAAGCAAACCCATTGGGCTTCAGATACATCAGCTGTGAAGTTCTGATGCTAAAATGACAAATTGTTTCTTGGGGATCATTCTTGCCAGGATTTGGCCCATTCTGTGTATTGGGCTCTGTTAGGCCCTGAGCCTGCAAGTACTCCTCCAAGTGTTTAGCTTTACATGCGTGAGGAGGGCATCGGAGCCAACAGGATACTGTTGCACGTAAGGCTATGCAGCTGTATCAGGGCCTTAGTGTGTAAGGTGCTCCCAGCAGGTCCTGATCTGTATGTTCCGTAAGGAGTCCCATGCATTTACAGGCTCTATACAGGATCATAATCAGATTCTAGCGGTTATCACCTCTCACCCTCTACAGGTTGGAGACCTACAAAAATACATGGCTAGATACTCAGCCCCCATTCAGGATCCTTTGACCAACTGAGTGTCACAGAGGGGCTGAAATTGCCACTGCCACAGCCAACAGCTGGAGGGTTCCCCCAGCAGAGAGGAATTCTTCGGTCTTGTGCCAATGGCTACCCACCCTCCCTCCTTCCTTGGCCATATTGGGAGGTGGATGGGGCAGAAATCTCTGCTCTGCCAGTTCAAAGCTACTGAGCTTCCCTTAGGGATCACAGCCAGCTGTCATAAATTAGAGCAGCCCCCAGGCTGTTCTAACCTATATTGGAATCCAGACAATCTGAGAACCCAGGAGCTGTAATCAGCTCCCAGAACCCCCCTTACTTCTCTCCTGCACCAAGTGGATCTGGATGCAGGAGAAAACGTGACTCTTCTGTATTAATGCCACTGAATGGAGATTCATCTTTAAAGGGGAGGCCTGTGGAATCCACATTGTATTTCCCATCCTGAGGCAGAGTGCAACATCTATTGCCATGTCAACAGGCCATGGGGACTTGGGGCACTGCCCTCCTGTTCTCTTCGGGCTCTCGGGTCCTGCTGGGATTTGCTGAACTGAAAGACAGCTGTAAGACAAGAATGAAAAGAAACTGGAGAGAGCAGCTCATCCTGTCTGGGAATACAGGAATTCCTCATTTAACGTTGTTATGTTCCTGAAAAATCTGACTTTAAGTGAAACGATGTTAAGCGAATCCAATTTCCCCATAAGAATTAATGTAAATTAGGAGGGTAGGTTTCAGGGAAATTTTTTTCACCAGACAAAAGACTATATTATATATATATATATATATATACACACACACACAGAGAGTATAAGTTTTAAACAAACAATTTAATACTGGTCACAGTGACGATGATTGTGAAGCTTGGTTGAGGAGGAGGAGTCAGAGGGTGGGATATTTCCCAGGGAATCCCTTACTGCTAAATGAACTTGCAGTTGATTGAGCCCTGAAGGGTTAACTCTCACACTCTACAAAGCAGCAGGAAAGGAGGGAGGGCAGACAGAGACAGAGACACACACCCTGTGTGAGAGAGAAGAAATGTGCATTTCCCCTTTAATTAGCTGACCCCAGGCTTAAGTACCCTGCCTTGTTAATTACATCAGCTTGCTGAGACCTGAGCCCACAGCTACTGCCTACACCAGGGGACTCAAACTCAAATGACCACAAGGGCCACATGAGGACTAGTATATTGGCTCGAGGGCTGCATTACTGACACCTCTCCCCCACTGCCCTTGGCCCCACCCCCACTCCACATCTTCCATGAGGTCCCACCTTTGCCCCACCTCTTCCCACCCCTTCCCTGTCCCCATTCCAACCCCTTCCCTGAAATCCTCACCCCAACTCCACCCCCTCCCTACCCCCAGGGGGCAGGGGCTCAGGGCAGGGAGTTGGGGTGTGGGGTACAGGGGGGGTGAGGGGCACGGCAAGGGGTCAGGATGCAGGGTGCGGCATGGGGCTCAGGGCAGGGAGTTGGGGTGCAGGAGGGGTGCAGAGTATGGCAGGGGGTTCAGGGCAGGGGGTCAGGGTGCAGCAGGGGGCTCAGGGCAAGGGGTCAGAGTGCAGGGGGCTCGGCAAGGGGTCGGGGTGTGGCAAGAGGCTCAGGGCGGGGGTTGGCATGCAGGAGGAGTGTGGCAGGGGGCTCAGGGAAGGGGTTCAGAGTGCAGGGTGCAGCAGGGGGCTTGGCAGGGAGTTGGGGTGCGGGAGGGGTGTGGGGTGTGGCAGGGGGCTCAGAGCAGGAGGTTGGGGTTCAGGAGGGGTGCAGCAGGGGGCTCAGGGCAGGGGGTTGGGGTGCAGGAGGGGTGTGGCAGGGGGCTCAGGGCAGGGGGTTGGGGTGCAGGAGGGGTGCGGCAGGGGGCTCAGGGCAGGGCGTTGGGGTGCAGGGGGTGCGGCAGGGAGCTCAGGGCAGGGGATTGAGGTGCAGGAGGGGTGCAGGGTGTGGCAGGGGGCTCAGGCAGGGGGTTGGGGTGAAGGAGGGGCGTGGCAGGGAGCTCAGGGCAGGGGGTTGGGGTGCAGGAGGGGTGCAGGGTGTGGCAGGGGGCTCAGGCAGGGGGTTGGGGTGAAGGAGGGGCGTGGCAGGGAGCTCAGGGCAGGGGGTTGAGGTGCAGGAGGGGTGCAGGGTGTGGCAGGGGGCTCAGGCAGGGGGTTGGGGTGCAGGGGGGTGCGCCAGGGAGCTCAGGGCAGGGGGTTGAGGTGCAGGAGGGGTGCGGCAGGGAGCTCAGGGCAGGAGGTTGGGGTGCAGGAGGGGTGTGGCAGGGAGCTCAGGGCAGGAGGTTGGGGTGCAGGAGGGGTGCGGCAGGGGGCTCAGGGCAGGGCGTTGGGGTGCGGGGGGGGGTGCGGCAGGGGGCTCAGGGCAGGGGGTTGAGGTGCAGGAGGGGTGCAGGAGGGGTGCGGCAGGGGGCTCAGGGCAGGGCGTTGGGGTGCAGGAGGGGTGTGGCAGGGAGCTCAGGGCAGGGGGTTGAGGTGCAGGAGGGGTGCAGGGTGTGGCAGGGGGCTCAGGCAGGGGGTTGGGGTGCAGGAGGGGTGTGGCAGGGGGCTCAGGGCAGGGCGTTGGGGTGCAGGAGGGGTGTGGCAGGGAGCTCAGGGCAGGGGGTTGAAGTGCAGGAGGGGTGCGGCAGGGGGTTCAGGGCAGGGCGTTGGGGTGCGGGGGGGTGTGGCAGGGAGCTCAGGGCAGGGGGTTGTGGTGCAGGAGGGGTGTGGCAGGGAGCTCAGGGCAGGAGGTTGGGGTGCAGGAGGGGTGCGGCAGGGAGCTCAGGGCAGGGGGTTGAGGTGCAGGAGGGGTGCAGGGTGTGGCAGGGAGCTCAGGGCAGGGGGTTGGGGTGCAGGAGGGGTGTGGCAGGGGGCTCAGGGCAGGGCGTTGGGGTGCAGGAGGGGTGTGGCAGGGAGGTCAGGGCAGGGGGTTGAGGTGCAGGAGGGGTGCAGGGTGTGGCAGGGGGCTCAGGCAGGGGGTTGGGGTGCGGGGGGTGCGGCAGGGAGCTCAGGGCAGGGGGTTGAGGTGCAGGAGGGGTGCAGGGTGTGGCAGGGGGCTCAGGGCAGGGGGTTGGGGTGCAGGAGGGGTGTGGCAGGGAGCTCAGGGCAGGGGGTTGGGGTGCAGGAGGGGTGCAGGATGTGGCAGGGGGCTCAGGGCAGGGGGTTGGGGTGCAGGAGGGGTGTGGCAGGGAGCTCAGGGCAGGGGGTTGGGGTGCAGGAGGGGTGTGGCAGGGAGCTCAGGGCAGGGGGTTGGGGTGCAGGAGGGGTGCAGGGTGTGGCAGGGAGCTCAGGGCAGGGGGTTGAGGTGCAGGAGGGGTGCAGGGTGTGGCAGGCGGCTCAGGGCAGGGGGTTGGGGTGCAGGAGGGGTGTGGCAGGGAGCTCAGGGCAGGGGGTTGGGGTGCAGGAGGGGTGCAGGGTGTGGCGGGGGCTCAGGGCAGGGGGTTGGGGTGTAGGAGGGGTGTGGCAGGGATCTCAGGGCAGGGGGTTGGGGTGCAGGAGGAGTGTGGCAGGGGGCTCACAGCAGGGGGTTTGGCTGCAGGAGGGGTTCGGGGGGAGCTCTGGCCCAGCGCACACCGGGGACAGGCCAGGCTCCCCGCCTGCCTGCCTGCCCTGCCCCCGCACGGCTCCAGGAAGCATCCGGAACATGGGGGGGGCACAGGGGTCTGTGTGTTGCTGTTGCTTCAAACACCACCCCCAGCAGCTCCCATTGGCCAGGAATGGGGAACCGCGGGGGTGCTGCCTGAAGCAAGAGCAACACACGGACCCCTGTGCTCCCCCTCCCCCACATTCCGGCTGCTTCCCGGAGCACCGCGGGGGCAGAGCAGGCAGGCAGGGAGCCTGTCCTTCCCCCGGTGCACGTCGGGCTGGAGCCGCTCTAAGTAAACGCTGGAGGAGGGCTGGGGGGCCGCAAGGAGCATGTGGCCCATAGAAAATAACCCCTTGGGCTGTGTGTTTGAGACCCTTGGGCCTAGAAGCTCCCTCCATCGTGTGTCCCCCCTGCTCTATGGAAGATGGGGTAAGTGGGGTGCAGGAGCAGGGTGGAAGGGGGACACCCTGACATTAGCTCCCCTCTCCCCATACAGCAAGCAAGAATCTCTGGGAGCAGCTGGTAGGCAGAGGCGGGAGCAGCACATGGCAGTGGGGGAAGGGACAGCTGCTGCACAGGGAATTTAGGAGATGGGGGAGCTGATACGGGGGCTGCTGGTCCACCCTGGTTCCAACCAACCACTAGCTAGCTGCAAGAGGCTGCTTTTCTTGTAAGCAGTGGACAAAACAGGCGGGTGCCAAAGGACGTTAGAAGGGAGCGTTTCACAACTTTAAATGAGCATGTTCCCTAATTGATCAGCAGCTTAACATCAAAACATCGTTAAGCAGGATGATTTTAAGTGAGGAGTTCCTGTATATGGGGTTATCTTTGCCTATCCCATACAGCCATGAGCAAAGGCGTTCATTGTGCCTCTAATCTGCACACTCAGGGCTGGTCTACACTAGGGGGCGGGATCGATCTAAGGTCTGGTCTACACTACGCGTTTAAACCAAATTTAGCAGCGTTAAACCGATTTAACGCTGCACGCGTCCACACAACGAGGCCCTTTATATCGATATAAAGGGCTCTTTAAACCGGTTTCTGTACTCCTCCCCGACGAGAGGAGTAGTGCTGAAATCGGTATTGCCATGTCAGATTAGGGTTAGTGTGGCAGCAAATCAACAGTATTGGCCTTCGGGTGGTATCCCACAGTGCACCACTGTGACTGCTCTGGAAAGCAATCTGAACTCGGATGCACTGCCCAGGTAGACAGGAAAAGTCCCGCGAACTTTTGAATTTCATTTCCTGTTTGGCCAGCGTGGAGCTCTGATCAGCACGGGTGGCGATGCAGTCCCAGATCCAAAAAAGGCTCCATCATGGACCGTACGGGAGATACTGGATCTGATCACTGTATGGGGAGACAAATCTGTTCTATCAGAGCTCTGTTACAGAAGACGAAATGACAAAGAATTTGAAAAAAATCTCCAGGCTATGATAGACAGAGTCCACAGCACAGTGCTGTGTGACAAGTGTAATGGAAAGCCAAGGAATCAAATGGATGCTCATGGAGGGAGGGAGGGGGTACTGAGGACTCCAGCTATCCCACAGTCCCCACAGTCCCCAAAAAGCATTTGCATTTTTGGCTCAGCTCCCAATGCCTGAAGGGTCAAAAACATTTTCCCGGGTGTTTCAGGGTATATATTGTCAATTTACACCCTTCCCCCCCCCGAAAGAAAAGGGAAAAAACGTTTTTCGTCTTTTTTCAATGTCATCCTATGTCAACTGCATGCAGCTGGTAGACGGGATGCTGCAGCGCTGAACACCAGTATCCCCTTCTTGGTGGCAGATGGTACAATATGACTGCCATCCATTGGCATCATCAGCCCGTGAGTGCTCCTGGCTGGCCTCGGTGAGGTTGGCCGGGGGCGCCTGGGTACAAATGGGAATGACTCCTGGTCATTCCTGGCAGATGGTACAGAATGGCTGGTAACTGTCTTCATCATAGCAACTGGGGGCTGAGCTCCATCTGTGCCTCCCCCTTTCATATCTAAAGAAAAGATTCTGTACTGCCTGGGCTATCATAGTAGCAGGATGCTGGGCTCCTCTCCCCCCCACACATCATTTAATGTCCTGCCTGGGTTATCATAGCAGGGGGAGGCTGCCTCCCCCTCATTTTATCTCACTAAAAAGTCAGTGTTTCTTATTCCTGCATTCTTTATTACTTCATGACACAAATGGGGGGGACACTGCCACGGTAGCCCAGGAGGGTTGGAGGAGGGGGGAAGTAACAGGTGGGATTGTTGCAGGGGCACCCCCTAGAATACCATGCAGCTTATCATTTCTGTGGGATCTGACACAGAGTGGCTGTGCTCACTGGGACACTGGTTCTCTAGTACACTTGCCCCATATTCTAGGCAGGACTGACTCTATTTTTAGATATAAAATAAAGGAGAGAATGACCTGGAGAGTCATTCCCAGTTTTGTCTTTGCGCCCCTGGCTGACCTCAGCAAAGATCAGCCAGGAGCACCCATGACAGCAGCAGACAGTACAGAATGACTGATAACCATCATCTCACTGCCAATTTACAGTGGCATGGCAGACAGTACAGAACAACTGATAACCATCTCTGTTACCTTGCAAAGGCAAATGAATGCTGCTGTGTAGCACTGCAGTACCGCCTCTGTCAGCGGCATCCAGTACACATAGGGTGACAGTGACAAAAGGCAAAACGGGCTCCATGGTTGCCATGCTATGGCGTCTACCAGGGCAATCCAGAGAAAAAGGGCGCAAAATGATTGTCTGCCATTGCTTTCATGGAGGAAGGAATGAGTGACGACATTTACCCAGAATCACCCGTGACTCTGTTTTTGCACCATCATGCATTGGGATCTCAACCCAGAATTCCAATGGGCAGGAGAGACTGCGGGAACTATGGGATAGCTACAGGATAGCTACCCACAGTCCAACGCTCCAGAAATCGACGCTAACCTTGGTACATGGACGCACACTACCGAATTAATGTGCTCAGTGTGGTCGCATGCACTCGACTTTATACAATCTGTTTTACAAAACCGGTTTATGTAAAATCGGAATAATCCCGTAGTGTAGACACACCCTAAGATACGCAACTTCAGCTACATGAATAACGTAGCTGAAGTCGAAGTATCTTAGATCGAGTTACTTACTGTCCTCATGGCGCAGGATCGACCCTCAGTCACAGGGTACTTGGTACAGGAATGGGAATGTAGGTGTTTGCCTTTCTGGTGCTTCTCTGAGGACAGGAGGGGCCCTGTTCATCTGAACCCATTGACTCACTGCTCACAGATGAGAATAATGGTGGAAATGCAAACAGAAGAAGTTGGGGGTTTCACATGCTTTATTGCTACTCAGAAATAGTTTTCGAGATGAAGGCTGAGCTCATTACTTTTTGCCCTCATGAATTGTATCATGATTTTAATATGCAAATATATTGCTCACATGCACCAACCAAAAAGACTTGATACACCAGAATAGCTCTGAAAATATTACTCTGGTCTATGCACGACTGATCCACCAGCTAAGAAGAATTTGCACCCATTAGGGTTCAAAGGAATCGTTACTGCCCCTTGAGCAAGTAATCCGCATTTAAAAATACATAGTTACTGCTCAGAAACTGAATTTGCAAAGGTGTCTACATTCACAGTTAAATGACAGATCAGTCATAATGGTTCTACTGTGTCATCTAACCTGCACTTCCATGGGATAATTATATTTCCTCTGAGAGCAGAGGAGTGAATGCGTGATACAGCTTTGAATTGACAACCATATTGTGTGGCAACAGCGTATTAAAATTCCTGATCAAAGAAAGATTAATGGCCCAGATGCACGAAAGCAGCAAACAAACAGATGCTTCCTGTTTGTACACTCAACATTTCTGTGAACCAGTGAAGTGATGGTAACATGCGCCAGGATGAGACCCCCGAGTCACAACACAGAGGAAGCTGCAGTAAAGCCCTCATCTTCAGTACAACATATTAATAAACAGTAATAATAGCTAACAATATTAATAACAACACTTCCATCATGTTCTTTACCCTAGGATAGCTCAAATGTATTGTATTTGGTTTACATTGGAGGCAAATAAATGAAGCCTTCAGTGGCCTTCTTAGAGATAGGTAAGATTATTAGAGCATTAATCTCATCCTGGCTGTTGCTGTTTGTTGCTGTATTTCAGTATCACCTACCAAGTGCCAGGTGTCAGCAGAGACCCAAGAAGACTCATTTCCTGAATTTGAAACACCTGTAAAAGTTTGTCAGGTTTTCAGTTCCCAGACTGGAACAATTTTATAAAAATACAAAAAATGTTCATAAAGCTGAGAAATGCAGGAATCACTGAGTCATCAGTTTTAAATAAAAAATGGTGAATTCATTCCTTTTCTTTTAAAACTGTAACTTTTGCAAATCCTGGAAGAGGGGTCTGGTGCCCACCCACAGCCAGGCAGTCTCTCCACCACCCTGAATAATGCTTGCACTCATGCAACCCCTAGCTTCACAACTCACTTAAGCACATGCTTAACTTTAGTCCCTTGCTTAAGTCACTGACTTGTGGAATTGGGGCCTCCACACTTTCCAAGTATTAGCCCAGCTACTCAGCTGGTGTAAATTGGCCCAGGAGGGTGAAATTCCATAAGACACAGAAGAGAACTTCTAGCTGAGAGGTGGAGCGGCACTAAGGTGGATTTAACTTTCTCTGAGCTGCTCCTCAGTCATGTAAGCCTCCCTGGGCTGCCCTATGGGTGTTGTCGCTGCCTGGAGTCTACACAGCACGGCATGCTATGGGCCCCACCTCCTGACAACCCTCTACTCCTAGCCAGGAGCGCTGAAAGCTCTTCAGAAGTGGGGGGCCCACCCAGTCCATGGCCCTGCCCCCTGCTCTGCCCTCCCCCTCCCCCGAGGCCCTGCTCCAATCCCCCTCCACCTGATTAGGAGGCTGGATTTGAACAGGGCTCTACTACTGCTCAGGAACTGCCGTAACCACTGGGCTAAGGGCTGCCCTGATGCAGGGCCCGGCTCCACTGTGGATCAATTGTGAATGGCCACTGGGAGAAAGAAAGAACACATGCCATTGATTGTATGGCCCAGCAGTTATCACACTCACACAGGACATGGGACTTCAGTGTTCAGTGCCCCTACTCCAATGACTCTTCTATAATTTATCTCAACAGGAATGACCGAGGGAGCCCCACATAGCACAGTAGTTAGTTCTCTCATCTGAGAGGTGGCAGCTCTCAGTTTAATCCCATTTTCTCCCCCAGGGGAGAGAAGGGACTTGAACTGGGGGCCTCCCTCACCCCATACAAGTGCCCTAACCAATGAGCTGAATATCATGAGTGAGGCCTTTGTCCTCCTCCCCAGGTTCTTGCACAGACTGACCCCAGGAGATGGTTTGAAGCTGAGAATCACAAGCAGAACTAGGGCCCTCCGGCAGCCTGGATTTAAGCAGCTGTGAGGGGGCGGGGCCCAGGACACACCTCTCTCGTCAGCAGCTCCCATTGGCTAACATGTTGCTTTTTGTGAATCACAAGTCTAAGGTGCCTAGCTCTCCTATTCATGGGCTAGGAGCCTGGCGCCTCACTTCAGTTTTGTGGATCGTAGTGTGTAACGTAGTGTGATTATCTAGGCACCTTCTTGGGCAATGCGATGCTCAGTGTTCCAGCGTCTAAGTCTCTTTGCAAACCTCGCTGGCTTTTCTAAGGCTCTTAGTCCATAATGTGGACACTAAACCCCTTCCACTTTTATTAAAATTTAGAAATGATTGTGTTCATATTTTTGTGAATCAGCTCTGATCATGCAGATGACTGCTTCCGAGTGGTGTGTAATATGCAGACCTGTATTAGCCAAATGGCAGCTCTGTGACAGGAACTGACAGGATACAGCAGACTGTACACAGCATCTGTCGACTGGGTAATGTGCATTTTATAAATTGTCTGATTATTTATGTGCATTATAGGCCAGACTTGCATATCCCTGGTTTGTTTCATTTTCTGTGACATTACTAGAAAAAAAAATCAGAGGAGATTAAACTGCTAACACTGCAGTAACGTAAAGAACAAAGTGATGCCTGCACCCTGAGCAAGGCCAGCACTAGGTTTTTTGCCATCCCAAGCAAAATACAATTTGGCTGCCCCCACCCCAGCCCTGGGCTCCCCCCCGTACTCCCCTGCCACCCCAGCCCTGGGCTCTCCCACCCACACTCCCTGCCACCCCAGGCCTGGACTCACACACACCCTGTGCTGCACCAGCTCTAGGCACCCCCCCACCAGTGCCCCCTCCACCTCCTGCACCCCAGCCCTGGGCTCTTCCCCCCCTCCCCCACCTGCACCCTTCTTCTGCCCCAGCCCTGGGTCACTGGTGACTTGCTCCCAGGGTGGGTCATTCACCAGGAATTTTGGATGTGCACAAAACACAGACAGGATTGGTTCCCATATGGTTACAGAACTGCAGTAAAGTGCAACAATGTTCAGCTTGTGTGATTGGAGGATATCTGAATGCATATTATAAGACTGTCCTCCATAAATGAGGAAAAGTCAAGGTGCCTATATTATCCTTTTGTTCCACTCTTCGGTTCTATGGGGAATTTGCCAATGCAATATCACTTCCTTTTGAACAACTTACAAAAAAAAAAGCAGTGGCTGTTGAAAATAGCAATTCCAGTCCTAAAAACCCCTGGGAAGCATTTCTTGCTCAATTTTATCTACTTTTTCTACAGCAAGTTATACTGGATCAGTATATTTGATTTGGGAGAAATGAAGTACCAGCTGCCCAAACTGAGCTTGAGCACTCCTGAATTTTGAGATGTTCAAATCTGGAAGGCAGGTGCTAGATTCCCTTTCTGAATATTAGCTACATCTGGAAAGGAAAAGTCAATTTCTGCTTCCATGGCTCAGAAGTGGAAATCCTCCTACGTGCCTGGTACTGTATCTAAAGCTGCCCAGTCCAGTAGAGCCTCCCCTCCCTTACTTTTCATTTTAAATTCTAGTGGAATCCACATACCTCCCTTGCTAGGCTTCAGATAGAGAGGGGCACTGTCCATTTAGTCCACCCAATTCCTTCTTTGGGGGCTGCAAGGTGAGGTCACACCAGTGTCCCTAGGCCAGTCTGGGGATGTCTTCTGAAGGGGATCTCTGGGCCAAAGCCTTCTACTCCTTGGGCACATTTGTTCCCCAGTCACAGCGCCACCCCGCTCTAGCAGTGAGCTCTTCATTCACAGCAAGCTGCAGCATGAGGTTTCAACTACCATACTCCCTCCCCCCGTCCTGTTAGTAGTGGCCAAGGGAATGCTGGGAAATGTAGTTCTTTCCCTGTTCCAGGGCTAGTTCTATAGGCAGGGAGCTAACCAAGGAACTACAGCTCCCAGGGCCCCCGGTTGGTTCTCAGCTCCCAGGCTGATCCCTGCTTGCTGCCGCCCCTGCAAATGGGCTGCCCCAAACAGCTGCTGGCTTTGCCGGTGCCTAGAGCAGCCCCTGACCCTGAGATGGAGAATTGCCAACTTCAGCTTTCCGCCCTGTTCCAGGATTTTGCAGATCACTGCAAGCCCAGCTGCAATAACTTGAGGGGGAGGAGATATTTCACCCAGAGGACACCATGTGAGAGGGGATGGATGGCCTAGCACATGCAATGGGGTCCTAAAGCATGGGCCTCAACATCCTGTCACATGCAGCCTGCTACTATGGGGCTAATACTGCTTTCAGTGAAACCACAAATTCCCATGGGAGCAGGGTCAAATATTTACCCATGTGTGTGACATGGTGCCTCACGGCTCAGCTGACCATGCCGGTGGTTAGCTGAGTCCAGTAACTGTTGATATTTGTCTTATTTCCTGTACTTCATTTCCCAACCTTTTTCTTTCCTTGATTACACTGGGCTAGATCCATTCTCATTCGTGCGAGGGCCTAGAAATGACAGCTTCTCTGTGCTCCAGGAAAGGACAGCCAATCTTCGCACTTGCCCTCGGGATTTACAATGGAGGTAGGAGCTTTAGCTTCCCGTCCAAGAAAGCTGCATCAAGGATGTGTTGAATCAGCACTTCCCCTGGCCAGCGCAGGCAAATGTTTAGGCAATGCTGAGCATCCTACAGGCCTCTGGCTAAGGACTGTGTAAACGCTCTCTGCTGTGCTCCCGCTCCAGGTGGCTGCAAACACACCACTGAAGTCAGCAGAGGGACACTGGGATGAATCTGGCCCTGAATCTTTGGCTCCAAAAACACATGCTGCTGCTTAGTAAGTTACAGACAAGCTATCTCTGACTGTACCATGAATGGTTCCACGTGTGCAGGTCTGCCAGTGCAAGTAGAAGTCACTGCTGCACAAACACACAAGCCAACACGTCCCAACATGTGCACAGTGAGCCTGGAAATGGTGGATTAACTAATTTCCAGGACAATTAAACATTCCTTTCCTCTTCCACTCAATCCCAACAGTTAAGGACAACAGTTTTCCAAATACACAGTGAAACTCAGCAACAAACAACCCAGGAAATGGATTCCCTCTAGTAGGGACACTGCAAGATTCCCTGTAACAGTCCATCCAATTCCTAATAAATACATCCAGGGGAACATAGAGTGACCAGATGTCCTGATTTTATAGGGACAGTCCTGATTTTTGGGTCTTTTTCTTATATAGGCTCCTATTACCCCCCACTCCCGTCCCGATTTTTCACATTTGCTGTCTGGTCACCCTAGGGGTATGTGAAGTGTGTCCATTACAATCATCAGGATACAAACACTCAGAAGGACTTACAACCCTCATCTCTGTGCACACCTTATAGTCCTTATCTTCAAAGTGCTCTGAGGCCTGTACCCACAACACCCAAAAAGGTCATCTAAAGCTCTGTGCCTAAGACTGGCCCAATGGAACACTTACCTGTAAGACAGGTTTCAGAGTAGCAGCCGTGTTAGTCTGTAGCCACAAAAAGAACAGGAGTACTTGTGGCACCTTAGAGACTAACAAATGTATTTGAGCATAAGATTTCGTGGGCTACAGCCCACTTTATCGGATGTATAGAATGGAACATATAGTAAGAAGATATACACATACAGAACATGAAAAGGTGGGAGTTGCCCTACCAACTTTAAGAGGCTAATCCCTGCCCCAAAGGGTTTACAGTCTAAAATGACCAGACAAACACAAGTGACTTGACTAAGGTCATGCAGAGGAGCTGGGATTAGAATCCAGATCTGAAGGTGTTGGAGACAAAGGGATCAGGTGACCTCCTGGCCCGGGAAAGGGGCTGAGGAGAGAAGAGGGGCTGGGAGGGGTTGTTAGTCTGGAGCTGGCTGAGGTCAAGGGTGGAGGGCAGACCTGGGGGTCTGGCTCACTGCCCCCCAGAATGGACCCAGCCGAGGGGTCCGGTTCGCTGTATCTACAAGCTCTGTTTTAGACCCTGTTCCTGTCATCGAATAAACCTCTGTTTTACTGGCAAAAAAAAACAAAAACTAGCTGGCCAGGGCCCTTCCCACTAGGGGAGGCTGCTGCTCACTGTGTAGAATTTTGTTCATTAGAAGATGAATTCAGCTAGATGGCTTGGCACAAAAAGCAAAGCTCATCTCCGTGCTGAGCTTAGGAGGTAAATATCTTATTTAACAGCAACAAGAGAGACCGAGAGCGTGCACTGGAGATAACTGTCCGGCTGAGATCTTAGAAAAGCTAGTGAGTGGGAGCTGAGGAGGGGTGGGAAGTGGCTGTTCAGCTCACTAGGAGCTTTCTAGCCATTCCTGATCTCTTTCTTCTTTGATTACAGAAAGTCACCACAGATATAAACACCAGACTTGTGATTCTTGCTATTCTTTCCTGAGTTTGGTGGTGGGTGTTTGACAGCAACTATTTTTGTAAATGATTCCCAGGTTCTCTCCCAGGGTTTGCAGAGTGGATGCTGTGGGACTGAAAGTCATGTTGCTTTTGCTGGGTTGAGCCTTCCTGGCCGTGACCTGCGGAGCAGCTGTCTCTCATCTGGGTCACACATAACCAGGGACTGTAACAGGCAGGGTGGATGAGCTGTTATTTATGTCAAGTCTGCCTGACTAACTGATTAGTGGGAATCCAGAGGAGTTAAGATAGCTGAGGTTGAGGTCTCTGAGCTGGGAGGTGATACAGAGCTCCAGGCTCCCCTTTCAGCACCACAGGCTGCTTTAGGAGGGATTATCCCAAACCTTGGTTAGGGCAGGACATACCCTATGTGGGTCAGTGCACTGTGGCCAGGCTGCCAGGAGCTCTGCATGGAGACAAAGCAGCAGGCTGATGCTGACAACTTTCCCCTCCTCCTCCCGTCAAGAACAAACATGAGTTTGAAGAGCCCAGCGGCTTTTCTCTGTGCCTGTATAAACAATGGAGCCGGGAAACCTGCCAGCGAGGAACAGAGATGAGGGCTGAACGAGAGTCTCAGCAGCAAGGCTGAATGGGAAATGTCTTGGGCCTTATCCCCACCCACACCCGCACTTCCCCCTGCTGCTCCGTTAGCTCCAGCCATCACCCCCCTGGTTTGGCTTGTCAGCTGGCTGGGGCTGCATGGAGCCCTCACTCTCCCTTGGGACAGTGAGGGGGGGTGGGCAGGCTAGCCCTAGACTCGGGGGCAGATGACCTGCATGCAATTCCCAGATGCATGTCCTCAGTGACCTGGGATGGGTGACTTTTCCTACCTTGTGCCTCTGTTCCCTACATGCGAAGCACGGCTAATACATCCTGCCTCCCAGGGCTCTGGCAAGGATGAAATCTAGGAGTGATTGCAAGGTGCTCAGACTGCAGGTAATGAGGGGCGTATTAATAACTGCATAGAGAGGAGTGGGCCCCTTCTCATTTATTGCTCTCTCTCACCAGCTGCATGAGTCTGTGTTTGCTTCCAGCCATTCCCTGCTCACCCCTTAGTTCACTGTGAACTGCAATATGGTGAGTGTCTTGGACTCCGTGAGCCCAGAGAGCCGCCCTGGGTTCTGCCCCGGGGTCTCTGGCTGGTGTGTAGTGTGGCCCATGTTTTAGCAGAGCACCCCTCTTCTCCTCCCATTCACAATCATGTGACATCTCTGGGGTCACTACAACAATTGCTGCTGTGATAAAGGACTATGAGGAAAGTATTGGTGTATCTGAGATTCCTTCAGGGAGATGACGTAGCAGGAAAAACAGAGAAGCCAGCACCCTGTGAACAGCAGGTTTTGTTCGCCCAAGAGCAAGTGAACTGTGGAGATCATTTTGAGAAGCTCTGTTCTCATCTAGAGATTTACCCTTTCCCCCAGTGTTCTTCCTATCTGTTCTCCCCCACAAATCCCCTCTCATCCACCCACCCTCCCACCCCTTCACAACAAATTCCCATCCATCCATCCATCTGTCCATCCATCCATTCTTTTCCACAAATCCCCTGTCTTCAATCCAACCATCCCTTCCCCACACATCCCCCATCTCTCCTTCAGCATTTGATTTAGTTGGTGTTAGTCCTGCTTTGAGCAGGAGGTTGGACTAGATGACCTCCTGATGTCTCTTCCAATCCTAATCTTCTATGATTCTATGATCACCACTACTACCACCCTACTTGTAGGCCCCTCATGTCTCTTTTTCTACTTCGTTCATTCTCCTTTCCTTTCTCAAGATTTTCGTGTTCTCCCACTCTGACACTGGGTTCTGAGGACTGGGGTACAGGAAGACTGACACTGCTTAATGCAGAATTCCTCAGTTTGTTGCAGACAGGCTATTGTTCAGCCCATAGGATCCATCTACTCATGACAGACTAAGACTTTGTGACATGGGAAGTAGAACTGTAGAAAACTGAAAAGGGGACCAAAAGGACACAAGGAGAACTGTATGGTCAGCAGAGTTAGGGAGAATATAAAGAAGTTTTCAAAGTACATTAGAAACAAATAGAATCCCAACAATGATATTAGAATCATAGAATCATAGAATATCAGGGTTGGAAGGGACCTCAAGAGGTCATCTAATCCAACCCCTTGCTCAAAGCAGGACCAATTCCCAACTAAATCATCCCAGCCAGGGCTTTGTCAAGCCTGACCTTAAAAACCTCTAAGGAAGGAGATTCGACCACCTCCCTAGGGAACCCATTCCAGTGCTTCAACACCCTCCTAGTGAAAAAGTTTTTCCTATTATCAAACCTAAACCTCCCCCACTGCAACTTGAGACCATTACTCCTTGTTCTGTCATCTGCCACCACTGAGAACAGTCTAGATCCATCCTCTTGGGAACCCCCTTTCAGGTAGTTGAAAGCAGCTATCAAATCCCCCCTCATTCTTCTCTTCTGCAGACTAAACAATCCCAGTTCCCTCAGCCTCTCCTCAGAAGTCATGTGCTCCAGCCTCCTAATCATGTTTGTTGCCCTCTGCCCACATCCTTCTTGTAGTGTGGGGCCCAAAACTGGACACAGTACTCCAGATGAGGCCTCACCAATGTTGAATAGAGGGGAATGATCACATCCCTCGATCTGCTGGCAATGCCCCTATTTATACAGCCCAAAATGCCATTAGCCTTCTTGGCAACAACGGCACACTGTTGACTCATATCCAGCTTCTCGTTCACTGTAACCCCTAGGTCCTTTTCTGCCGAGTTGCTGCCTAGCCATTCGGTCCCTAGTCTGTAGCAGTGCAGGGGATTCTTCCTTCCTAAATGCAGGACTCTGCACTTGTCCTTGTCCTTGTTGAATCAAATTTCATCAAATTTCTTTTGGCCTAGTCCTTGTCAAGCTGGGCCATAAAAAACACTAAGGATGGAGATTCCACCACCTCTCTAGGGAACCCATTCCAGTGCTTCACCACTCTCCTAGTGAAATAGTGTTTCCTAATGTCCAACCTAGACTTCCCCCACTGCAACTTGAGACCATTGCTTCTTGTTCTGTCATCTGCTACCACTGAGAACAGTCTAGATCCATTCTCTATGGAACCCCCTTTCAGGTAGATGAAAGCAGCTATCAAATCCCCCCTCACTCTTCTCTTCTGCAGACTAAACAAGCCCAATTCCCTCTGCTTCTCCTTGTAAGTCATGTGCTCCAGCCCCCTAATAATTTTTGTTGCAATTATTGGTCCATTGGTAGATGGAAATGCTAGAATTATCAACAATAATGTAGAAAAGCCAGAAGTGTTTAATAAGTATTTGTTTTGTATTTGAGAAAAAACAGATGATGTAGCCATGTGATAACACTCTTTCCATTCCACTGGCATCTCAGGAGGATGTTAAACAGCAGCTACTAAAGATAGATGTTTTTAAAATCAGTACATTCAGATAACTAACATTCAAGAGTTTAAAAAGATCTGGCTAAGGAGCTCACTTAACCAATAATGTTGATTTTCAATAAGTATTGAAATACTGGGGAAGTTCCAGAAGACTGGAACAAAGCTAGTATTATGCCACTATTTAAAAAGGGTAAATGGGATGACCTGGGTAATTATAGGCTGTCAGTCCACGATTGATCCTGGGCATAATAATGGAGTGACTGATGCAGGACTTGAATAATAAAGAATTAAAGGAGAGTAATCTAATTAATGTGAATCAACATGTGTTTATGGAAAATGGATCATGTCAAACTAATTTGTTACCTATTTTTGAGGAGATTACAAGTTTAATTGATAAAGATAATCATGTTGATGTAAAATACTTAGACTTCTGTAAGGCATTTGATGTGGTACCACATATTTTTTTTTATTAAAAAACAGGATAGATATAAAATAAACATAGCACACATTAAATGGGTTAAAAACTGGCTAACTGATAGATCTCAAAATGTGACTGCAAAGGGGGAATCATCATTGCACAAGTATATTTTCAGTGGCATTCGGCAAGGATTGGTTCTTGGCTCTATGATCTTTAATATTTTTATTAATGACTTGGAAGAAAACATAAAATCATCACTGATTAAGTCTGCAGATGACACAGAAATTAGGGAAGTGGCAATAATGAAAAGGACAGATAATTGATGCAAAGCAATCTGGACCATTTAGTAAGCTGGGTGCAAGCAAACAATATGTGTTTTAATATGGCTAAATGTAAATGTACAGATCAGGGAAAAAGAATGTCATCCATAGTTACAGGATGGGGGATTCTGTCCTGGGAAGCAGGGACTCTGAAAAAGATTTGGGAGCCATGGAGAATAATCTTCTGAACACAAGCTCCCAGTGCAAAGCTGTGGCCAAATGGGTTAATGTGATCCTTGCTGTTCTGAGAGCCATCCTGGCTCCGGATCTCCTGTGTTCAAAGCAATAACCTTTAAAGCCTGTCTGTTCACACCGGTCCTTTGTCTCTCACTGTAACCATGCTGAGTTCACTTGTTCAGCCTTCCCAGGCCTTATGCGTTAATGTTCAGACACTGGGGCACCTGTTGTCTCTTCTGAATTGGTCATTCAGACATGTTCATTTCAGCCAGTTCATGTTAAAGTATCTCATTCAACCCAGACAGCATAAGTGATACTTGGCCAAACCTCATTCCCTTTTAAACTCATCACTGCATAGAAGTACAGAGTGAGAAGAGTAAGGCACACATAGAAATCAGAAAGATATTACTGAAATTCCCACATTTATTACACATACAAAACCATTACAGCGTCTATGAAGTGGATTAGAAACTGGCTAACTGATATATTTCAAAAGGTAGATGTTAATGCAGAATCATCAAAATGTGTGTGTGTTTTAGTGAGGTCCCAAAGGGATCAGTTCTCAGCCCGACTCTATTTAATATTTTTATTAACGATCTGAAAGAAAATATACAATAATGGCTGATGAAGTTTGCTTGTGACACTGGTGGAGTGGTAAATAATTACAGGTCAGTTATAAAGAGACCTGGATTGCTTGAGGAGCTGGGTGCAACCAAACAACCTGCATTTTAACAGACTCAAATGCAAGACAATATGTCGCAGATCAAGGAATGTATGTCATACTTATAAGATGGGGGACTGTCTGCTGAAAAACAGTGATTCTGAAAAGGAATTAGGGGTTACAGTAGATTACAAAATGAACATGAAATCCCAGGGGAAGGCTTGGATGTATAAATAGGTGATATTGAGTAGGGAATTGGTATGACTTCAGTAGACTGCATTGCTAGAATAGTGTGTCTAGTTCTTGTGTCCACACCTTTAAAAGGAGGCTGCAAATTATTAATCATTCACAGAAGGTCCACAGGAATTGTTCTGGTTCTAGAAAACCTGTCTTATAGTTAGAGAATAAAGAAACTCAACCTGTTTAGTTTGTTCAAGAGAAGGTTAAGAGGTGGCTTGGTCGTGGTCTGTAAGTACCTGCATGAGCAGAAAATTTCTGAGAGTAAAGGTATCTGTAATTTAACAGACAAAACGATAACAAGATCTAGAAGATGGATGCTAAAGCTAAAAAAATTAAAACTGAAAAAAATGCACCTTATTTCAACAGTAAAGGTAACTAATGAATGGAACATCTTATCGGGGAAGCAATGACCATGAGATGGTTGAGTTCAGGATCCTGACACAAGGAATATGGCAAAATACGGACCCTGGACTTCAGAAAAGCAGACTTTGACTCCCTCAGGGAGCTGATGGGCAGGCTCCTCTGGGAGAATAACATGAGGGGGAAAGGAGTCCAGGAGAGCTGGCTGTATTTTAAAGAATCCTTATTGAGGTTGCAGAAACAAACTATCCCAATGTGTAGAAAGAATATTAAATATGGCAGATGACCAGCCTGGCTTAACAGTGAAATCCTTGCTGATCTTAAATGCAAAAAAGAAGCTTTACAAGAAGTGGAAGCTTGGACAAATGACCAGGGAGGAGTATAAAGATATTGCTCAAGCATGCAGGAGTGAAATCAGAAAGGCCAAATCACACTTGGAGTTGCAGCTAGCAAGAGATGTTAAGGGTAGCAAGGAGGGTTTCTTCAGGTAAGTTAGCAACAAGAAGAAAGTCAAGGAAAATGTGGGCCCCTGTCTGAATGAGGGAGGCAACCTAGTGACAGAGGATGTGGAAAAAGTTAATGTACTCAATGCTTTTTTTGCCTCTGTCTTCACAAACAAGGTCAGCTCCCAGACTGCTGCACTGGGCAGCACAGCATGGGGAGGAGGTGCCCAGCCCTCTTCGGAGAAAGAAGTGGTTCAGGACTATTCAGAAAAGCTGGATGAGCACAAGTCCATGGGGCCGGATGCGCTGCATCTGAGGGTGCTAAAGGAGTTGGTGGATGTGATTGCAGAGCTATTGGCCATTATATTTGAAAACTCATGGCGATCAGGGGAGGTCTCGGATGACTGGAAAAAGGCTAATATAGTGCCCATCTTTAAAAAAGGGAAGAAGGAGGATCTAGGGAGCTACCGGCCAGTCAGCCTCACCTCAGTCCCTGGAAAAGTCATGAAGCAGGTCCTCAAGGAATCAATTCTGATGCACTCAGAGGAGAGGAAAGTGATCAGGAACAGTCAGCATGGATTCACCAAGGGCAAGTCATGCCTGACTAACCTAATTGCCTTCTATGAGGAGATAACTGGGTCAGTGGATGAGGGGAAAGCAGTGGATGTGTTATTCCTTGACTTTAGCAAAGCTTTTGATACGGTCTCCCACAGTATTCTTGCCAGCAAGTTAAAGAAGTATAGGCTGGATGAATGGACTATAACGTGGATAGAAAGCTGGCTAGATTGTTGGGTTCAACAGGTAGTGATCAATGGCTCCATATCTAGTTGGCAGCCTGTTTCAAGTGGAGTGCCCCAAGGGTCGGTCCTGGGGCCGGTTTTGTTCAATATCTTCATTAATGATCTGGAGGATGGCGTGGACTGCACCCTCAGCAAGTTTGCAGGTGACACTAAACTAGGAGGAATGGTAGATACACTGCAGGGTAGGGATAGGGTCCAGAGTGACCTAGACAAATTGGAGGATTGGGCCAAAAGAAATCTGATGAGGTTCAACAAGGACAAGTGCAGAGTCCTGCACTTAGGACGGAAGAATCCCATGTACTGCTACAGACTAGGGACATGGGTGGCAGGTTTGCAGAAATTTTGGTGGTGCCCAGAACCTGCCACACCCAACTCCACCCACCCCAAACTCTCCCCCCGCACCTGCCTAAGGCTCTGGGAGGGGAGTTGGGTGGGGGAAGGAGGTCTGGGGTGCAGGTCCTGGGCTGGAGATTAGGGTGAGGGAGGGGTGTAGGGTGCAGACTCTGGGATGGAGTTTGAGTGCTGGGTGCAGGCTCTGGGCTGGGGCAGGGGGTGGGTGTGCAGGAGGGGGTGAGGGGTGCAGGCACTGGGATGGAGTTTGAGGGTGGGAGGCAGTGAAAAGGGAGGGGGTGCAGGCTTTGGGAGGGATTTTGAGGGCAGGAGGGGGTGTGTGGAAAGGGGGAGGGGGTGCACACTCTGGGAGGGAGTTTGGGGATAGGAGAGGGTGCAGGGGTGAGGGCTGTGGGGCTGAGGATGAGGGATTCACAATACAGGAGGGAGATCAGAGCTGGAACAGAGGATTAGGGTGTGGGAGGATAAGGGCTGTGGCTGGAGATGAGGTTTTGGGGCATTGGAGAGGCTCAGGACTAGGGCGGAAGGGCAGAGTAAGGGCAGCCTGCCTTGCCATTAGTGAATGGGGGGCACTAGGACCCTGGGGCAGCAGACAGCATGTGCTCCCGGGAGCAGGGTTCCGTCGAGGAATGTGCTACTCCGGCAGCACAAGCAAGCATGGGAGAGGCGCGTGCTGCTTTCTTTGGGGCAGGGACACGGGGGCGGCGGGAGAGGATGTGTGGTGGCTGGTGGCTGGCGGAAGCCGGGGCCCGCTCCAGGCAGGGATGGGGCAGAGATCCAGCTCCAAATATTGCTGGAGCAGGGCCCCTGGCTCTGAATATTGCTGGAGCTCGGGCACCACAAAAGAATATAACCAGCTGCCTATGTGTGACTAGGAGCCTTGAGGGGATGGCCCTAGGCCAGCTGTGTGCTCCTCAGGGAAGTCACTGTAGCTTTCTACGCCTGCCAAATTACACTGCAAGCTCATCGCTCAGTCATGGTGATGGTAGCCGAGCTGCTGCCTGGCAGCTTTCAGAGGTTGCAATGGCGAGAACCAACGGACGGCCTGATTCTCCCCTGCTCTGTCCTTGTGTCATTTAACCAGTGCCAAGTGCATGCAAAATACTATCAACTCCTAATGCTTCCCTCCCTCACAGCCATGGTAGCATTTCACCTTACTTGGTCTTGGCCCTGTTGTAAAGGGCTGGTGCCACCTCGAGGGAGAAAGGGGGACTGAATGGAACTCTTCCTAATTTGAGTATGCACCACACTGCAGAGGCTACTGGCTATAAATCAGTGTTGCTACTTCTATCAGTGAATGTTTTAAACAGATTCGTCTTTGTTCCCCCTTCCCTGGAGCAAGTGTTTGGGATGGGCTTGGTGTTACCCTCACTAACTGCCCTCCCATGAGGCTGCCAGACGATGGGGACCTTCAGCTGGAGTGAACCTTGGAAACCAGGCTTCAGTTGGCCTCTTCTCTGAAATGCTGGGTGGAGTCAGTTTAGCAAGAGTGGGCAACTGGAGCTGGAGGGGCTAATATCTGACATATGTGTGATCCTGACGTGAGTCATGGTCCCTGAGTAACATAGTCCATGGGGAAGTATTTGATTTAAGCCCATGTACCCCTTACTGGGTTGTATGGCTGTTTAATGAATACGATGGTGTGACGCAATAGGAAGAGGGGTAGATTGACCTGGGAATGTCATCTAGTTTTACTGGGACTATCTGCATTGGGGATGGGATAGCAGGGGATGATTTTACTTGAGAGTTACCTGAGCTTGTAACCTAAGCCAGGAGGGGGGAGGTGCCAGGTGACACCTTTGTTTGGAAAACTGGACAAATGGAGGGGAGGAGCTGGGGGGAAGGGGGAGAGAGATGGCTAGAGGGGAGTTGGGTTGCTTACAGTTTTGGGCTGGGTGGTGCAACGCAGGGAATCCCAAAGTTGAGATCTAAGCTCCCTAACCCCCCCCCCCCAGAAGAACTTGACTGAGGGGTCCTGTTGTACCTACAAGCTCTGCTTGGGGCTGTGTTCCTGTCGTCTAATAAGCCTTCTGTTCTCCTGGCTGGCTGAGAGTCACGGTGATTCACAGGAAGAGGGGTGCAGGGCCCTGACTCCCCCCACCCTGTGACAGATAGATTGATGGATCATTATTAACCCTACAGAGTGGACTGTGTTAGGCAGATTTCAGAATGTTCTGCTCTGTCAGGGGTTAGAGGGACACTGGTTAAAGCCAGTCTCTTCCCCATATGATAAAACTGTTTGTAAACAGTGAGCCATTCTTGGCTATTACCTCTCCCCAGTGGATCACAGAACCATGCTGGCTTTGTAGGAACTGTAACATATTTAAATGGAAGCCTTCACCACCTGTTCTGTCCTGAATTATGATTGGGAAAATAATATAGTTAAAATGTTATATAAGTAAAAAGGTCGCAGTTATTTAAATGCATGGCAATTCACCAAGCCCCTCTGCTATAGCAGGGGCTGGTTAGTGTTGTTATTTATGGGCATCGCTGTGCTGCTCCCACCCTCTCCAGCATGCTGTCTGGCAGGGTGTGGGAGTGTAGGATGGCACAAACATGGCGTGCAGAAAGGTGCTCAGCTGAACGGGTGCACCATAGCTGCTGGAACTAGCAGTGCTGGAGGTGCTGCTGTACCCCCTGGCTTGAAGTAGTTCCCATCACGTACAGGGTTTACAGTTTGGTCAATGGCTCTCAGCACCCCCATTCTACAAACTGTTCCTGCACCCCTGGGGTGCACTGCATTGTCTGTGTCGCCAACTCAATAGCACCAGCCCTTGGGAATAAAGATGTTTCCAGCAGGACAGCATGCTCAGCAGCCACAAGGGGGTGCTGTGAGACCTGTATCATTGTACCCATGGGAGATGGGGCTCATGGACAATGACAGTGCAGGTGCCACTACGTTCGCAGGCAGCCACAGGACTGAACACTTACAGCACCAAGGACTGAATACAGGAAGGATGGCAGAGGCTCAGAGGCAGGGAAAGTGCAGCTATCCCGTCTGCAGGTTTCATAGAATCAAGGAATATCAGGATTGGAAGGGACCTCAAGAGGTCATCTAGTCCAACCCCCTGCTCAAAGCAGGACAAATCTTCAACTAAATCATCCCAGCCAGGACTTTGTCAAGCCTGATCTTAAAAACCTCTAAGGAAAGAGATTCCACCACCTCCCTAGGGAACCCATTCCAGTGCTTCACTATCCTCCCAGTGAAAAAGTTTTTCCTAATACCCAACCTAAACCTCCCCCACTGCAACTTGAGACCATTACTCCTTGTTCTGTCATCTGCTACCACTGAGACCAGCCAAGCTCCATCCTCTTTGGAACTCCCTTTCAGGTAGTTGAAAGCAGCTATCAAATTCCCCCTCATTCTTCTCCTCTGCAGACTAAACAATCCCAGTTCCCTCAGCCTCTCCTCAGAAGTCATGTGCTCCACCTCCCTAATCATTTTTGTTGCCCTCCGCTGGACTCTTTCCAATTTTTCCACATCCTTTTTGTAGTGTGGGGCCCAAAACTGGACACAGCACTCCAGATGAGGCCTCACCAATGTCGAATAGAGGGGAATGATCATGTCCCTCGATTTGCTGGCAATGCTCCTACTTATACAGCCCAAAATGCCATTCGCCTTCTTGGCAACAAGGGCACACTGTTGACTCAGGGGAAATTCATAATGCCCAATGGCTTGCAAACCAAGCAAAACATTGGCAGGGTGGCAGGAGGAACTGTTGTGATGACACAAGAAGCTCCTTTGATCCCATGATTTTCAGGGTTGGGCACATGGGCAGAGCTCTGTGAGAGAACCTCCAGGCTGAGGACACAGGTATGCCCTGCCACTGGACCCTGCCTACGTGTATGGCCCTAAAGCAGAGAGAGCGTCCTGAGGCAGTGGTAGGTTGGGGAGTGTGGAGTTGTGGGGAAGTGGTGCTGCTGGGACCCGGCAAAGGAGAATCACTGGGGCTGCGGGAAGCGGGGAGCTGGGGAACTGGTGCCACGGGCCCCAGGGAAAGAAGTTCTGGGGCAGCAGGAAGCAAAGGAGCGTTGCTGCTGGTCAAGAAAGTAGTAAGACGTGGATGTACGTCGCATTGGTGGAGCCAGACCTGGTGATAAGGGTTGAGGCCTGTCAAAACAGGCGTCAAAGAGACATGGTTGCTCGATGTCTGGTTTTAAGCTGGACACCCGCTCAAACAGGGAGCCTGGTGGGCTGTTAAAAGTCTGGTCGGTGGTACAGCAGAGCTAAGGCAGGCTCCCTGTCTGCCCAGCTCCACGCAGCTCCTGGAAGCAGCCAGCAGCCAGCCGGCTCCTAGGTGTAGGGGTGGTTAGGGGGGCTCTGCGCTCTGCTCCCACCCAGAGTGCCTGCTCCGCAGCTCCCATTGGCCGGGAACCGAGGCCAATGGGTGCTGCTGGGGCAATGCCTGTGGGTGAGGGCAGCATGCAGAGCCCCTTGCCCCTCCTCCCAGGAGCTGAGTGACATGTCACCACTTCTGGCCACCTGAACCCAACCCCTGCCTAAGCCCTGAGCCCCCTCCCACACCCAAACTCCCTCCCAGAGCCCCGTCATACACCTTGAACCCCTCATTTCCTGCCCCACCCTGGAGCCTGAATACCCAGCCCAGAGCCCATATCCCTTCCCACATCCCAACCCTCTGACTCAGCCCGGAGACCCCTCCCACACTCTAAACCCCTTGGTACCACTCCCCAGCCTGGAGCCACCTCCTGCACCCCAACCCCTCATCCCCAGCCACACCCCAGCACCTACACCCCCAACCAGAGCCCTCACTCCCTCCTGCACCCCAACCCCCTGCCTCAGCCAGGTGAAAATGAGGAGGTGGGATGAAGTGAGTGGGTTGGGGGCTTTGGAAAGGGGCCAGGGCAGGGCAGTGCAATGGTGTTTGATTTTCTGTTGGATTTAAAGTTGGCAACCCTAAAAAGAGCCAGTTTTAGTCAGTCTCGATCTCAGCAAACCCGCTGTGTTGTGCACTGATGCTTCTAACATTGGACTAGGTGCAGTGCTAATGCAGGGTGGCTAATGCAGTCCCTCATCACCTTCCGAAGTAAAACAACTGACCCTCACTGAACAGAACTATGCTGTCTTTGGAAAGGAATGTTCTGCCCTAGTTACGCAACTTAAGACTTATCTGTATAATAGAAATTATAAAGTGCTAACAGACAACTCCCTGCTCAAATGGTTGTGCCAAGCCTAAGGGATCAATTCCAGACTATTATGCTGGAGCCTAGATCTACAGGAATGTGACAAAGAAACAGCCCAGATCAAAGGAAATGGAAATATCAGGGCAGATGCCTTGTCAAGAGTAGGGAGACCCTGAGGCATGCTCAGGGGTGTCAGAGACACCCCTTCCTACACCATTTTTGTGTTGGAGATGTGACACTAGCAGACCAGATGCCAGATCATGCCAAAGTCCCCATGTCTCCACCGAACACTGACAAATACATGGCTGGAGCCAGGCTGGCTCACCTGTGTGTTAGTGGTGTTCAAAATGGCATTAAAATGACAAGAAATTGTTTCATGTTTTTCCTGCATGGAATGCTTGTGAGTTGCTGCCAGCATTCATCTACTTACAGCAGCTGCAGCCCACCTTGGTAATATTTGAGCATTTGCACTATGAGCCTCTGTGACTGTGTAAGTCATCAAAAAGGAGAGAGACATTACCTAGTGTGAAATGCTGCTCTACAATAGAAGGTGTTATGTTCTGCTCCACTAGGAAGGCCCAGCGACACCAGACAGATTAGAGTGGAACATTAAAGAGGACAAAAGATTTTGTTGTTCACTCTCTCCTCCCGCTGCATGAAGAGGAGTCTTGCAAGTGAATTCCTCCCATCAGCTGATGCAGCTCAAAGCAGAAGGAAGGAAGGAAGGGATAAAAACCCCTATCAAGGAGGAACTAGATCTTTATGCTGCTTGGACTGAGAGGCCAGGATTACTAGGCATAAACAAAAGATCCCCAGTGCTTAGCCTGGGTTAGCCCTAAAAGACATATAGAGCTTACTTATTATAGATGCTTTCTACTACTTTTTTAAACTTAAGAGTGGAACTCATTTATGTGTATCTATGTTCATAGGTGCCAACTTCTCCTCTATCCGGGGGTGCTCGACCTCCCCCCGCTCCGTCCCCACCCCTGCCCTCACTCCACCTCTTCCCCCAAGCCCCTCCGCCCCACCTCTTTCCCCCCTCCCCTGAGCACATTGTGTCCCCGCTCTCCTCCCTCCTTCCTGGAGCCGACCTGCATGCCGCAAAACAGCTGATTGCGGTGGGTGGGAGATGCTGGGAGGAGTGATCAGCAGGGCAGGCGAGAGGTGCTGGGGGGATGCGGAGGGAGAGTGGGGAGCTTGGCTGCCGTGGGTGCTAATTTTTCTCTGTGGGTGCTCCAGCCCTGGAGCCTATGTCTATGTTTGTAAACAATTATCGTTTCCTTTTCCTAGTTAATAAAACTTCAGATTGTTTATTATAAGATTGAAATAAGCGTTGTCTTTAGTGTGAGATCTAAAGGGCAACTCACCTGGGATATGTGACTGGTCCTTTGGGACTGAGAGTAACCTGAATATTTGTGTGATCCTCAGTGTAGGGGGCCATCTATCACAAAGGCTTACCTGGGTGGTGAGACAGATTGGGGTCTCCAAGGGGACTCCATGGTCTGGCTGTCACACAGTTTGAGGAGTTTACACTTAATAGTGGATTGGTGAAATCCAAGTAGAGAACTCACAGCCAATCTGGAGTTTGTGCATGTTTCCGAAGAGTGTGCCCCGAGTCTGCCTTGCTACTCATGCTCTTCAGTCACTGCCGGGCAGCCTGACGTAGCTGCGTTGGCCCCAGGATATTAGGGAGACAAGGTGGGTGAGGTGATAGCTTTTAGAAGCTGGTCCAGGAGGGAGAAGTTGGAAGGGTGGAGGTTCTGTGGGGGCGCTTAGGGGATGGGGAACAGGGAGGGCTGGGAGTGGGAGTCCTGAGGGGCCTGTCAGGGCGCAGGGATGTGGATAGGGGTCGGGGCAGTCAGGAGACAGGGAGCAGGGGGGTTGGATAAGGGGGTGGGATCCTGGGGGGCAGTTGGGGTGGGGGGTCCTGGGAGCGGGTGGTCAGGGGATGAGAAGCAGAGGGTGGTTGGATAGGTGGTGGTAGTCCCAGGGGGGCTGTCAGGGGGTGAGGGTGTGGATAGAGGTCAGGGCAGTCAGGGGACAGGGAGCAGGGGGGTGGTTAGGGGGCAGAGGTCCAAGAAGGGGGTGGTCAGGGGACAAGGATGGGTTGGGAGTTCTGAGGGGGGCAGTCAGGAGGTGGGAAGTGGGAGGGGGCAGAGAGGGGGCGGGGGCCAGGCTGTTTGGGGGGCACAGCCTTCCCTACCCGGCCCTCCATACAGTTGCACAACCCCGATGTGGCCCTCAGGCCAAAAAGTTTGCCCACCTCTGCTCTTGCATCTGGCACTCCCACCTAGTGGTGGACGAATGAAAAGAATCCTGGCAACCATTGTTCTTGCAGAAAACTCCCCTCCAATAGAAATTCTCTTCAAAGCCTGATGGGCATGTGGGATGGGTCTGGACAGCTGCAGGCAACTGCTATTAGCTGTGACCCTCTCTATGAGGTCTATTTAACCCATTGTCTTATTAGGGAGACAAAGGTGCAATTTCCAGAAAGGTCTGTTAGGTTTTGAGCTGCCCTGCCCATCCAGCAGATGAGAGGGGATCTCACTTTGATTTGGCTTTCTGTATCTTTCATGATTGAAATGCAAGTAGTCCTAGGAATTTATTATTCCATCCATTAGATGTGCTTTGTAAGCCAGGACTTGAGGTTAGTATCTCTAACTTCCAGGGTAAGCAGTCATGCCTACTCTTGTTTACCAGGGATACTTAAGGGGCTTGTAGCTGAGCAGAGCCATTACGATGAGTGGATCCCTGCCAGCATGGGGCTGCAAAGGCATTTTGCTCACCTTCAACAAAAACTGAACAGTGCACTGGGGTATGCAATGGAAATTAGCTGTCAAGGCTGAGCTATATCTCTTGCTCTGAAGGGAGTGGGAAGAGGAAAGGTGGGGAATAACCTATCTAAACAAGTTTATACACGCATGTGATTTTGTAATGCCCTACCTGGAAGAGACACGCAGCTACATTGGGGAAAAGCATGAAGATTGTATTATAAAGTTCCTTGCAGCCTGGATAAATAATGCATGGGTCTTTCCTCCCAGCATACTTGTACTTGGTTCCACGTCTGCATCCCTCTTGTTAGATGTGAATATAGTTGGATAGCTAACACAGTTTCACAGAAACAGCCCAGACCCAAAAAATGAAGTACTGCCTTCCTCACTTCCGCTGCAGAAATTCCATGGGGGCGAAGAAGATGGGGCAGGAAGGGATAGTAAGGTAATTCCTTCTTGCTGCTATTTTCCCATGTAGGTAAATCACAGCACAGGAGGGGATTTCAGCACAGGGCATGCTCTCTTTTGGGGAGAGGCCAGATGGAGAGCAGCGATCAGGGCTCTCCCACTAGGAGTAGGGAAGGGGACCAGCCTGTCAACTGGAATACATAAAATAACAATAATGACTGAGACTGGGTAGAGAGAGTAGTAGGATCCTAGGTTCCAATCCCAGCTGAGCCACTGGCTCCCTGGAAAATTCTGAGGAAAGTTCTCGGGTGGGGAATGAGGTAAGTGCCAGGCACCACCCTGAAAACGAGACTCAGCAGTGGAGATGACCTTTCCTGGGGAATCCCACCTCTCCCCCCCACACATGACTCATGGATAGTCAGCAGATAGGCAGGCAGTTTATAAATACCACGGCTAGAAGATTTGGTTGGAGACTGTATGTCCTGAGATCAGATGCTGATTCACAACTGAATTTTCTCGGGAAACGTATTGTGTTTTCAAACCCATTTCACTGCTAAATTATCTCATTTGCAAATTGCTTTGCCCAAATTCAGGTCTCATTGGTTAGCACAAGCTGAGTATTGGTCTCTCGGTACCAAGGGGATCCTCTGGGGCATGAGGCAGGATGCTCTGGTATCTCTGATGCCTGGTCACCTGCATGACCTCCCATTACCAGAGCATCTGGCTGTCTTGCAATCTCTAACGTATGTATTCTTCCTCACAGCCTTGCTGAGGGGGAGAGGGTGGGCAGTGCAACGAGCCATACTTTACAGATGGGGACCTGAGGCCAGAGATGAGGTGACTTGTGCTAAGGTCAGACAGGACAGATGTGCAGGAGCAGGGAACTGAACCCAGGCCAATATCTTAAACCATGGTGACACCCTCTGCTTCCTTCACAGGAAGGTTCCATGTGTGACAGCCCAGATATTGAACTGTATCATATAAGGTCAAGTGAGATCCTGCTCCCAACCCTGACCTTCCTCCCACCTTGCAGGACCAGCTGGCACAGGTGGGAGCATTCACACACTAGGGCTGAGCTGAGGGGAAGGGATGGGGAGCTGCCTTGCTTTGAAGCTAACTAACGTTGGGCATAGATAAGACTCACAGCCAGAGGGACCCTGCAGGATTCCAGCTCTGCACCCCAGCACCCAACCCAGGTAGGAACACACAAGAGCTGTCCAAACTTTTCCCCATTCTTAGAATGACACTGGAACCACCCCCATTGCCCTGTCACCACATTCTGAGGGACTCAGATATGTTTCTGGCCACAGCCAGCACCATCTGGAAGAGTTTAAGTCCCATTATGAAGGCTTTTTGGCAATGTCTCTATGGGACTATCTGGTTACACCTGGCACCCCCACATGCTCCAGAGGGGAGCAGGGAGGCAGCCACTTGCAGATGGTGAATGTTGGGGAAGAAACCTACTACCAGCCCCCAGAAAGTTCCCAGATGTCCTGTCGCTCTTGCCTTCCCTGTCTCTGTCTTACCTATGTAAGGTGTAAGCTCTCAGGGCAGGGACTCTGCTACTTTGTGTTTTGTGTAGCAGTGAGCACATCGGGGGCTGGTTCCTACCACCACCCTCTGAGACATTTTTTTATGACTTATAACAGTAACAAGAGGGGAGCAGACCAGAGAGTCACCCAAAATGGGTGTTGGAGGCAGAGGGCCTTCTGGCTGGCGCCAGAGGCTACTAGATGGGAAGCAGTGACCTGATCACGCTCAGACAAGGGAGAAGAGGCCACAGCAGGAGGGGAGCTGGAGCCTGTTGTGGGAGAAGGGCTATGGAGATTTCCTTAGCTTGTGCTTCTTCACCCAGAGTTCCAGACATTCAGCAAAATGCTTACCTGAACCAAACTCAAACTCCAAGCCTGACAGGAATCACTGGTCCCTGAGCAGCACAAACACTCAGCCTCCTGGACATGTGGTACCAAGCGATGAGCCTTTGAAGGCCAGAGAGAAACCTGAAGGAGGAACGCCCCACAGAGAGAGTCAGAAGCTCAGGGCGGTCTCATCTCATCAGCAGCCCCTTGTGGAGAGACAACCAGTCTATGGCAGGTGCAACTCTAACACCTAATTGGTCTTAGCTTAGAATCAGTCTGCGGAAGCCTGTGGGATGAGTGGAAGCTTGGTTGTTTTTTGATGCAAATAGCATTGGCCCAGGTTGTGTGAACTCTGATTTGGGACCAAGTGTTCCAGTGACACCCACTCCACTTGACGTAGAGGTAGTGAACCAGGCAGACTGGTAGATCTGTCCAACAGCCACTTGCTTCACCTCCTGCAGCTGCTTCTGGATCCTTCATGTCAACATCTCCATCTTATTAATGATCCCAGCTGCAAATGGGAATCCAGGTGCCATTCGTGACAAAGGCGGGACCGTGTCCTCCACATCCTGAGGCCTGAGGAAGAAAAGAGAAGCCAATGAAGGAAACTGCTGGTGATGGCAGTAGCATCTCGCCTCTGCTGATGTGATGCAACTGCAGCTCCAGCAAGAGGTTAAGAGAAGAAAGTGACAGGTCATGTCACTAGTATAATGAAGGCAGGGGTCTAGGGAGCTGGAGCAGTGGTACTGGGGATGACAGGCAGAGAGAAGTGGGATAACACTTAGTGGGTCTTGCTGATGTTTGACAGGAGATCCTGGAACCCCCAGGAAGATTGTGTTACAATCTTTTGCCTGGAGGCCTGTGTGGGGGAAGGGCTGCCAGCTTATTTTGTACACTACCTGGAATGTGTCCCAAGTTCACATCAGCCAGAGGAGATTTCAGCTGAGAAGGTGGCATTGCCTCATCCCCAGTGAGGAAAGGTCTCTCCAGGGGCCTGGGGACTTTCACCAGTCTTACCATGAGTCAGTTTTACAAATGGCCTTGACTTCAGCTCCACCTTCTTCATCAGTGCTGGCCCCTGAACTCCCATTCCCTTCAGAAGTGCAGTTTAAGACTAGGAAGTGTGCTGCACCTCTTCCCACTTCAGGTCTTTGGCAGCACCTTCCATGGCTATTTAGTCAGCATCAGAGTCAGCTTCCAGTACTGCAGATGCTGGGAACTCTAATGACCTTGGACAAGCAGGCTTGGGACATGCCTGGAGTTGTGGGGTCCTGGTGGTGGCACCCCAGAGTAAGTGTTCCAAAAGGCAGGCTTGCTCATTGCTAATAGTCCTACTAACCAATCTGGGAGCTTGTTGGGCTGTGGATGTACCAGGCAGACTCTCCCTATGGGAGCTATCACATCTCTGCAGTGTGCAGGCATGTGTGATTGCATTGAGAACATGCAGACTCTAGTGGTACCTGTATGTTTCATGCTTGTAAATGACCATCTAATAGTAGTGTCCTTGCTAAAAGTGAACGGTGAATGCCTGGCTCATCTGTCCTGCAATCAATGTGCATGATTCTGCGTTTCTCAGTAGTTAGCAGGGTCCATCCTCTAGCTGCTGTGACTTCCACTCAGGAAGGGTTAATATTTCTAGTGGGCACTGGTAGGCTGTGCTAGGGCTCTGCCATACCACACTTCAGCCACCTAAATGCAGGATCTGATTCACTAATGGGTCAGCTTGGCCATTCCTGGGTGACACACAAACCCTTTAAGCTGCCGCCTGCCACTGGGCCTCTGGTTACAGTTAAGTTCCTGGTGTGATTTAGCATCATTCTCAGCCCTATGAGTCCAGTTCTCGGGAAGAATCCAAGTAATCAGAAGTTTTTCCCATCTGCCTCTGCTGCCTTGGGCTTGGCTTTGGCACAAACGGCTGCTGCCAATTTAATTTCATTCCGTTTCCATGAGTCTAACGACTTACTGAGAAGAGAGTTTGTTTTGCAATGAGTTGTTTGGTAACAGCCTCTGGCCCAGCCAGCACTGCTCAAAGTGCACAGGTTCAATCCCGTCTCGCACTAGTGACATCACGAGCAATGCCTCTTGAGGTCAATGCAAATCAGGAATAAGAGAGAGGAGAATCAGGCCCTTCCATCTCATTCTCCTTGGCCCAGACAGACTTGTAATCTTCATCAGCACCACTTTCTGCTTGAAATGCTTTTAATTAGCTGCTCATTCAGTGATCACAGCCATTTCTGCTGCCTCAGCAAAACACACACCGCACTTCTCGCTCCACAGCGAAAGGCAAATGGCTTCATTTAATCATAATCACTCGCATTTTCTGCAATGGTTCCCTGGTCTGCAGTCTCTTTTGACTGCCTCACTGTTACTCGACAGGTGGAGCTGTGTGACTGACTCGTGTCTAGTCTACTGCTCCGGTACCTCCTGACCCAGTTACAGTGGGCCTTCCCCAGCACCCAGGGAGTCAATGGATAGAGCCCCTTTGACCTCAGTGGCATTTTGGATCAGAAGTGAGACAAGCTGAGCACGGATCCTTGCAGGTTAGGTTGAAGACGTGACCCTCAGCTGAGACCTACTCAGTACTCCCCCGTGAACGTGTCATTGGATTCCACCCAGGGGAGAGCATGGTGCAGTGAATTGCTTTACTGCCCTTACTCACAGGGATGTGGGTTTAAATTCTGATTGCTCTCATGAGAGAAGTGAGTCTGGAGTGGGAGGCTTGCATTGTGTTCACAGTGAGGACAATGGAACATGTAGTCTTTTCAGGCCAGAAGTTTTGAGCCCCTGGAAAAGGACAATTACAATGGAAAAGCTTAGGCAGACAGGCTCCAGGTGTCACTATGTGCTACAGCTATAATGGGCCTGATCCCCAGGCACCTAAACCTTTTTCACACTAGTGCAACTCATTTGATTTTGATGGAGTCATTCCTGATTTACCCCCGTGGAAGGGACGGGGGAGTCAGCCCCACTGTGTTTATAAAAGAACCGAACGCTCTGGGGGATTGACTGGGATTTATTACGCAGTTTCCAAAAGAAGTGCCAGGCACTGAAACTCTACAGAAACCAAGAACAGAGGATCATCCCTTCCAGGGTTCTGCTGCTTCCTTTAATGTTATGTGGAGTAGATCGCTGCCTAACGTAACCTAATCCTCCTCACTGCCGGCACAACATGTGCCCCTCCATGCTCCGGTTGCTTTGTTGCAAGGTAACACTGAGTTAATTCCTATGAAGCTCTGGTGGGATTTCCCAGGCAATTCTCTCCTGCAGAGGAATTTTGCTGAATTTGCAGAAGAGTTTAGTGTGGGGGAGGCGGTGTTCATATTTCCCCAAGTTTCCTAACTATCTCCTCTCCCTATTGACCCGTATGTCAATCAAGTGTGGGAGCTGACAAAGGACAGTGATACAGCCAGACTGTTTGCATTTAGGAACTTCTGAGCCACATCAATTATTCAGTGTCTTTCCCCAGGCTTCCTTCAAGGTCACATTGGTAGGTTGTGTGATCTGATGAAAGGGAACAAGAAAAACCTACAACCTGAAAACTGATCCAAAGCTCTCACTGCAGCCAGCAATGTAAGCCTGCTCCCTTCTGTTCTTATTGGCTCACTCATTGCACTTAGGAAGGACAGGCTTTCAAGATGATTATGAAAGAAATTATGTATTCAGGTATTCAAAGACCTGGCTGACTCCTTCCTCCAGTGGAATCATATGGCCAGGTGCATGCTACTTATGTAAAGCATTGTGTAACTCTTGCCAGCTGCAGAGCTTGTGCTTCTGTCAGCTAGAGAAAAAGGCAGTCCCAAGAACATCCGACCAGGGAGGGCAGTGCACTGCTTGGGAGCTCTGAGGTACCAAAGTCCTGGAGCTGCACCCTGAGCCTTTATAACCAGTGATCAGAGGTGAACTCCTGCCTCCCCTGCCAGAATGCAGATGTCCCCGGAGTCAGGGCTGACAAGGGAGTTCTGCAAGGCAGCCTATGGATGGAGATGCCCCCTGAGGAAAGTACGGACTCCAGCAGGCACTCCCCCACTCCATCCAAAGAGCCTGGCTTCTGGGAAAGACGTGGAGCATGCCGCAGTGTGCTGGGGCTGCTGCAGCTGGGGCTTGTGAGCTGCACAAATCCTATTATGTAATATAAGGTGGCTGCAGCCTGCTCCAGTCTGTGGGAATTCAATGTGGCCTTTGAGCTCCTAGCAGGGCAAATCTGGGGCATCCCTATCACAAGGGCAGAGACCTGCTAACTTTACTGCACCATTGCCGTAATAGTCTCTTTCCCCTGCAGTGAAGTGCTGGTGTACAGAAGTCACTGCTAGAAGCTCTGTATCCATGCTCAGCTCAGACCAGCTCTCCCCTGGCTAACAAGGCACAGGGCTGCAGGGGCTCATTTCATGGTTGCACCTCCACATCCTGAGGCTTATAAGATAAGCAACTAGTTGTGTAAAAGAGTGTGAAAAAAGCTGGAGCTGAGAGGGGGAGTGATAATGTCTGTAATAACGACAGGACGAAGGAGTAAGAAATTGCACCAGGGTGCACGTGCTTAATAAAGCTGACAGCAAGAGAGGCTACTTTTGCCCTGCCAGGCAGCAGCACAAGAAAGCGCTTGGGGCCCCGTCATGCACATGGCTCCTCTCACATCCCACATCTCCTTGCAGAGCATGCACACCGAAGCTTAGGGAACGGGAAAGGGGCAGCAATGGTCTGGATCCCCTTTAGCATGTCTTGGCCTTTCTGGGCCAGAGGAGGCATGGGCTTGGTTTAGCTCCAGCGCTTTGTGAGAAGTCCCAACAGATTTACGGGAGGTGGGGGGAGGAATCGTATTATAACCTGCAGCACAGGAGTCACTGCCAAGGGTGTAAATAGCTCCAAGATCCCTGCTATTGCCCAGGATTCAAAGCTGCCCCCTGCAGAGGTTGGGTAAATGGGTTTGGGCCAGAGGGTGCTGCATGAAAGATCGAATCCTCCCCCAGCCACTGCATAGCTGTTACTGTAGTGTGTGGGCTGTGGCCATCTCCAAAATACTTATGCTCCCCAAAGGGATCTATGCTGGCCCAGATCATGTGCCATCCATACTCCAGTACCCTCCCTGCACCACCCCTGCCCGAGCTGAGAGGCAGCCTCGTCTGCAGCCAGAGTGCACAAGCCTCCTGTGCCTGTCTGCACTGGGGTGAATTTGCTAACTCCCCTGCATGGAGCTCAGTGGACTAGAGCTGCAGCCTTTCCTGCACAGCCTCCCCCAGGGTAATGCATCCAGAACAGCTCCTGAGCAGCATGTCAGCAACGTTTCCAAGCGCTTGTCTTCATTACAGAGACAAACAGGAGAAAGGGCCAAGAACACAGGGGGAAACAACTGGGATGCAATAGAAACACTCGTAGGAGCTCTGCGCTGTTAGGGGCAGGGAAAGCCGGACAAGGGAAGGGTTTCTTTGTGCCCTGGTGTCATAGCATTCTTTCTCAGATCTGAACCTTAGAGTTCAGACAATGAGATACTAGCACCTGAATCCTCTAAGCTTAATTACCAGCTTAGATTTGATAGCACTGCCACCACCCAAAAAATATGGTGTTTTGGGGCACTCTGACGTCACCAACCTTCCTTGGGGACCCCAAGAACCCAGATCCCTTGAATTCTTAAAACAAGGAGAAATAAACCATTCCCCCACCTTTCCCCCTCCCAGAATTTCCCTCCCTGGGCTATCCTGAGAGATACTGATCCAACCTCTTAAATCACCATACAGAGAAGCATCTCCCTTCCCTTCCACAAAGAGGCAAACAGATTCAAGGAAAACATGGAGAGATTCTCTCTCTCCCCCCTCCCGTCTCCCCCACCCATCCTGGTGAGTTATCCCAATCCCCTGGAATAAAACAAGGGAGACAAGAAAAAAAATCAATCAGGTTCTCTAAAAAGAAACCTTTTAATAAAAGAAAGGAAAAAGTAAAGAATTATCTCTGTAACTTTAAGATGTAAATATACAGGGTCCTATAGCTTACAGACACCAGAAAGAGACTTTCCCCCCAGTACCAATACAAATCAAAATATTCCCAGCAACTACACATATAAAAGTTAACCAGCCAGATCCACAATTACAAATAGAGTAAAACAATCAAAAAACCTAAACCTCCTGTTTTTACTTACTATTTGAAAAGAAACTTGGAGAGCCAGTATAATGTCTGGTCTCTCTCAGACCCTCCGAGAGAAGAACACACAATGGACAAAGAACACATACAAAAGCTTCCCTCTGCCCAAATTTAAAAGTATCTTGTCTTCTGATTGGTCTTCTGGTCAGGTGTCCCGTTCCCTGCTTGTAACCCTTTACAGGTACAAGAGACATTAGCCCTTAACAATCTGTTTATGACACCGGGTCACACTCTTAATGGGCACTTTGTCTAGCCATTTGCCCCAGTATGAAGCTGAGACTAGATGAACCCAGTGGTCCCTTATGGCATTAGAATATATAAAAGTGAGTGTAAAGAGTTGCCACTCTGATTCTGCAGCAACTTACATGGTAGGACAAGGGAGAACGGACAACACAGTCTAACTGTGTGCCCAACCCTGTGTCTACTACGGTCAGGGGCATCCATGCTCTAACACGTTTTATTGCTTGTGCGGACGGGACAACACAGTGGTGTAGCCCAATGCAGCCACGGTTGTAGATCATTCATTCATGCAAGAGTGTGATGCTCAACACTTCTCAAGTCCTCTGATTAATTCATCCTTCACATTTATTATTATTTATTTTTTATTTATTGACCACAGATATTCTATATTTATGCTGTGCTCCTCAGTCCTGATTAGTCAGATGAACTACATGCTACCATCCGTCGCTGGATGGATGTCAATGCGCTTCTAGCAAGGATGCTGAAACTCGCTTACAGAAAACATCTGTGCCAGTAAACTGCATTGTTGCAGTATTCCTGGGAAATGAACTCAGGAGAGGCACAAACTCATCCATTTAAAGATTCCAATGAATGCTTTCAGGAAGTTGTTTTTGATTATTCACCCAAATCTTTAAAAAAATTTCTGTTTTAAAATCTATAACAAACCCACTGCAAACACCACAAGTGAATGTCACTCTCTATCCAGCCAATCTGACCATTCCTGCATTTAAGGAATCTCCAAGGAGATTCTTTACCACAGCAAACAGGATTAATGGTTGCATTTTCAAAACAATGCTTAAAGGGACACTGTCGTCTTCAAAATCACATTTATTTCTCAATGTGTTTTATGGGTTTTTGTTAAATGTAATAATGCCTGAAATACAAGAGCTGCAAGAGATTAGGAAGGAAAACCATTTCTGTCTATTTTCCAGTTTCTTTGCATTCTGTATTTGAGGGCATTCTGTGTATAACACTAGTTACCCTGTGTCCCAAGTATAGAGAATCAATTAGTCAGTTTCCACTGTTGCTTGTGTGGGTTTTTCACACAGCAACAGGGGAAAGAAAAACGTTTTCAAAAACAAGAACATGTGATTGTAAAACCACAAAAACTGGTAGGAGACTCCAGGCCAGGTGTGGGATCTGAGTCTGCTTTTAATTCTTTTCTTTGATATTGACTAGATTTCACATTGACAGTGCATGAATAGAACTGCCAAAGGTGGTAGCTCCCAAGAGGGTTTCTGTGACCCAACCCATCACAAGTGTCATCTGCAAACTTGCTGAGGATGCAGTCCATGCCATCCTCCAGATCATTAATGGGGCACTCCGCTTGATACCAGCTGCCAGCTAGACATGGAGCCATTGATCAGTACCCATTGAGCCCAACGATCTAGCCAGTTTTCTATCCACCTTAGAGTCCATTCATCCAGCCCATACTTCTTTAACTTGCTGGCAAGAATACTGTGGCAGACCATATCAAAAGCTTTGCTAAAGTCAAGGAATAACACGTCCACTGCTTTCCCCTCATCCACAGAGCCAGTTATCTTGTCATAGAAATCAGTTAGGTTAGTCAGGCATGACTTGCCCTTGGTGAATGCATGCTGACTGTTCCCGATCACTTTCCTCTCCTCTAAGTGCTTCAGAATTGATTCCTTGAGGACCTGCTCCATGATTTTTCCAGTATCAGGGGGTAGCCGTGTTAGTCTGTATCCACAAAAACAACAAGTAGTCGGTGGCACCTTAAAGACTAACAGATTTATTTGGGCATAAGCTTTCGTGGGTAAAAAGCCACTTTTTCAGATGCATGAAGTGAAAGTTACAGATGCAGGCATTATATAATGACACATGAAGAGAAGGGAGTTACCTCACAAGTAGAGAACCAGTGCTGACAGGGCCAATTCAATCCGGGTGGGTGTGGTCCACTCCCAATAATAGATTAGGAGGTGTCAATTCAAGGAGAGGCAAAGCTGCTTCTGTAATCAGCCAGCCAATCCCAGTCCCTATTCAAGCCCAAATTAATGGTGCTAAATTTGCAAATGAAGTTTACTTTTGCTGTTTCTCTTTGAAGTCTGTTTTTGAAGTTTTTTTGTTCAAGACTGAGGTGAGGCTGACTGGCCTGTAGTACCCCAGATCCTCCTTCTTCCCTTTTTTAAAGTCAGCTGTAGAAGTCACGCAGGCCGATTGTGGCAGTTGAATAGCTGATCCCAATGCCAGTAAACAGCCCCAATCACTTGTTATATTGCTGACTCTAAAAAGCTCTGATTGCAGCCTTGGTAAACAATGTAGGGATTGACGTGGAAAGGAAATTGAGCTACAGTCCAACACTTTGTCTCTGAACAGATCAAACAGAAGTGGAAATGAAGCTAACCTCAGGGAATGCTGAGCAAGAACCTGGGCCTATGCACTACAAGGATGCTGTCTTTTCATGTTGTAACTTGTAGCAAATTATTCTAGCTCTGCCTTTAACTCCTTGCATTTATTTGCAGTAGCAATCTTCTTATACTGAATCCAACCATCTGCTCACTGCAACCCTCAGCTTTTCTTACACTCTGAAAGATACAGTATGGAGAACAAGTCAGCAGTGGCTCATGGGGCCATGGGTTGGGCTGTGATTGAAGAGACCTTTTCCAGTTCCACTGTTTGATCATTCTCAGAAGGATTCACCGCGACGCTGAGGCAATGCCATGCCAATCACCATAACAATGACAGAGATTTTGTCTTGGCTCAATTCAAGTGAATTTAGCTCTGAGGGTTTTTCATATTTTGGAGAGCATTTTAAAAAAAGAAATCAAAATGATAGCACTAGAGTGAGACTGCACAGTGTCCATTGGGCAGGAGGGGAAGGCTGTCTCAGAAGGATCTTTCCCTATTCATTCAGGATGAGAAGGCAGGAACAGGCAAATCATGCTATTAATTGCCATTCATTGCACACACTGTGCCAGTGTATCCCCCAGAGCCAATGTGATGGAATTGCTGCATGCATAAGAAGACTAATCCACAAATTCAGCTATATCTCATCGGGGCCATTGCCTTGAGTCTGGGCTGGCAGGAATCTCAGATTCCAGGTCAAACAAATGGCACATTTATTTTCTTCTTCTTTTAATATTAGGGTAAAAAAAAAAGGGGAATTTTAAAAAGTCTCTTTGCTTAAGTGACTTTCAGGTTCTGACTCAACAACTCGAAATGCAGGAATTCTGCATAATGGCAGGACCTCCCTCCTTAGGGGATCCAGTACCCTAAGCACAATGGAGCGGCCCATGGGCTGGGCCTTTGAGGGGTGCATCAGTGCCAGATGCTATTGCAGCCACTAATATTGGTTTTGTACAGATTCATTCCAAAAGCCTTCACACACTGCAGTAATGGGGAAGGAACCAGCTAAGGTGACAGGCAGGTCACTCCAATGGAATGGGGCAGGTGCAGAGAAGAGCCCTTTCAAACTGCAGCAGCTCCCTGCACTGACACTAGGGCTAGCGACAGGCACTTTGCAAACAGAAGCCTGGGGAATGAGGATTAGAGAGAGAACAGTTCCACTCCATGTCAGCTGGGGATAGTAGAGGCTCCCTTTCCATACAATGGTTGAGGAGGGGAGTTCTGAATGTAAGTGTCACAAGGGGAGAAGATTGCAGTTTCCTGAGCTACAAAGCCAGGGCAACTCTCTGTATCCCTTTAACCAGCAGCCTCTGTCCTCTGTAATGTGCAGTACAGCTAAGTGGTTCCTGTGGGGCCCTGTGTTCTGGGCCAGCGCAAACCAAGGGCTTCACTGTACAGGTTGGCATGTCTTTCACAGGAAACATCCAGCTCTTGCCCAGCTGAAAGCCATTAGCAGCAGCTTTCCAGGAGCCCGAGGGCCACACCTCCTGGGCATAAAGGAAGCAAATTGTGCTGCTCCTCATCTTAAAAATGATTGTGCAGGACACAGACAATAGGTCCCTTGTGCAACTCTCAGAGCACTGGGAACAAGAGGAACTGGTGCATGCTGGGAATCTCTCATCTTCCAAAGCAGAATTTCCATGTCAAAGATGAGAGTGGTTGTGGGGCCCATAGTATGACTCCCTAGGCTCTGTTTTGCAACCAGCAGCCTTTTGCCATTCCTGTTTTAGCATTTAATTAATAGCCTACCAGCCTGGGAATGAACATGTGGTGCATTTAGAACAAGGTCTTTCTAAAAGATACGTGCCAGCTCAACCAGGTATGTTGGGCTTGATGCAAAAATCAGTCAATGAAATTCTCTGTTGTGCAGAAGTGTAAACTGGATAATCACAATGGTCCCTTCTGGCTTTGAACTCTGTGGGTCGCTAATAATATATTCAGCTTCCCTGCCCATTGCTTAAGGGAATGACCTAACTTATGCCTCTCAGCTCACTGTGTTGCACTATGCTGTGGGTCAGATTCTGGTGAAGCTCCCCTTTCACTCAGGCCATTCCAGACCTGAAGTTTGGCATTTCCATTCCTCATATTTATGTGAGTGAGCACTGAGAGGCTGTTTCGCGTGCGTGCAAGGGGAACAGTTTATGGTGAGCACTGGGGGAATTATTTTAGCATGAGTGCTGGGATGGTGGAGTGGGAGGAGCACTGAGGTTCTGTTTTGCATGAGTGCAAAGGGAATGGTTTGGATGAGAAATAGGGGAACTAGTCTCCATGAGCGAACACAGGAGCAGATAAGAACGTAAGAAAATCAGAATGGACCTACTGGTCAGACCAAAGGGCCATCTAGCCCAGTATCCTGTCTTACAACAGTGGCCAGTGCCAGGTACCCCAGAGGGAATGAACAGAACAGGGAATCATCAAGGGATCCATCACGTCACCCATTCTCCGCTTCTAGCAAACAGAGGCTAGGGACACCATCCCTGCCCATCCCTAATTCTTAGAATCATAGAATATCAGGGTTGGAAGAGACCTCAGGAGGTCATCTAGTCCAACTTCCTGCTCAAAGCAGGACCAATCCTCAACTAAATCATCCCAGCCAGGGCTTTGTCATGCTATGCCAATCCAAACCTCAGTGTAGACATGGATAGGCTGATGGATTTCCTCTGTGTTATCTTAGCCGGTAAACTTATTTGCTCTGCTCATAAGCTGGCAGACATACCAGGTCATTGTTCATACATTTTGCAAACTTTGGCACATCATTAGATTTAAGTAGGATTGTTATAAGAGTCTTAGACAGCTTAATGGATTTAAAAGCCAATTTGTTTTTTGTTATACATAAAGGTAGCCTGGTAATGAGCTCTCCTTCCCAACCAAAAGTTTGTGAAGCCAGGAGAAAAGAAGTGATCACAGGCCATAATGCCTGGAGAATCACTGAAATGTTTCTGGGAACAATTCCCTCTTCTCTCTTTGGGAGAAGCATAATGCACCCCTGCCCACTTCCCCAACAAGTCCCAGATTAGAGCTGCTCCAAGACAGGACCTGAGAGAGGCACTGACCAGAGGTCAATTTCTGAAAGCAGAGCTCTGTTCCTAGATCCTGGCTCAGTAGCAGAGCAGTGTGGACTCAGCTCTGTGCCTGTCTAGTGCTGCTCTTTCTTCGATTCACTGTTTCTGTTTCCACACTCTCCACTAACCTTGTGCTATAACTGCAGGATGTTGGATGGTGCTAGAGGCCCAGTAGCTGGTACGCTTCCCTCCCAGTCAGCCCCAGACCAATGACCCAGCAGGGTGCTAGGAGGTGCTGTGTTGTTGTGATCCAGCAGGTTAGATGTAAAAGCAAATCTCTGGGTATCGCTATGTTCACATTTGTGGAATTAAGGATCCCATGTCACTTTGTATAAAAACTGAGGTAATTACACTTTTCTAAAATCAGCATGTGGGCAGGATTCTCATTCCTGTGTGTCAGCTCCCAACCCCACTGCCACCTCCCCCTTAACCTGCTTGCACTCAAGAGGGCCTGCCAATGAGGGCAGTTGGAGCAGTGTAAGCACCATGTCTGGTTGTATTCCCAACTCCTGGAAGTGCTTGTGTTCAACCAGAGTTTCCTGCACAGACACCATCACTTCCCCAGCAGTGACCATCAGGCTTGGTGAAAAACAGGCTGACTACAAGCCAATATTCCTATCTCTGCTGCCACAGTCTCTCTGGGGCTCTAGGCCTCCTGGGCTGCAGGCTTATGAATTGATCCCGACTGTGGGATGTGTGCAGCTAGCACAATCCAGCCCTACAGTTTTCTTGGCCTGAATGTCAGTATGCATTGTGTTTGTCTCTTGATGGTATCAATAGAGGCATTGGTTTAAGTGATGTGGCAGGAAAAGCTGCATTTTCTATGCGTGCCCAAGCTGGATCTGTGCAGTTACAGCCCATTTGAGCTGGTATGACTGAGAATGTTTACTAGTGTTTGGAGCCATCGGGATCTTTGTGTGCTTGTAGTTGACTCTGCTCATTTCCCCTCCTCAAATGACCCTGGGAATGTGTATGCAGGGACTGGAGTGAGTTGGTGAGCAATGGGGATAGACACCGGAAAGGAACACTGGTTTTACCAGCAGTTCCTACTCTGCCTCCAGAGGTTGGCGGCAGAACTGAGCATCTGCCTCTCACACAAAAGACATTTTACCAAGGAAAAACAGAACATCATCTTCAGTAAAAGTGAAATGTCTGTAAGGAGCCCAGAGAGATTCCAAACCAATGGCAGGATCTCACTTCGAGACTCTTTGAGGATGACAGAACTGATTGAGCAGTGGCTTTCGGTTGTAGTGACTCTGATGAGTTTTTGCAGCCTTTAGAAACAGTGTTTTGCTTTTGCATTAAGCACTGACCTGGGGGCCTCTCTACCTGCATCTTCCAGAAACTCAGAACCACCCTGGCCTTTCTTCTTTCTCATGAACACAGCCTGGTTTATATACTAATCTGGGAGGCATTTTGTAAAACTCAACAAATATGTTTTTAATGATCAATTTGTTCCATATTTACCACACAGCTGTTGTCTTAAATCATAATTAGATACATACCTGAGAGAGTAAATGGAAAGCATTATTAAGAATTTTAATACACTTCTGATGCAGCCTGTATAATTTCAGGTTATGCACAGGGGCTAAAAGTTGTTCATTCGTATATAATGAGGGCGTGAGCCGCTGCAGTGTTCATACTAGAATAGCGATATATACACAGTGTGGGTTTGTTTGTGTGCTGATCTGCATTTTACAATGACTTTTTACTCTTTCTCTTTCATAATATTTTTTTTTTTACAATGTTACCTCGGAAATAGGCCCAGGGCCTTCTTCAATGGCCCTTCAAAAGTAAAACAAAGCCAAGAAGAATCGAAGAATTAAGACTGAAATAATCTGCTTTCAACTAAGGATAAGTGAAGCTGGCCAGTAAAATCAGATCCCTGATCTCTCCATGAAACTTCCTTCCAACGTCAAACCAGATTGGATCCGTCTTATCATATAACTGCTCCCACTCCTTCCAATCATTAAACTGCTACTACGAAAGGTTGTGACTCTGGGAAATGTGCAGGTCATAGTGGATGGCTTTGCTGCAATGGGATTCCCTAACTGTGGTGGGGCGATAGATGGAACCCATATCCCTATCTTGGCACCGGTGCACCATGGCACCCAGTACGTAAACTGCAAGGAGTATTTTTCAATGGTGCTGCAAGCACTGGTGGATCACAAGGGACGTTTCACCAACATCCACGTGGGATGGCCGGGAAGGGTTCATGACGCTCGCATCTTCAGGAACTCTACTCTGTTCCTGAAGACGCGAGCTGCAGCAAGGGAATTACTTCCCAGAACAGAAAATAACAGTTGGGGATGTTGAAATGCCTGTCATTGTCCTGGGGGACCCAGCCTACCCCTTGATGCCATGGCTCATGAAGCCAGACACAGGCAGCCTGGACAGTGGTCAGGAGCTGTTCAACTACAGGCTGAGCAAGTGCAGAATGGTGGTAGAATGTGCATTTGGCCATTTAAAGGCGCGCTGGCGAACATTACTGACTCGCTCAGACCTCAGCCAAACCAATGTCCCCATTGTTATTGCTGCTTGCTGTGTGCTCCACAATCTCTGTGAGAGTAAGGGGGAGACCTTTATGGCAGGGTGGGAGGCTGAGGCAAATCACCTGTCCTCTGATTATGCACAGCCAGACACTAGGGCGATTAGAAGATCACACCAGGAAGTGGTGTGCATTAGAGAAGCTTTGAAAACCAGTTTCATCACTGGCCAGGGTACAGTGTGACTGTTGTGTTTGTTTCTCCTTGATGAAACCCCCACCCCCTTGATTGACTCATTCCTTGTAAGCCACCCTCCCCCTCGATCACAGCTTGCTTTCTAAGGAAATAAAGTCACTCTCATTTAAAAATCGTGTATTCTTTATTAATTCATTATAAAAAGAGGGAGAGAACTGACAAGGTAGCCCTAGTGGGGTTTGGGAGGAGGATAGTAGGGAAGGAAAAGACCATTAAAAAAATTTCATAATAATGAGAGCCTTTTGTTTGGGCTGTCCACTGGGGTGGAGTGGGCAGGTGCACGGAGCCTACCCCCACGAGTTCTTACTCGTCTGGTGGGTGAGGAGGCTAAGGAACATGGTGAGGGGGGAGGGTGGTTATACAGGGGCTGCAGCGGCACTCTGTGATCCTGCTGCCATTCCTGAAGCTCCACCATACGCCGGAACATGTCAGTTTGATCACACAGCAGCCCCAGAGTTGCACCCTGCCACCACTGATCTTCCTGCCGCCACCTCTCATCTCGAGCATCTCTCCTCTCATCTTGAGCGTCTCTCCTGTCCTCACATTCGTCCCTCCTGTCCTCACGTTGGTCCCTCCTGTCCTCACGGTCACTGACATCTTTCCTGTACTTTGCTTCCACTCATTCAGATGAGCTCTTTCATTGTGGGTCACTTCCATGATTTCTGAAAACATTTCTTCTCGCGTCTTTTTTTTCTGCTGCCTTATCTGAGATAGCTTTCAGGACGGAGGAGGGAGGCTTGAAAAATTTGCAGCTGCATGAGGGAGGGAAGAAAGAGAGAGAAGTATTTAAAAAGATACATTTTAGAGAACAGAGGTGTGATAGTATAATTCCCCACTCTGAACCTTAGCATCCAAAAGATGGGGTACCAGCATGAATTCCTCTAAGCTCAGTTACCAGCTTAGAACCTGTAGCGCTGCCACCAACCAGGAATTCCAGTGCCTGGTACACTCCGGTCCCCCCAAAACCTTTCCTGGGGACCCCCAAGACCCAGACCCTCTGGATCTTAACACAAGGAAAGTAAACCCTTTCCCTCACCATTGCCTCTCCCAGACTTCCCCTCCCTGGGTTACCCTGGAAGATCACTGTGATTCAAACTCCTTGAATCTTAAAACAGAGAGGACAATTCACCTTCCTCCCTCCTTCTCTCTCCCCCTCCCAGACTCTCCTTGAGAGAGAAAGTAATCCTAACACAGAGAGAATTTAACCTCTCTCTCCTCCTTCCCTCCTTTCTCCCCACCAATTCCCTGGTGAATCCAGACCCCGTCCCCTGGGGTCTCACACCAGAATAAAAAATAATCAGGTTCTTAAACAAGAAAAACTTTTAATTAAAGAAAGAACAAAGGTAAAAATTATCTTTGTAAATTTAAAACAGAATAAGTACAGGGTCTTTCAGCTATAGACACTGGGAATAACCTCCCAGCCTAAGTATACCAGTACAAATTAAAATCCTTTCAGCCAAATACACATTTGAACTCCTTCCAACCAAATACACATTTGCAAATAAAGAAAACAACCATAAGCCTAACTCGCTTTATCTACCCAGTACTCACTATTCTGAACTTATAAGAGCCTGTATCGGAGAGACTGGAGAGAAACCTAGTTGCACGTCTGGTCCCTTTGAGCCCCCAGAGTGAACAACAACCAAACACTAACAGCACACACAAAAACTTCCCTCCCTCAAGATTTGAAAGTATCCTGCCCTCTGATTGGTCCTCTGGTCAGGTGACAGCCCGGCTCACTGCTCTTGTTAACCCTTTCCAGGCAAAAGAGATATGAAGCACTTTTGTTCTATTAACTCTTACTTATCTGTTTATGACACGCCCCCCAAATCGCTGACAGTGTGGAACCACACTGGCAGTGATTTTTCCCTAGAACTCTAGAATAAACAGATTAATAAACACATGCACCCCTACATATGCTACTAATTATGTACAACTACAAAATTCTTCACATTGTAAGGACAATTTTTAACCAGTTGATTCTGGGAAACTTTCACGGGAGAGTGCATCAACTGCTTGATCTGTTGCCGCTGCAGACGTTCCAGGGTTGTGGAGAGGTTCACCTCTTCCACGCCACTGTCACTTTTCCCTTCATCGTAGACACCGTCAGGCCACTCAGCCTCATCTCCTCCCTGGGCTGTAAACTGACAACCCTGCAAGTCTCTGAAATAAAAGGGCTTGAGAGAATTAATGTGGTACACTCTAGGCTTTAGGGAGGAATTAGGAAATGCTATGAGGTAGTTAACAGCTCCCAGGCACTCTTGACCCTTGAATGGCCCTTCCCATGATGCTTCCATTTTATGGGTCTGTTGCGCCTTCAAGACCATAACCTGGTCTCCTACCTTGAAGGAACGCTATCTGGTATGTCTATCATACCAGGCCTTTTGCTCTTCCTGAGCATCCTTTAGGTTTTTTTTAGCAAGGGCTAAAGAGTGTCGGAGGGTGTTTGTAGGTTGCTTACAAAGTCCAGAATGTTAGTTCCTGGAGAGGGTGTAAACCCCTCCCATTGCTGCTTCAACAACTGTAATGGCCCTTTAACCTCGTGGCCATACACAAGCTCAAACGGTGAAAACCCTAAACTGGGATGTGGTACAGCCCTGTAAGCAAAGAGCAACTGCTGCAACACTAGATCCCAGTAATTGGAGTGTTCATTCACGAATTTACGTATCATGGCCACCAAAGTTCCATTAAACCTTTCCACCAGGCCATTGGTTTGATGGTGGTACGGGGTGGCAACCAAGTGATTCACCCCATGAGTCTCCCACAGTTCTTTCATAGTCCTGGCCAGGAAATTAGTCCCTGAATCCGTAAGGATATCGGAGGACCAACCTACCCTGGCAAAAATGTCAGTTAGGGCCTGGCACACAGTTTTAGCCCTGGTGTTGCCTAGAGCTACTGCTTCCGGCCATCAGGTAGCAAAGTCCACGAAAGTCAGTATGTACTGCTTTTCTCTGGGGTTTTTTTTTGGGAAAGGACCCAGAATATCCACAGCTACTTGCTGAAATGGGACCTCTATTATGGGGAGTGGCTGGAGAGGGGCCTTGACCTGGTCTTGGGGCTTTCCCACTCTTTGGCACACCTCACAAGACCGGACATACTTGGCAACATCCTTGCCCATCCCCTCCCAGTGAAAGGACTTCCCCAACTGATCTTTGGTTCTGTTCACCCCAGCATGGCCACTGGGATGATCACAGGCCAAGCTTAAGAGCTTCCCCCAGTACTTACTTGGAACCACCAACTTTTTTTGTGGATGCCAGTCTTCCCGGTGTCCACAAGAAAGAGTCTCCTTATATAAAAGCCCTTGTTTTATAACAAACCGGGATCGGTTAGAAGAGCTGAGAGGCGGTGGGGTGCTCCGTGCCACCGCCCAAGCTTTCTGAAGGCTGTCATCTGCTTCCTGCTCAATCTGGAGCTGTTTCCTGGAGGCTGGAGACACCAGTTCCTCCTTAGACTGTGGACTTGGGCTTGGTCCCTCGGAACGCCATGTAGGTGATGGAGTTGTTTTCGTGGCTGGTGAACTGTTCTTCGCTGCTGCACCAGGTGGCATTCCAGGCTCTGGCTGAGCCTCTTGGGTATGGTGGTCTGCTGCTTCTGCTAGTTCAGGCTCGTTGGTGCCCTCAGGCGTTGGGGTTGAAGATGCGTTTGCAAGCGCTGGCGTCAGTGCTGGCAATGGTTCTGGTGCTGGTTGCATTTCCAGGTCCAGGTCTGGGACTGGAGGCACTGTGGCTGTTGCAGTCGTAGGCAGGGGATCCGGGTCCACTACCTCTGTCTGGATCTCTGCTAACACAGACGGGGCCTCTGTGGATGGTTTGGGAACAGGAATGGATCAGGAAGCTTGCCTGGCTTGGCTGCATGTAACCATTCCCACCCTCTTGGCCAAGTCTTCCCCCAGTAGCATGGGGATGTGATAATTGTCATGGACTGCAAAAGTCCACATTCCTGACCAGCCTTTGTACTGGACAGGCAGTTTAGCTGTAGTCAAGTTTACTGCTTGTGACATGAGGGGTTAATTGACACTTAAGCCTTTGGGTTGATGAATTTGGGGTCCACTAAGGATTGGTGGATAGCTGACACTTGTATCCCCCGTGTCTCTCCATGCGATAACCTTTTTCCGCCCACTCTCAAAATTTCCCTTCACTCCAAGGGTATTTGAGAGGCATCTGGGCCTCGGGATCTTTGGTGTGATGGTGGTGTAACGAACGGCACTCAGTTGGGGTTCTTGGGGCAGTTGGCCTTGATATGTCCCAGCTCATTACACTTAAAGCGTCGCCCAGCTGACTGGTCACTGGGCCAAGGTGGCTTACTGGAGATTGGTGAAGTGAGAGAATAGGGAGTCTGGGGCTTTCCTTGGGTTGTAGGTGGGGTCCTGAGTTGCCCTCGGGTATAGGGTTTATTGTCAGTGTGACCCCTGTGATATTCGCTCACTTTGATAGTAGCTCTTTTCTTTTCTGCCACTTCCACCCATCTGGCTCCAATCTCCCCTGCTTCAGTTACAGTTTTGGGCTTCCCATCTAGGATGTACCTTTCTATTTCTGCAGGAACACCCTCTAAGAACTGCTCCAATTGTATTAGGAGGTGCATGTCGTCCAGAGATTTAACATTGGCTCCTGATATCCAAGCATTATAATTCTTTCTAATGTGGTAGGTGTGTCGGGTGAATGACACACCTGGTTTCCACCTTAGGGCTCTGAACCTCCGACGGGCATGCTCAGGTGTTAGCCCCATTTTGATTCTGGCCTTGGTTTGAAAAAATTTATAATCGTTCATGTTCTCCTTAGGAATTTCAGCCACCACCTCTGCTAAGGGTCCACTGAGCAGTGGCCTCAGCTCTATCATGTACTGGTATTCAGAGAGGCTGTACCCATGACAGGTCCTTTCAAAATTGTCTAGGAAGGCCTCAGTGTCATCACCTGCCTTTTAGGTGGGAAATTTCTTGGGATGTGGAACAATAACTGGAGAAGGGTTGTTAGGGTTGGCTGGAGCATGCTGCCTAGCCTGCGCTAATTCCAGTTCATGCTTTCTCTCTCTTTCTTTTATCTCCAGCTCTCTCCTGTGGGCAGCCTCTTTTTCTCTTTCTCTCAGCTCCATCTCTTTTTCTCTCAGTTCCATCTCTTTTTGTTTTATTTCTAGTTCTTGTAGTTTCTTTTCCATGTCTCGCTTGTGGTCTGATCTTTGATTTGTTCCTCTGCCTCCAGTTTTGCCCATTCCTTGGAGCTCATACTTCCGGCTTCCTTGTGGTGCAGCGCCCTCTGCTGTTTACTGCTTGAAATGCTGCTTTTCTGTTGCCTTCTTTGGGTTGCTTAGCAACAGAGTATTTTTTTTAACTCCTTCTACCTAGTTATTCCCGACAGAGTTAGAAAGAAAAAAAAAACATTTGCAAATGTGTTTTGCTGGTGTATGGTGACTCACAACTGGAGTCCCTTTGTTTAACAAAATCCTTGTTAAACCCTAATGCCTTTGCCTTCAGAGTACTCAGAAGGGAGAGACCAAAAAAACTTGCAGACCTTTGCTTTTAAAACAATCTCCTCTAGCCTGCTTTACACACAGCTAGCAGGGAAAGAGAAAGAAAAAATCCTACCGGCTTTTGCTTCTAAACCCAAACCTCTCAGTCTGCCTGCAGATAGCTAGCAGGGAGAGAAATAAAAACCTCACTGGCTTTTGGATTCTATCTTATCTATCTATTTATCTATCCCACCTCTACCACCATGTCATAGTACAATTCCCCACTCTGAACCCTAGCGTCCAAAAGATGGGGTACCAGCATGAATTCCTCTAAGCTCAATTACCAGCTTAGTACTTGTAGCGCTGCCACCAACCAGGAATTCCAGTGCCTGGTACACTCTGGTCCCCCCAAAACCTTGCCCAGGGACCCCCAAGACCCAGACCCTCTGGATCTTAACACAAGGAAAGTAAACCCTTTCCCTCACCATTGCCTCTCCCAGGCTTCCCCTCCCTGGGTTACCCTGGAAGATCACTGTGATTCAAACTCCATGAATCTTAAAACAGAGAGGAAAATTCACCTTCCCCACTCCTTCTGTCTCCCCCTCCCAGACTCTCCCTGAGAGAGAAAGTAATCCTAACACAGAGAGAAATTAACCTTTCTCTCCCCCTTCCCTCCTTTCTCCATACCCCATCCCCTGGGGTCTCACACCAGAATAAAAAAAAATCAGGTTCTTAAACAAGAAAAACTTTTAATTAAAGAAAGAACAAAGGTAAAAATTATCTTTGTAAATTTAAGATGGAATATGTTACAGGGTCTTTCAGCTATAGGCACTGGGAATAACCTCCCAGCCTAAGTATACAAGTACAAATTAAAATTCTTTCAGCCAAATACACATTTGAACTTCTTCCAGCCAAATACGCATTTGCAAATAAAGAAAAACCATAAGCCTAACTCGCTTTATCTACCTAGTACTCACTATTCTGAACTTATAAGAGCCTGTATCGGAGAGATTGGAGAGAAACCTGGTTGCACGTCTGGTCCCTCTGAGCCCCCAGAGTGAACAACAACCAAACACTAACAGCACACACAAAAACTTCCCTCCCTCAAGATTTGAAAGTCTCCTGTCCTCTGATTGGTCCTCTGGTCAGGTGACAGCCCGGCTCACTGCTCTTGTTAATCCTTTCCAGGCAAAAGAGATATGAAGCACTTTTGTTCTATTATCTCTTACTTATCTGTTTATGACAAGGGGTCATACTCTTTCATGGTGAACAACACTATTTACCTTACATAGCACATATGTTTTCACTACAAGATAGCATTTTGCATCTTAATATTGAGTGCCTGCGGCTTTGGTGTTACAGGTCACAGACGCAGGTCCGGGCAGCAGAATTCTGCTTGCATGCGGCCATGGTAAGCCATTGTCTTTCGTCTTCTGCAGCCTTCATGTATTCATCGCCCTCTTTTCCCAAACAGCAAGCAAAGTCCGTTGAGTGCTGCTTCTTTCCTGTTAACATGCAGCAGAAGAAACCACCCCGTGGCTGGCATCATGGAAGATCACTGCTAAACACTCCCCTTCCCCCCCGCCACAACCGCATGGCTGGTAGCAGGAAAGATCCCTGCTAGCCAAACGCGGAAAAGCTCAGTGCCAATCGCGCCCCCCCTTCCCCCTCCTTGGCTACCTGCAGGGAAGGATTTCTTTTACGCCACAGGCAAACAGTCCAGTAGGAATGGCCATCTCTGTCCCCTTACTTAAATTCCGGAATTTCAACCAGGTTACCATGAACAATATCACTCTCCTGAGGATAACACAATGAGATAAAGAACGGATGTTGCTTCAATGCCAGCAATCACCAGGACCATAATCAGCTAGGCTTTGTCATGCAATGATATGAGATTACTTGCTACATGCATGGCCTGGTCAAGAGTCCTACCAAGGAAGATGGAATAAAACAGCGCTGCCCAGAAACCTTCTGCAAAGGCTTTTCGAGTACCTCCAGGAGAGCTTCATGGAGATGTCCCTGGAGGATTTCCGTTCCATCCCCAGACATGTTAACAGACTTTTCCAGTAATTGTACTGGCCGCGAATGCATCCCAAGTCCTCAGGGCAAATTAATCATTAAAAAACACTTGCTTTAAAACCATGTCTTATGTTTACAAGGTACACTCACCAGAGGTACCATGGCTTCATTGTCTGAGATAGTTGCTTGGGAGGGCTGGGAGGGTAATTCCATCAGGGTAAGAAAAAGCTCCTGGCTGCTGGGGAGAAAGGAGTGCTGTGTGCTCTCTACAAGCTTGTTCTCGTCTTCCTCCTCATCTTCTCCATCTGCAGAATCCTCAGCCATGGCTGCGATTACCACCCCCCACCTCAGAATCCACGGAGAGGGGTGGGGTAGTGGTGGCAGATCCCCCTAGAATTGCATGCAGCTCAGCACAGAAGCGGCATGTTTTTGGCCCTGCCCCGGACTTTCCGTTTGCTTCTTTGGTTTTCTGGTAGGCTTGTCTGAGCTCCTTAACTTTCACACGGCACTGTACTGAGTCCCTGGTGTGGCCTTTCTCCATCATAGCCTTGGAAATTTTTTCAAACGTTTTTTCATTTCGTCTTTTGGAACAGAGTTCTGTTAGCACGGAATCCTCTCCCCATACAGCAATCAGATCCAGTACCTCCCATGCGGTCCATGCTGGAGCTCTTTTTCGATTCTCAGGAGACTGCATTGCTACCTGTGCTGATGAGCTCTGCGTGGTCACCTGTGCTGGTGAGCTCTCCATGCTGGGCAAACAGGAAATGAAATTCAAAAGTTCGTGGGGCTTTTCCTGTCTACCTGGCCAGTGCATCCGAGTTCAGATTGCTTTCCAGAGCGGTCACAATGGTGCACTGTGGGATACCGCCCGGAGGCCAATACCATCGATTTGCGGCCACACTAACCCTAATCCGACATGGCAATATCAATTTCAGTGCTACTCCTCTCGTCGGGGAAGAGTACAGAAACCGGTTTAAAGAGCCCTTTATATTGATATAAAGGGCCTCATTGTGTGGACGGGTGCAGGGTTAAATCGGCTTAACGCTGCTATATTCGGTTTAAAACATAGTGTAGACCAGGCCTTGGTGAAAATCACACTGGGAAAGAAAGCTACTAGAGCCTCCCCTGAGATAGTGCTTGGGGTGTGCTACAGACTGCCAGGATCTGATTAGAATATAGATAGAGATCTCTTTAATGTTTGTAATGAAGTAAACACTAATGGGAATTGTGTGATCATGGGAGACTTTAACTTCCCAGATATAGACTGGAGGTCAAGTGCTAGTAATAATAATAGGACTCAGCTTTTCCTGGATGTGATAGCTGATGGATTCCTTCACCAAGTAGTTGCTGAACTAACAAGAGAGGATGCCATTTCAGATTTGGTTTTGGTGAGCAGTGAGGACCTCATAGAAGAAATGGTTGTAGGGGACAACCTTGGTTTGAATGATCATGAGCTAATTCAGTTCAAACTAGATGAAAGGATAAACAAAAATAGATCTGTGACTAGGGTTTTTTATCTCAAAAGGGCTAACTTTAAAGAATTAAGGAAATTAGTTAGGGAAGTGGATTGGACTGAAGAATTTGGGGATTTAAAGGTGGAGGAGGCCTGGAATTACTTCAACTCAAAGTTGCAGAAACTATCAGAAGCCTGCATCCCAAGAAAGGGGAAAAAATCATAGACAGGAGTTGTAGACCAAGCTGAATGAGCAAGCATCTCAGAGAGGTGATTAAGAAAAAGCAGAAAGCCTACAAGGAGTGAAAGATGGAAGGGATTAGCAAGGAAAGCTACCTTATTGAGGTCAGAGAGGCAAAGAGTTCTGTGGCACCTTATAGACTAACAAATGTAATGGAGCATGAGCTTTTGTGGGTGAATACCCACTTCGTCAGACACAACGGATGCAATGGATGCAAGTGGGTATTCACCCATGAAAGCTCATGCTCCAATATGTTTTTTAGTCTATATGGTGCCACAGAGCTCTTTGTCGCTTTTACAGATCCAGACTAACATGGCTACCCCTCTGATTATTGAGGTCAGAACATGTAGGGATAAAGTGAGAAAGGCCAAAAGCCATGTAGGGTTGGACCTTGCAAAGGGAATTAAAACCAATAGTAAAAGTTTCTATAGCCATATAAATAAGAAGAAAACAAAGAGAGAAGAAGTGAGACCGCTAAAAACTGAGGATGGAGTGGAGATTAAGGATAATCTAGGCATGGCCCAATATCTAAACAAATACTTTGCCTCAGTCTTTAATGAGGCTAATGAGGAGCTTAGGGATAATGATAAGATGAAAAATGAGAATGAGGATATTTAGGTAGATATTATCACATCCGAGGTAGAAGCCAAACTCGAACAGCTTAATGGGACTAAATCGGGGGGCCCAGATAATCTTCATCCAAGAATATTAAAGGAACTGGCACATGAAATTACAAGCCCATTAGTAAGAATTTTTAATAAATCAGTAAACTCAGGGGTTCTACGGTACAATTGGAGAATTGCTAACATAGCATAGTCTTTCTTAAAAATTGTCCTATTTTTAAGAAAGGATAAAAAGTGATCTGAGTAACTATAGGCCTGTTAGTTTGACATCTGTAGTATGCAAGGTCTTGGAAAAAATTTAAAGGAGAAAGTAGTTGAGGACATTGAGGTCAACAGTAATTGGGACAAAATACAACATGGTTTTACAAAAGGTAGATCGTGCCAAACCAACCTGATCTCCTTCTTTGAGAAGGTAACAGATTTTTTAGACAAAGGAAACACAGTGGATCTAATTTACCTCGATCTCAGTAAGGTATTTGATACGGTTCCATGTGGGGAATTATTAGCTAAATTGGAAAAGATGGGGATCAATATGAAAATCAAAAGATGGATAAAGAACTGGTTAAAGTGGAGATTACAACGGGTCATACTAAAAGGTGAACTGTCAGGCTGGAAGGAGGTTACTAGTGGAGTTCCTGAGGGATCGGTTTTGGGACCAATCTTATTTAATCTTTTTATTACTGACCTTGGCACAAAAAGTGGGAATGTGCTAATAAAGTCTGCAGATGACACAAAGCTGGGAGGTATTGTCAATACAGAGAAGGACCGGGATATCATACAGGAAGATCTGGATGACCTTGTAAACTGGAGTAATAGTAATAGGATGAAATTTAATAGTGAAAAGTACAAGGCCATGCATTTAGAGATTAATAATAAGAATTTTGGTTATTAATTGGGGACGCATCAGTTGCAAGTTACAGAGGAGGAGAAGGACCTCGAAGTATTGGTTGATCACAGGATGACTATGAGCTGCCAGTGTGATATGGCCGTTAAAAAAGCTAATGTGGTCTTGGGATGCATCAGGCAAGGTATTTCCAGCAAAGATAAGGAGGTGTTAGTACCGTTATACAAAGCATTGGTGAGACCTCATCTGGAATACTGTGTGCAGTTCTGGTCTCCCATGTTTAATAAGGATGAATTCAAACTGCAACAGGTACAGAGAAGGGCTAGTAGGATGATCTGAGGAATAGAAAACCTGTCTTAGGAAAGGAAGCTCAAAGAGCGTGGCTTGTTTAGCCAAACCAAATTAGTCTGAGGGGAGATATGCTTGCTCTTTATGAATATATCAGAGGGATAAATATCAGGGAGGGAGAGGAATTATTTAAGCTTAGTATCAATGTGGACACAAGAACAAATGGATTTAAACTGGACACTAGGAAGTTTAGACTTGAAATTAGATGAAGGTTTCTAACCATCAGAGGAGTAAAGTTCTGGACCAGCCTTCCAAGGAGAGTAGTGGGGGCAAAAGACATATCTGGCTTCAAGACTCAGCTTGATAAGTTTATGGAGAGAATGGTATGATGGGATAACCTAATTTTGCCAATTAATTGATCTTTGATTATTAGCAGGTAAATATGCCCAGTGGTTGGTGTTGGGATGTTAGATGGGGTGGGATCTGAGTTACTACAGAGAATTCTTTCCTGAGTGTTGGCTGGTGAGTCTTGCCCACATGCTCAGGGTTTAGCTGATCGCCATATTTGGGGTCAGGAAGGAATTTTCCTCCAGGGCAGATTGGCAGAGGCCCTGGAGGTTTTTCTCCTTCCTCTGCAGTGTGGGGGCATGGGTCACTTGCTGGAGGATTCTCTGCACCTTGAGGTCTTTAAACCACGATTTGAGGACTTGAATAACAGACATAGGTTAGGGGTTTGCAAGGCCACCCAGGGGGGCAAGTGGGGCAATTTGCTCCATGAGAATGCCCCAGCCCCGGCTCCACCTTCCTCCATCAGCTGGCGCCTCGGCGCGCCGTGTTCAGGAGTAGCCCTGGACAGAGCTAAAGCGGCATGGCTCAGGCTGGGCCTGAGCTCCTCCCCGCTCAGAGCCGCGTGGTAAGGGAGCAGGGCTGCGAGCTCCTGTCCTGCCAGAGCCATGCTGCTGCCGCGCTGTCCAGGGGCCAGGGCAGCTCCTGGACACGGTGCGCTGAGGCTCCGAGAGAGGGGAGAGGCGGTGGTAACCTAGGAGCGGCCCTGAACAAAGCTAAAGCGGCGTGGTGCGGGTGGGGCCTGAGCTCCTACCTGCTCGGAGCTGCATGGTAAGAGGGCAGGGCTGCAAGCTCTGGGCCTCCCACCGGAGCCAGGCCACTGCAGCGCTGTCCAGGGCTGCTCCTGGACATGGTATGCTGAGGCTCTGAGAGAGGGGGGAAGTCAGAGTAAGCAGCATGGCAGGGGCCAAGGGGGTTGGATAAGGGGCAAGGAGTCCCGGTGACAGTCGGGGGACAGGGAGGGGGCAGAGGTTCTGGGGGGGCAGTCAGGGGATGGGGAACGGGGGGTTGGATTGTGGGCATTCCGGGGGTCTGTCGGGACTCAGGGGCGGGGGGTAGATAGGTGTGTAGGGGACAGGGAATGGGGGAGTTAGGGGGGGTACCGGGGTGGTGGTTGGAGAGGGAGTCTCGGGGAAGCAGTGAGGGGATAAGGAGCAGGATGGGTTGGGGATTCTGAGGGGGACAGTTAGGGGGCAGGAAGTGGATGGAGGTTGGATGGGGGCAGGGCCAGGCTGTTTGGGGAGGCACAGCCTTCTGTACCCTAAAGCTCATTCAGCAGTTTGTGTTAAATAGCTGTCTGCAAGCTTCAAAGAGCCAAGCTGTTACCTTTTCCATGGGGGAGGGATCACATGAGAAGAGCAATATCCTACACCACTTACATCCTTCCCAACCCTACCAAGGGAAACCCCCACCCCTCCGCGTCCCCTGCATTCCCCGAGGCTCCAGATGGGTTAATTCAGTGGTTCTCAAACTTTTGTACTGGTGAACCTTTTCACATAGCAAACCTCTGAGTGTGACCCCTCCCCCGCTACAAATTAAAAACACTTTTAAAATATATTTAACACTATTATAAATGCTGGAGGCAAAGTGGGGTTTGAGGTGGAGGCTGACAGCTTGCGACCCCCGGTAATAACCTCATGACCCCCCTGAGGGGTCCCAACCCCCAGTTTGAGAACCCCTGGGTTAATTTAATTTTAGCACCCTGTGTCCATTCACATGCATGTGCTATTTTGAGCATTTCAGTTTTCATAACATAGGCTCATCCCTGATTCTGGAACAAGCTCAAATGCGCAGTTTGTGGAGTATGTACATAGTCTATACTAAAGACAAACCCACAGTAACCATCTCCAGTATGTGAGGGACCACATGGAGCCAGTCTCTAGGAAACAGATAAATGCATGGAGGTTAAGTCCATTAATGGCTTAGGTTAAGGAACGGTGTCCCTAGCCTCTGTTTGTCAGAGGGTGGAGCTGGATGGCAGGAGAGAGATCACTTAATCATTACCTGTTAGGTTCACTCCCTCTGAGACACTTGGTAGACAGGATACTGGGCTGGCTGGACCTTCGGTCTGACCCAGTATGGCCTTTCTTATTTTCTAAGCTAAATGAACCCAAAATTAAGGAGACAGATATGAGTGAAGGAAGCCAGCAAAGTATCAGAAACCTGGAAAAATCTCTGACTGGATGGGCTCAGGCCTTTGGTCACAAGATGAAGTGGTTCAAAAGTTTTGGATTTTTTTTAAGCAGAATTTTTTTATTGTTTCTTTAAACAAACACAGCAAGCAGCCAATATTTGGCCACACACTTCTGAAACCCCAAACCATGTTCAGGTTTTGGCAGACTAACTGCAGCTTTTCAATTAAAAAAAACAACAACAAATTTTAAAGGAAAGCAGACATTGTCAATGATTTTTTTTCTGCTTTTTAACCCCCCCTAGTTTTTGACAAAAATGTTTGTCCAACCCTTTTAATGAGCTTTAGTGCCTTTTAGCACTAGCTGATGCTGAGTACCAGTGATACCTTGTAAAGGTGATGTCAAAAGAAGTTTTATCAAAACTGGGTTTGTTCCAAGATGCGGAAGGTTTTTAAATGTTTATTTTTCCCGGGGCTGCCAGTGTGAATCTGGAGTAGCTCTACTCTTATGCTGTTTTGTCTCTGGATTTACATTAGTGAGCCTAAGAACAGAACTTGTCCTTCAGATGGGGGAGCTCCATCATCTAGGGTGCCTGTCCCAGCACTTGGAAGGCTAGTGGACAGTGCACATCCTTCTAGCGGAGCTCTAAAGTCACATGTTATTGCTTTCATTATGTGCTGTCTCCAGTCATGTCATTTCAGCAGCTTGGAATCTCCTGCGGGAGCCCAATGACTTTAGAGCATCTTATTTTGCAGTCTTATGTACAGTCCTTCCACAAGCCTCATTTTATTCCACAGAAGCGACAACAATGCTGCTCTCCAGCCGCCTTCCTCAGGTGCCATTTTATTGCCAGATCAATCCTATGCCAGCGGCACTTGGTTGTAGTAAAGGGATCCCAGGACAGATTAGATGAATTGTAGGTGCAGTGCTGAAGTCTTCCAAATTCAACCCCCCTCTCAGATTGACACCAAGCCAGTTCTGAAGTTACCCCCGGTGTACAGATCTGGACTTGATTGTTTGAACCATTGCTAATCACCTCTTTCACCACAAGAAAGAAGAGCCAACCCTCCCACTCCCCACACACACCCCAGCAAAGGGAGGCTGTGTCCTGTGTGACTCCATTGTGAAAAAAGACTCCTTCTTCACAAGAGGTGGGCTTTTAGGGCTCCAGAATGGTAGGTGTTCCCTAAGGAAATCCAATGAGTGAGATCTTCTCCTAACACCTGCCCTGTGCTTTCCTTCTGCAGAATGAAGTCTACATCCAAATGAAGCAGAGTCCTGTGGCACCTTATAGACTAACAGACATATTGGAGCATGCATCCGATGAAGTGGGTATTCACCTACAAAAGCTCATGCTCCAATACGTCTGTTAGTCTATAAGGTGCCACAGGACTCTTTGCTGCTTTTACAGATCCAGACTAACACGGCTACACCTCTGATACTTGACATCCAAATGAAATACCAACCAGCCACCTGCTGGGTTTAATGCATGGCTGGCTTTCAGTTTCAGTGACAGGTGAATGTGACTGCATGAAAATACATTCACAACTCTTCATCCTGTGACTGTGACATCTTATCTACCTTTCCCCTCCAGGAGAGACTGTGAAATTATCAGATTATGCAGCACAGACAGCCTGAGATTTCATAGCAGGATCATATCTGCCAGGCACAGTTAGCTGCAAATTCAGTGTGAAGGCTCAATCAACACTAATAGTGACATTTGCCTGCTAACTCTCTGCAGAAGCAATAATGGTGAAATTAGCTCCTTGGAGAAAGGTATCATTCTTGGTGCCAGAAGCCCTGCTTTTCACAGGCCACCTGCCCTAGCAACACTCACTCGCAGTAAGCCAATTCCTCTCGCTCCAGGGTCAAAGAGGACAGGTCAAAGGGAAGGAAACAGCAGAGCATCAACAGGAAAGAGTCCCCTTTATCCATGCTCTTGACCATGAGCTCCTAAGGATTGAACCAATGACTGGTATCCACATAGACTGTGATGCCTACTCTTGCTTCTGGACCAGACTACCAATGCTTCAATGACATAAACACTCCTCCTCCAGTCAGGGGTGAAGGATGTGACCCAGCATCCATGGAGATATCCAGTCTTATTCTATAAATAATGTAGAGCTGGCAAGTGTAGAGGGAGGCTTTCTGGTCAAAGCACCATATTACTCTGATCCTGGAAGGAGGTTTCTAAGGGCTTCTGTGACACAAATACTACTGTAATAACAATAATTAATATCAGGACTCATTTTCCCTGGGAAGGAGTGGTGTCCCTGTGGCTTGGGACATGTCACATACTGTGATAAATGAAAGGGGGGTGGGGAGTGGCTCCCTTTGTGGACACCCAGCCAGCCAGTTGACTGTGGAGTCCCTCTTGGTGGGTGTTTTCTGCTTGCTTTGCCTGTAAAGAGTTAAAAAGTAAAAGGACAGGAGTGGGCACCTGACCAAAAGAGCCAATGGGAAGGCTAGAACTTTTTAAAATTGAGGAAAAAACTAATATGATAATATATAGAGATATACCTATCTCATAGAACTGAAAGGTCATTGAGTTCAGCCCCCTGCCTTCACTAGCAGGACTAGGTGCTCATTTTGCCCTGGATCCTTAAGTAGCCCCCTTGAGTATTGAACTCACAACCCTGGGTTTAGCAGGCTAATACTCAAACCACTAAGCTATCCCTCCCCCTCTTGCTGTCTGTGTTGTTCTCCCAGAGAAGGAAGAGGGCAAAGTGATGCTGTAAAAAGCTTGGGCCAGGTATGAAAAATCATCAGATTATACTTAGAAACTACTCATTTGAAACCCCAGACACGTAAGTAGATTAAGAAATGTCTAGGAAGATGCAATTAGGTTTATCTCTTTTTATTATTTTATGGCTTGCGGATTCCTCTGTGCTAACTCCAAATGCTTTTGTTTTGTTTGTAACTTTTAAGCTGGACCCCAAGAAAGCTATTCTTGATTCTTAATTTTTGTATTTTTTTTAAATCTAGCAATAGTCTGAGTTTCCAGATATATTTTCTTTCTTTTTGTTTTTTAATAAAATTTACCTTTTTTAAGAACAGGATTGCATTTTTGTGTCCTAAGAGGTTTGTGCACCTGTTGTTTAATTAGCTGGTGGCAACAGCTGATTTCCTTTGTTTTCTTTCTCAGCTCTTCCCCCGAGGGGGAGTGAAAGGGCTTGAGGGTACCCCACAGGATGGAATTCTGGGTTGTCAAAGGAGTTTTGCACTTGGGTGGTGGCAGCATCTACCCATCCAAGGTCAGAGAAAAGCTGTAAGCTTGAGAGTTTAATACAAGTTCAGTTTTAGAAACCTTGCAGCCCCCCACCTTCTGCACTCAAAATGCCAGAGTGGGGAATCAGCCTTGACACATGCTCTGGGCACAGCAATCACAGTGAGATGAGGATGGACTGGATAACCTGCTAGAAGCAACGTCAGCTCCTTCCAGGAAACGTGCTGTTTCCCAGCCATCCCCCAACCACACTGTGCCCTGCTGTACTCTGGCACCAGGCAGCATGGCTTACTCAGGACAGTCAGGCTAAATGGCTGAAGAAGCCAAAGGACTGCACATGGCCCAGAGTTTCCTCACGAAACTCCACCCCAGAAGGGAAGGGCATTGTCATAAACAGATAGTTAAGGGTTAATATCTCTTTTACCTGTAAAGGGTTAACAAGCTCAGTGAAACTGGCTGACACCTGACCAAAGGACAAATCGGGGGACAAGATACTGGAATTTCTGGTTGGTGGCAGTGCTATCAGATCTAAGCTAGGAATTAAAGAGTACATGCAGATCCCCACTTTTTGGACGCTAAAGTTCAAAGTGGGAATAATACCTTGACAGGCATTGTTTTCTGTCATTGGAGAATCGGGGGAAGCGTCTCAGCTTGGCTTTACTTTTTCCAGCATTTACAAATGGGATACATGGACAGAATGAGTCAGAGTGCAGGGTGGAGGGGAAGGGGAATGTGAACTGTGGTGTTTGGACAAGCCCCATTTTAGGGAGTGATAGCCGTGGCAGGTGTGATGCTGCAGAAGCAAGGTTCATGAGCAGGGCAGTTTTCTGGCTTGGGCTATCCAGGAGTCAGCCTGGATGGTCACAGTGGTCCCTTCTGGCCTTGGAATCATGAAATCTCTGACAAGTGGGGTTTTGCTCCCATGAATGTTTGGGGAGTAGCTGTTCTTAATGGATTTGATCCAAGGCCCGTTGAACTCAGTGGAAAGATTTCTATTGACTTCAATGGGATTTGGATCGGTCCATTTGAACACTCGTGTGAAGGCAGCAGTTTGCAAACAAATACGAGCTGTCACTATTCATTATTTACTATTTGTCATTCATCCTTTATGATTTGTTTATAAAATTTCAGTGATCCAATCAGAAAGCAAAACAAACCCACGTGACTAAAATGAGCAGCTACCCACTGTAACTAGTGGATGGTCTCAGGGAACAGCTCCCTGATACGCCATAGGTTGAACATGGTTCATAGAAACTATCTGGTGAATACTTGTGAATAACAAACACATTCCTCTAAATCAAGATGAGGATGCAAATCATTCATGAATAGAAAAAACATCCATGTTCATGCATAGCTTATTCATAATGCATAGACTGAGCAGCTGTAGCGTTCCCACATGGGAGCTACAGGGGAAAAATGCAATTTCATGAGAGAACAGGAGGAAATAGGGCATCAGGGGCTCCTGAGAAGCATGGGGCACGGATTTGGAAACAGACCTGACGTCTCCATTTCAGGGCAAACAGAAAGCAGGTCCAGCAGTGTAACCTGACCCTGAGCAAGGTAAAAAACAGCTCAACAATGGATCCACTGAGATGCTGAAGTCATGGAGCATGCAGGGGAAAAGGGGCTGCACATGTATTCAACGGCCCTATCATGTGGCTCATTGCTTTGGAAGTCTAAGAATGGGAAATGAGATGATTCCTGAGTTGCTCCCTCCTCTTTTGCCCTGCAGAGATTTGGCTGATCCACAGGCTGGTTTCGTGGATCTCAGACAGTGTCAGGCACATGGCCAGGGCTTGTGGCTATCAGGGAAAGACAGCTGCCTCAGCAATCCTGGTGTGAGATAAGGGGGCTGCCACAGGAGAAATAAGAGGCGAGACAATCAATTTGGAAACATAGTTGCCCTTTATTCATTGCACAGGGCATGATCCAACTCCTACTGAATTCTGCAGAAAGATTCCCATTGGCTTCAATGGTAGTTGGGTTGAGACAAAACTCAGATGCTCAGTAGCTAGCCAGACTGTAAATCATTTCCCTTTATTAAACCATGCAGGTACACTAATGCACACTGCCTCTCCCATGCAGTCCCGGGAAAGCAACAGAAGATCTCCCAGCCCAGTGATAGTGTCATGTTGGTGTAGGAGCTCTGGGCTGGAGAAAGTGCATTAATTATTTTCCTTCTCTGGCTAAGCAAGATATGTACCTCATGGGCCAGGTCCTAAGCTGCTTGCAAGGCACTACCCTCACTTAACACCGGCCCATGCAAGTTCTCTGTACTTGCATGAAAACTGTCCACTATCTCCCATATACTTGCAGTGCCAATTCAATATGTTAAATACATAACTACTTTTTTAAAAGAAAAGGGAATTCCCTTTAGTTATAGGTGTTAAGGGTTGTAAAGTCTTTAATAAATACATGATCAGCTTAAAAAGTCCTGTGCACTAATAAACGAGGAGGAATGATGACTCTGATGTAGAATCATAGAATATCAGGGTTGGAAGGGACCTCAGGAGGTCATCTAGTCCAACCCCCTGCTCAAAGCAGGACAAATCCTCAACTAAATCATCCCAGCCAGGGCTTTGTCAAGCCCAACCTTAAAAACCTCTAAGGAAGGAGATTCCACCACCTCCCTAGGTAACTCATTCCAGTGCTTCACCACCATCCTAGTGAAAAAGTTTTTCCTAATACCCAACCTAAACCTCCCCCACTGCAACTTGAGACCATTACTCCTTGTTCTGTCATCTGCTACCACTGAGAACAGTCTAGATCCATCTTCTTTGGAACCCCCTTTCAGGTAGTTGAAAGCAGCTATCAAATCCCCCCTCATTCTTCTCTTCTGCAGACTAAACAATCCCAGTTCCCTCAGCCTTTCCTCAGAAGTCATGTCTTCCAGCCCTTAATCATTTTTGTTGCCCTCCGCTGGACTCTCTCCTATTTTTCCACATCCTTTTTGTAGTGTGGGGCCCAAAACTGGACACAGTACTCCAGATGAGGCCTCACCAGTGCCGAATAGAAGGGAATGATCACATCCTTCGATCTGCTGGCAATGCTCCTACTTATACAACCCAAAATGCCATTAGCCTTCTTGGCAACAAGGGCACACTGTTGACTCATATCCAGTTTCTTGTCCACTGTAACCCCTACGTCCTTTTCTGCAGAACTGCTGCCTAGCCATTCGGTCCCTAGTCTGTAGCGGGTCATGGGATTCTTCCATCCTAAGTGCAAGAATCTGCACTTGTCCTTGTTGAACCTCATCAGATTTCTTTTGGCCCAATCCTCTAATTTGTCTAGGTCCTTCTGTATCATATCCCTACCCTCCCACATATCTACCACTCCTCCCAGTTTAGTGTCATCTGCAAACTTGCAGAGAGTGCAGTCCACACCACCCTCCAGATCATTAATGAAGATATTGAACAAAACCAGCCCCAGGACACTCCGCTTGGGGCTTGGTGCACTCCGCTTGATACTGGCTGCCAGCTAGATATGGAGCCATTCCTCATTACCTGTTGAGCACGACGATCTAGCCAGCTTTCTATCCACCTTAGAGTCCATTCATCCAGCCCATACTTCTTTAACTTGCTGGGAAGAATACTGTGAGAGACCATATCAAAAGCTTTGCTAAAGTCAAAGAATAACATGTCCACTGCTTTCCCGTCATCCACAGAGCCAGCTACTCCTCATAGAAGGCAATTGGGTTAGTCAGGTATGACTTGCCCTTGGTGAATGCATGCTGACTGTTCCTGATCACTTTCCTCTCCTCTAAGTGCTTCAGAATTGATTCCTTGAGGACCTGCTCCATGATTTTTCCAGGCACGGAGATGAGGCTGATTGGCCTGTAGTTCCCTGGATCCTCCTCCTTCCCTTTTTTAAAGATGGGCATTACATTAGCCTTTTTCCAGTCATCTGGGACCTCCCCGACAGCCATGAGTTTTCAAATATAATGGCCAATGGCTCTGCAATCACATTTGCCAAAGTGGCTGAGCTCATAACAACTGAACCAGTCATTTTCAAATCAGATCCTGACTTAAGAGGAAGGTCAAAAGAACTAAAAATGAGTAACAGAGTTAAGTGATGAAAAGGTTAATGATCTACTGATATTTGAATGATCTAAACACAAGGAGGGAAAGGAATTACTTAACATAATAAAAGAGGGTCTGGCTAGAAGTAATGGATGAAATTAAGAGGAGGAAAAATTAGGCTGAATCTCAGGAAAACCTTCCTGATAGGCTGATGTATGAGCCTGCAGAAACATCTCCCCAGGGAAGTGTTGAGAGAGCCATTGTCTGGCACATTTAAAACAGGAACAATCCTCCACTGACAGGCTGATGAACTAACTGCCTAACAGGTCTGTTTAATCTCTTGCCTCAGTGATGTCAATAAATAATGGGTATCAAAAGGACATCCTCTGCAAAGGCACCAAAAGCTGGGTCCAGCACAAGCATGTGGCTATAGGCAATGAATCTCCACTCCAAAATATCTGACTGATAAGGGCTGCCTCAGAGTAATCTTGTCAAACAAAAACAAATTCCAAGTTGTTTAATTATTTGTGAGTGCCCCAGGGCTCTCTGTAAGAGAGCTGATTGGAGCCCTTACTCTGGGCAATCTTGCATCTCATTTGTGGTGCTCAATATGCAGCAAACATTAAAAAAAACAAAAACATTTTTGAACCAAATGGGGACACCTGCATCAGCCAATGCAGGAAGACAGGAAACTGCACAGAACCTGCTGCATCTTGTCTCCTCCTTCTGGCTCTCAGATCTCCTTTGAGAAAAGCATGTCCTAGTGGTGCTGCGTGAAGTGTTTTAGGCTAGTTTGGGGTTCCAACAGAACCAAAACCAGCTAAGTTTCCTGGGCAACATTATGTGACCCCAGAAATCTTTCCTAGAAACTTAAAGGAGACTTTGTACTGCCTCTGGACAGGCAGGCATTTCTCTAAGCTGACTTTTGTGATTTCAGGTGTTTGTACTGAACCAGCTGGTTGCATGGCAGCTCTCTGGGTCCAGTGACCCTCTCAAATACATCTGCCAAGCTTAGAGCTTTACAAAGCTCCTGGCTTTCATTTTGAGCTTTGCCTTCAGCATAGACTAACCCCAAAATTGGCACGTAATGGCTGTTAAACACCATGAACTGAACTGAGAGAACCCATAGGAGCATGCCTTGCACAGCTCTGGTCCTTCATTTCAGCTACCTTCTTAAGGGCTCAATCCTATTCCCATTCACTGGAAGTCTTGTTTTTAGCTTCCATGGGAGCAGGATTGGACCCTACAGTTGCCAACCCCGGATTCAGAAAAAGCCCAGACTGGCCTTGGGATCTGACCGAGCAGACTGTGGTCCTCATTACAGAGTGGATGGACAGAGCTAGAGAGTAATCCGTTACTGGTACCCTGTGTACAGAACTACCTTTTACAGTAAACCTACCAGAATGTGCTACCAGCTCTTAGTAGAACTCCAGGGAAATGACTGATGAACCCAGGGAGCTGAATAGCACATACCACTCCTCAGCTTCCCTAGAACCTGCATGGGGCATAATAATAAGCCAAAACTTCCTCCGTGCAAACAGCCAAAACCCACAACCAGGAGTCTGGCAACGGTGGCTGCACCTGGAGAGGCTTAGCCTCCCCTGACTTATTATACCCACCGCCCATGCTGAACATCTTGGGCAGGTTTTGTGCCCCACTGATGCCCAGGAGTCTACTTCCATTCTTCCCTGAGACTGTATGAACCATTCATATCATCCTGGAATTAAGGGCCTAGGGAAGCTGCAGGCTGTGCTGGTGCCATTCCTATACTAGATCCCAGTCGGGCCAGTGAGCTTTCCAACCACCAATGCACCTTGCTTAACTTTCACTGCACAGCTCGGGAACACACACAGGAAATGAATTGTGCCAGAGCCCACCATGGCAGAGCCTCTGTAATTCAAAGATGAGCTCTCTTCACACAATGGTAGATAACACTGGATGACTGGGACTTCCTTCCTTCTTGCAGTTATGTTCTGTGTGATATCCCACTGGAGACATACTTCAGCAGTAGCTTTCCGTCAGAGAGAGTTGCATGGTGGCAGTGCCCTATCAAGATGATCTGGAACATTTACTTAACCCAGAGAACACAAGATGCTCAAGGTTTCCCGGGCAGCCTGTTTGCAGGCTTAGCAGTCCACACATTTCCCATAATATGTGTCATCAAAGGCCACTGTACAGAATGTGCAGTCACCTGGTCTTGAGAGACAGGACATTTCTCTAAGGTTTGGATCCCAGACTTAGAGTTGCTCTAATTTGAGCCTAGCTGTGACCTCTTTCCAGTAGCCAGGGATGCCCACCTTTGACACGCAGCACTGCCAAGGGGTGTGGCACAGCCCTATGTGGAGAATCCACAACTGGCCTCTTAAACTAGCTTTAAATCTCTTTGATGCATTGAAGCAGCATAAACCAGGCTAAGCAGAGACCAGAATCTGGCCCATTACTGCTATCCAGGCCCCGTCTAGATTAGGAAAATAGGTCATGTTTAAAACTAACAGCTGGTAGAGCAGCTCCAGGAAACCAAGATTAGCCCTCAATGCTACAATTCCCTCTCTGTGGGAAAAGTCATCCTTCTAATTTCTTCAACCAAAATCAGTCAGATTCATTTTGAACAGACTCAAAAATGTTCATTTTGTTTAATTTTGAATCAACATTTCAAAATGAAAATCACCCTGGTAGTTCAAACATGACATTTTTTATTCATTTTGACTTTTTTTCCATATGTTTTTCCATGTTTGTTACTTATTTTTGTTTATTTGTTTGAGAGGGGTTATGCTTTTTCCTCTTTAAAATTTTTTTTTCTTCCTCTTTTTTTTCCAATTGGAAAAAGGGAAGAAAGGTGAAGTTGGGAAACCCTCCTGTTCATAGCTCTGTACTTCTTTCCAAAAAAAAAAAAGTTTATGGGAAAATAGTTTTTTCCACTGTTGTGGAAATATTTCAAAATGAAAAAAATTGTTTAAACCTTCCTGATCAAGTAAATTGAAAAAATAATCAGAGTTGACAGTTTCCTATGGGAAGTTCTGAATTTGACAAAAATCATATTTTCCAATTGGAGAATTTTCAAAGTGCAGCATTTCACTCAGCTCTACCTAGACTGTGTTAAAAAACTAGGATAGAGAGAGTTTGATAACTTTAAAAAACTATTAGCTGGTCCAGGTGCTAGCTCTTGCCAAGGTCCGGGGTCTTACTGAACTCTGACAAATGCATGGCTGGAAACCAGTCTGGCTCACCTGTGTGTTAGTGTTGTTGAAACAGATATTAGATTTATAATGTGTTTAGTGTTTAGACTTTAAGGAATGCTTGTAGCACAGGTGCCAACTTTTCAAACTGCCGAGGCGTGCGCGACCCCAGAGCCTGCCCCAACGCCATCTCTTCCCCCAAAACCCCACCCCTGCCCCGCCTTTTCCCACTCCCACTCCACCTCTGCCCCACCTCTTCCTGCCCAGTTCCGCCCCCTCCCTCGAGCATACCACGTCCCCCGTCCTCCCTCCCAGGCTCCCTGCATGCTGAAAAACAGCTGTTCATGGCAGGCAGGAGGCACGTGGAGAGAAAAGGGAGTCCGCCAGTGGGCAGGAGGCACCAGTGGCGTGGGCCAGAGCTGATAGAGGGATTGCTGTTGAGTGCTTTGCACCCACCAATTTTTCCCCGTGGGTACTCCAGCCCGGAGCACTCACAGAGTCAGTGCCTATGGCATGTAGGATGCTGCATGTATTAATTTGATTTATATTATCTGTATGCCATGTTGTAAAGTAATGTTTAAATGTTTGCTCTGTAACTGTAAAAATATTTGCCAAGATGGAAAATTCCCCACAGTCAGGGGAGACGCATTACTAAGTGTGAAATGCTAGTTTCACAAGAGGTGTTATCTTCTCCCCAACAAAAGAAGGTCTACAGATACCCATCAAGTCATTGTGGAGAAAAGACTTTGTTAATTGCTACCCACCATACCCCTGAAGAGGGTACGTGCACAAAACTGCATTCCATCACAGCTTGAATGCGGTAAGAGGAAAATTTAAATGCCTGTCATGGAGAAATTGGTACTGGCCTTGGAGGGGCAAAGATCTAAACATAAGCAAGAGATCCCCCAACTGTTTGGCTTGAGTTAGCCCTAAAGAACATAAAAGCTTGCTTGTTATAGATGCTTCTATTGCCTTTTAAATTTAAGATTGCACTTCATTTGTGTGTGTATATTACCTGCTTTAACCTTGTAAATAACTCTCATTTCTTTTTCCTAGTTAAAAAACCTTTAGTTAGTTTGTTACAGGATTGGCTACAAGCGTTGTCTTTGGTTTGAGATCTGAATACAACTGACCTGGAGTAAGTGACTGGTCCTTTGGATTGGGGGTAACTTGAATATTGTTGTGATTTTTGGTGTAAATGACCATCACTAAGTCCAGCTTGTCTGAGAGGTAAGTATGGCTGCCAATTTTAGTTGGATGTATTCCTGGAGATTTCATCACATGACATAATGAATCTTTAATTAATCTTTTGATTAATCTTTAATTCCTGGAGACTCCAGGCCAATCCTGGAGGATTGGCAACCTAGTGGTAAGATAGGCTGGCGAGCCCAAGGGGACTGTCTGGGACTCTGGGGTCAGGTTGTTATAGTTCTTTAGGAGTTCTCACTTGGTACTGGGCTGGTGACATCTAATTACAGAACATACACCAGTTTGGGGTTTTTTGCCCTGATTCTTGACAGATTGTTGGCACTCACTCACGGGCCACTCCAGCCAGCGTGACAGCCCTTACATCCTCCTCTAGGGATGACCAGGAGAAAGCGTGTAAGGGTCTGCTCTGCAGTGGGATGTGTGATTTCCAGCTCAAGCAGACTCCCCACGCTAGCTCGTTCTGAGCTACTGTGCTAAAATTGAAGCATAGCTTGGTGGCACGAGCACCCCGAGTATGAGCCCAGCTGACACCCGAAGTTAGCCCCTCCTGCCACCAAAGCTACACTGCTATTGTTAGCTGGAAATTACCCCTCCAGGCCCGGGGGGACATACCCGACAGAAATCACATTCCAAACAGACACTCTGCATAGTACAATGCATCACAGAAGGCACATCACAGTCAACAGTGAACACCACACTCAGAGTCACTGGCCAGCAATCTTCTTCCACATTTCGCAGCCCTTGCACAGCCTTTAGGAGCGCTCCATATGGCATCCTGTCCAGCCAGCCATATCACAGTGGGGGCTCCCTGCCTCTGGCACCCAGCAGTCCCTGCAAAACTTCCTTCGGCATCTTCCTCTGCTCACCTTACAAACTTAGCTTTTCTTCATCTGATTGTCTTGATGATTTCAGTTTCATTCCAGTTATGCTGTAAATGAGCAGTTACCTCCGTGTTAGTCATGTGTGAGGTATCGCTAGTGCGCAGCAACTGCCTGTAGCATTTCAAGTCTAAGCCTTCCTTAATCCGCCTCTCACATGCATACAGCGAGATGCTGAAGACAAGAGACTGTAGCAATTTCATTTTATGCTCCATGGTACTTCATGGTACCTAGGGAGGTGGTGGAATCTCCTTCCTTGGAGGTTTTTAAGGTCAGGCTTGACAAAGCCCTGGCTGGGATGATTTAGTTGGGGTTGGTCCTGCTTTGAGCAAGGGGTTGGACTAGACGACCTCCTGAGGTCCCTTCCAACTCTGATGTTCTATGATTTCATGGTACTACCTTTGCTTCTCCAAACATGCCTCAGTGTTGTTAGCGCAGCAGTTGCAAGTCCAGTTCTATGTTAGATCTCTAAGTGATATTTAGTGTCCTTTGTAGTCATACTTCCTAGGGAGATGAACTGCTCCACACACATGAATGCCTCTCAGTCACCACCGGGTTTTGCAATGTTGTTGTGCGGTGTTGGTCCTAGGATATTAGAGAGACAAGGCGAGTGAGTAATATCTGTTATTGCACCATCTCCTGTTGGTGAAAGAGAGGAGCTTTCAAGCTACGCAAAGCTTTTCTTCAGGCCTGCGGAGCTCAAAAGTTTGTCTCTTTCATCACTGTCTTTGTCTTTTCATGTGACATCTTTAGACCTAACTTGTCCGCTTCCACCACTACTCTTTCTGGCACTTCTTCTTGTGACAATCCAATCAGGTCAATATCAGCAGCAAAGCAAAGGTGACTAATTTTTTAGTTCATGGAGGCCCTCCTGTAGGTTTCCATCTGTGGTTCTTCTTAACATTTCTTCAGGATAACAGTTGAGGAGGGGCAGTGATAGCAAGGAGCCCTGTCAGACTCCTATCCTCAAGTCAAACCAACTACTTTGCTCACACTTTGCAAACACAGACGCCGTCACGTTTCCATAGAAATTTTTGTATCAGCTTTATTTCATTTTCACCATCTCCAACCAGCTGCAGAATTGCCCAAATATGGCATTTGACATATACTGTCAGACGCCATAGCAAAATCCACAAAGACATTGGCCACCTTCCTCTTGTTCTGCAGCACTTTCTCACACAGTACATGCAGATTGAACATTTGCTCCACTATAGCTCTTTTGGGTCTAGACCCACTTATTCTTCGTCAGAAAGTTCTCGATCTGGGCACAACTCTCTTCAGGATGAATGCAGCAGTATTTTGCTAGGCTCTGTCAATAACCAGATTGTGCAGTAATTTCCACAAACAGCCAGGTCCCTCTTTTCACACACAGGAACAGCGTCCAACTTTTGAGCCATCTTCCAGTCTCCCAAATCACACTGACAAGATTATGAGATACTTGGATGTGTGCCTCTCCACTTGAATTAGTTTTAATTGTATGTTATTCACTCCAGAGCATAGGTGCTGGAACTGGGGGTGCTGGGAGAGGAACTGCCACAACTCCCTGGCTTGAAGTGGTTTCCATCATATCCAGGGTTTACAGTTTGGTTCAGTGGCTTTCAGCCCCGCACTGTACAAATTGTTCCAGCGCCCCTGTTCCAGGGGTTTTATTGATTTCACGTCCACAGCACATCCTCAGCTTATTTGATCGTAGGAGGAGGTTTATTGGAGTAAGTCAGACTTCTCACATAGACCTCCTCTGCTTCTTTCATTTCCAATTTAGAACTTGTTTTGCTCATTTTATACAGGTCTCAGCAATACCCACCCCAACTGTTGTGTGAAACAATATTTTTCCTCCCAGAGAAATCTTGCAAAAGAATCTTGGTGGTGGCCTTCCTAGTGACATTTGCTGCAGAAAAGTTGTGTATATTGATGTACTGTTGTTCAAGCCAATCTTCTTTCGCCACTCTAATCAGTGTATCTATTTTCTTGTGTCATATAGGAATATTGCTCTCTTGCAGTTTCATGCATTTTCCCTTGTGCTCTTTGTTTCCTTCACTGATCATACAACTTGATCATCTTTACTGTGATCCAAGGTTTCTTCTTTAGATCTGTTTCCCCGGGGATTCATCCATGGTCTCTCTAATGTAGCAGGAGATGTTGTACCATAAGTGATCTACACAACCTGTGCAGAGGTCAGCAGCTTGTAGTTTTTGTTTAATTATCTTCGTGATTTCCACTTGTGTTTTATGGCTTTTCAGTTTGTTGGTGTTATAACAGACACTGGAGGTGCTTGTTGTTGTTTGTTGCTTCACAATTTGATCTTTATTTTCCCTATTATTAAGTTATGATTGGATTCTGTATCAGCCTCCTGGAAGTGTCAACTCCTCATGACACCAGAACAGCACGCACCTCTTTGAGATCATGATGAAGTCGATCTCATTCTGAGTCTGCAAATCCAGCAAAATCCAAGTTCATTGCCTTGACAGTTTGTGCTTAAACATGTTAGGGGACACATTTTTAAACACTGCCTCTCTTTCTCATCTAGACAGAGCTTAAGGAACAAAGGACTTGACTTCACTAGGATAAATGTGTGTTCTCACTGTGGGTTAGCTAAGACCTGATGGTAGCTAACAAGGTAAAGCCCTAATGAAGACAGCCCTTGCAATTTAACATCTGAGCAGGTGGAGTAGTCTCTTCATTCCTGTGTGAATGACATGTGGTGAGAATCAGGACCGATATCCCTATAAAGTGAGTGAATAATGGATAAAACCTTTGTTGCTTTGAGAAGTATCAGAACATTTCTAGCCTGCTTTCTTCACTGGCTGGACTGATCAGGCTTCTTGGGGTCTCGTTATTTCCCTGCTTGCTACTCTCTTGTCCTGGGGCTCTGGGATAAGACGGTGACATGTGCTGCATGGTCCTTCCCTGGAATGCTGGGGAGGCTCCATGTGCAGCAGGGTGTTCCACACTATGAAAGTTCAGAGCTGAGGAAATCATTGTGATTATTAGTCCCATAGCAAAGCGGGAGGAAGGGAAGTGGGACCAGAATTCTAGGAGATCCAGTGAAATCCTCAGAGAAATGTTGAGTGCATATGAGCCACTTCACTCAGGCAGTCTTGGACAATTGAGACCCATGTCCAGAAGGAGTCAGATACAGTACTCCAAAAATAATAAAATACAGCTGGAATGATGCAATGCAGCCAGATTAATTGTAAAGGAGTTGGATTAGCAGAGGAGCCCTTGCAAGGCTTAGGTGAGATACTGACCAGGGAGCAAATTCACTTCTAGGGCTTGATTCTTATTTCAGTTGCACTGGTGTAAATTGGAGTAACACCAAGGAAATCCAGACACGGAGACACACCGGTGCCGCATAGTGGTGCACCCGGCCAATTGCTTCTGCGATTTTTCGGACCTTGCAGAGAAGCATGTCATTGTACATGAATGGCACAGAGAGCTTTAGGATCTCAGCAAGCAGCCCAGAGGGACCATACTTCACTTGTCCTAGGAGAAATCACATCTCATACCCTGAGCCTTTCAGAGCATGACTGTGCTCCCTTCCATTCAGTATTTGCGGCTGTGCAGGACATTTAACTGAGGTATTAAGAGCTCTGCCCAGCAGGCGAAAATGAGCGGGTTAGAACTGTAGCTCAGCCAGTACAACTGCCATAGCCCTGCAGGGGGCAGTAGAATATCTATAGGCCTCCCCTTGACAGAATTATCCAGCTCTCTGTCTAGCTGGTGGATTGTGGGAGTGGCTTCCCCTGCCCATATGATTCCAGTGGACACGCTCCTCAGTTCCCCTAGGCAAGCCCTTCTTTCTACTCTGCAGCTTCAAAATGAGTCAGATGCTCAAGAAACAGCCAAGATTTCTGAGCTCCCATAAACCCTGTGTTTCCTTTTGTGCCTCAGTGTCTCTTACTGAGACTGCAGGAGCAACATATCAGCTGCAATACACCAGCCTATCTGTACTGAAGCATGTGCTTCTCTCTGACCAGCCATCTAACTGCCTACACATCTGTGTGGTTGTCCCACTGCCTGTACTTGACCTGTTCCCCCTCTGCCTTCATACACATCAGTACCAAAGGGAAGAGATGGTCAAAAAATTGCAGGGGAAGGATTCCAATGACAAATTCCTTAGAAACAAGACATAAATTATGTTTTTCTAAATTTTCCATGGAAAATTTCAGGTTTTTTCACAGAAATTTGAAAGTCAATTTCAATTTTAAAAAACACTAGTTTGATTTGGAAATGCCACAGTGTCTCATGGGAATTGTAGTTCAAGTGTCTCATGCTCCCATTCTCTTCTATAGACTAGGCTGTCAGGTCAGACTATATCTCCCATGAAGCACCGTACTTCTGCCCCCCTTCCCCCGGAAAGAGGAGGTGGTGAATCCTGAGAGACCTGGGGCATGGGGCATCATGGGAGTTGTAGTCCCACCAGGGAGCTCAGCCCATAGAAGAGAACGGGGAAACGAAGCAAATGAACTGCAAGTGCCGCAAGGCACTGCAGCAGCATTTCCAAATCAAAACGTTTTGGTTTTCAGCCAAAATATTTTAGGGTTTGAGTGTTTGGTTTTTTGGCTAAAACTTTCAATGGTTAATGGAAAGCAGATGCTTTTTGCAAATAAAATTCATTTAATTGGAAAAGTGTTTTGATTGACAATTGTCAACCCGCCCTCTGTAAAATCCTGTCCTCCCTGGCCCCTGCCAACTGACAGGTGCTGCTGCAGCCTGGGAAGTGATTGTGTGTTTGTTGCAGGGCTGGAGTGATTCTTTGCTGGTCTAAGCCTTGCCGGGGGGAGGGAAGGGCTTACTTTCCCAGTCAGCTGTCTGATGACTGGGACCCTCCAGTAGTAAGAGTCTGTGGGTGCCCTGCTGTGGCTCAGCAGCAGCCTTACTAACAGGGCCTGCTGTTTGCTATCTGCCATGTTGTGTACCAGTAACCTGTTCCTTTCAGTAAGATGGTTTTGTAACTGGTTGCAGTTACTGTTTGCAAGGGCTAAAAATAAAGACCCTTGATTCTCACAATGACTCAGACATGCACACGGGAAACCCACAAACTCTTTGTTTGGCTGCCACTAGAGCACACTGAAAAATTTTCATCTATGCTTTTTTTTGGAGGGTAGGACAAAACCAAACAAACCCTCTCAAATATTTCCACCAAAATTTCTTGTGAAAATTTTTGCTTTCATCTAACTATGGGAAGGGAGTTATCTAGAACAAAAAACATTTCCAGTTTCAACAATTGAGAACTTTTTTCAGTTGTCAAACAGAAAAAAATTGTGTTTCAGATTTTTGGTCTTTTGATGAAAGCCCAGACAATTCTGATTAAAAAAAAAGAAAAAAATTGTATTTGAAAGGTTTATGAAAAATAAAATACATTTCTCAACAGTCAAGCTGTCCTGCAGTATGATGGTGAGGTCCAACCTCAGGGCTGATTGTTAAGAACCAGGGCACAAATCCCAAACTGAGTTCTATACTTAGATTTCACCAACTAGTTATCAAGTGTAAATTCCACAGGCACTATATAAGTGGTAATATTCAGTCACAGACAGTCTGTTTGGGTACTTTAATCTGTCTTGCCACCCAAGTAAGCTTGCCTTTGTGATAGATGTTCCCTAATACCAAGCATCACACAATATTCAGGTTACTCCCCATCCCAAAGGACCAGTCACTTACCCCAGGTCAATTGCACCTTAGATCTCACACCAAAGACAAGGCTTGTAGCCAATCCTATAATTAACTATATAAAGATTTATTAATAGGAAAAAGAAACAAGAGTGTTATTTACCAGGTTAAAGCAGGTAAACATAGATACACAGAGGAGTTCCAATCTTAAGTTTCAAAAGGTAATAGAAGCTTCTATAATAAGCAAGCTCTAGCTGACCTTTAGGGCTAAACAGCTGGGGAACCCTTGCTTATACCTAGAAACCTTGCCCCCCAGAGTCCAGGCAGCACAGAAATCCAGTTTCTTCTTATTAGGGGTTTTATCCCTTTCCTCATTTGTTCTCGCAGCTGCAAACTCAGCTGGCAGGAGGAATTCTCTTGCATGACTCATCTTCACTACCAGGCCCTTTTTAACTGCACAGCCCCACCCTGAAGCCCAAAATCTGCTACCAGAGCTGATACTATTTGATACAATTTTGGGAAATGCTTGGTCAATTTTTTTTACTTCGCCCCCAACCCCAGCTGGCTTGAGAGCTCAAGTGGCCCCCTTCAGACAGAGCATCTAAGCATTCTGGCACATGGGAGGGGTGTTGTATAGAAAGGAAGGAAGGGAAAAGAGTTACATGTACACTCACCAACCCGCTCAGTGCCTCAGTTTACCCAGCTCTACAATTGCTCTTTTACTACTTAGCTCAATTCTTCTTTAGGTGTGTCCTAAACTTCTGTCAATGTTTAGCACAGCTCTGGACCCACATGGTCCCCAGCCTACAAAACACAGGAGCTAGGGGAGGCTGTAGAGAGGTAAATCATGGTGTCCCTCACAGGGTCTGTACTGGGACCGGTTCTATTCAACATATTCATAAATGATCTATTCAAGATAGTTAAGTTCCAGGCAGAAGGCAAAGAGCTACAAAACTGGGTAACTGGGCAACAAAATGGCAGATTAAATTCAATCTTGATAAATGCAAAGTAATGCACATTGGAAAACATAATCCCAACTATATATATAAAATGATGGGGTCTAAATTAGCTGTTACCACTCAAGAAAGAGATCCTGGAGTCATTGTGATAGTTCTCTGAAAACATCCACTCAATGTGCAGCAGCAGTCAAAAAAGCAAACAGAATGTTGGGAATCATTAAGAAAGGGATAGATAATAAGACAGAAAATATCATATTGCCTCTATATAAATCCTTGATACCCCCACATCTCAAAAAAGATATATTGGAATTGGAAAAGGCTCCAGGAGGGAGTCTGGGTGCGGGAAGGGACTCCAGCATGCGGTAGGAGATTGGGGTGCAGGAGGGGGTTTGGGGTGCTGGCAGTGCTTACTGCGGTTCCCAGGAGGTAGCTGCCAGGTCCCTTCAACCCCTAGAGGCATGGGTGACCAGGGAGGCTCCACGTGCTGGCCTTGCACCCAAGGCGCCACCGCCACAACTCCCATTGCTTGTGGTTCCCAATCAGTGGGAGCTGCGGAACTGGAACTGGGGGTGGGGGCAGGTTACGGAGCTCCCTGGCTGCCCATGTGCCTAGGGGCCACAAGGATTTGGTGGCCGCTTCTGGAAGCCACACGGAGCTAGAGCAGGCAGGAAGGCTGCCTTAGCCCCAAGTCCCCATTGCGCCACCAAATGGACTTTTAATGGCCCGGTCAGCAGTGCCGTTCGGAGCCGCCAGGGTCCCTTTTTGATGAGGCATTCTGGTTGAAACCTGGATGCCTGACAACCCTACTTCACCAGCTGGAGAAGAGTGGAAGGTAGCCTGGTCACCAGGGGCGGCTCCAGGCCCCAGCATGCCAAGCGTGTGCTTGGGGCGGCAAGCCGCTGGGAGTGCTCTGCCGGTCGCCGGGAGGGCAGCATCCCGCGGCTCCGGTGGACCTCCTACAGGCGTGCCTGCGGAGGGTCCACTGGTCCCGCGGCTTCGGCGGAGCTGCAGAACCAACGGACCCTCCGCAGGCACGCCTGCGAGAGGTCCACCGGAGCCACAGGACCGGCAACTGGCAGAGCGCCCCCTGCGGCATGCCGCCGTGCTTGGGGCGGCAAAATGTCTTGAGCTGCCCCTGCTGGTCACAGGCTTGAGAACTAGGGCTGGTGAGGTCTCCAGCTGGCAATGGCTCTCTGGATCCTCTGATGTCTCGCTCTGGCTTCAGCCCAGGTGAGCAGTGACAGGTAAAGCCATCTTGATTTACATTAATTACATTATCCTTTTCATTCTTTATTAATCAAGTCCTGTAACAGCCACTCCATTATCTTGCCCAGGATTGATGTCAGGCTGACAGCCTTACCTGAGTCATCCCATTTACCCTTTTTAAAAATTGGCACAATAGTAGCTTCCTTTCAGTCTTCTGAAACTTCCCTAATGCTGTAAGGCTTATTAAAAATCAACATTAATGTCCCAATGAACTCCTCAGCCAGATCTTTTATAACACTTGGATGCAAATTATCTGGATCTGCTGATTTAAAAAATGCCTAACTTTAGTAGCTTCTTTTTAACATCCTACAGCGAGGAGGGGACTAATGGAATGGAAGGAGAGTTATCATCGCCATATGATCAAACTATATCATCTGTTTTATTGAACACTTCTGCCTTTTCTGCATTATTATTGGCAATTATACTATTTCCATCTAATAATGGACTAATGCCATTGTCAGGATTCTTTTTGTTCCTAATATATGTAAAAAACTCCTTTTTATCATCCTTAACTCTCCTGGCCATAGATTTCTCCTTGTGTCATAGAATCATAGAATCATAGACCTTAAGGTCAGAAGGGGCCATTATGATCATCTAGTCTGACCTCCTGCACAATGCAGGCCACAGAATCTCACCCACTCACTCCTGTAATCAAATCTGTGCCCCACGCTGCAGAGGAAGGCAAAAAATCCCTAGGGCCTCTGCCAATCTGCCCTGGAGGAAAATTCCTTCCCGACCCCAGATATGGCGATTAGTTAAACCCTGAGCGTGTGGGCAAAACTCACCAGCCAGACACCCAGGAAATCATTCTCTGTAGTAACTCTCATCCCACTGCATCTAACATCCCATCACAAGCCATTGGGCATATTTACTGCTGATAGTCAAAGACCAATCTCATTATACCATCCCCTCCATAAGGTTATCAAGCTTAGTCTTAAAGCCAGATATGTCTTTTGCCCCCACTGCTCCCCTTGGAAGGCTGGTCCAGAACTTCACTCCTCTAATGGTTAGACACCTCTGCCTAATTTCAAGTCTAAACTTCCTGATGGCCAGTTTCATGGGTGGCAAGGTTTGTAGAAATTTTGGTGGTGCCCAGAACGCCCCCCCACTCCGCCTCCCCCAGACTCTGCCCCCCCCCACCTACCTAAGGCTCTGGGAGGGGGGTTAGGTGGGGGGAGGAGCCTGGCGTGCAGGTCCTGGGCTGGGGATTAGGGTGCAGGAGGGGTGTAGGGTGCAGACTCTGGGATGGAGTTTGAGTGCTGAGTGCAGACTCCAGGCTGGGGCAGAGGGTGGGTGTGCAGGAGGGGGTGAGGGGTGCAGGCTCTGGGATGGAGTTTGGGGGTGGGAGGCAGTACAAAGGGAGGGGTGCAGGTTTTGGGAGGAAGTTTGAGGGCAGGAGGGGGTGTGTGGAAGGGGGGGGTGCACACTCTGGGAGGGAGTTTGGAGATAGACGGGGTGCATGGGGTGAGGTCTATGGGGCTGAGGATGAGGAGTTCATAATGCAGGAGCGAGCTGAGAGCTGGAGCAAGGATTAGGATGCAGGGGGATGAGGGTTGGGGCTGAGGATGAGGGGTTCATGATGCAGGAGGGGGCTCAAGGCTGGGGCAGAGGATTAGGGTGCGGGGGGATGACAGCTCTGGCTGGGGCTGAGGATGAGGGGTTCATAATGCAGGAAGGGGCTCAGGGCTGGGGCAGAGGATTAGGGTGCAGGGATGAGGGCTCTGGCTGGAGATGAGGGTTTGGGGCATTGGAGAGGCTCAGGACTAGGGCGGAAGGGCAGAGTAGGGCAGCCTGCCTTGCCATTAGTGAATGGGGGGCACTAGAACCCTGGGGCAGCAGACAGCCGGTGCTCCCGGGAGCAGGGCTCTGCCGAGGAATGTGCTACTCAGGCAGCACAAGCAGGCATGGGAGAGGCGCGTGCTGCTTTCTTTCGAGCAGGGACACGGGGGCGGGGGGAGACCCGCGGGAGGGGGTGTGCGGTGGATGGTGGCAGGCGGAAGCCGGGGCCTGCTCCAGGCAGGGATGGGGCAGAGATCCAGCCCCTGAATATTGCTGGAGCAGGGCCCCCGGCCCTGAATATTGCTGGAGCTCGGGCACCGCAAAAGAATATAACTCGCTGCCTATGGCCAGTTTATATCCATTTGTCCTTGTGTCCACATTGGTACTGAGCTTAAATAATTCCTCTCCCTCCCTGGTATTTATCCTTCTGATATATTTATAGAGAGCAATCATCTCTCCCCTCAGCCTAATTTGGTTTGGCTAAACAAGCCAAGCTCTTTGAATCTCCTTTCATAAGACAGGTTTTCCATTCCTCGAATCATCCTAGCAGCCCTTCTCTGTACCTATTCCAGTTTGAATTCATCCTTATTAAACATGGGAGACCAGAACTGCACACAGTATTCCAGATGAAGTCTCACCAGTGCCTTGTATAATGGTACTAACACCTCCTTATCTTTACTGGAAATACCTCACCTGATGCATCCTAAAACTGCATTAGCTTTTTTCACAGCCATATCACATTAGCAGCTCAGAGTCATCCTGTGATAAACCAATACTCCGAGGTCCTTCTCCTCCTCTGTTACTTCCAACTGATGTGTCCCCAATTTATAACCAAAATTCTTGTTATTAATCCCTAAGTGCATGACCTTGAACTTTTCACTATTAAATTTCATCCTATTACTATTACTCCAGTTTACAAGGTCATCCAGATCTTCCTGTAGGATATCCCAGTCCTTCTCTGTATTGACAATACCCCCCAGCTTTGTGTCATCCGCAAACTTTATTAGCACATTCCCACTTTTTGTGCCAAGGTCAGTAATAAAAAGATTAAATAAGATTGGTCCCAAAACTGATCCCTGAGGAACTCCACTAGAAACCTCCTTCAAGCCTGACAGTTCACTTTTCAGTACAACTCGTTGTAGTCTCCCCTTTAACCAGTTCCTTATCCACCTTTCAGTTTTCATATTGATCCCCATCTTTTCCAATTTAACTAATAACTCCCCATGTGGAACTGTACTGAAATCAAGGTAAATTAGATCCGCTGTGTTTCCTTTGTCTAGAAAATCTGCTACCTCCTCAAAGAAGGAGATCAGGTTGATTTGGCACGATCTACCTTTTGTAAAACCATGTTGTATTTTGTCCCAATTACCTTGACCTCAATGTCCTTAACTACTTTCTCCTTCACATTTTTTCCCAAGACCTTGCATACTACAGATGTCAAAGTAACAGGCCTGTAGGTGCCCAGATCACTTTTTTCCCCTTTCTTAAAGATAGGAACTATGTTAGCAATTCTCCAGTTGTACGGTACAACCCCTGAGTTTACAGTTTCATTAAAAATTCTTGCTAATGGGCTTGCAATTTCATGTGCCAGTTCCTTTAATATTCTTGGATGAAGATTATCTGGGCCCTCCGATTTAGTCCCATTAAGCTGTTCAAGTTTGGCTTCTACCTTGGATGTGAAAATATCTACCTCCATATCCTCATTCCCATTTGTCATCCTACCATTATCCCTAAGCTCCTCAATAAAGACTGAGGCAAAGTATTTGTTTAGATATTGGGCCATGCCTAGATTATCCTTAACCTCCACTCCATCCTCAGTGTTTAGCGGTCCCACTTCTTCTTTCTTTGCTTTCTTCTTATTTATATGGCTATAGAAACTTTTACTATTGGTTTTAATTCCCTTTGTAAGGTCCAACTCTACATGGCTTTTGGCCTTTTTCACTTTATCCCTACGTGTTCTGACCTCAATAAGGTAACATTCCTTGCTGATCACTCTCATCTTCCATTCCTTGTAGGCTTTTTGCTTTTTCTTAGGCCTGGTCTACACTACGAGTTTAAACCAATTTTAGCAGCGTTAAACCGATTTAACGCTGTACCTGTCCACACTACGAGGCCCTTTATATCGATATAAAGGGCTCTTTATGTTGGTTTCTGTACTCCTCCCCAACGAGAGGAGTAGCGCTAAAATTGGTATTACCATATCGGATTAGGGTTAGTGTGGCCGCAAATCGACGGTATTGGCCTCTGGGCGGTATCCCACAGTGCACCACTGTGACCACTCTGGACAGCAATCTCAGCTCGGATGCAGTGGCCAGGTAAACAGGAAAAGCGCCGCGAAATTTTGATTTTCATTTCCTGTTTGGCCAGCGTGGAGCTCTGATCAGCATGGGTGGCGATGCAGTCCCAAATCCAAAAAGAGCTCCAGCATGGACCGTACGGGAGATACTGGATTTGATCGCTGTATGGGGAAACAAATCTGTTCTATCAGAGCTCCGTTACAGAAGACGAAATGCCAAAGCGTTTGAAAAAAAAATCTACAGGCAACACAGTGCTGCATGACAAACGTAACGGGAAGCCAGAGACTCAAATGGACGCTCACGGAGGGAGGGCGGGGGTACTGAGGACTCCAGCTATCCCACAGTCCCCAGCAGTCTCTGAAAAGTATTTGCATTCTGGGTGGTTCAGTGAATAGCTCGTCAATGTACCCGCTCCCCTCCATCACGTGAAAGAAAAGGGAAAAAAATCGTTTCTTGACTTTTTTTAATGTCACCCTATGTCTACTGAATGCTGCTGGTAGATGTGATGCTGCAGCAGTGAAGAGCAGTATCCGCTCCTCTCCCCTCCCTGGTGGCAGACGGTACATGCTTGATAACTGCTGAATACCCCTGGCTGGCCTCAGGGGCACCTGGGTAAAAATAGGAATGATTCCTGGTCATTCCCAGTAGATGGTACAGAATGACTGGTAACAGTCTTCATCATAGCCACTGGGGGCTGAGCTCCATCAGCCCCCTCCCTTTCCTGTGTAAAAAAAAGATTCTGTCCTGCCTGGACTATCACAGCAGTGACATGCTGGGCTCCTCTCCCCCGCACCGCTTAATGTTCTGCCTGGACTGTCATAGCACGGGGAGGCTACCTCCCCCTCATTTTATCTCACTCTGTCTTATCCATTCCATTCCTTCTTATTTCTTTACAGTCTACCTTATCATTGATATACAATGCTACTCCACCACCTTTGCCTTTATTTCTGTCTTTCCTAAACAGCACATACCCTTCAATACCTGTATTCCAGTCATGACTACTATTCCACCATGTTTCTGTTATCCCTATAATATCTGGTTTCACTTCCTGCACTAGTAACTCTAGTTCCTCCATTTTGTTAGCTAGGCTCCTTGCATTGGTGTACAAACATCTCAATTCTTGCTGCTTGGCTTCATTCACATTCTTTACCAGATGTGACAAAGTTCCTCCTCTACCTTGGTGGGTCCTGTGCTTATTGGCGGATTTTGCTAGCCTCAGAGATCTTCCTGTGTTGGATCAGGAGTTGGAAGGTTTTGGGGGGAATCTGGGCCTGCCCTCTACCCCAGGTTCCAGCCCAGGGACCTGTGGACTGCAGCTGTCTAGAGTGCCTTCTGGAACCGCTACATGACAGCTACAATTCCCTGGGCTACTTCCCTATGGCCTCCTCCAAACACCTTCTTTGTCCTCACCACAGGACCTTCCTCCTGATATCTGTTAACGCTTGTACTTCTCAGTCCTTCAGCAGTATGCCTACTCACTTTCAGCTTCTTGCATGCCTCTTGCTCCCAGTTCCTTGCACGTACTTCCTCTCCTCTGGCTCCTTGGCTTCCTCCGGCCTGACTGGAGTGAGCCCTTTTATAGCATCAGAGGGACCTTAATTAGAGTCAGGTGCTTAACAGCCTCACCTGACTCTTAGCAGGTTAATTGGAGTCAAGTGTTCTCATTAGCCTGGAGCAGCCCCTGCTCTGGTCACTCAGGGAACAGAAAACTGCTTATCCAGTGGCCAGTATATCTCCCTTCTACTACTCTGCTGTTCCCAACTGGCCTGGGTCTATCACACCGATTAGGCCCAGACATTCTACTACCAGTATCACCTATTAGACTGGTATCTACACTACTCTTCCTCCTTATATCCATTCTCCTACCCATGGCTGTATCCTTTCTTACTTCATATTCTTCCCTCTCAATGTTAAAATCCGGCGTGGAGATTGCCTGGATATCTCCCAACCATCTCCCCCTAATTCCTACTTTAAAGCTCTCTTAATCAGTTGTGCCAACCTCCATCCTCGAAGTCTATTTCCCTCTCTACTCAGGTGGAGTCCATCCTGAGAGAACAGTCCTCTGTCCGTGAATGCCTCCCAGTGGCCATACATCCCAAAGCCCTCCTTATAGCACCACTGTCTGATCCATCCATTGATCATCATAATCTTGTCTGGAATGTACTGCCTGATCCATCCATTGATCATCATAATTCTTGCTGGAATGTAGCAAGGGAGACTATGCCAGGCTGGGGAAGATGCTTAAGGAAATCGAGGCTCAGGTGATCTTCAGTGGGATTCTGCCTGTTCCTAGAGAAGGGCCACAAGGCCCTTCTCTAGGAACAGGCAGAATCCCACTGAAGATCACCTGAGCCTCGATTTCCTTAAGCATCTTCCCCAGCCTGGCATAGTCTCCCTTGCTACATTCCAGCAAGAATTTAGCTGTATCATCGTTCCGATGTGAAGGACATTCAGTAGATTCTTTCCCGCTCCTATTAGGATCTTCTTCAGCCTCAGGTCCACATCCCGTATCTTAGCACCCAGAAGACAGCTCACCCTTCTGTTCTCCAGATCAGCTCCAGTTATTCTTCTCAGTAAGGAGTCCCCAATCACGTAGACCTGCCTTTTCCTGGTGATGGTGCGATTCTGTGGTCTATCCCCTGTTCCCTCTGGCTGCAAGTCCTCTTGATTCCTATTCACCCTTGCAATCCTCTGCAACCCAGCCAGTATCCTCCTGGGGCTTATGTTTGGTGTTATCTCCATCGACTCTTGCCCTCTTCTTATAGGACTAGCTGTGCCCCTTCTTCATTTTCCAATTCTGCAAACCTGTTTCTGAGCTCTATTTCTCCTTCACTGGCCCATCTTTTCCTCTGCCTTGTCCCTCAGATTCCCTTATCAATTTTCTTCAATTCCTAACTTCTGCTTTATATTCATTATTATCAACTTCCCCTTTCTTCCATTTGTGTATATATGTATATATATACATACAGAGAGCTACCTTTACTTCCCCTCTAAGCTAGGTAATTGTTTTAACCAGCACAGCCTTCTTCCTTGACTGTTGGATTGTGGCTTTTGGGGCATCTAGTAAGATGTTCAGAAATGATTCTCAATTACATTCACATTTTTCTGATTAAACTCTTCCCAAATGATTTGGCTCATAATTGTTTTCAGCTTTGTGAAATTGGTCCTATTAAAGCATCAAGCATATATATTACTGGTCGAAACTTTACAATGTGCAAGCAGAATAAATGTGATTATGTCGTGATCATTTGTACCCAAGACTAGTTCCTCTTTTTCTGTTAGGACACGATCTAATCAAGAATTCCCTCTTGTTGGCTGCAATACTTTTTGAGTTAGGAAATTGTCATCTATAATGCTTAGAAATTCCAAGGATGTTTTACTGCTGGCAGCATGAGATCTCCAGCATACGTCACTCAAGATGAAATCCTGCACGATCACACAGCTTTTTTCCCAATATAATCCCCAATCTGAACCTTAGAGTCCAAAAGATGGGGTACCAGCATGAACTCCTCTAAGCTTAATTACCAGCTTAGATCTAATAGGCTGCCAACAACCAGGACTTACAGTGCCTGGTACACTCTGGTCCCCCCAAAACCTTCCCTGGAGACCCTAAGACCCAGACCCCCTGGATCTTGACACAAGGAAAGTAAACCCTTTCCCCCACCGTTGCCTCTCCCAGGCTTTCCCTCCCTGGGTTACCCTGGAAGATCACTGTGATTCAAACCCCTTGAATTTTAAAACACAGAGGAATTCCACCTCCACCCCTCTTCTCTCCCACCAATTCTCTGGTGAGTACCGACTCAATTTCCTTTGAGCCTTAACAAGGGGAAAATTAATCAGGTCTTTTAAACAGAAAACTTTTAATAAAACAAAGAAAGAGTAAAGATCATCTCTGTAAATTCAAGATGGTCTGTTACAGGGTGTTTCAGCTTATAGACACTAGAGAGAAGCCTCCCCCCAGCAAAAATACAATTTAAAATACTTCCAGCAAAATACACATTTGCAAATACAGAAAACAATTAAAAGACTAAACTCACCTTTTTCCTGGTACTTACTAAAATTAGAACAGAAGAGATTTTTTCAGAAAGATTGGAGGAATCTGCTTACATGTCTGGTCCCTCTCAGAACCCAGAGAGAACACGGACAAAGAAAGAACACACAAACAAAGACTTCCCTCCACCAAGATTTGAAAGTATCTTGTCTCCCGATTGGTCCTCTGGTCAGGTGTTCCAGGTTCACTGTTTGTTAACCCTTTACAGGTGAAAGAGACATTAACCCTTAACTATCTGTTTATGACAGGTGGTCATCCTTTCCCCTAATGTTTGGGGATCTGTAACAGATGCTACCTAATAGCCTATCTGTTAGGACATTGATCCATAAGCTAGGGTAACCAGACAGCAAATGTGAAAAATCGAGATGGGGTGAGGGGTAATAGGAGCCTATATAAGAAAAAGACCCAATGATCGGGACTATCCCTATAAAATCGGGACATCTGATCCCCTTACCATAAGCATTCAGAACATTTTCTTCCAATTCGTCAGTGACTCAGAACAGGCAATGCCATTTTTGATATAGAGTACCACTCCCCCTCACCTTCTGCCCACTTGATCCTTCATTGATTTTAACATTCCAATCATGTGAATCAAACCACCATATTTCAGTCATATCAACTAGATCAAATTTATGCTAAAAACTGAGCAATTCCAATTCCTCTTGTTTATTACCCAGGCTCTTAGCAGTGTGTATAAACAATACAAGAATTTATTTTCTTCATGTCCTTGATTCATTTTGTTCTTAACATCTGAGTTTTGTGCTCAGTGATCATATCTTCCCTCTTTTTACTCTCTCTTCTTTCCATAAACGTAACCTCTTCCTGATTACTCTAGTCAGCCTGTCCCTCAGGAGATGGCTGTTTTTAAAAAAAGACCTGATTGGGACCCGCCTGCTGTCAGGCTCGGTAACTTCAAGAGTTCTTCACTGTTACACTCCTATCATTCATCACATTCACTTGTTGTGTTGGCTTTTAACAATGATTGGAACTATTTGGTATAGGGGCCATCCGTTATTCTGTGTTTGTGATATCTGTGTATTCTCATGAAATGGAGCCCTGATCCTGATTAAGCAAGGGAACCACAGGGTTAATGCCCTGCAGAGGCAGAGAAGGAGAGATGCTGAGACTGTGGATCACTTAAGAGCTGCCCAAGGAGCCTGAGCCACTGTGGGGAATCCTGGACACTCCACCTGCCCTGCGGGGGGGCCAGGATGCCCAAGAGCAGCCCCCAGCCTGTGAGCCACAGCGGCCCCAGGCTCCCTGGGCAGCTCTTACTACGTTCCGGCTCCAGCTTCTGGTCAGGCCAGGGGACGGGGCTTTGGGGGGGAAGGGGAGGAGCAGGGGTTGGGCCCATGGCTGAGGATGTGGGGGGCCCAAATGTTCCTTGTGCCCAGGGCCCCAATAAATCTTAATCCGCCTCTGCGTGTGTGTGAGGCATTCAGCACAAAAATAGCTAGGAGCTTGTCATTTTAAAATTCTATTTTGCCCTCTGGTGTTTCCTCTCAGCATGGCCTGGGCCACTGAGGAGCCCCCAGAACGCCTTACTTGGTGAAATACCAAGGGCACTGCACAGAGAGAAGGTGGATTTTAAAATGCTCTGAAGTATTTCCATGAGAAAGCCCCCTGCACTGGTTAGAGGGCACCCTCAGCTCCTACCTCTGGGCTGCAGTCCATTAGCACTGTGCATTGTGCAGCTCACTTCACACAGAGGGTAGGTGTATCCAGGGCAGAGACATGTGTGGCAATGACAGCAGTCACAGAATAATAGCAATTAGGGTTGCCAACCCTCCAGGACTGGCCTGGAGTCTCCTTGAATCAGCATTGTTCTCCCAATGACTATTGAAAGCAATCTGGGAGATTTCTATTTAAAGAAAATGACATTACGTCATGTTGGGGGAAAAAAAATCTCCTGGGATAGCTTCAGTCAGAGTTGGCAACCCTAATAGCGATGTGGAGCTGGAAGGGATCTCGAGAGGTCAGCTAGGTTGGCTTCCCTGCACATTGACAGGACCCAGTAACCCTAGACCATCGCTGACAGGGGTTTGTCCAGCCTGTTCTTAAACACCTCCAATGATGGGGATTCCACAGCCTCCCTTGGAGGCCTGTTCCAGAGCTGGACTACCCTTGCAGATAGAAACAGTGGTGAGCTGGAGCTGGTTCGCACCAGTTGTTAAATTTAGAAGCTGGTTTAGAACTGGTTGTTAAAGGGGTAGAAATTGGGAGAGGGAGGTTTTTCTGTCATTACACCAGCCCATGGGACTGTCCTGTCCAGCCCGCCTGAGCTCCCAGCTGGGGAGTCCCCCCTGACCCCTCTCCCGCCTTCCCCCCTCTCACAGAGACTCAGTGTGCCACGCCACCGGTGCCAGCGCTCTGGACCACTCCTGAGCAGCTCTGCAGATCCTGCTGCTTTGAGCGGTATGGTAAAGGGATGGGGCTGTGATATCCAGCAGGCCATGCAGCATCCATACACGCTGTCTTGAGCAGCATGGTAAGGGGTCCAGGCCGGGGCTGGGAGGAGAGATTGGATAAGGGGCAGAGAGTGGTTGGAGGGGGCGGAGGTTCTTGGGGGGGATCGGTCAGGGAATGGGGAATGGAGGGGGTTGGGTAGGCGTGGGAGTTCCAGGGGGTCTGTTGGGGTAGTGGTGGATGGGGGGTTGGGGCAGTCAGAGGACAGGGAGCAGGGCGAATTGGGTAGGGCGTGGGGTCCTGGGAGGCAGTTAGGGTGGGGGATCTCAGGAGGGGGTGATCAGGGGCCAAGGAGCAGGAGTGGTTGATGAGATGTGGATTCTGAGGTGGCAGTCGGGGGGAGGACGTGGGTGGGGGTCGGATGGGGGGGACAAGCTTTTTTGGGAGGCAGAGACTTCCCTATCCAGCCCCCAATACAATTTTGCAACCCTGATGTGCAGGGCCTGCTTTAGGAAGTGTGGAGCCCAATTCAAACAGTTTCAACGGGGCCCCGGCAGGGATGACTTAAAAAAAACACATAAAAAACCAAATGGGGCTTGTACTCACTTGGCGGTGCTGCCGAAGTGCCACCGAAGACCTGGAGCAAGTGAAGAACCCACTGCCGAAGTGCCTCCAAAGACCTGGTAGGGAACCAGTTGTTAAGATTTTGGCAGCTCATCACCGGATAGAAAGTTTTCCTAACACAGGCGCCAGCTTCTTACGGGCCTCAGGCCTTGTCCCCATCCCATCCGTTCTCCCAAGTCACCACCCCCGCCCTGCCTCTTCCTGCCCCTGCTCCACTCCCACCCTGCCTCTTCCCACTCAGTTCCGCCCCCTTCCCCAAGCATGCCCTGTCCCTACTCCTTCCCCCTCCCCACTTTCCCCTTCTCACCTACCCTCCTAGTGCGTCTTGCACACCACAGAACAGCTGATCGTGGTGGGCAGGAGGCACTGAGAGGGAGGGAGAGGAGGTGATCAGCGGAGCCACCAGCGGACGGAAGGCATTGGGTGGGGAAGGGAAGGAGCTAGCTGCCGGAGGGTGCTAAACTAGTCCTAATATCAAACCTAAATCTCTCTCGCTGTTGCTGCAGATTAAGCCCATTACTTCTCATTCTCCCTTCAGTGGAACTGGAGAACAATTGGTCACAGTCATCCTTCCAGCAGACCTCACTGTTTTTTAAGATTCTTATCAGGTCCCCACTCCGTCTTTTCTCAAGCCTTTCTTCAGAGGTCAGTCTTTCTAAGCCCGTTATCATTTTTGTTACTCTCCTCTGGCCTTTCTCCAATTTGTCCACATCTTTCTTAAAGTGTGGCACCCAGAATTGGACACAGCACTCCAGCTGAGGCATCACCAATGCCAGAGAGCGACAGTTACCTCCCATCTCTTATATATGACACTCATGTTAATACACCCCAGAATATTAGCCTTTTTTGCAGCTGCATCACATTGATGACTCATATTTAATTTGGGATCCACTCTAATCCCCAGATCTTTTTCAGCAGTACTAGCACCTAGCCAGTTATTCCCCATTATGTAATTGTGTATTTGATTTTCCCTTTCTAACTGAAATACTTTGTACTTATCCTTATTGAATTTCAGCTTGTTGAAGTCAGACCCATTCTCCTGTTTGTCAAGGTTGTTTTTAATTCTAATCCTGTTCTCCAGAGTTCTTGTAAACCCTCCCAGCTTGGTGTCATCTGCAAATGTTATAAGTGTACTCTCTACTGCATTACCCAAGTCATTAAAGAAAATATTGAGTAGTGCTGGACCTAGAACTGACCCCTGCAGGATCCCACTGGATGTGCCCTCCCAGTCTGACAGTGAACTATTGATAACTATTCTCTGAGTATGGTCTTTCAACTAGTTGTGCAGGAGTAATTTCAGCTAGACCACATTTCCCTAGTTTCCTTATGAGAATGTCGTGTGTCAAAATTCTTAGTAAAATCAAGATATATCATGTCTACCACTTCTCCAAATCCACTAGGCCAGCAACCTTGTCAAAGAAGGAAATTAGATTGATTTGGCATGATCTGTTCTTGACAATTTCATGCTGACTGTTCCTTATAATCTTATTGTCCTCTAGGTTTTTGCAAACTGATTGTTCAACCATTTGTTCCAGTATCTTTTCGGGTATGGAAGTTAGGCTGACTGGGCTGTAATTCACCGGGTCCTCTTTGTTCCCCTTTTTAAACATAGTTACTATGTTTGCCCTTCTCCAGTCTCTGGAACATCACCCCTCCTCCCTGTGTTCTCAAAGATAATCACTAACGGTTCCAAGATTGCTTCAGCTAGTTTTTTAAGTAATCTAGGATTAATTTCATCAGCTCTGCCATCTTGAATATATCTAATTTATCTAAATATGCTTTAACCTGTTCTTTCCCTTTTTTGGCTTGTAGTCCTTCCCCCTTGTTCTTAATATTAATTGTGTGGACTATCTGGTCACCATTGACCTTTTTAGTGAAGACTGAAGCAAAATAGGCATTAAACCCCTCAGCTTTCTTTTGATGCCATCCATGATTAGCTCTCCTTCCCCACTAAGCAGAGGGCCTGCACTTTCCTTATCTTTCTCTTGCTCCTAATGGATTTAAAGAACCTTTTCTTATTGGCTTTTATGTCCCTTGCTAGGTTTTACTCTTTTTGTACCTTAGCCTTTCTGATTTTGTTCCTATGTGCTCATGCTATTCTTTTGTACTCCTCCACTTTTTGTAGGATTCATTTTTGATTTTCACATCATTAAAGAGTTCCTGAAGGAGCCATATTCTTCCTATCTTTTCTTCACATTGGGATAGTTTAAAGTGGTGCCTTTAATACTGCGTCCTTGAGAAACTACCAACTCTCCTGAACTCCTTTTTCCTTCAGATTTTCTTCCCATGGGATCTTACCTACCAGTTCTCTGAATTTGTTAAAATTCCATTGTCCTTATTCTGCTGCATTCACTCCTTCCTGTCCTTAGGATTATAAAATCTCTCATTTCATGATGACTTTCACCCAAATTGCCTTCAACCTTCAGATTCACTACCAATTCTTCCCTGTTGGTCAGAATCAAGTCTAGAATGGCTGTCCCCCTGGTTACTTCCTAGACTTTCTGTAACAAAAAATTATCCCCAATACATCCACAAACTTATTGGAAATGTTATGTTTTGCTGTATTCGGATAATTTTAATTGGATGTTTAAAGTCCCCCATTACTACCAGGCCCTGTGTTTTGGAAATTTCTGTTATTTGTTCTAGTAATGACTTATCCACTTCCTCTGTCTGATTTGTAGGTCTACATTAGACCCGTGCAATCATGTCACCCCTATTTTTACCCCTTTTATCTTTACCCTGGGAGTCTCAAATGGTCTGCCTCTCACTTCCTACTGGCCCTCAGAACAAGTGTACATATTCTTGATGTATAATGCAACCCCTCCTCCAATTTTATCCTACCTATGCTTCCTGAACCAGCTATATCCCTCTATTCCAATATTCTAGTCATGAGACTTATCCTACCAAGTATCTGTGATGCTGTTAAGTTATAATTTAGCTTATGTGCTAAGGTGTCCTGTTCTTTCTGTTTATTCCCTTTATTCCTTGCATTCATGTACAGACATCTAAAATGTTGGGCAGATTCCCCCACTGATTTTCCTCTTGTTGCTCCTGTGAGCCGTTGTAATTTTCCATGTTGCCCCCCCTTCCCCCATGTCTAACCCTTGCATGACTTGTCACATGGCCAGGTCTGGAGCTGAAATGAGATGAGACATTTTCAAAATGAACCTGTCACCTCTCATCCTCAGCACACTTCTGAGCCAGCCATACACAGAGGGCCTGTTTTACAGGCCTGCTAGCCCTGTCCAACTATCAGACCCCATTAGAAAGGCATCAGATGCCCCCTACAAAGGACTGGGAGAGCTTAGCTGGAAGGAAGCTGCAGGATGGAGATGGGTTCCTGCAGGAGGCCCTGAAGCAGGGAGATTGAAGGGAAGGGCGTATCCTCCTTAGGAACCTCTGAGAGTCAGTATGATGTTATTGACATGAACAGTGACCATATAGATCATTGTTGCAACCAAGGTCCTATAGTTGCGTCAAATCTTGTACAAAGGAGGTCAAGTAAGGTTTCTATGGAAAGTTTGTAATTTGCTAGTTATGATTATGCTTTTGGTACATGTGTATAATTTTTGTATTTGAAGTATGAATATTGGCTATATACTTGTATCTCAGTGCATTTGATTCTAAGTAGCATCAGTGAAGCATTTGGTCAGTTTCTTGAGAAAAGACTATTCTGAGTAAGTGTCCAATCAAGAAACACTTAACTGACAATGGACTGTGGGAGATGCCAATCCACATCTGAGCTTTCCTGGGAATGTTCAAACTAACATGTAAATAATGTCCTCAGCCTGCAAACTGAGTCATGCATGAACATGTGACTTGCCCAGGTGGCTACAAACTCCATCTTGTTGCTGTGATTTTGCACAGAAAAACAAAAGGGTTTCCATCCACAAGAGAGAGAATATAAAAGACCCCGGAAGCCCCTACATGTTGTCTTCAGCTGGCTCAAGAGATGGCCTCTCCATCCCAAAGAGATGCCTAAAAGAAACTGGAACAAAGGACAGTAACTATGGGGGTGTGAGTCATTGCTGGACATAGGCCACAAACTACAATATTGGTCTGAAAAGGATTGGGCCTAGACTAGGAAGGAATCTAGTCTGTGAAAGAAGCTTATTGGGACATCTCTGAGGATGAGATTTATCTGTATTCAGTTTCCTACTGTATTAGGCTTAGACTTGCATGTTTTGTTTTATTTTGCTTGGCAACTTACTTTGTTCTGTCTGTTATTTGGAACCACTTAAATCCTACTTTTTATACTTAATAAAATCACTTTTGTTTATTGATAAACCCCAAGTAAGTGATTAATACCTGGGGGAGCAAACAGCTGTGCATATCTCTCTATCAGTGTTATAGAGGGTGAACAATTTATGAGCTTACCCTGTATAAGCTTTCTACAGAGTAAAATGGATTTATTTGGGGTTTGGATCCCATTGGGAGCTGGATATCTGGGTGCTAGAGACAGGAGCACTTGCCAAGCTATTTTCAGTTAAGTCTGCAGCTTTGCGGTTGTGGGTCAGACCCTGGATCTGTGTTTCAGCAGATTAGTGTATCTGGCTCAACAAGACAGGGTGCTGGAGGCCCAAACTGGCAGAGAAAATGGGCTCAGAGGTAATCTCAGCACATCAGGTGACAGTCCCAAGGGGGTCTCTGTGACCGAACCCGTCACAGTCTGAACCAAGGATGGCCCCCAAAACTGCTTTTGTTTTGGTGTTTTGCTTAAGTTTTATGTTTGAAGAATAAAATTGTGCCCAGAAAGAGACTTAGGCCTGACAGCAAATCCTTCCTCAGCAGAGCAGAAGAACCTACATGAGTGAGGGGAAACTGAGGCAGCAACTACCTTGAAGCCAGAATGGGAGGTGGCAATATGACACCCTGGCTCTCCCCTGCCTGGCTTGTTATGCCATTGTCTGCACATGTGCAAAGCAGGTGTAAAACACGACCAGATGGGAACAGAAGCATTTGCACATGTGCAGATGGTGTTCCAAGATGCAGGGAGTGGAGAACTGAACCAGGCCTTGAGTGAATGAGGAACTTTCTGCCTTCTCCTCTCCAGAATCCCTCCTGAATTCATCCAAAGAGGACTGTGTGGTATGAGCCTCATAGCTCCTAGCTCATTGTGTCACCTTACAGTGGCAGGAGCCATGGTCCTTCTTGCCCTGCAGTGGATCTGAGACTGACTCAAGCCTCCGAGGTTTGTAATATCCCAGCAGGAGAATTGGCACTGAGGCCCGAGTCCCTGATCTGGTCCCTGCTGCAGTGCCACTGGAGCTTCCTTGGCATGTAGCTGCCCTAATATCCCCTTTGACAGTTTACTTCAGCATGACAGAATGAGCTGGGGATGCTCAGCAGCTACATAGACAAGGCTGCTCCCCAGCACCAGCAGCATCCCCCTCCAGTCACCCCCTTTCCAGCCTTGTTCACCCCTGAGAAAGGGGAAGGATCCAACCCCTCAGGACAGAGAGCCTAGAGCCAGGCAGCCAGGGACTCCATCCAGCACGGACACTGTGAGCAGCTGTAGGGCTGGGCCCATATGACCAAAGGACTGGGAGAACAAGCTCCCTGACTCAGGTGATGTCACTTTGTCGAGTGGGGCTGTTAAATGCCTCATCCAGGATCCACAGCTTGAGCTGGGGGGCTCCTGCCCGAAGCTTCAATCCAACAGAAACTGCTCTATTTGGTAATGGCGATGGTGGGAAAGGCCCAGCCGCAGGATGTTGATTCAGCAGCCCAGATACTCAGCCACTTCCTGTTTGGCTGCACTAACATGACTTGCCTCCTTTACAGAAGGCTGTTCGTTCAGAGAAGTGAAGAGCTGTTGACAAAGAGGAGGCTGACAGAGCTGAGCCGGAACAGCTGGGCTGCCTCCCCAAGAATAACGGAAAGAAAGCAGAGCAGACTGCCTCCCCCGCCATGTCTCAAGCAGCGTCGCTCGCAATGCAGCATGGGTCTAGCTTGCACTCTCTCCTTCCCGACACCTCCTGGGAGCCTATGGACAAACTACTGAGAATACAGCTAAGCCCAGCAACACCCCGTACAAAGTTTCACCCACGGAGCTCTTGTGCCTGCCCTGGGTGCCCTGATATTAATTCTGGCTGCAGATCACGAAGAGAACAGGCTGTCTCTGTTACTTTGAGAGGGAGCATAGGCTAGTGGTTGGAGCAATGGCCAAGGAATCAGGACTTGGACACCTGGATTCTACTCCCTTTTCTGCTGCTCTGGTTTATCATCTTTGACACCTCACTTAGGAACAATGGATGGCCTGCCATTTGCACCCACAATCTTTGCAAATAAACTGTGGCCCAAATGGCCACTTGGGAGTCTAGTTACTGCTGAAGGGTATGATACACCAGGTGGCTGCAAGGCAGGTGCTTAGGTTTCCACCCTCCATGTATTTTGTGAAACCCAAATTTTGTCTGCAAAGGGAAGCCAGTGCTCATCCCATCTGCTCTCTATGCCTATAGCCACTGCCCCTAAAATGGGGGGACAATTAGAGCTGGTTGGCCAATTTGTGACTATAGTTGAGAATAGAGGAGGGGAGTTGGAGTCCCTGCTCCTGGTGGTGTATGAAGACTTGTTATGGAGGATGTTCGTACAGCTGTCAGGTATTCAGGGCAGTGCTTAAAAGTCACCAACATCTCATGAATTTGCTAACTCTGAGCCAGTTGTGCCTCCAAGATCTTCTGCTCATGGGCCATGCCTGCCTGTGCTGAAGGAGTCATGCTTCTGGAACCCAGAAGGCAGCACCAGAGAACCACCAGCAGCATGGAGCCTCCATGCAGGTGTCCTTGACCTTTCATTTGTCCACACTGGTCAGTGTCAAGCCCTGTGTCCCATGCGAGTTCAAACACCCCTCCCCCCACACACACACTGGAGGGATCAAGAGAATCTTGCTGGGAATTGCTGCAGGATTCATCCAGCCCTATATTCTGACTGCAAGATCACTTTTGTTGGTGATGCATGGGCCACTACATGCCCAGCTTGACCCTCAGATCCCAGACACTAAAATGAGTCACTCACACCATCCCTACTGAGCAGGCTTTCAGAGCAAGGCCCCTCTCCAAAACATGAAGCATTTAGCCCTTCTTGTGATTTTCAGGTCACTAGCCAGGCTGTCCTGATCTCTGAGGCTGGGTTAGTTATTGGCAGCTATCCACCAAATAGTCTGGCCAAGTTGTTTGCAGACAAGGGCGGAGGCAACTCATGGGGATGCATATTGGTTCCTGCTTGGTTTGTACTGAACATCTGCTGAAGCCACTGCCCTCATGCTGCACCTCTTCACACACACACACACACCCCCCCACTATCAGCAGGCATGGGTCGTCTCTGGACAAGGGAATTGCATGAGCTTTTTGCTAATGAATTTGCTTGGGCTATTCGCTGTTTGCTAGCTGAGGCGTGCAAGTTGGCACATGGACCCGGCACTTCAGAAGTGACAAGAGATTTGGGTGCCTGCATTGGGGGCCAGGCCCAACTTGAGACCCCTGATTTTCAGAAACGGCCCAGCATGTGCCCGCTGAAATAGTCCCCTTTAAAGTGTTTCAAATGGGGTCTGTAAAATTGAGGGACCCGGAATCATATGTGACTTTGGGAAACCGCCCAGGTATATTTTCTGTTCCCTGGTTAGGTGGGTGAAATGCTTACGCAGGAGAGTAACAAATGACAAACAGCAACTAAGCACCAGCTGGGTTCTGTGGGACTCGTCCTAGCTCAGCAGCAAAGGCTCTGCAGTGAGACCTTGGGTCACAATTGTGTGGCTGTCGCGTGAGCAAGAACAGAATCCTGCCCCTCTCCTGCAGCTGGGCTGGCGCCACAGGGTGAAGAGTCAAAAGGGAGAAGCATTTTAGTTTCTATGTGAGCAGAGCAGGCCTGTGATGTGAGAAAGGGCCATTCTGACCCAGTGACATGACAGTCCAGAGTACAGGCGTCTGACGAAGTTGGCATTCACCCACGAAAGCTCATGCTCCAATAGGTCTGTTAGTCTATAAGGTGCCACAGGACTCTGTTGCTTTTTACAGATCCAGACTAACACGGCTACCCCCCTGATACTTGATTCCAAAGTAGAGCTGCACTCTGAGCCCAACAGTGTGCTGGGAGCCTAGAGTCTAAGGGCTTGTCTACATCACAAAGTTGCAGCGCTGGTGAGGGGGTTACAGCGCTGCAACTTAGGAGGTGTACACATCTGCAGGGCATCACCAGCGCTGCAACTCCCTGTTTGCAGCGCTGGCCGTACTCCCGTTTTGTCTCGGGTGTAGAGGATCCAGCGCTGGTGATCCAGCACTGGTAATCAAGTGTAGACACTTACCAGCGCTTTTCTTGACCTCCGTGGAATAAGCAGGTATCCCAGCATACCTGAGGATACCTCTCTGGTAATCAAGCAGGTCTCCTTCCCCGCGGTTTGCTCCGGTGTTCTCCGAATCCCCCCCCAAGCGGGTCTCCTTCCCCGCGGTTTGCAGGGGAGTTCGGGGAACACGAGAGCAAACCGCGGGGAAGCAGGGCTCCTTCCCCGCGGTTTGCTCTTGCGTTCCCTGAACCCCCGTGCAAGCAGATCTCCTTCCCCGCGGTTTGCTCTCGCGTTCCCCGAACCCCCCTGCAAGCAGGTCTCCTTCCCCGCGGTTTGCTCTCGTGTTCCCCGAACCCCCGTGCAAGCAGGTCTCCTTCCCCGCGGTTTGCTCTCGCGTTCCCCGAACCCACCTGCAAACCGCGGGGAAGGAGACCTGCTTGCGGGGAGGGGGTTCGGGGAACGCGAGAGCAAACCGCGGGGAAGGAGACCTGCTTGCACTGGGGTTCAGGGAACGCGAGAGCAAACCGCGGGGAAGGAGATCTGCTTGCAGGGGGGTTCGGGGAACACTGGAGCAACCCGGGGAAGGAGACCTGCTTCCCTGCGGTTTGCTCTCGCTTTCCCCGAACCCCCCTTGAAGCCGCCCAACAGCGCTGCAGCCTGGCCAGTGGTTACAGCTGGTTGCTGTAAGTGTGGCCACTCTGCAGCGCTGGCCCTATACAGCTGTACTAATACAGCTGTAACAACCAGCGCTGCAAAATTGTAGATGTAGACATACCCTAAGATGCCCTTCATGGTCCATGTCAAGGACACACCTCACTTGCGCATGGTTTGAAATATTCTCTGATTTTAACTTCAAATGGCAGCTGGTCAGGTCAGCGAGGACAGTAAAAAAAAAATGACAGACCTGTGAACAAACACTGTAACTGTACCAAGACAGTCTAATGACAGTGCGTGCAGTGTGTGCTGTTAGCTAATCCCAGCTCATTGAACGTGACTAGAGGCTGCCTGGGAGCAACCAGAAATGTTATCTGGAATCTCAACCAAGTCCCACAGTGTGATACAGCCAGTGAGATGTTTATATACACTGAGCAGTGGCAAGCACACACTGCATAGGGCTTGGCTGAGAGGCGAGTCTGATGCGGACAGAGCCGGCTGACGCTCCCCACTCTGCAGAGAAGTGCCAGTGCCCCACATGCTCCAGCATCCACACCAGGACAGGTGTGGACAGGAAGAATCAGAGATATTTGCAGCTCACCCCAGAGTTACAGCGGGGTGCTGGACAGCGAGCGTTTCCCGGCTCAGCGGGGCCTGTGGCTTAGCCAGTCCCACTTGGCAGAGAGCAGAGACAGACCCAGCAATGCAGAATGCCATGCTGGCTAGAGTGGCTCATGGCAGTGAGTGCCAACCTCAAGGCAGAGTGTCAAAAGTAGAGCAGACACCTCAAACTGGTGGTGGGTTCTATAATTAGATTTCACCAAGCAAGTGACAAATATGAACTCCTGGATCGCTGTGGCAGTCTCACCATGGAGTCACAGACAGTCCCCTTAGACTCTTCAGTCTAGCTTGCCACACAGGCAAACTGGATTTCATTATAAAGGGTCACTTAAACCAAAAATCACCCCCACCAGGTTGCTCCTAGTCCCAAGAGACCAGTCTCTTACCCCCTGATCATCTGGTGCCCTAGATCTTACCCTAAGACAACGCTGGCAGCCAGTCCTGTAACAAACTAGCTAAAGGTTTCTTAATTAGGAAAAAGAAATGAGTTATTTACAGGTTAAAGCAAGCAAACAGATACACACAAATCAGTTACCATCTAGCTCCTAAGAGTGACAGAGTTATTGTGAGCTGGCAATTCAAAGTGTCTTTCAGGGCAGACCCAGGGGGTAATCCCTGGGGATCTCTGGCTTCAGTTTAGAGTCTCTGGCCGTGTGAGAGTTCAAACACCAAAGAAATGAAAACTCTTCACATCAATTATTTTAATTTCCCTCTTCCAGCATTCAAAGCAATGGGACAAGGCTTTTGCACGTACTTCTTCATGGGTGGGTGGGACAATTAGCAAAGCTTTTGTCTTATGATGGCCCACTTAAATGTTAATAGTCTTTGTGGGAGCGGGGGCGGGGGGGATTCCCGAGCCTGGGTTCATAAGTTCAGAGCAAACATTTTCAAAGTTATAAAGCAAAATTTACATATTTCCTTATAGTCTGGAATACATACATTACCAGTGAGATTAATGCATGCAGCATCTTACAAGCATTTCACAGAGTTGAAAGACTAAATACATTCTTATAAGACATACCTATTTTGAGTGAAACTGACACACAGGTGCCCTGGTCTGGTCTCTAGATATGTGTTTGTCAATTCTTAGCTAATGCCTGCAGCCTGGGCAAGAACTCATACCTGATCTGCCAGCATCACACAGAGAATATCTTATTATTACTGATAGGTTTCAGAGTAGTAGGTTAGTCTGTATCCACAAAAAGAATAGGAGTACTTGTGGCACCTTAGAGACTAACAAATTTATTGTAGCACGAAGTGAGCTGTAGCCCACGAAAGCTTGTGCTACAATAAATTTGTTAGTCTCTAAGGTGCCATAAGTACTCCTATTATTATTACTGATTATTATTGCCCACAAATGTTAGCATGGGTGCAAATGGTGACCCATGATACAAGGCAGTGGCAGACCTGGCCTAGAGAGCAGTTTACAAATGGCCTGTTTGAAAGGTGGTCACTGACAAACTTTAAAATGCTGTTTTTACCTAATGCGAAATTAGCCTGTGGAACTCACTGCAACTAGCTTTTGAGAGCAAAAGCTTGGCAGGATACCAAAAAGGCCATGTATACAGATCATAGAAATGCCCCCAGCCACAACCTATAGATCTGGACTTTTTTGCTGAAAGAATGTGCAAGTAGTTTTGAATAATGAGCAAATATAATTCCACAATCTGTTGTGAACAGAAAAAAAGTGAAATTCATCCAGTAAATTGCCCCACCAGTCTGTGGGGAATTTCCCATCCTGGGGAAAAGGAGCCAATTCAGAATCTGCTGCTCCAGAGATAGGATGGCAGCAGAACTAAACAGCATCTGTGGGCATGCAGTGAGTACCATGATGAGGGAGCTTGCAGCCTAGGACTCCGGAGGTCTAACTCAAGAGTTCATCCCTTAACCAGCCTGTGACTCATTTTTCCACTGCTCAGTGCCACAGCACAATGCTAATGAGCCTCTGTGAGCTCAGGGAGCCAAGGTCACCGAACCTGATTGTGACACTCAGGTGAATGAATTGGATGTGAGTCGACTCCAGATGTCCCCTCCTGGAGAAATAAGCTAAATAGAGCGTCTCACACTGAAGTCTCACAAATAGGGAGTTCCATACTATTCCAACCAGTGCCCCACTCCCCAGTACTGGGTGGGTGCTATGCTGCCCACAACCCCACGTATCTTGGGCATAGGCCATAATTGACAATAAGCCTATAGGACCCAAACCTGCTCCCACTGAAATCCATAGCAAAACTCCTATTGCCTGCACAGGGCTTAGGATCAGGTCCTAAATGTCTATTTATTGGAAATTCTGAACATTCCCCTAACAAACCTCTTTTAGTAATTTTATGATCTCCGTTGCTGTAGCAGCAGTAACTCATCTCCTCTCACAGCAGCCCTGTAGGGCGAGGAAATATCAGCATCCCTCTGTTACAGGCAGGAAAGTGAGGCAGGAAAGACTCATTAGGTGACATGCCCTAGGTTACATGGGGAAACCTGTGGCAGAGGTGGGATGTGAATGCTGATCTCCTGATTGCCCAGCCACTGCCTTAACCACAAGGCCACCAGCCCATGGTTGCCCTACTTCCTCTGTGGGCTCTCAGGAGAGTCTCTGCATCCAACAGATGTGGTGGCAAAGAGCAAAACGTGCTGCTGTTGGGTCTAAACTTTTGGTGAACTTTGGAGCCAAAAAACACCCAGACTGGCCGTCTCTGCATAATCCTTTCTGAACCTTTTTTTGAACAAAGCACTGACCTGCAAACTACTCATGACACCCCCTTCCTCAAGTAGCCATTAGCCTTTATCTCTATGCATTTACTTGTTAAACTTGCTCTTCCTGTAAAATCTTGATTGATTATGCATGACCATTATCTTTTATTAATCACTTTGTTTACTTCTGTGTATAAATATTGATGCTCACCCCTAATAAAGGCGCCACACTTATTCTAAAGCTTTGGGGTTAGTGTGAGCCCGTTGATCAACGCATTTGTGTCTGGTCTCTGACAGAATTGTGGGCCCATATTCCAACTCCGCACAACCTCGGGTGTTGGAGAGGTGAGTGAGGACTTGCTTTATTACCTAACAATTTGGGGGCTCGTCCGGGATTCCTTCTGGTGCGGTACCTCTGTCCAGTGGTCAGACCACTCATATATGAATTGGCAAGGCGCCACAGGAGATTTCTCCTAGCCAATTCAATATTGAGGGGTCGTGTATTGGACAGCAGGGTAAACGCCAGTTGGAGGGCTCCTGTCAGACACCATGGGTCAAGGGACTAGCGTGCCTCTTGAGAGTCCGTTGGGGATTGTAAATAAGTTATGGAACGAAGGGAAACTCCCAGTACAGACAGGAATGTCTAGGAAGAAGTTGTACACACTATGTGTAAGGAATTGGACTGGGTATACCGCGGTATTGGCCGACTCGGAGATGAGGTGGCCTTCGTATGGCTCTTTCGAGCAGGCTGCCTTAAGAGGAGTAAAGAGCCAGATCGAAAAAGACCATCCGGGACAGTTATGTTACTGGTTTTGTTGGGACACAGCAGCAGAGCTGTGGAAATCTTTAAAAATTATGGCAGTCAGGTACTCTCCCGAGAGTGAACCCCCTCCAGGTTATTTCGATGAAGGGTGTAGACCACGGCGTGTTTTGACTCGTCAGCTGGTCCCCTCTGCACCTGCCCCTATTCCTCCGCAGGGGAACTCTCTCCTTGTAGCAGAGGGGAATCTGCAGGATCCCAGATTGGAATTTGTGCAGAAGGATGAGGAGGAATTGGAGGGGCAAACCTCGGGAGGAGTAGTTACTAGGCTTAGGTCCAAGCAGGTACAGCAGGGTGCATGCCCCCCCCCTGAGGATAGCCCAGAGGATGTCTCCGTCAAATCTCTTGCGAATAATAAAAGTATGGTTATAGAGATGCCTTTACAGGTGCACGATCAACCTTATATGGGCAATGACGGACGATTGCAACATGCTAGTATTGTGGAATATAAAGGATGGCTAGAATGGGATTTGAAAGAGTGGGGACAGTTGTCAGGGTCTTTTGGGGAAAATCCCCGAAAGATCATAGAACTTCTAGAAAGATTGTTTTTAAGTTATAATCCTACTTATACGGATGTGGATCAGTTGTTAAGTAGAGTTTTGACTGGAGAAGAACGTAGTAGATTGTGGATGGCAGAAAGGACATGGGGAGATAGCAATGCAGCTAATGTTACTTGGATGGATAGGCGGGATCTGGCCGCTGGCTGGAATCCCCTAGACTGGACTCAGCTAAGGCTGACTCAGCTGCGAACAGATAGAGAGCGATTGTTAGAGAGACTCAAGGAAATGGCTCGCCGCTCGCCTAATCAGGCTAAGTTCATGCAGATTCGGCAGGAATCTGATGAGCCGCCCAGAAAGTTCTGGTCGAGGCTATTGGAGGGGGCCCGAATGTTCACTCAGATGGATCCTGAGAGAGAAGCAGACCACCCTACTCTTATTTCATTTTTTGTGAATCAGTCGGTGCCCCCTGTAAGGGATTACTTCTTAAAGTTTCGCCCTGGTTGGGGAGGTGAGTCAGTCACTTCAGTGTTGGAAGTAGCTGATTTTGCCTGGGAGAAAGAAAGGGAAAGTAGTAAAAAGAAAGAGAAAAAGGAAGAATATAAGCTGATGGCTTTAGCTTTTCACGGTGGTGTTCGAGGCAAAGGCCGTGGCCGTGGCAGGGGATTCCAGGGTGCCCGGGGAAGAGGGTCCTGGCGACCCCAGCCATCAGGAAATTGTTTTCAGTGCGGACAGCCTGGTCACTTTAAACGTGAATGCCCCTGGGGATGCCCAGAGGGTCTGGTTGCATCCGCAGATGCTTATACAAGTGAGGAATACACCCCTGCACCACCAGCTCAGCCCATCCCCCAGGCCTGGATCAACTACGGGAAACAGCAGCAGCCGCAGCAAACTCAGCCTCCTCAATGACGGTACCCCGGGGGCGAAGGCAAACAATGTGATGGTCTTATTTCCTTAATGTCTTTAGCCGGCTCCTTTCTCACTTTCTGCCCTCCCAGCAAAGAGCCTCGTTTAACCCTTTCAGTCCAGGGACTGCCTGTCTCTTTCCTCATTGATACTGGGGCTACTTTCTCTCTTTTAAATCATGCCCCCTCTCCCTGGCTATCCTCTGAGGTTAAAACTGTGACTGGGGTGGAGGGCAACCCACAGTCTCTGGGACTCACTTTGCCTTTGAATGTTATTTATGCTGATAAATGTTTTTCTCACCGTTTTCTTTTTTCCCCAGCTTGTCCGATCCCTTTGATGGGCCGGGATTTACTCTGTAAGCTTGAGGCTACTTTAACCTGCACTCCTGAAGGGGTAGGATTATTGATGACAGTATTAGGAGATTCGGCCCCTACTCAGGGTAATTGGGAAACACCTCTCTCTCTCTCCCCTGACCTCACTGACTTGCCTTCAACCCTCTGGGGAATTTCTGACACTGATGTTGGCCTGCTCCTTTCGGCAGAGCCCGTAAGGATTCAGGTAAAGCCTTCCTTAACCCCCCCGTCAGTCCCTCAATACCCCCTGTCGCTGGAAGCCCGGGAGGGCATCCGCCCCATTATCGAGGGATTCATTGCGCAAAAGCTAGTCCGCCCTCAGCGCACTCCCTGTAACACCCCTATACTGCCTGTCAAAAAGCCTCCTAAAAAGGACGGAGACCCTGTTCGTTGGCGCTTTGTACAGGATCTACGAGTTGTTAATCAGTATGTGGTCCCTCTTCATGCAGTAGTTCCTGACCCAGCTACTATCATCAGCCAAATCCCCTGGGATGCTGAGTGGTTCACTGTTATTGACTTAAAATCAGCTTTTTTCAGCATTCCTGTGCACCCAGACTCTCAGTATCTCTTTGGTTTCACCTGGGAGGGACAAAGTTATGTCTGGCAACGACTTCCTCAAGGCTACAGAGACAGCCCCACGATTTTCAGCCAGTGCCTCCGCCACGACTTGGAAGGTTTCACCAGTCCGCAGGGATCCACATTGGTCCTATACGTAGATGACATCCTATTAGGTAATCGCGAAGAAGCTGCCCTCCGCATCGATGGTAAGGCACTTTTATTATACCTACACACCAGAGGCCACAAGGTAGACCCTAAAAAGATTCAGTGGGTCTCACAGAAGGTCCGATATCTGGGCTTCCTGTTAACCCCAGAAGGAAGACAGATGGACCCAGCCCGCATAAAGACTATTCAAAACTGCCCTCTACCGAACACCAAGAAACAACTTCGAGGTTTCTTAGGATTAATTGGCTTCTGTCGCCCCTGGTTGCCGTCCTGCGGGGAGTTAAGCAAACCGCTCCACCGACTCACTGCTAACCTTGCTCCTGACCCTTTGCAGTGGTCCCCGGACACTATTCAAGCCTTTCAGTTACTCAAGGACAGTGTGGCCTCCTCCATGTCTCTCCGCCCCCCCAATTACAGCAAACCCTTTCACCTTTTTGTCCACGAGAGGGGCGGAATTGCTAGTGGTGTCCTTACCCAGCTGAGCGGGCCCCACCATTTCCCGCTTGCTTTTTACTCTCAGCAAATCGACCCTGTCGCTCAGGGAACCCCATCCTGCACCCGGACTCTGGCAGCAGCTGCCCTGCTGATCACAAAGGCAAAGAGCCTAACCCTGGGTCATTTTACCACGGTTTGGACCTCTCATGCCTTGTCAGCCCTTCTGCGTAGGGGCACAACCCAAGTCTTTTCGGCCCATCGTCAGCAACAGCTAGAGGCCGAACTCTTAGAAGACACTAACCTAATTTTTGAAAGGTGTGGACCCCTTAATCCAGCTACCTTGCTTCCTGACCTGCCAGTCCCCCAGGACCAGCACGACTGTGTGGAAGTAGTTTACAGCATCTTACAGATAAGAGACAACCTGTTTGACGTGCCACTGGACAACCCCGATTGCATCCTCTTCTCGGACGGAAGCTCCTTCTATGTTGATGGCAAGCGTTTCACTGGTTATGCTGTCACCTCTGAATGGGACATTCAAGAGGCCGCCTCACTGCCAGGCAACTGGGGAGCCCAAGCCGCTGAACTCTATGCCCTGGCCCGAGCTTGCCAGTTGGCCGCTGGTAAGACCGTTACCATTTTTACTGATAGCAAATATGCTTTTGGAGTTGTGCATTGTCATATCCACCTCTGGAAGTTTCGAGGTTTCCAGACAGCTGCCGGTAAACCCATTCAGCACCTCCCCCTCATCCACAAGCTTTTGGACGCCCTCCAAAAACCCTCTGTCCTGGCTGTAGTTCACTGCCGGGCCCATACTAAAGATAGCAGCCCCGTTACCCGTGGGAATGCCCTGGCTGACGCCTCCGCCAAGAAGGCTGCCACCTTACCTTTAGCCATGCCCACATTGGCTATTGCAACCTCCTCCTTTACTCCACCGCACCCCGTACCAGTACCCGCTGCTGAACTAAAATCATGGGAAAGCCTCGGGGCCACTCTGGTCAAAGGGACCTGGCTTATGCCAGATGGCCGAGCCTGCCTCCCTCGCTCCACATACCCTGTGGCAGTTCGCTGGCACCATGATAAAGGGGGTCACTACGGCACGCACGCCCTCGTGGACACTATCGCTCGCTTTTGGTATGCTCCAGGCATTCAACCCTATTGCCTATCAATAGTGAAAGCATGCAGCACATGTCAGCGTAATGGACCTGCTCCACCTCTTAACAAAATTAAGGGTGAAAGACCTCCGCCTGCTGCTCCATTTCAACATCTTCAAATTGATTTTGTAGATATGCCAAAGGCTTTTGGGAAAAAGCACCTCCTTGTTTTGGTTTGCCCTCTGACTTCCTGGGTCGAAGCTTTTCCTACTGCTAATTGTACTGCTGCCACAGTGGCGAAGATTCTCCTTAGAGATATTGTACCCCGTTTTGGCATCCCTCTTGTGCTCGACTCAGATCGCGGACCTCACTTTACTGGTCATGTCCTTGGCCATTTAGAACAAGGACTGGGCATTTCACACTCCTTTCATACACCCTACCACCCCCAGTCTAGCGGGAAAGTTGAGCGTATGAATAGGGAACTTAAGTTTACATTGGCTAAATACTGTCAGGAAACAGGATTAAAGTGGCCTCAGGTACTTCCCTTGGTCCTGTTTCACCTTCGTACTCGCCCAACCCGCGCATTGGGATTATCCCCCTTTGAACTGCTCTATGGACACCCCCCTTTCAAAGGCGGGGCGCTACCACGTGCTGATGTTTCACTATTGGGAGGGGATCATATGACTGCGTGTCAGTTTCTCTCCCTACAGGCTCGCCTCCGTACCCTTTGGAAAGCCTCGCAGTTTTCCCAGACCGTGCCGCTGGAGGAACAAATCCACCCGTTCCAACCAGGGGACTTCGTCTGGGCCAAAAAGTTCGTTCGTGACGACACCCTCCAGCCAAGGTTTACTGGACCCCACCAGGTTCTTTTGACAACCCAGACTGCAGTGTTCCTGGAAGGACGCAAATCTTGGATCCACCACTCCCACGTCAAGCCAGCCGTAGTGGACCACAGTGACGGACCAGCAGCTCTTGTCACCACTGAGGACACTGCCTTCGACCAGTGGACCAGCTTACCTCTCTCAGACATTAGACTTAAATTAACTCGGAAAAAATGAGAGGACCCTTTATTCTGACAACTGTATGTTTTTTATGCTTTTTCAGTTTATTTTCTGCTTATGAAGATAATGCTTTTATTAGATATTCCCACGAGGTTAAAACTCGTATTTTAGGAAATAGAAGTGATTGCTGGGTATGTACTCAATTTCCAGTAAATGCAGCACAGGGACTCCCCTTCACACCCATTCCCCTAACCACTGCTAATATGACTTGGATGCCACCGACTAGAATAAAAGATCCAGTCCAACCCAATCTTACATGGGACAAAACAGAAGTGCCAATTAACAAATATCTCAGGGTAACCAATCAAACAGGATCACTGTGTTTTGTTAAAGAAAAAGGGTCAACTTTTGTGGGAACAAGTAAATGCAACATATATTTTAATGGCACCGCCTTTAGTAAAAATCTTGGCTTCAAGCCTTGCGCATCCCACTTATCCCATATGTGGATCCCTCACCCCGATCCAACCTTTTCAACTTTTTCATGGAGGGGCAGGTTTTCAGAGTCAGTTTTTAAAAAGCCCTGCTCAGATCTCGAAGGTGTCCAACTAATTGTTAAAGGATACACAATTGCCTTCTACAACTGCTCAAGCAGTACTACACTGCCCTTTGAGGACAACACTACCAAATTGTGCCTCTGCAGTTCACACAACGACCCCTCTGCGTTACCAGGGGAACAGTGGTACAACGGGTGGTGGGTTACCTCCTACTTTGAGAAATGGAATACCCAAAACGCATTATATGGAACATACTGGGTGTGCGGGCCCAAGGCTTATTATTTTCTCTCCCCTGATTGGGCAGGGTCATGTTATTTGGCATGGCTAGCACCGCCTTCTCGGATCTCCCTCACTCCCCCTCATTTTCCCCACGTTCGTAACATCCGTGAAACTGACAGAGATATTAATCTCCGTGATGGTTTGTCCTGGCAGCGGTGGGCTGGTCACACTAGCTTGAAGGGTGCTATCATCCGTCTACAGGGACTATTAGAATCTTTGACCAATGAAACTGCAACCCTATTTGAGAACCAGGCCGGGGAAATGTCCCAGCTGCGCCAGTTGGCTTTGCAAAACAGAATGGCTTTAGATATGATGTTAGCAGCCCAGGGAGGAACTTGCGCCCTCATAAATGAAGAATGCTGTGTTTTTGTAAATGACACCTACTCTGACACTTTTCAACGTACCAAACACCTAAGGGAAATGGCTAAAAACTACTCCTCTGGCCAGCCACCTTATGATTGGTGGGGAGCCTTATGGAATTGGCTGCCCGGATTTGGGTGGGTTAAAAACCTCTTGGTGGGTGTTGTTGGGGCCATGGTAGTCCTTATAATACTGTGTTGCTGTATTCAGTGTGTCCCCTCCCTCATAAACTCATGTAAGTCAGTTTATTCTTTTCCCACTTCAGCTAAAAGCCTTACTCTCTTCGAATTGGCCCAGGCTGAAATTGCCAAGCGGCCCTTGAGATCTTGAAATAGGGTGTAGCTTTTTGATTAATAGTTATCTCAAAGCTACAAATGGAGGAATGTTGGGTCTAAACTTTTGGTGAACTTTGGAGCCAAAAAACACCCAGACTGGCCGTCTCTGCATAATCCTTTCTGAACCTTTTTTTGAACAAAGCACTGACCTGCAAACTACTCATGACACCCCCTTCCTCAAGTAGCCATTAGCCTTTATCTCTATGCATTTACTTGTTAAACTTGCTCTTCCTGTAAAATCTTGATTGATTATGCATGACCATTATCTTTTATTAATCACTTTGTTTACTTCTGTGTATAAATATTGATGCTCACCCCTAATAAAGGCGCCACACTTATTCTAAAGCTTTGGGGTTAGTGTGAGCCCGTTGATCAACGCATTTGTGTCTGGTCTCTGACAGAATTGTGGGCCCATATTCCAACTCCGCACAACCTCGGGTGTTGGAGAGGTGAGTGAGGACTTGCTTTATTACCTAACACTGCCATAGGAACACGCAGTGCAGCCGAGACCCCTGGCAAGTGACAAAACAGAGGCTGCTGGCCAAGGGCTCTCCCCTGATTGGCTGGAGTGGTGCAGTCCACTCAGCACAGCAGAGTCCCTGGCCCCGTACCTGTTGGCTTGTCTGCACTTAGTTTCTTTAGCCTGTCTGCCTAGCGCCAGCCTGGCCAGTGGTCACACAGCAGCAGCCAGCTAGGACTGTGCACAGAATGGGGATATCTTTGCCAGTGAAGTCTGATGAGTGCAAGGTTCGAGGAGTGTAAGCCAGCAAGCCCAGAATCCAGGAGATGGGCTCCCACTGTAAGAGTCAATGATAGCCCAGTGCCACCTCTGGCTTTGCTATTTTAAGTAAAACCCAAAGTTCCCCCCACATGTCCTCACTTTGCCCTAAGAATGGACCATCCCCTCCTCCTGGCTGTTGCTAGCTGAGCTAGTGGGGTGTTTGCTGCAGGGACAGCCATTCTGGGCTCTCCATTTCAGAGCATTGTTACACTAGGGCAGGAGATAAGATAAGACATTTCAGCCCCTTAGGGCAGCAAGAGGTCTGACTGACTTTTGGGTGCCAGGGTCTCCTCTGCTTCTAATAGGGCCACCTTATTTGAAGTTCAAAGAAATCAAAATCAACAAGCAATTTGCTTCTTTACTAACAGATTTATGTGCAGTGTCCAGCACTGGGGTAGCTGGGGGTGGGGGCTGCAGGTCAGTAGTGAGGGGCATTGGCAGAGCTGTGCGTGGGGAGCCCAGCACTGGGGGAGCAAGAGGGGGTGGAGGGACAGAGGCTGCAGGTCAGTAGTGAGGGGCATTGGCAGAGCTGTGCATGGGGAGCCCAGCACTGGGGCAGCCGGGCAAGGGGGCAGGGGCTGCAGATCAGTAGTGAGGGGCATTGGCAGAGCTGTGCGTGGGGAGCCCAGCACTGGGGGAGCAAGAGGGGGTGGAGGGACAGAGGCTGCAGGTCAGTAGTGAGGGGCATTCGCAGAGCTGTACATGGGGAGCCCAGCACTGGGGGAGCAAGAGGGGGTGAAGGGACAGAGGCTGCAGGTCAGTAGTGAGGGGCATTGTCAGAGCTGTGCATGGGGAGCCCAGCTGGGGCAGCCGGGCGAGGGGGAAGGGGCTGCAGATCAGTAGTGAGGGGCATTGGCAGAGCTGTGCATGGGGCACTCAGCATTGGGGGAGCCAGCCGGGGGCTGCAGGTCTGTAGTGAGCAGCATTGACAGTGTCACAGGGAAGCAGCTTGGCTTATGCCTGCATGTACTTTACTTGTTACAGAGCCATTTGTCTCGATGTCACATGCACAGAGCTCAGCATGTACACCCCAAATGGAGCATGCCATGGAATTGGCTGCTCCGTGGAATTTGATGAGGGTAACGAGAGAGGGGCAGAGAGGAGTTCTTGGCCAGGAGTGGCTCTGATCATGGCCAAACGGGTGGGGGCTCTGATCTTGGGGTTCCCTTCAGAAAGAGCAGAGATTCAGAAAGCTGAAGGAGGCTAAATGCTTCCGTTTGTGCAGGCTCTCAGACGAGATGGTATTTTAGGAAATTCCCCTTCAGCTTCCTTGGCGTGTGCTGCATATTTGAATATTGATTCAGCTCATTTGCATGTGCTCTGTACCTGCACTTGGGCTCCTCGTTTGTCGGCTGTCTCTGATTGAGCTGGGATGATATGCTAATACTGCACATCTACATTGGCTTAAAAAAAGAAACACGATGTCATTTCCTCAAGACTTGCCAGTCTGTCCCGAATGCAAAGCAGCTTCCCCTCCCCCAGGCTCAGGAGGCGGCCTGCACAATAGCACCTTGCACACTGGAGGCCTTTTCAGCAGTCACTGCCCACACCTCTGCTAGTGCCGCGAGACCTCGGGAGTATGTGAGGCACCCAGTGAGGAGCAGGTTTCCATTTACAGCAGGGCACCAGAAGAGGCTTAAACCGAGAAGGGAGCCTGCCGGCCACTGGGGCTATCTGTCGCGGCAAGCCAAACACCCCATCAGGCCTCAGCTGTGACTGTGCAGCCCCACCCAGCACAGTGCCAGAGTGCTGGCTCCCCAAGGGCTGGCTGAGTGACACTGGCCTGAGTCGCCCCAGCCAGTTCTCACCTCTAGAAGAGCTGCTCCATAGCGACTGGTGAACATTACATCGGAATGGTTTTTCAATGGAAAACTATGATTTTATTAAACACATTTTTTCATGAAAACTGCTTTCCATGCAAAAATTCAACTTTTTGTTGAAAAACTGATCATACAGAAATAGGAAACAGCGGTCTGAAAATAAAAAATCTCTCTTCAGAAATGCCACCGTGGTGCCTCATGGGAGCTGTAGTTCAGGTCCCTTATGCCCTTGTTCTTTTATATGAACTGGGTTCTACTGCAAGACTACATTACCCATGATCCTCCATGTCCATAGGATTCCTGGGATGCATTGTGGCAGCTGAGCAAAAAAAAAAGGGGAGGTATAAAAAAGGTGGGGGACCATATAGCAGGGCACAGATTATCCAATGAGTTCCTGGAATGCATTAGAGACGTTTTATTGCTGACGGTGGAGCCAGCGGCTAGAGGAGAGGCTGTTCTAGATTTGATTCTGATGAATAGAAAGGAACTGGTTGAGAATTGGAAGGTGGAAAGCAGCATGGGTGAAAGTGGTCATGTAATAGAGTTCATGATTCAAAGGAATGGTAGAAGGAAAACCAGCTGAATAAAGACAATGGATTTCAAGGAGGCAGACTTTAGCAAACTCCGAGAACTGATAGGTACAATCCCATGGGAAGTCAGTCTAAGGGCTTGGCTGCACTTGCAGATGTACAGCGCTGTGAGTTAAACCCATCTTCATACAGATGAGTAGGGAAAGTGCTGCAGTTTGTCCACAGTGACAGCTGCTAGCGCACTGTCATGGCCACATTTGCAGCATTTGCAGCTGCATTGGGAGCAGTGCATTATGGGCAGCTATCCCAGCATTCAAATGGTTGCAACGTGCTTTTCAAGTGGGGAGGGGAGTGTGACAGGGAGGTGGGGGGAGAGAGAGTGGGTTTTTGGAGCTCTGAGAGTATGTCAGCATGCTGTCTTGTAAGGTCAGACTCCCCTCCCTCCCCTGCCCCATCTCATAGACCAGATAAGCAGCCACTCGCCAAAATGGACCCCAACCCCTCTCTCCCCGCAAACATTAGCTGTCGGCACTCCAAACTGAGCCCCCCTGCCTGCCTCTCACTCATTCAAAGCAAACAGTAGCTGTGTTTGGTTTTTTGATAAGCAGCCCCCAAAACAGAGCTTTGAAAGGGCACTTCCTCATCCGGAATTCACAACAAAACAAGAGAGGACGCTTCAGTTAAAAGGATTATGGGGAGTTTCCGGAGATCAATCGGTGCGTAGTAACGTTACTCCCCGTTTACACTGGAACAGCAGCATCTCAGCCAATACGCAACAGCTGTTATTCCTCTCGGGGAGTGGAGTACCAGCAGTGCTGTAGCCACAGAGACACAGCACTGTACGTGACTTGCCAGTGTAGACGGAGAGTGAGGTAAAGCTCTGGGAGGCTTTACTGCATTGTAACTCACAAGTATAGCTAAGGCCTAAGAGAAAAAAGAGTTCAGGAGAATTGGCAGTTCTTTTAAAGAGAGATTAAGAGCACAAGCATGGGTGGCAGGCTAGCCCCTGGCCCCTCCCCTTCTGCCCAAGACCCCAGCTCTCCCTCTCCCCTTTCTCCTCTCCTCCCCTACCCAGAGTACCCCCACCGAGGCTGCCGCCCCCCTGTCCCAGCCCCCTCGACCCCAGCTCTGGAGCACAGGGAGGATGGTGCCATGGCAGCACCCCTGACCCCAGCCCCAGAGCACGGGGTGGGTGGCATGACTACAGTGCTCTCAACCGCAGCCCCACAGCATGCAGCCACAGCCCCCCACAACGCCAGCCCCAGAGCGTACCATTGCAGTGGCCCCAGCCCCAGAGTGCAGAGTGGGCACCAACCAGCCACAGTCTCCCCCAGACCCGAGGTGGCAGACCATGTGGCCCCAGCCCCAGCCTTGACCATGATGGGAATTCATTTCTAGGGGCGGAGGATGGGTATGGCCATGGCAGGCCATTTGGGAAGGCACAGCCTCTCCCAGCTTATGATACCCACCACCCATGAGCACGAGGGCAAACTGTCCCAAAGTGTAGGAAAGATAGAAAACATGGTAAGAAACCTGGTTTAACCAGGAGATCTGCAACAACCTGAAATTCAAAAAACAGTTTGTAGCATGGTGGTCACCCGGCTCTGGTCCTGAAGGGGTCAAAGCAGCCCTGGAGAGGGCTGTGGGTGGAAAAAGGTAGGCTGATGGGGGAAGCAGCCTCAGCTGGGGCCAGCTTAATCAGGGCCCAGCTGGCCCTTATAAGAGGGCTGTGGGCCAGAAGCTAACACACACTCTCTCTTCTCTTGAGAGAGAAGGACCTGGCTGCCTGGGAGTTGAGAAGGGTACCTGAGTGGGAGCAGTGCTGGGGAAGGGCAGCAGGTCCTAACCCCCTTGCTGATGATGAGTGCCCTCTCCTGCTCATGCTTCCTCCTGATATCCCATTTCCCCACTTACCTCAGGGCTTTGGTCTCCTTCCCCTGGTGAACCTAGTTTAAAGCCCTCCATACTAGGTTAGCTAGCTTGCTCGCGAAGAGGCTCTTCCCCTCTTCGTTAGGTGGAGCCCGTCTCTGCCTAGCACTCCTCCTCCTTGGAACACTATCCCGTGGTCAAAGAATCCAAAGCCTTCTCTCCGACACCCCCTGTGTAGCCATTCGTTGACTTCCATGATTCGACGATCTCTACCCGGGGCTTTTCCTTCCATAGAGAGGATAGATGAGAACACCACCTGCACCTCAAACTCCTTTATCCTTCTTCCCAGAGCCACATAGTCCGCAGTGATCCGCTCAAGGTCATTCTTGACAGTATCACTGGTGCCTATGTGGAGAAGCACGAAGGGGTAGTGATCTGAGGGCTCGATGAGTCTCAGCAGTCTCTCTGTCACATCGTAAATCCTAGCCCCTGGCAAGCAGCAGACCTCTCATTTTTCTTGGTCGAGGCGGCAGATAGATGACTCAGTCCCCCCGAGGAGGGAGTCACCAACCACCACCACCAGCCTCCTTTTCTTGGGGAGGTATAGCTCAGTGGTTTGAGCACTACCCTGCTAAACCCAGGATTGTGAGCTCAATCCTTGAGGGGACCATTTGGGGCAAAAATCTGTCTGGGGTTTGGTCCTGCTTTGAGCAGCGGGTTGGACTAGATGATCTCCTGAGATCTCTTCCAGCCCTGCTATTCTATGATTCCCTAGGACAGTGCATCTTATGCCTTCCAATCAGTGGAGTCCTGCAGACTGTTCACTGTCTCCCAAGGCACAGGAAGGCCCTGCTTTGGGGAGAGTGCCTCTGCTTGAACAGCAGATACCCAGGACTTTTATGTTTAAGGGCAGCTACTTTGGGGAATGAGAAGGGTCCCAAATAATCTGAAGGGAGCTTTCAGAACTCTCAGAGGATGGGTCAAATGGACAAAGGGGTCCCCACTCTGGAGAGGGGATCTCAGAGCAGGCAGCCAAGAGCAGAGCAGGAATACCCAGGGCTTCTACAAAAGTGAGTGATCCCTGCTAGTGGGAAGCAAATGCAAAGCACAATGATTTGCTAGAAAGAATGATGAATAATACCCGGCATTTCTATGTGCTGAGATGCCCTGTAGAGACCAGTCTGGAGTGCTAGGCAGAATGGAGAGCTGACCCCACAGGGCAGTGTGTGCTGACTGCCAGCAGCCTATTGCTGTCCTCTCCCAACCACAATTCTGAGTTGGGGGGCCAAAGGGGAAAGTTCCAGAACACCTCAGGAAAGGCTGCCTTGTACCTCTGAAGGCTGAAGGGGGGCATCCATTCCCTGGAGAGTCTCTGCCTGATTTCTCAGACAGAGGGCATTGGCTGGATTCAAAGCTCATAAAGCCAGAAGGTACCATTAGTATTATTTTGTGTGGCCTAGTCATCACCCAGGCCAAGAAATCTGACCCAGTGATTCCTGTATCCAGCCCATAACTTCTGGCTGAGCTAGAGCAAATCTTTTGGAATGGATCACCCAGTCTTGGCTGACAGAATCCACCCTCATTCTTGGTAAACTGGTTGGATTAATGATGGACATAAGCCAGTGTTTAAATATCATGATGACAAACACCTCCTAGAAACCTGAGCAAGAGCGAGAGAGCTCCCATATCTCTCAAACTTTCAGGAAACTCCAGTCTCCAGTTTGGGGAAACTGCAATCACCATCTGTGTGCCACATGGTGGAGCTATGAGAATTCTCTGGCGTAGGAGGGAGTGCCCTGAAGTGGACTATGGAGGGTGGAGGGCACTCCTGGGTTACAACATGCCAGCTGGGGCTCTGGATAGCTCATGCTGTGGGCGTTACTTCTGCTTTGTCGATGCAATGGAAAATGGAGTGTGTATGTTGCATGGCGGAACCAGGCAGCTTCTGTTGATTCCTAGAACTCTGTTTCAGCACAGAGAGGAAGCAGTGCCCAGCTGCCCACAACAGAAGGCAGCATGGCAGTGTCACGTAACTGAAAACAGAGAGAAGCATTGCAACAGCCAGATGCCCGAATGGCTCATTAAGTCACATGGCTTCCCGTCGGTCTGGGCAGCTGTTTCCCCATCACTGGCACCAAGGCTGGGCTACTGAGGGCAGGATGCTGTAGTCCTGTCTCCTATCAAGGCAGAGGGGATCGTGGGAAGAGAGATGGCAGGGAGCCCAGAAGGCTACAGGCTTCAGTCACTCTCCTAGAGAGAGAAGGGTGCCCAGCTAACCCAGTGCATGCAGGCTAGAACTCACAGCCTCTGAGTCTCAAAATACAGGCTGGCTTCACCTGAGCTGATGAAGACTCCTCATCAGCTGCTGCTGGGTCTATAGCCTCTTTGAAGGCCCCAGTCACTAGAAGGTACAGCCGTTCTTGTAATGTCAATTGTGATAGCTCCTGGAGGCCTCTGCCAGGTGGGGCCCCGGGTGCTAGGTGCTGCACATACATTTAGGGAATGATAACCTCTACCCTGAAGAGCTTGGAGGCCTCATTGTGTAGTCGTGGCTTGTGGGGGAAAGTTCCCCATTCAGACACCAGGCCTGGCCCTGCTCTGCCCTTGCTTGTCATTTATGCCAGTGCGAAGGGTGGTGTTTGCACTCACTTTGCACAGGGTGCAGGGCAGAGAGAACAAGGTCTTTTGTTCAGCATTCCTTTAAGAAAGCATCTGTGATGCATGGGTGACAGGAACGGGGTGAATGGCCAGGCCAGTGCAAGTGCAGCGGAGGAGAGCAGGGAGAGCAGCAGTGCAGGGTTTCTCCATACTGCCCAGCAGTGCACCTCACCCCTTCACCAGGGACCTCTCCCTCTGTTGCTCAGAGTTGAGCCCAACTAAGCCATAATACTCAGTGCCGAGATTGTTCAAAAGGGGAAAAGGCCAGAGGAGAGGAAAAGGAGCTGGTGGTTTCTTGGGATGCGGTCACCTGTCCCTGCCCTCTAGGCACTGGGCTGGCACCTCCAACACACTTCATTTAAACCACCGAGCAGGCACTCTCTGTCGCTAGCACCCTGGGCTATAACTGACCAAGTGGATGCCAACGCCCATTGCTTTACTAGTCCCCAATCCAGGACAGCTCAGATCCTCTTTTCTCAACTCAGACTCATACATTTAAAGGCTAGAAGGGACCATCATCATCATCTAGTCTGAGCTCCTGCAGATCTCAGGCCAAAGAATCTCGCCTACCTGCTCCAGTAATAGATCACAGAATCATAGAGATTAGGGTTGGAAGAGACCTCAGGAGGTCATCTAGTCCAACTCCCTGCTCAAAGCAGGACCAACCCCAACTAAATCATCCCAACCAGGGCTTTGTCAAGCTGGGCCTTAAAAACCTCTAAAAAAGGAGATTCCACCACCTCCCTAGGTAACCTATCCCAGTGCTTCATCACCGTCCTAGTGAAATAGTTTTTCCTAATATCCAACCTAAACCTCCCCTCTGCAATTTGAAACCTTTGCTCCTTGTTCTGTCATCTGTTACCACTGAGAAGAGCCAAGCTCCATCCTCTTTGGAACCCCCCTTCAGGTAGTTGAGGGCTGCTATCAAATCCACCCTCACTCTTCTCTTCTGCAGACTAAATCAGGGCCACCCAGAGGGTTGGGCAAGAGGGGCAATTTGCCCCAGGCCCCGGGCTCCGCAGGGGCCCCCAAGACAATTTTTCGGGGCCCCTGGAGCGGGGGCCTTCACTCGCTCTGGGGGGCCCAGAAAACTCTTGCGGGGCCGGGCCCCAGCTTCTTCCGCTCCCAGTCTTCGCTGGCGGCGAGGTCCTTCCACTCCGGGGAGGAAGAACCCACCGACAGCGAATTACCACCGAAGAGGGACCTGCAGCCGAAGTGCAACCCGGTCTTCGGCGGTAATTCGGCGGCGAGGAGCCCTTCCGTTCCAGGACACGCCGCCGAAGTGTCCCGAAGACCCATGGCGGGGGCCCCCCACCACCGAATTACTGCCGAAGAGCAGGCTGCACTTCGGCGGCGGGTCTTGCTTTGGCGGTAATTCGCCGGTGGGGGGCCCCCGCCGCGGGTCTTCGGGGCACTTCGGTGGCGGGTCCCGGAATGGAAGGGCCCCCCACCCCCTAACAGGGCTGGCTCTAGCCATTTCACCGCATGGAGGGCCCCCTGCCGCTTGCTGGTCCCGCGGCTCCGGTGGACCTCCCGCATGCGTGGCTGCGGAGGGTCCACTGGTCCCGTGGCTCCAGTGGACCTCCCGCAGGCGTGCCTGCAGGTGCTCCATCGGAGCCGCGGGACCAGCAGACCCTCTGCAGGCACACCTGCGGGAGGTCCACCAGAGCTGCCTGCCGCCAATGGCCCCAGGCTCCCGGAATCCTGTGGGTGGCCCTGGACTAAATAACTCCAGTTCCCTCAGCCTCTCCTCACAAGTCATGTGCCCCAGCCCCCTGATCATTTTTGTTGTCCTCTGCTGGACTCTCTCCAATTTTTCCACATCCTTTCTGTTGTGGGGGCCCCAAAACTGAATGCAATAATCCAGATGTGGCCTCACCAGTGCCAAATAGAGGGGAATAATCACTTCCCTCGATCTGCTGGCAATGCTCCGGTAATGCAGCCCAATATGCCATTAGCCTTCTTGACAACAAGGGCACATTGTTGACTCATATTGAGCTTCTCATCCACTGTAATTCCCAGATCTTTTTCTGCTGAACTGCCTCTTAGCCAGTCAGTCCTCAACCTGTGCATGGGATTCTTCCATCCTAAGTGCAGGACTCTTCACTTGTCCTTGTTGAACATCATCAGATTTCTTTTGGCCCAATCCTCCAATTTGTCTAGGTCACTCTGGACCCTATCCCTACCCTCCAGCATATCTAGCTCTCCTCCCAGATTAGTATCATCTGCAAACTTGCTAAGGGTGCAATCCATCCCATCATCCAGATAATTAATGAAGATGTTGAACAAAACCAGCCCCAGGACTGACCCCTGGTGCACTTCGCTTGATATCGGCTGTCAACTAGACATCAAGCCGTTGATCACTACCCATTGAGCCCGACGATCTAGCCAGCTTTCTATCCACCTTAGAGTCCATTCAGTCAATCCATACTTCTTTAACTTGCTGGCAAGAATACTGTGGGAGACCATATCAAAAGCTTTGCTAAAGTCAAGGTATATCACATCCACTGCTTTCTCCATATCCACAGAGCCAGTTATCTCATCATAGAAGGCAATCAGGTTGATCAGGCATGACTTGCCTTGGTGAATCCATGTTGACTGTTCCTGATCACTTTTCTCTCCTCCAAGTGCTTCAAAATGGTTTCCTTGAGGACCTGCTGCATGATTTTTCCAGGGACAGAGATGAGACTGTAGTTCCCCAGATTCTCTTTCTTCACTTTTTTAAAGATGGGCACTATATTTGCCCTTTTCCAATGGCATTTCACCATGCTGCATGGACTGGTGCATATCCAGCTTTTCTAAATAGTCCTTAACATATTCTTCCACCACTGAAAGCTGCTCACCTCCTCCCTGTACTGTGTTGCCCAGTGCAGCAGTCTGGGAGCTGAGCTTGTCTGTGAAGACCAAGGCAAAAAAAGCATTGAGCTTTTTCTACATCATCTGTCACTAAGTTGCCTCCCTCATTCAGTAAAGGGCCCACATTTTCCCTGACCTTTTCTTGTTGCTAACATACCTGTAGAAACCCTTCTTATCCTTTGCTAGCTGCAACTCCAATTGTTCTTTGGCCTTCCTGATTGCATCCTTGAACAATATTTTTATATCCTTCCCTAGTCATCTGTCCAAGTTTCCACTTCTTATAAGCTTCCTTTTTGTGTTTAAGCTCACTGAGGATTTTTCTGTTAAGCCAAACTGGTCACCTGCCATATTTGCTATTCTTTATGCACATTGGGATGGTTTGTTCCTGCACCCTCAATAAGGTTTCCCCTAACCTTTTTTATTATATGGAGATCTACCTATCTCACAGAGCTGGAAAGGTCATCAAGGCTAGTCCCTTGCCTTCACAGCAGGACCAAATACTGTTCCTGACAGATTTGCACCCCAGATCCCTAAATGGCCCCCTCAAGAATTGAACTTATAACCCTGGGTTTGGGGAGGACAATGCTCAAACCACTGAGCTATCCCTCTCCACTCTGGCTGAGTTACTCCAATTCTCAAATCAGGATTTAAAGAATTCAAGTTACAGCAACTCCACCATTTACACTAGTTTAAACAGGCAGGTGACCCATGCTGCAGAGGAAGGTAAAAAGCCCCTAGGGGTCTGCCAATCTGACCCAGGGGCAAATTCCTTCCCAAACCCAAATATGGTGATCAGCTGGACCTTGAGCATTTCTGCAAGACCCACCAGCTAGGCACCTGGGAAAGAATTCCCTGTAGTAACTCAGAGCCCTCCCCATCTAGTGTCCCATCACCGGCTGTTGGGGATTTTTGCTATGAGCAGTGGCAGATGAGCCACATGTTATTGTAAGCAGTCCCATCATACCATCCCCTCCATAATCTTAACAAGGTCAGTCCTGAAGCCAGTTGCCTCCCCTTGGAAGGCTGTTCCAGAACTTCAATCCTCTGATGGTTAGAAACCTTCATCTAATTGCAAGCCTAAACTTGTTGCTAGCCATTTTTGTCCATTTGTTTTTGTGCCCACATTGGTGCTTAACTTAAATAACTCCTTAAATAACTTAAATAACTCCCTCCCTGGTAATTATTCCCTCAGCCTTCTTTTGGTTAGGTTAAATAAGCCAAGCTCTTTGAGTCTCCTCTCATAAAGCAGATTTTCCACTCCTGGGATCAACCTAGTTGCCCTTCTTTGTACCTGTTCCAGTGTGAATTCATCCTTCTTAAACATGGGAGACCAGAACTGCACACAGTATTCTAGATGAGGTCTCACCAGTGCCTTGTATAACGGTACTAACACTTCCCAGTATCTACTGGATATACCTCGCCTGATTCATCCTGAAACTGCATCCCTTTTTCAGGGCTGCATCACACTGGTGGTTCATGGTCATCCTGTGATCAACTAATACACCCAAGGTCTTTCTCCTCTTCTGGCACTTCCAACTGATACTAAGCCCGTTTTATAACAAAAATTCTTTTTGTTAATCCCTCAGTGCATGACCTTGCACTTTGGACTATTAAATTTCATCCATTTCTATTACTTCAGTTTTCAAGGTTGTCCAGAATTTCTGGTCCTCCTCCATACTGGCAATATCTCTCAACTTTGTGTCATTCACAAATTTTGTTAGCACACTCCCACTTTTTTTTTTTGACAAAGTCATTAATAAAAATGTCCCAAGACTGTTCCCTGAGGATCTCCACTAGTAACCTCCTTCCCATCTGATAGTTCACCTTTCAGCATGATCCACTGTAGTCTCCCCTTTAACCAGTTCCTTACTGTCATAAACAGATAGCTAAGGGTTAATGTCTCTTTCACCTGAAGCACCTGACCAGAGGACCAATCAGGAAACTGGATTTTTTCAACTTTGGGTGGAGGGAAGTTTGTGTCTGAGTCTTTGTTTTCTGTCTGCCTGCTTTCTCTGAGCTTTGGAGAAGTAGTTTCTACTTTCTAGTCTTCTGTTTCTAAGTGTAAGGACAAAGAGATCAGATAGTAAGTTATATGGTTTCTTTTCTTTGGTATTTGCATGAATATAAGTGCAGGAGTGCTTTGATTTGTATTCTTTTTGAATAAGGCTGTTCATTCAATATTCTTTTAAGCAATTGACCCTGTATTTCATCACCTTAATACAGAGAGACCATTTGTATGTATTTTTCTTTATTTTTATATAAAGCTTTCTTTTAAGACCTGTTGGAGTTTTCTTTACTTCAGGGAAATTGAGTCTGTACTCACCAGGGAATTGGTGGGAGGAAGAAATCAGGGGAGATCTGTGTGTGTTGAATTTGCTAGCCTGATTTTGCATTTCCTCTGGGTGAAGAGGAAAGTGCTTTTGTTTCCAGGACTGGAAACGGAGAGGGGGAGTCACTCTGTTTGGATTCACAGAGCTTGTGTCTGTGTATCTCTCCAGGAGCACCTGGAGGGGGGAAGGGAAAAAGGATTATTTCCCTTTGTTGTGAGACTCAAGGGATTTGGGTCTTGGGGTCCCCAGGGAAGGTTTTTCAGGGGGACCAGAGTGCCCCAAAATACTCTAATTTTTTGGGTGGTGGCAGCAAGTACCAGGTCCAAGCTGGTAACTAAGCTTGGAGGTTTTCATGCTAACCCCCATATTTTGGACGCTAAGGTCCAAATCTGGGACTAAGGTTATGACATGGTGTAGCAGTGGTTGGGAGACAGATAGAATCCAGAAGCCAGTAGGAATATTATATTTTTCTTTTCTCTGCTAGGGCTTTTTAGCAGAGAGAAACAGTTTGGTTTTAAAAGGGAACCAGAGAGAATTTTTTTTTCTGCTCTCTCTGGCAGTTTGTAGCTTGCCTCTTGAGCAAGAAACCATTAAGGTACTATTAAGAGTCTTTTGTCACACAATAGCACTCCCATTGAGAGTCATTACCAGCACTATATAAATGCAAATAAAGTGGTTTTTCAGGTTTACTTAACATTGAAGATTAGCTAAAGGCACTGTTGCTAGGCAGACTTCAGGAGGCAACAGAGAACCTGCAGTTCAGAAGATAAACTCCGGAGGGCACCCCAACACAAGAAAACAGGAACCATGTCTACCAAGACAAAAATGGAGGCCGAAGTACAAATCAAAGAAGCTGAACACAGGCGACAAATGGAGATGAAAGAAAGAGAAGAACAAATCAAAGAGGCAGCACACAAAAGAAAACTAGAAGAAGAAGAGGTGGCCTACCGAAGGAAACAAGCAGAAGAAGAGGCGGCCCACCGCCGAGACATGGAAAAACACCAAAAAGAGAATGAAGAGAAGGAAAAACAGAGAAAACATGAACTGGAGTTGGCAAAAGCTGGGCTGCATGTGCCAGCCAACCCTAACAACCCGGCGCCAATTATTGCTCCACAGCACAGGAAATTTCCCACCTACAAGGCAGGTGATGACACCGAGGCCTTCTTGGAAAATTTTGAAAGAGCCTGTCTTGGGTACAACATCCCCGAAGACCAGTACATGGTAGAATTAAGGCCACAGCTCAGTGGACCTTTAGCAGAGGTGGCAGCTGAAATGCCTAAGCAGCAAATGAATGACTATAAACTTTTTCAAACCAAGGCCAGATACAGAATGGGGATAACCCCAGATCATGCCCGTCGGCGCTTCAGAACCCAAAAGTGGAAACCAGAGGTGTCATTTCCCAAACACGCCTACTACATTGAAAAAAACTATGAGGCCTGTGAAACAACGTTCAAACCTTGGAAGAACTGCACCTCCTCATACAAATGGAGCAGTTCTTGGATGGTGTTCCTGAAGACATCACACGGTACATACAAGATGGAAAACCCAAAGATCTCGCTGAGGCAGGGGAGATTGGAGCCAAATGGATGGAACTGGCAGAAAGCAAGAAAGCTACTGTCAAGGGGAACGATTACCCCAGGGGGCACACAGACCATAAACCCTACAACCGAGGACAGCCAAAGACCCCACATACCACCCAAGTAAAGCCACAGACACCCTACCCTTCCACCTCACCAGTCTTTAGTAACTCACCTCGGCCCAGTGACCCATCAGATGGAAGATGCTTTAAGTGTAATGAACTGGGACATATCAAGGCCAACTGTCCAAAGAACACCATGCGAGTGCAATTCATTACACCACCATCACACCAAAGATCCCCAGGCCCAGATGCCTCTCAAATACCCTTGGAGCGAAGGGAAAATTTGAGAGTGGGTGGAAAGAAGGTTACTGCGTGGAGAGACACGGGGGCACAAGTGTCAGCTATCCACCAATCCTTCGTTGACCCCAAATTCATCAACCCAAAGGCCAAAGTTACAATTTACCCCTTCATGTCACAAGCTGTAGACTTGCCTACAGCTCAACTGCCTGTCCAGTACAAAGGCTGGTCAGGAATGTGGACTTTTGCAGTCTATGACAATTATCCTATCCCCATGCTACTGGGGGAAGACTTGGCCAACCAGGTGAGGCGGGCCAAGAGAGTGGGAATGGTTACACGTAGCCAAACCAGGCAAGCTTCCAGACCCAGTCCTGTTCCTGAGCCGTCCACAGACGCCCCGTCTGTGTTACCAGAGACCCAGACAGAGGTAGTGGACCCGGATTCCATGCCTACCACTGAAACAGCCACAGCATCTCCAGTCCCAGGCCCGGAACTGGAACAGCAACCAGCACCAGCAAGTGCAACCACATCTTCAAACTCAACGCCAGAGGGCGCCAGCGAGCCAGAACTGGCGGAAATAACAGATAGCCATACCCAAAAGGCTCAGCCAGAGCCTGAAATAACCTCAGGTGCACCAGCGGAGAGCGGTTCACCAGCAACGGAAACAACTCCATCACCTACATCGCTTCCAGAGGGACCAAGCCCAAGTCCACAGTCTGAGGAAGAACTGGTGACCCCAGCCTCAAGGGAACAGTTCCAGGCTGAGCAGGAAGCAGATGACAGCCTTCAGAAAGCTTGGGCGGCGGCACGGAGCACCCCACCGCCTCTCAGCTCTTCTAATCGATCCCGGTTTGTTATAGACCAAGGACTTTTATACAAGGAAATTCTTTCTGGTGGACACCGGGAAGAATGGCAGCCGCAAAAACAGTTGGTGGTTCCAACTAAGTACCGGGGGAAGCTCTTAAGCTTAGCCCATGATCATCCCAGTGGCCATGCTGGGGTGAACAGAACCAAAGACCGGTTGGGGAAGTCCTTCCACTGGGAGTGGATGGGCAAGGATGTTGCCAAGTATGTCCGGTCTTGTGAGGTATGCCAAAGAGTGGGTAAGCCTCAAGACCAGGTCAAGGCCCCTCTCCAGCCACTCCCCATAATTGAGGTCCCATTTCAGCGAGTAGCTGTGGATATTCTGGGCCCTTTCCCAAAAAAGACGCCCAGAGGAAAGCAGTACGTACTGACTTTAGTGGACTTTGCTACCCGATGGCCGGAAGCAGTAGCTCTAGGCAACACCAGGGCTAACACTGTGTGCCTGGCCCTAACAGACATCTTTGCCAGGGTAGGTTGGCCCTCCGACATCCTTACAGATTCAGGGTCTAATTTCCTGGCAGGGACCATGGAAAAACTGTGGGAAACTCATGGGGTGAATCACTTGGTTGCCACCCCGTACCACCATCAAACCAATGGCCTAGTGGAAAGGTTCAATGGAACTTTGGGGGCCATGATACGAAAATTCATCAACGAATTCTCCAATAATTGGGACCTAGTGTTGCAGCAGTTGCTGTTTGCCTACAGGGCTGTACCACATTCCAGTTTAGGGTTTTCACCGTTTGAACTTGTGTATGGTCACGAGGTTAAGGGGCCATTACAGTTGATGAAGCAGCAATGGGAGGGGTTTACGCCTTCTCCAGGAACTAACATTCTGGACTTTGTAAGCAACCTACAAAGCACCCTCCAACACTCTTTAGCCCTTGCTAGAGAGAACCTAAAGGATGCTCAGAAAGAGCAAAAGGCCTGGTATGACAGACATGCCAGAGAACGTTCCTTCAAGGTAGGAGACCAGGTTATGGTCTTGAAGGCGCAACAGGCCCATAAGATGGAAGCATCATGGGAAGGGCCATTCACGGTCCAAGAGCGCCTGGGAACTGTAAACTACCTCATAGCATTTCCCAATTCCTCACTAAAGCCTAAAGTGTACCATGTTAATTCTCTCAAGCCTTTCTATTCCAGAGACTTACAGGTTTGTCAGTTTACAGTCCAGGGAGATGATGCTGAGTGGCCTGACGGTGTCTACTACGACGGGAAAAAAGACGGTGGCGTGGAAGAGGTGAACCTCTCAACCACCCTGGAACGTCTGCAGCGGCAACAAATCAAGGAGCTGTGCACTAGCTTCGCCCCATTGTTCTCAGCCACCCCAGGACGGACTGAACGGGCATACCACTCCATTGATACAGGTAATGCTCACCCAATCAGAACCCCACCCTACCGGGTGTCTCCTCATGCCCAAGCTGCTATAGAACGGGAGATCCAGAACATGCTACAGATGGGTATAATCCACTCATCTACCAGTGCATGGGCATCTCCAGTGGTTCTGGTACCCAAACCCTCCTTTCAGTTCCAATATTAATCCCCATCTTCTCCAATTTAACTAATAATGTCCCATGTGGCACTGTATCAAAAACCATACTGACATCCAGGTAAATTAGATCGACAGCATTTCTTTTGTCTAAAATATCAATTATACTCTCAAAGAAAAAGTTCAAGTTGGCTTGGCACAATCTACCTTTTGTAAAACAATGTTGGATTTTATTCTAATTACCATTTATCTCTCTGTCCTTAACTACTTTCTCTTCCAAAATTTGTTCTAAGATCTTGTATACAACTGAGGTCAAATTAACAGGCCTATAATTTCCTGGATCACTTTTTCCCCTTCTTTAAAAATAAGTTCTTGTCATAAACATACAGCTAAGGGTATCATAAAATCCCTCTTTACCCTGTAAAGGCTTAATTCCTCTTTTACCTGTAAAGGGTTAAGAAGCTCAGATAACCTAGGTGGCACCTGACCAAAAGGACCAGTAAGGGGAGATGATACTTTCAAATCTTTGGGGGAAGGTTTTTTGTCTGTGTTTCCCAGAGTTAACAAGGAAACAGTGCAGGGAAAATACTTCTCCTAAGCCATATCTGAACTAAGCATCTATTCTTGCGAAAATAGTAAATAATAGCAAAGAAATGCATTAGATTACCTTTTGTTTTAGCTTGTGAATTCTTCCTGTGCTAAAAGGGAGATTCATCTCCTTTTTTGTAACTTTAAAGTTTTGCCTAGAGAGGAAATCCTCTGTGTTTTTGAATCTTTTGTTATTCTGTAAAGTACTTACGATCCTGATTTTACAGAGGTGATTCTTTTACCTTTTCTTTAATAAAAATTCTTCTTTTAAGAACCTGATTGATTTTATATTGTTCTTAAGATCCAAGAGTTTGGGTCTGTGTTTACCTGCACCAATTGGTGAGAATATTATTCCCAAGACTTCCCCAGGAAAGGGGAGTGGAGGGCTTGGGGGAATATTTTTGGGGGAATAGGACTCCAAGTGGTCATTTCCTTGATTCTTTGTCTAAATCACTTGGTAGTGGCAGCAAACTGTTCAAGGCAAGGTGGAATTTGTGCCTTGGGAAAGTTTTTAACCTAAACTGGTAAAAATAAGCTTAGGGGGTCTTTCATGTGGGTCACCACATCTGTACCCCGGAGTTCAGAGTGGGGAAGGAACCCTGACAGTACTATATTAGCAATTCTCCAGTCATAAGGTACAACTCCCAAGTTTATGGATTCATTAAAAATCCTTGCTATTAGGCTTACAATTTTGTGTGCCAGTCCCTTTAACATTCTTGGATGGAGATTATCCAGTCCCTCATTCTGGTCCCACTAAGTAGTTTGAGTTTGACTTCCACCTTGGCTGTGACAATTTCTACTTCCAAATCCTCATTTCCATTAGGCACTAGCCCTAAACCTCTGATTCCCCTTATTATAAACTGAGTCAAAGTTATATGCTTGCCTAGATTATCTTTAATCTCCACCCCATCCTCAGCATTTAGTAGTTCCACTTCTTCTTCCCTTCTTTTCTTTTTATTTATGTGGCTATGAAACTTTTTACTATTGGTTTTAATTTCCTTTGCAAGGTCCAGATCTCCTTGGCTTTTGGAAGTGTTCGCTTTTTTGCTGCACTTTCTGACCTCTCAGAGGTAGTTTTCCTTGCTGATATCTCCCATCTTCTTCCATTCCTCGTAGGCTTTCTGCTTTCTCTTAACAACTCCTTTGAGAGGTTTGCTCATCCAGCTTGGTCTTCAACCCTTCCCTATGAATTATTTCCTCTTATTTGGGGTGCAGGCATCAGATATTTTCTGCAACGTTGACAAAGTAATTCCAGGCCTCCCCCACATCCAGATCCTTGTTCTTCAGTCCAGTCACTGCCCTAACTACTTCCCTTAATTTTTTTTTAAGTTTGCCCTTTTGAAATCAAGGACTTAGTTGCAGATCTATTTTTATTTCTATTTCCATTTAGTTTAAATTGCATTAGCTCATGATCATTCAAACCAAGGCTCTCCTCTACACCAATTCTTCTAAGAGGTCCTTGCTACTAAAATGGCATCACAAGAAATCTGTAAACTGTCACATCCAAGAAAATCTGGGCCCTACCATTATTAGTAGCACTCGTCCTCCAGTCTATATCTGAGAAGTTAACGTCTCCCATCATCACCCAATTCCCAGTAGTGTTTATTTAATTTAAAACATTAAAGAAGCCTCTATCCATATCCAAATCACACCCAGGGGCCTGTAGCACACCCCAAGCACTATCCCAGGGGAACCTCTCGTAGCTTTCTTCCCCAGCATGATTTTGACCCAAACACACTCTGTTTTATCCATTCCATCACTTCTAATTTCTTTACAATCTACCTCATCATTGATATACAATGCTACTGCACTATCTTTACCTTTATTTCTGTCTTTCCTGAACAGCACATACCCTTCAATATCTGTGCTCCACTCACAACTAGTACTCCACCATGTTTCTGTTATCCTTATAGTATCTGGTTTCACTTCCTGCACCAGAAGTTCTAGTTCCTCCATTTTGTTACCCAGGCTCCTTGCACTGATGTACAAACATCTTCATGGTTGCTGCTTGGCTTCACCCAGGTTCCTCGCCTGATTGGGGACAGTCATTCTACTGACAGTATTACCTACCTGCCTGTTAGCATCACTGATATTGGCACTATCTTTCCTCTTAATGTCTATTCTCCTATCCACTGCTCTTCCTTTCTCCATTGCTGTATTCTCTATTTCTTGATTTTCCTTCTGGTCAATATTAGTACAGATGTGGAGACTACATGAGCATCTCCCAACCATGTCTCCTGAGGTCCTACTTTAAAGCTCTTTTAATCAGTTGTGCCAGCCTCCATCCCAGAAGTCTATTGCCCTCCCAACAGAGGTGGAGTCCATCCTATGAGAACAGTCCTCTGTCCATGAATGCCTCCTAGCGGTCAAACATCCTAACTTCCTTCCTATAGCACCACTGCCTGAGCCATCTGTTGGTCATCATAATTTTGTCTCACCTACACTCTCCTCCTCAAGGGACAGATAAAATCGCACCCAAGATCACCTGAGTCTCCATTCCTTTAAGCATCTTCCCCAGACTGGTAGAGTCTCCCTTGATGCATTCCAGCAAGAATCTAACTGTATCATATGTTCCCACATGAATTGGATTGAATGAAATGGATTCTTTCCTGCTCCCACTAGGATTCTCCTCAACCTCTGGTCCACATCCTGTATCTTAGCCCCTGGCGGACAGCTCACCCTTCTGTTCTCCAGATCAGCTCTGGTGACAGGCCTGTGTGCCCTTCTTCATAGGGAGTCACCAATCACATAGATTTGCCTCTTCTTGGTATTGGTGCGATTCTCCAGCCCTTTTAACTGTTCTTTCTGGCTGCAAGTCCTCTTGTCTTTTGTTCTCCCTTGCAATCTTCTGCAAGTCATCCTCTGTCCTCCTAGGGCTCTGAACTCTGATTGTCTCCATTGACTCTTCCCCTCTCCTTTTGGACTAGCCGCTCTTCTCTTCTTCCTCCCACCTTCAGTTACTGCCTGTTGTGCCCCTTCTTCATTATCCAACTCAGCAAACCTGTTCCTGAGCTTTATTTCCCCTTCACTAGCCGGTCTTGTCCTCCACCTGGTTCTCATAGTCACATGCTTCCACTGGCCTCTTTCCTCACCCAGCAGCCTCCCCTCAGAGTTCTCCAGTCCAGCTTGCATCTACAAGTCTTGACTTTTACCTTCAGCCTCCTCTCTCCTTCCCCCCCATCCATATGCTCAAATCCCCTTCAAACCTCAACCATAGTTTCCACTTGCATCTCCAAACCTTGGATCTTCTATCAGCTTTGTCATGCAGCACTTCATACAAAAGAAGTTCTTTTCAGGTGCCAGCTCCAGGATAATGTACATCCTGCAGCTTCCACATGTGGTCATCCTCATTGTATCTTCCCCGCTAGTGGAATAATGTCAGGGAGGCAAAATGAGCCTGGCAAGAGGTCAAGTGCAGTTGGTGACTCTGCCCTGTATCCTGTGTCATGGTCAGGGCTGATCATGGTGACTCAGCCTCTGTACTTTCTTAAGAACACTGTCCCTGTTTCTCTGGAAGCAGGACAGACACACACATGTTGCTGACCTCTGAACAAGCACTGCATGGACATTAAGTAATGTGCATTGGCAAAATCTGACAGGGAGTCAGCAGATGAGAAGAATTTATCCAATATGTGCCTCATGTCTTGGAATGGAACGATGAGGCAGTATTGCAAAACCTCCCACTAACTCCGGAGACCCAGGAAAGAAATTCAGATGGATAGTAGTATCTCTTCTAGGCCTGTTGCATAATCCAAATCATCAGATAATCTTGTAATATTTGCATGATGCTGTGTCCCTTTACTGGCCTCACTACTGGTATCATTTTCCAGGGCTTAATTCCCAGGACACACCCAGGTCACTAGATTCACTCTGAGGTGGCTATGATCCAGCTATGGCATCATGCTGCTGTGAAATCAATGGGAGCTAGGCACCTAACCTGCTTAGGAGCTGTTGAAAGTCCCATGGGGCACCTACCTGCATCTTTAAGACCCTCAGTCCCTTTGGAAATCTGACTTTTAGGCATTTTTGAAAATGTCACCCAATATCATCTTTGTAAAGTACTTTGAAAGCCTCACATGGCAGGTGCTATACATGCAAGTGCAAAAGAATGATGATTATTGCAATGGGAGAAGAACCCTGCCATGTCCAAGCTCCTGATAGCTTTGGGTAAACACCCAGTAGCACTGAACAGGGTAAATTCCTGACCTGCAATTCACTTGAGCCTCAGTGTCTAATGATAAGGAGACAATATAGGACTGATCAGACTGAGGTCCACCAGTGACCACCTGGAGCCACCATCACATACTTTCAGAGAAAAAAATACAATTGTATAGGGTTTCTCCGCTCCTAAAGGAATATAAGAAAGCAGTGTAATGACCAAAGAAATTGTTTGGAATCAGATCTGAAAAGCAATTGCTCTGCTTTCTAATGTTCCCCATAAGTGGCTTCCTGCAGGGTTGTGGGGAGTTACTCTACCCCCAGCAGGTACCTCTGTGATCAGCTGGAGCTTTCCTATCCCTTTACAGGTGCCAGGCAGAACGACGAGGGCATCTCATGCCTTAAAATCATCTGCCCTGGGGACTAAGAAGGCATTTTTTTTCCAGCCTTGTGCTAGGTAAATGTAGCTCACAATAGCACAGGCTTTGTTCCCTTCCCCTCCCGCACTTATGGTTCACACAAGAAGATAAGGGATAAGGACCTACTATAGCTGCCTACTAATGGAGCTACTCTTTTAGCTCAAGTACATAGGAACATAGGACTGGAAGGGACCTCATGAGTTTCATCAAGTGCAGTCCCTGCCAGCTCAGGAAAACCTGTCAGATAATCTTGTTCATCAAGCTCCATTTTAACTGGTAGAAGCTGGTGCTTTCAGTGACAAAGTTTGTGTGACACTATGTACCTGGGGAGAACACCCTGCACCCCGATGTTCATCCTTGTAATATGATTGTGTGGTATCCGATGCAAAGTTTGTCATGTCTGGTGTCTTCAGAAGGCTCATGATGCACTGAACATTGTTGTTATAGTAATGTTATAGGTTCTAATGTCCTGTATGTAATTATGAGGCTGAAAATGTGTCCTCGTGGCTTAAAACAAGCCCAGGCAAAACTCTCCAGGAGCAGAGGGGCAGATCACACTTCATCAGGGCATGTATGGGACAACCCAACCCAGCCTCACAGGAACAAAGGACACTGGCCTAGGCAGCAATAAAGGATCTGTTGGACTCTCGAGGGAGTCACCCCACCCTTCCCTTGGTCAGTTTGTAATTGCGATGAGGTAATGCTCACCTGACTCTGAAGGGGGGAGGGAAAGCCAAGAGGGAAGAATGAACATGATAAAAGGGAGAGATGTTTGCGATGCTTTTCCTCTCTCTTCCACCTCCATCGACAGACATCACCACCAAGAGACTCAAGCACTGATCAAAGCGGAGAGCCTGACTGAAGGGAAACCAGCCAGCCTGTGATGAGAAGCATCTAAGTTTATAAGGGGACTGAAAGTGTTCAGGTCAGCTTAGAATGAGTTTTGCTTTTATTTCATCTGACAAATCTTTGGACACAGCAGCAGAGATGTTTCCTGCCTTCTGACACCAGCAGCAGCAAAGCCAAACCTCAGGGAAAGCCCTACTGTGAGTCCCTATGGTTGGTCTCTTCTGGCTTCTGCTGTTAACAGGTCTCATGCTTTGCCACAGTCACACCCAGCATGGCCATGGCAGGTGGTCCCATCCCCAGAAGCAGGCAGTCTGGGAATAGGTGGCTTTGGGTGTGGCTGGACTCACACTCTGCCTGGTTGTGTCCTTTGCAGTGGGCTGATCAAACACTTGACCATGGGGCTGCCAGGGGGTGGGAATCCAAGCAGATTTTCCTAACACTCACCCCAGCATGGTCCTGGAGGATGCTTGGTTCTCCTCTTCCCTGCAGCCAGTTCCACTGTGTATGGGGGGGCTGATTCTACCTTGCTTCTTCTCTTCATTCTGATCTCTGCTAGGCCCAGTGCAATCACACAAGTGCCTGAGGTCCCCAACCCCTTTGGGGATTGCAGATCTGACCCCGCAAGCCCAGGATCGGGGGCATGGGAGGTGTCTTCCCATGGCCCATGGAGCTGTGTGGGGCTGCATGTGAATGGGGATGGGCCTGACCATCACTCACAGAACACCTGGGCTCTGGCTGAGAATTCACCGCTGGAGCCAGCTCACAAGCATCCCCAAATTCCCAAGATGTGCAGAGCAGTGGTTGTGCTTGGGCCGATTGTAGGGACCAGGCCCCTTGAAGTCAGATGTGAGTCCAGTGGGACATCCCACCCCACCAAGAGCTCTGGGCCCTTTGGAGCCAGCATTTCAGCAAAGATCCACTCATGGAAGGGGATATGTTCATCCTTGTTCTTTCTTTAAACAAGCCCCTGGCCTCCCAGGAGAAGTGTGCGCTGGGGAAAGAGGTGCTAGTAATTGCTGAAGCACAGGCTTCCCTGGCACTGGGCACCTTTGGCGGATCATTTGCATGGCCCAAAGGCAGGGAACAGACGAACCTGCCCCTCCTTGCCAAGCCCCATGGACTGGAGTTTTGGACACACTTGGGGACAGAGGGTTGGCATGGATGGTTATTAAAGAGAGATACAGAACCATCTTTCACAGCTACTTTGTGCAAATTCCTCCCCATGGCCCTTCAATGAACAATGCTCATCTGGGTGAAAACTGGGCATGCAGCCCCTTCTCTACAGCAAGTGCAGGGTGCCCTGGGGAGGGGCAGCTCTGTATAAGTGCCAGACCCAGGACACTTGCTGGGCTGCCCTCTGGGAAAAGACCAAGGGCTCAGCCATGGTGAGATATCCATGGAACAGAAAGAGAAGTCACTCCCACTCCCAGCACTGGCTTTAGGACCAAGGGTGAACCTTCCCTCCCTGTGCTACCCCAGCCCAGCCAGGTTGGTTCTGCATGCTCCCTGAACCCTTCCTGCTAGTACTACCCCAACCACGCTTAGCCCACCCACACTGCACATACAGCTCCTCAGGGCCAAAGCAACCACAGGAACTCAGGGGTGGAGGGGGGACATCTCCACCCAACATTCCCTCTGGCTTCAGGAAGCATCATTCACTCATCCCTGCCTTTGGAGGAGGCACCAGCAGGAAAGGCCAAGGCTGTGGCCTTCAGCTTTGGCCTGCTATCAAGTCCTGAGCACTTGCTTTTCCCTAGAAGATAAAAACCAGGAACCCTCCACTGTCTAGCCCCTGGTGCTGCCATGTGTCCCCAGTCAAACCAGGAGCAATTCATACCCACGTGGCCCAGAAGTGATTCACGCTGTCAGGTGCAAGCAGGGGAGAAACGCGCTCTGGCCCTGGCACCAAACTGCAGGGAGATGCTCCCCACAGACATTTGATGGGGGTTTGTGACATGCTGAGCCAGCTCGTGTGGTCATGATGTGCAAAGGGCAGCTCAGGGACATCAGTGCACTGGGGGCTCAGGACAGAAAGGCCAGTTATGGATGAAAGAAGAGTGTTGTGGGACTGTTCTGTACCAGAAATGGGCCACTACTGCACTCACTGGCACCCAGCCACCAACACAGAGATGAGTCACCCCCATTGGAGGATCCCAAGGTTCTTTACAAGCACCAGTGAACCCAGCTGCACAGCACCCCAGGAGGTGTGTGAGTGCCACTATCCCCATTTTAGCTGATGAGAAAACTGAGGCACAGGCACCAGGTCCCACAGCAAGTCAGTGGCAGAGGTGGGACTGGAACGCAAAGACCCTGACTCGCAAGGCTAAATTATGCCGAGCTGCACTCCAGGGGTAGCTCCTGACAGCAGCGACCCTAGGAGCAGAGGAAGAGCCCAGTGATCATGCCCTTATCAAACTGGGTGCAGTGTGAGCCCTGCCCCTCCCCAACACACACACATGCACACGCACACACGCACTGCAAGGCCTGTAGGAGAGGAGCACTAGCCTGAACCAGCCCGTGGTCTCAGACAGACACCAGGGCCACAGTGTGAGGAGCCCAAAGGGGGAGCTCCTGGGGCAGCTTTCTAGGTATCTTAGGAGCTCAAGAGCCTCAATGAGACTTATGGTGTCCCTAGCCCAGTAGTCAGCAACTGGTCAATTGCAATCGACTGGTCGATCCTGGAGACTCTCCCAGTCGATCACAATCTCTGGCCACTAAAAGTCCAGTGGGGTAGTGGGGCTGCCACTAAGGCAGGCTCCCTGCCTGCCCCCGTGCCACTCCCAGAAGCAGCCAGTACCCCCTCGTGGCCCCAGAGGGGGTGGCAGGGGTCTCTGTGTGCTCCTCCTGCCTGCAAGCACCGCCCCCGCAGCTTCCATTGGCCGAGAATGAGGAACTGTGGCCAATGGGAGCTGCGGGGGCACTGTCTGCAGAGAGCTGCAGCATGAGGAGCCACATGCCCCCCCAGGGACCGCAGGAGCATGTTGGCCCCTTCCGGGAGCCGCATAGGCAGGCAGAGATCCTGCCCTAGCCCAACTGCGCCACCGACTGGGAGCCAACCGAGGTAAGTGCAGCCCAGTGGGAGCCCGCACCCCAACCCCCTGCCCCCTCCCAGAGCCAGCACCCCGTACCTTCTCCTGCACCCCAACACTCTGCTCTAGCCCGGAGCCCCCTCCTACATCCAAACTCCCTCCCAGAGCCTGCATCTCGCACCCCCCACATACACACTAACCCCCTGCCCCAGGCTCAGCCTAGAGCCCCCTCCCACGCTGCGACTCCTCGGCCCCAGCCCGGGGCCTGCACCACATCCCAAACGCCAACCCCCTGCCCCAGCCTGGTGAACATGAATGAGGGTGGAGGAAAGCGAGTGACTGAGGGGGAGAATGGAGTGAGTGGGGCGCGGCCTCGGGGAAGGGGTGGGGTAGATTCTGGGTTGCCCTTAAATTCAAAAAGTGATTTTGTGTGGAAAAGTTTGGAGACCACTGCCCTAGCCTCTGTTTGCCAGAAGCTGGGAATGGGCAACAGAGATGGATCACTTGATGTTCCCTGTTCAGGCCACTCCCTCTGGGGCAGCTGGCATTGGCCGCGGTAAGGGGACGGCCTGCTGGGCTAGATGGACCTTTGGTCTGACCCACTATGGCGGTTCTTATATTCTCCTTAGGTCACTTAAGCCCTTGAGAGACCCCACCCTGTGCCCCAGGCCCTTGACCATGTACCTGTGCAGCGCTGAGTCCCAGCCCTGCCCTCTCCCAGGGCCTGGCATGCCAGGGCCTTGCACTTGCTCTCTGTGCATCAGCAGTGGCCTTTCCCTGTCCCTGGCCGGGTCCCCACAAGGTTCCTCTGACTCACTCGTAGTGCACCGTGCTCTCACACTGGCCATTCAGAAATTCTCCAGAGTGCTGTGCAGGGTTTACACAGAAAAACCTGGCCTCATCCAGCCCATTGGGTGAGCACAGTGGAAACAGAAAGGAGAGAGAATGGAGCCAGCCTTGTCCCCAGAATGAGTCACCAACCTGCTATTTATAGACGGGCACTTTGGGGAGGGGAGGGCAGGAAGAGGTAGGCCCAGAGAAAGTGTTTTTTCTGGTTCACTCACCACTCCCTGGGATTCTCCAGGGTCCCTTCCAGGGGTGGGAGCCAGTGACCCCCATGCATGGACATCAATCCTGCATTCATTCATGCTTTGATCTTTCTTAGCCATCATGATACAACTATTGTCTCCTTCCTCAGCTCCCTGAGCCATGTGGCGCGCCTGTCATGGGAGAGGGGTTGGGGAACAGGCCCGGGGAGCATTTTGTAATTCTAAAAGCGAGGTGATGGGCACCACTGGCTGTGGCACACTCATATGGACAACACTCCTGGTGCTATGTACAAGCTGTTTCCTATGAGATAACATTGTGAGCTGGTGCCCCGTGGCACAAAGGCTCAGTTCCCCAAGAGAGGAGAGCACAACTCATCACCTGCTGGTGTGGAGCAGCCAGCGAGCAGCCTCTGTAACCTTCCCCTGCCTTGGGGAAACCCTGGGCTGCTAGCGAGGCTGCAGTGGCTCATGCCCTGTGCTCCCTGGCCCAGATGCTGGGGCGTAGCCAGGAAGAAGGTGGATCAAAGTCACCTTTGCACCCCATGACCTGTTCCAGGCACGCTCGGCCTTGCTCTGTGTAAATAGCTCGTAGATAAGGTGCCAATAGATGACGCTCTGGAACAAAACACTGGGTTCCTGGGCCCAATCAATCTTGTTGTGTGCTTACAAACAGCCACATTGCCCAGCCCACAAGTTCAAAATGCAGGAATCCAAACTTCACCTCCCATGAGGCCCTGTGGCACCAGGCCAAGCTGAAAGCTGTTCTTCAATAGTTCAGTGAAAACTCAAAAGCGTCCATGGTCACCCCCCCTCCACTATTTACCTGCCAGCTCTGCAAAGAACATCCCTGCCCTGTTCTCCCACAACATTAATGGGCAAAGTGAGTGTGCTTCTGAAAAAGGGCCAGACTGAGCATCTGAGCCCCAACCTCCCAGGCCCCTGTGGGCTTGACCCACAGCCTGCCTACCGTGCCTGTTCCCTGTGGGTCTGACACCCCCCTCCAATTGGTACCTGCCAGCCCCTGTGGGCTTGGCCCCAGCCTGGAATCCTGCATCCCCCTGTGGGCCTAACCCCCTGCTTGGCACCCTGCACCCTGGCTCCCTTGCTTGCACCTTATGTTAACATCTTGGGCAGAGTTAGTGTAAATGGTCGGAATTCCAGGGGGAGGGGGTTGCATGTTCCTTTTGGCCAGGTGTAAATGACCCCATCAGGGAAGACTCAGGGCCTGGAGACTGCTCCCACACAAGGGACACGGCCTGGACCTGCACACTACAATCTTCCCTCACACATCACCATCTGACCTGGGGTAACCCCTTCCCCATGCTCTGCCAGTCCTTGGCCCCTTGGCAAGGGCACATGTTGGTGCTATGGAGACATGTGCCCAGGAGGGGGGGGTGAGGCGCCACCTTGCTTTTGTCACAGAGGCCCCCAGAGGAAGCCATCGTAACCGAATCAGCTGTGGCAGGTACCAGGCCTTAGATCCTGTTGCCAATTATCTCGGCAAGCCACACCCCATTCTGAGGGTCACATTCTGCCCACAGATTCTCCTGGGATATGCCAGCTGCAGCCAGGGCAGGGCCTGGATTTATCTGTGGACAGGCTTTAGCCCTAATCAACACTCTGAACAGATTGGGCTGGCCCTGGAGTGGCTGTGTGAGGCAACAGGAGGGCTCCAGCAGAAGGGCCAGCAGCAGCCTGAGTTCCTGCACTCCAGGGAGGGTTTGGGCTGCTCCTTTGGTGCACCCTCAGGGTCGCAATGCACCCCAGAGCAGAGGGGAGGGAGGGGGGAGGTTGGCCCATGACCCCACCTGTACACAGGCCCCTGGAGCCAGCCAGGCATTGTGTGAGGAGCATACTGCACAGCTGGGAAGGGTCGGCGCTTCCTGGGGCACAGTCTCTCCCTCCTGGTGCAAGTCTGCACAGCCCTGATGCAGGGCAAGGGCCCCTTGCCTGGTGCTTACTGTGAGCTCATACACTGCATAGGACCCATAAGGAATCCTGCTGAGCCCAGTGAAAGGGGTCAAGGAGCAGAGCACTGTCTGATGGAAAGGCTCGGGGAGTGTAAGGCACTATGCTGTGGAAAAGGGAAAGGAGTCAGTACTATCTAATGGGAGGGGTCAAGGAATTGGGTATGGGGGATGGAGTCTGGCCCTTTAAAGACAATTCTGGGAATGAAAGTGAGCCTCGCTCAGCACTGTGCCTTCCCACAAGCCTCTGGGAATTCAGCCCATTACTTCATTGGCACAGAATCCTAGAATACCAGGGTTGGAAGTGACCTCAGGAGGTCATCTAGTCCAAACCCCTGCTCAAAGCAGGCCCAATCCCCAGACAGATTTTTGCTCTAGATCTCTAAGTGGCCCCCTCCAGGACTGAACTCACAACTCTGGGTTTAGCAGGTCAATACTCAGACTGCTGAGCTATCCCTCCCTCAAAACAGTACCTAAAGGAACATCTGGCATGTTCTGGGGTTCAACAGCTTATGTGCCAATGCAGAAGATTCTGCAGCACATCAGTTACTATGAGACTGTTTCCCAACAGGAGTATTAATCATGGTTTATTTAAATACTATATCACGCTGTGACAGTCTGTATCCCTATGTTCACCCTTTTTACAAAACTAGAATGGATTTTGTACAAAGTATGCCTCTGAAAACTCATCATTTTCTGATCATTATTGTCCTGGTAAAATATGTGTGGCAACATTGTATGTAATGTATAAGATCCTACTGTATTACATTACTGAGACATGTTCCAAGTTCAGAAAAGCAGGTACAAGTCAGTTCCTCAAAGACAAAAGGCAAAATGACACCTAAGCCAGGTGTCAACAAAATCAAATGGACTATTGTCAATTAAGCAGCCATTCTATGGCAGGAAAAAGGGTATGAGTGAGAAACCTACATTTCGGCAAAGAGACAGCAGGAGGTTCCCATGCCCCCAGACTTTTTGTCTTCTGAACCTCAGCTTGAGATAGGTTTCAAACTGGTAGCCATGTTAGTCTGTATCAGCAAAAACAACGAGGAGTCCTTGTGGCACCTTAGAGACTAACAAATCTATTTGAGCATAAGCTTTCGTGGGCTACAGCCACTTCATCAGATGCAGCGAGTGGAACATACAGTAGGAAAGTATAAATACAGAGCATATGAAAAGGTGGGAGTTGCCTTCCCCCTGACTTGGTAAGGCAACTCCCATCTTTTCATATGTTGTGTATTCATACCTCCCTACTGTATGTTCCACTCCATGTATCTGATGAGGTGGGTTTTAGCCCACAAAAGCTTATGCCCAATAAATGTGTTAGTCTCTAAAGTGCCAAAAGGACTCCTCGTTGTTTCAGCTGGAGATGACTTTCAAAGAAAGGAGATCAGATGCCCCCAAATACTCCTCCCTTTCTCTCTGGTCACAGCATCAACAGTACTTGAAGGACACGGAAATTAACCTTGAACTGGGGGAAGGGTCTTGGCTGAAAGGATTCCAGCCAGTAAGACTGCGAGAGCATGTGGTGAGAGAAACTTTTGCTTTGAATTCAGTTAGCTTGTTAGCTATTGATTGTGGTTTACTGTCTATTTTCTTGTAACCAATTCTGACTCTTACGCCTCATTACTTGTAAACACCTAAAATCTGTCTGTCTGTAGTTAATAAACTAGTTTTATCTAAACCAGTGTGTGTTTGGACTGAAGTGTTTGGGAAACTCTATTTGGGATAACAAGATTTGTGCATATCATTTTCTATTGATGAAATGAAGGATTTTTTATGAGGTGCATTGGCACATTTCTGGGGGAAAGTCTGGGCCTAGGAGTTTGCTGATGTCACCCTGCAGTGTAATTCATGGGTGGCTGGCCATAGCACTCAGAATAGCTGGGATTGATTCACATGCTGATGGCTGGCTGCAGGCAGACTAGGAGTGGTGGCTCTCACAGTGAAGCCAGGTAAAAGGCAGCCAAAGTTGGAGAATCGAGAGGACACAGCTGTCCATCAGTCCAGACTGTACCCTGGGGGAATGTCACCCATGCTCTCTAGAATAAACAGTCCCAAATGATCTAATGGAGCCATGAGGGAGACGTGGCAGCACCTTGGAGTTAGGCCCAGGTCCTGCCAAACTCAGGCAGGCAAACCCCCTTTACCCGTCCCTGGGAGATGTGCTTGACTAACGGCTGCAGGCTTTGGGGCTTGCTCTTAATTTGAGGGCATGTCTGAATCCACCCTAGTACCAGGGAATGCTGGTCACTAAATAAGAGAGCTCAGAGATGGGAAAGGCTTATGGCGTCAGGTCAGCATGCTTCCCTTCCCCGAGGGGCGAGGGCAGGACTGGACCTTTTGGGACCCTTTCTGGTGCCTGGAGCAGGCTAATTTAAAGTCACCCAGCAAAGAGCCCAGTGTGCATTAACTCTGACCTCTCAGAATAACCATAGGATGGATCCTCATCTGATATAAATCAGGGAAGCCACATGGACTCCAAAGAGGCCAACTTACACCCACTGAGGATTTGGCCTCAGGTGTGTCCACTGCAACTAGGGACAGCACAGCGTGGAAAAGCCCAGTGAGAGGGAGAGCAGCGGGCATCACAGCAGCTGTGCAGAGAGCAGCTGAATAGCCCTAAAGCCACCCTTACCTTGAGCTCCCGAAAATAGCTCCATCATCCCCAGAGCACAAGTTTGGACTAAACCAGCTACTCTGACCCCTCACCAAGAGAAAAGAACCTGCAGGCCAGAGGTCGTTCCTTCCTCGCCTGCTGCAGGGTGACTTGGCATTGGCAGAGCCTGTACAAAGTAAGTTTTTGTGTTGGGAATGAACGGCTGCTCTTTGCCCAAACACCTGGGTTCCCATACAAGCAAGGGCATTTGTACATAGAGAGTACTACTGTTTGTTACTTATCATTCCTTATTCTCCTGTTTAAAAACTTTCAATCAACTTGGGAAGAGAAGCAATACCATGTGACTTAGGTGATCCACCACGTGCCACAAATAAATAATGGCAAACAGGGAAGAGTCCGAGAGAACAGTCAATGAACTCTAGAATTGGGCAGGAATTTTAAAAAATGTTTTTTTTTGTTGGAAAATGGCAGTTTGTCAAAATCAGAACTGCCCATGGGATAAGAATGATTTTGATGAATCTCCTGATTTGAAAAAATAAGTTTTGAAATTGTTGAAACAGCCCACTTTATTTTTAAATGAAATTCTTTAGGTTTTGGTTTTACATGACTTTTGTTTTGAAAATTTAGATAATTTATACTAAAGAAAGATGGTAAAGATCAAAACTGGAACAAAACATTTCAAAATTATCAAAAAAAAAAGTTTTGATTTACCTGATCTGAAATTTTATTTGATTTTATTTTTGGTTCAGAAAAATTGTTGAGAATTCAACTTTTTGTCCCAATTCAGCACAGGAAAAATCTTCAGGATGAGAAATCTTATGGGATGGGGAAAATATTTCCAGTCCAGATCTAGTGAACACCCTATTGGCTGAAAATTGTCCATCCAAGAAGTACTTAAGAATAACAAATCAGACCAAAGGAAATCAGAGTTGATGCATGTATGGGAAAAAGGGGTTAAATTTATTCACAATGAATATGTCAACCAGCTTTCCCCCTGAGTGACTAAATACAGTGCAGGGGTCAGGGGACTCCCCTGAGACATGCAGTTTCTAGTCAGACCTTCTTTTCTTCCTTGCCTTCTTTTTTTGGTTCATGCAAATATGACGTGTGGATTTTTTGGTTTTTTTGGTCTGTCTAGAAGTTGTTCAGTGGAAGTCCCAGCTATGCAAATTGCAGCAGTTCTGCTGTGTCAATTCTTGCATGTCTCTCTCTCTTTCTCTCTCTCTCTCTCTCTCTCTCTCTTAGACATCTAGTAAACTGCAGTGACTAGAAAAGCCCTCAGATCCGGTGGTAATTGGCAACAAGAGCAGATAAAATTTAAAAAGCTGAATCAAAGAATGAGGAGGGGAATGTTCAGCTCTGTAGTTTCACACTGATGGTTCTCCTCTTGTGTTTCACCAGGTGGCACTGGGCTGGGAAGTGCCAGAGGGGCAGAAAGAACCTTTGAAGTTTAATCTGAGCTAGTTCTGAGGAGTGGAGTGAACAGGCAGCTGATAGAGCCATATTCCCCACAGGACAGGGTCCCTGCCCTGATGCAGAGAGATATGGGGCAGGTAACATATCCGCTCTGCTGAGGGACCCCTGGTGGGGTTTCCAGTATTGATTCTGCAATATCTGTCAGAGGCTCAACAACTTTATCTTCTTTTTGTTCTGCTTTTATTACCCTCTCCCTTGCGTTACCCATTCGCAGATGTCATCTGAGATCTGGAGGCAGATTCGTCTCTCATTTGCACCAGTGTGGATCAGAAGTGAAAAAAATGGTAGCCTCATTGCTGACCATCCTTGTGTTTTCACCATGGGGAAACTCAAGCAATCTGTGCCGGCAAATGCCTGAGCTCAGCAGCTTATGAGGGCAGAACCAGTGCCAATAAAACAAGGCTCGTTCTGAACTGTCATCCAAAAGAGGAACAAGGCACCAGCTTTTACAGCAGTTATAAAAAGCTAACTTTATGGTGTTATGTAGAGAGAAAGGATCTCTAGAACTGGGAGCCATCTAGGACTCTTGCTCTGAGAGTGGCTGGGACCAGGAAGGTGCAAGTAACTCAGAGCGGCTAGTTAGAGAAGATCCTGCCATGGAAAGTTTCCTAATGGAAGCCATGTAGAGTGAGAACCTCAAGCAGAAGCCAGACCAGGGCAAGATGTTCGAGGTGTCCAGCAAGTGGGATGCCAGTAACCACTTCCTCCCCAGGGGCAGCTTCACCAGGTTCGCCGACTGGCGGTTCATCCACAGGGCCCGACTCAACTGTGTTCCCTTCAACGAAGCCATCCGTCACGGCAGTCAGGACATGTGCTGCAGGAAGTGCAGCTACGTGAACGAGACCCTGCCGCTCATCCTGTGTGGATGCAAGCAGCACTCTGGAGCCTGGCGGCACCGCCACAACGCCATCCAGAACCAACTAGTGAAAACCATCCCACCATCCCTGGGGAAGATCACCGTCGACTCCGCCATCCCCGGGACAGACAGCAGACTGCGACCCGACATCGTCGTGACGGACGCAGAAAAGAAGAAGGTCCTCCTGGTAGATGTCACGGTGCCTTTCCTAAACTGGCCACCTGCCTTCCACAAGGTCGAAGTATGCCTCGCTGGCTGAGACCCTGAGAGCCCAGGGCTACGAAGTCCAGATACATGCTCTGATCGTGGGAGCCCTGGGCTCATGGGACCCCCGCAACGAGCCGGTTCTGAGAGCATGTGGGGTCAGTCGACGCTACGCCCGGCTCATGAGACAGCTCATGGCGTCCGACACCATCAGGTGGTCCAGAGACATTTATACCGAACACATCACTGGACACCGCCAATACCACACTGAGTAATTGAGACAGCCGACCAGGGAAATAACCCACTTCCTTCCCTGAGGGACCAAGGGACGCACCCCACCCATGTACCTATCCACTACACCGATACTGACTTGGACTCCTTATTCATTCCATGGGTGGCAAACCCGAGCCCACTTATTCACGGACACTTTAAAAACCCTTGCACTCCAATCTGGGTCTATGCCGGTTATGTGATATGTATGTATCTTTTCATCCTTGCAAACGGTATCTGTAATCCCCTGTAAACCAAGCCTGACCCCAGATGTACAGTACCTTCCCCCTCAACCTGTGTATATTTCGTTTCAGACATTTACTTTAATAAAATTTTTAAATTTGTCTAGAGGGCTCAGGACCAGCCTTTCAGAAGATCTGAGCCCCCAGCGCACAGACAACACATTGAGCTCTTGTAAATCCCCTGCCCATTGATATGCGTTACTGGCCATGGACGTTTTTGTCCCCTAAAACTAGGGTGACCAGACAGCAAGTGTGAAAAATCGGGACGGGGGAGGGGGGTAATAGGAGCCTATATAAGAAAAAGACCCAAAAATCAGGACTGTCCCTATAAAATCGGGACATCTGGTCACCCTACCTAAAACATAGCTCTCCATATACAGTCTGATGTTCATTATGAGCCTTCCGCAGCAGCTGGGCCACACATGACTCAGGCACTGTCTGAAACACCCTATGCAGAGTTGTTGCTCAGGAGACCCAGGAGCAAACCTTTCACCGTACACTGCCCAGAGACAGCCCATAACATCATGCATCAAACCAGAGACTTGGAACTAGGTTCCTGCCATGGGACAGTGCGAGTTTGCAGGTTGGTCCTGTAATCTGCTCCAGAAGCCCAAGTAGCAATGCCTTCTCCAGTATTACAGGTGCAGTCTAAGGTATGTCTATAGCCAGTGGGATGTGCCAAGCATATGCGTCTCCTCACAGGGTGCCCCTTACCCAGCCTTAATCCAGGCTGGGATGGTGGGATATTTCCTGCCGCATCTTTCCTGGCCTACTCCCTGAACACTGCAGCGGTATTTTCATGGCACCATTTCCTTCATGTTCCCCTTTGCCTCCAAGCTAGACCTGCACCCAAGCAGCACAACTTTCCTCTGTGGCTGCATTTTGATTGGTTCTGGAGCTGGGATCATGACTTGGCCCACTACAGAGAGGAGCTAGTTGATATATGAGTCTGGGTTTGGATTCCAACCTCCTGTCCAGAATTCTGGTGCAGCCTGTGCTCTGGACACAGTCCCTTCCCCAGGGGTAGAGCACTCCGTGCTCCAGCCTGGGGTGGAATGCCACTGTTTGGCCCTACGTAACACGCCAGCAAAGCCCCGGCACTGCAGAATTTCAAAGAAAAAGTCTCCCACCAAAGCTTGTGTCTGCCTGAGAAATGATTCTGCAAATGCAGAAATGCCCTCAGGCAGTTACACAGGTAGAACAAGAACCTACAACCCCAGCCGCCTCCATGGTCCTGCCCTGGAACAGCAATGTGAGCAGCTCTCAAATCAAGACTGAACTGTGCGTGCTGCCCCCACAGTGGGAGGAAGGAGGGTGCAGAAAGGCTGATCTGTAGGGCAGTTTAGTGTTCCTGGGCACCAGGGTCTAACAGGCCCCTTCACCTGGTAATGGTGGGCACTCAGGGGCACTCATCAGAGCACTCCTGGTCTTCATCCCATTCACTCCCATAACCAGGATGTGGAATGCTCTTCCCTGCTACATAGATGGATTCACTCCACTCATGTAACCAGCCCTTTGAATCCTGCTCCCACCAACTTTGAAGCTGGCTGCACAAAAGAATAAGCAGCCCCAGGCTGGGCCACTCTCAGCTGAGAGAGATGATTAACAAGAATCAAATCTTTAACCATGCACTCTCACCAATGGATCTCACATGGATGCGTGCATGTGGTGTCAAGTATCAGAGGGGTAACCATGTTAGTCTGGATCTGTAAAAGCAGCAAAGAGTCCTGTGGCACCTTACAGCCACTACATGCATCCGATGAAGTGGGTATTCACCCACGAAAGCTCATGCTCCAAAATGTCGGTTAGTCCATAGGGTGCCACAGGACTCTGCTGCATGTGGTGTGTTTGCATTTGTATGCGTATGTATGTGTGGGTACATGCTTACCTTTCTGCCTGCAAAACCTGTATTTCCACAGCCAAGCAGACCTTTGTGTGAGCAAACCAGGTAATTCCGTGCACAAACCATTGTCTAAGCAAGCAGTTAGCCAGCTTATATATGTGAAAGTGCATGTGCCAGTGGGGACACTGATTCAGGGCCCTTGTTATTACTCACAGAGCACTGTGTGCTGTGTAGAAAGGCAGCTCACAAAACACATAGAGAGACAATATGGTCACTTCCTGGAGGCTCTGATGGGCACTCTAACACAGACAAGTTACTCAAAGGCTCACACTGAAATGCAAGAAGGGGAGCATGTGCTTTTCACTTCTTTCCCAGGCAGCCTCCAAAGCAAAACAAGAATTATTTAAAGGAGGAAAAGAGACAATCTGGTTACCCGAGGGTCACAAGTGAGAAGGGGGAATATGGGAATTTAAAGGCATTTCCTAAACACCTAGCCTAAGAATCCAAAGCTGGTGTCCTTTTGTTCTTTGTCTTTCTAGTTCAAAGTGGTTCAGAAACAACAGCTGGTCTTGACTCATCTCTGTTATGCGTGCAGCAGAGCAGAGCACTCACACCAGCAGAGCAAGAGGAAAAACGTGGTGGAAAGACAGTGAAAATCCATTGTACAAATTCCTGTGAGGCAGGGGCCATCCCTGACTACATTAGAGTTAGGTTGAATTTAGCTGGGTTAGGTGAATTTTATAATGAATGCGTCTACACAAGCAACCCCATTACATCGACCTAAAGGGCTCTTAAAAATTGACTTCTGTTCTCCTCCCTGGCAAGGAGAGTAGCGCTAAAATTGACCTTACTGGGTCAGATTTGGAGACACAAATTGACGTTATTGGCCTCCAGAAGCTATCCCAGAGTGCTCCAATGTGACCGCTCAAGACAGCACTTTCAGCTCCAATGCACTTGCCAGGTACACAGGAAAAGCCCCAGGAACTTTTGAAATTCATTTCCTGTTTGGTCAGCGTGGTGAGCTCAGCAGCACAGGTGACCATGCAGTCCCCCCACAGAATCGCAAACGAGCTTCGGCACGGAGCAAATAGGAGACACTGGATCTGATTGCTCTATGGAGAGAAGAATCTATGCAGGCCGAACTCTGATCAAAAAAAAGAAATGCTAATTTATATGCCAAAATTGCACAGAGCATGATGGACAGAGGCTATAACAGAGACACACAGCAGTGCCGCGTGACAGTCAAGGAGCTCAGGCAAGCCTACCAAAAGACAAAGGAGGCAAACGGTTGCTCTGGGTCAGAGCTCCATACATGCCGCTTCTATGATCAGCTGCATGGCATTCTGGGGGCGACCCTACCACCACCTCACCACTGTCCATGGACACTTGCAAGGGGGCAGTCTCACGCAACAGGGAGGAGGATTGTAGGGATGAGGAAAAGTAGGAGGAGGAGAAGGAGGAGAATGTGCAGCACGCAAGCAGTGAATCCGTTCTCCCCAGCAGCCAAGACCTTTTCATCACCGTCCCAAGGTGGAATCCCTGACCTTGAAGGCAGAAAAATCCTCTCTGGTGAGTGCACATTTGTAGAGGGTTTAAAAGCAAGAATGTTTAATGTTTGATTTGCCCTGAAGAATTGGGATGCATTCATGGCCAGTACAGCTACTGGAAAAGTCTGTTAACGTGTCTGGGGATGGAGCGGGAATCCTCCAGGGACATCTCCATGAAGCTGTCCTGGAGGTACTCTGAAAACCTTTGCAGAAGGTTTCTGGGGAGAGATGCCTTCTTTCATCCTCCACAGTAGGACACTTTACCATCCCAAGCCAGTAGCAAGTAGTCTGGAATCATTGCAGCACAAAGCATGGCAGCAAATAGTCCTGGGCTTTGGTCGCATTCAAGCAACATTCCGTCTATATCTTTCTGTGTTAGCCTCAGGAGAGTGATAATATTCATGGTCACCTGGTTGAAATAGTGGAATTTTTGTAAGGGAACAGTAAACGAACCCCGTTCATGCTGGGCTGTTTGTGCTGGCTAAAAGGGATTATCCCAGAAAATTGCCACGTGGCGGGGGGAGGGGTGAAGGGATCATCCCAAATAGCAATGTGGAGGGGTAGGGGGAGGTGTGTGCTGCTCATTGACCTGAAAACCACAGCCTCTCCTTTTAAATGGCAAACCCAACCGGCATTGCTTGCTCTGGGAAAGGAGGGCGCTGCAGTTTGAAAACATTCCCACATGTTATGAAGGTGTAAGAAGCCAACTTGGTGTACCCTTTGGCTCACCATGGCTGTCTGGAAACCGAATTCTGTTGCCCAGCCATGTGTGACGTGTCACCATACTGGCAGGTGCTCAATATAAAAGGCAAAATGCGACCTTGTACTTAAAGCCCATGTGCTGTCTGCTGTGAACTGCTTGATTCACTGTGAAAGAGTCTCCCTTTTGTTTTCAGAAATGTATCATCTTAAATTTTACTCTCCCTTTTTATCCCTCCACAGGTGCAAATGGTTCTATGCTCCCCCCATCATTACTGTCCCTGAGGTTATCGCAGATTAGAAGGTGAAAAAAACACACTTGCAATGACATGTTTTCCGAGCTCATGCAGTTTTCCTGCCCTGATAGGACACAGCTGAACGCATGGAGGCATTCAGTGGCAGAGGCCAGGAAAGCATTAAATGAGCACGATGAGAAGAGGCAGGATGCAATGCTGAGGCTAATGAGGAAGCAAATGGAGATGCTCAGGTGTCTGGTGGAGCTGCAAGAAAGCCAACAAGAGCACAGACCCCTCCTGCATCCACTGTATAACCGCCTGCCCTCCTCCCCAAGTTCCATATCCTCCTCACTCAGATGCCCAAGAATGCAGTGGGTGGGGAGGCTCCAGGCACCCAGCCACTCCACTCCAGAGGATGGCCCAAGCAACAGAAGGCTGCCATTCAAACAGTTTTGATTTATAGTGTGGCTACAATAAGCAATGTGGCATTGTCCTTCCCTCCTCCCCCACCCCACCCTACCCCACCCGGGCTACCTTATCAGTTATCTCCCTTTTTTTTAATTAATAAAGAAAGAATGCATTGTTTCAAAACAAAAAATAGTGACTTTATTTCCTTTGCCATCTGTGATCAAAGTGTGGAGGGTGGTTGGCTTACAGGGAGTTAAAATCAACAAAGGGGGCGGGTTTGCATCAAGGAGAAATACACACAACTGTCATACCATAGCCTGATGAGTCATGAAACTGGTTTTCAAAGCCTCTCTGATGCGCAGCACGCCTACCTGTGCTCTTCTAATTGTCCTGATGTCTGGCTGTTCAAAATTGGCAGCCAGACAATTTGCCTCAACCTCCCACCCCACCATAAACGTCTCCCCCTTACTCTCACAGATATTACGGAGCACACAGCAAAGCCGTAATAACAATGGGAATATTGGTTGCGCTGAGGTCTAACCTACTCAGCAAACAGCGCCAGCAAGCTTTTAAACGTCCAAAGGTGCATTCTACCACCATTCTGCACTTGCTCAGCCTATAGCTGAACAGCTCCTGACTACTGTCCAGGCTGCCCATGTACAGCTTCATGAGCCATGGGAGCAAGGGGTAGGCTGGAATCCAAGGGGTTCCAAAGAGGATGGATCTAGGCTGTTGGGTCCCCAAGGATAACTATTGGCATTTCAACATCCCCAAAAGTAATTTTCTGGTCTGGGAAGTACGTCCCTTCTTGCAGCTGCTCAAACAGCCCAGAGTTCCTAATGATGTGAGCATCATGTACCTTTTCCAGCCATTCCACACTGATGTCGGTGAAACGTTCCTTGTGATCCACCAGTGCTTGCTGCATCACTGAGAAGTACCCCTTGTGGTATATGTACTGGTTGGCAAGGTGGTCCAGTGCCGAGATAGGGATATGGGTTCCATCTATCGTCCCACCACAGTTAGGGACTCCCATTGCAGCAAAGCCATCCACTAGGACCGGCACATTTCCCAGAGTCACTACCCTTGACAGCAGAACATCAGTGACTGCATTGGCTCCTTGAATCACAGCAGTCCTCACAGTAGATTTGCCCACTTCAAATTGATTCTCAACTGACCAGTAGCAGTCAGGCGTTGCAAGCTTCCACAGGGCTATCCCCACTTGCTTCTCAACAGTCAGGGCAGCTCTCATCTTGGTATTCCTGTGCTTCAGGGCAGAGGAAAGCAACCCACAGACTTCCAGGAAAGTGCCCTTATGCATCTGAAAGTTTCACAGCCACTGGGATATCATCCCATACTTGCAACACTATGTGGTCCCACCAGTCTGTGCTTGTTTGCCAGACCCAGAATCAGCGTTCCACTATATCAACCAGCCTCACTGCCACCATGATGTCCCAATTGCCACAGTCCGTGCTTTCAAGAACATCTGCGTCCATGTCCTCATCACAACCATTCTTGTGCTGCCGTCTCTTAGCCAGATTCTGCACATAATGCAGTATAATGCGCAAGGTGTTTACAATGCTTGCAACAGCAGCGGTGAGCTGAGCGGTCTCCATGATTGCCGTGCTATGGCGTCTGCAATATGGTAAGCCAGGCAAAAAGGTGTGAAATCATAGAATAACAGGGTTGGAAGGGACCTCAGGAGGTCATCTAGTCCAACCTCCTGCTCAAAGCAGGACCAATTCCCAACTAAATCATCCCAGGAAGGGCTTTGTCAAGCCTGACCTTAAAAACCTCTAAGGATGGAGATTCCACCACCTCCCTAGGGAACCCATTCCAATGCTTCACCACCCTCCCAGTGAAAAAGTTTTTCCTAATATTCAACTTAAACCTCCCCCACTGCAACTTGAGACCATTACTACTCATTCTGTCATCTGCTACCGCTGAGAACAGTCTAGATCCATCCTTTTTGGAACCCCCTTTCAGGTAGTTGAAACCAGCTATCAAATCAGGGGCGGCTCTAGGCACCAGCAAAGCCAGCAGCTGCTTGGGGCAGCCCATTTGCAGGGGCGGCAGCTAGCGGAGATTGAGCCTGGGAGCTGAGAACCAACAGGGGGCCCTGGGAGCTGTAGGTCCTTGGTTAGCTCCCTGCCTATAGCACCAGCCCTGGAGCAGGGAAAGAACTACATTTCCCAGCATTCCCTTGGCCACTACTAACAGGAAAGGAGGGGCAGGAGTATGGTAGCTGAAACCTCATGCTGCAGCTTGAGCTCACTGCTAGAGCGAGGTGGCACTGTGAATGGGGAACAAGTGTGCCCAAGGAGTAGAAGGCTTTGGCCCAGAGATCCCCTGCAGAAGACATCCCCAGACTGGCCTAGGGACACTGTGACCTCACCTTGCAGCCCCCAAAGAAGGAATTGGGTGGACTAAATGGACAGTGCCCCTCTCTATCTGAAGCCTAGCAAGGGAGGTACGTGGATCCCACTGGAATTTAAAATGAAAAGTAAGGGAGGGGAGGCTCTACTGGACCTGGGCAGCTTTAGATACAGTACCAGGCACACAGGAAGATTTCCATTTCTGAGCCGTGGAAGCAGAAATTGACTTTTCCTTTCCAGATGTAGCTAATATTCAGAAAGGGAATCTAGCACCTGCCTTCCAGATTTGAACATCTCAAAATTCAGGAGTGCTCAAGCTCAGTTTGGGCAGCTGGTACTTCATTTCTCCCAAATCAAATATACGGATCCACTGTAACCTGCTGTAGAAAAAGTAGATAAAATTGAGCAAGAAATACTTCCCAGTGGTTTTTAGGACTGGAATTGCTATTTTCAACAGCCATTGCTTTTTTTTTCTGGTTGATTAAAAGGGAGACAGTGATATTGCATTGGCAAATTCCCCATAGAACCAAAGAGTGGAACAAAAGAATAATAAAGGCACCTTGACTTTTCCTCATATCTAGCAGTGCATGGGATTCTTCCGTCCTAAGTGCAGGACTCTGCACTTGTCCTTGTTGAACTTCATCAGCTTTCTTCTGGCCCAATCCTTTAATTTGTCTAGGTCCCTCTGTATCCTATCCTTACCCTCCAGCGTATCTACCACTCCTCCCAGTTTAGCGTCATCTGCAAACTTGCTGAGAGTGCAGTCCACGCCATCCTCCAGGTCATTAATGATAGGCCAGGCCCTATGAACAGTGCAATCATGCAGCCATGCCATCAGCTGTATACTTCTCCCTCTTCATAGATTCACAGCTTTCAAAGCCAGGCAGGACCATTCTGCTCACCAAGTCTGACCTCCGGCATAGCCCAGCCCAGAGAACCTCACCCAGTGATTTCTCAGTCAAGCACAGAAATTTATGGATGAGCTAGAGCGAATATTTAGAAAGCAACATCCAATCTTGATTTAAAGACTCCAAGGGATGGTAAATCCACCGCATCTGTAGATAAATTGTTCCAACCGTTACAAATTTGCACCTTATTTATAATTTAAATTTATTTTGCTTCAGCTTCCAGCCAATGGAGTTTTTTTCTGCATTTGTCTGCTGGATTAAAGAGCCCTCTACTATTGGAAATCTCTTTCCTCTGAAGGTACTCGTAGACAGTGATCAAGTCACTGTCTCGTGATAAGCTACATACATTGAGACCCATTTGTTTCTCACTGTAATGCAAGTTTACCAAATCTTCAATTGTTCTTTTGTAAAACAGCTGCATCAATCCCTTTTATACTGTGTGGTCCTTTGTTTTCCCATTTAAGGACAGAAGAATTCCATGCACTGCTAAAGGCTGGGCACCGACTGGCTAAGCGGCAGTTCAGCAGAAAAGGACCTGGGGATTATAGTGGATGAGAAGCTGGATACAAGTAAGCAGTGTGCCCTTGTTGCCAAGAAGGCTAATGGCATATTGGGCTGCATTAGTAGGAGCATTGCCAGCAGATTGAGGGAAGTGATTATTCCCCTCTATTCAGCATGGTGAGGCCACGTCTGGAGTACTGCGTCCAGTTTTGGTCCCCCACTACGGGAGGGATGTGGACAAATTGGAGAGAGTCCAGCAGAGGGCAACGAAAATGATTAGGGGGCTGGGGCACATGACTTACGAGGAGAGGCTGAGGGAACTGGGGTTATTTAGTCTGCGGAAAAGAAGAGTGAGGGGGGATTTGATAGCTGCTTCAACTACCTGAAGGATGGTTCCAAAGCAGATAGAGCTCAGCTGTTCTCAGTGGTAGGAGAAGACGGAAGAAGGAGCAATGGTCTCAAGTTGCAGTGTGGGAGGCATAGGTTGGATATTAAGAAAAGATATTTCACTAGGAGAGTGGTGAAGCATTGGAATGGGTTACCTACAGAGGTGGTGGAATCTCCCTCCTTAGAGGTTGGGAGAGGCCTGGCTGGGATGATTTAGTTGGGATTGGTCCTGCTTTGAGCAGGGGGTTGGACTAGATGACCTCCTGAGGTCTCTTCCAACCCTAATCTTCTATGATTCTATGAAGCAAACTCTTCCTCCAGCCACAAGCAAGGAAGGAAGAAAAACCAGTGGGCAAGCAGCAGGGCCGGCTTTAGCAAGTGCAGGGCCCAATTTGTACTCACTTGGTGGTGCTCCGGGTCGTTGGCGACACTTCGGCAGCGGGTCCTTCACTCAAGGACCTGCTGCTGAAATGCCGCCGAAGACCCAGAGCGAGTGAAGGGCCCGCCGCCGAAATGCTGCCAAAGACCCCCTGGAGCACTGCCAGGTGAGTAAAAATTAAAAAGGCTCCAGTGCAAGGCCCCCTTAGGCTCCAGCGCGGGGCCCGATTCGGGGAATCAGGCAAATCAGCCTAAAGCTGGCCCTGGCAAGCAGATATGTGCTCATTGGCAGCAATTCTCTCTGGTGCCTCATCAGCATGCAGGGCTCTCTGACGATGTTCAGCATGGGCCACAGGAAGGGCAGGGAGTAGAGACCTTGGGGGGCAGCCAGCTACTTGCCTAGGGATACTGGTGCCATCTATTCCCCCCTAAAGGCGGAAAAGTTGCTCCAAAGAAGTATTTCTGTGTCTCAGTGACAGATCATCCCTGGCAGGGAACTTCAGACTGAGAACTGCTTCAGCAGACCTTCCGCTTGGGAGTAGCCTGTCAGACCACAGCTGGGCTAGGGGCCCTATGCAGCAGGGCCAGGGGATCACAGCTCTGGCACCTCCTCTGACCTTCACTGGTGAAACTGTTCTCACAGCCCTGAAGAGATCTTGTAGGAAAACAAGGAGAGGTCCAACAGCAACAGGGAGACTGGGGGCAGTGGGGAAGTGAGTGCTTGGGCAGTGAGGAAATCACGAGCAGCAGAACAAACCCTGCAGGTCATAGAACTGTGAGCGCTCGGGGTGGCTCCAGCGCCAGCTGAAGTAAATGGTAAGGTTCCCACCAGCTTCCATGGAGGTTTGGTCAACTTCCTGCTGCACCTTGCTGCTTGCTGAGCCCTTAAGCCTCTGGGCGAGTGAGACTAGAGGAGAGTCATCGGCCTCAGACCCTGTGAGCGGTGGCATGGAGGCTTGGCTGTGCACAGGACCCCGAGGGCCTCTCGGCTTAGGCAGTGCCATGGAGAATATGTAAAGATCAGAGCCAGTGAGGAATGACTCATTCCTGCAGTTGCGACAGGGCACCATTAAACCAAGCGCATGTGTGGAAATGGGGGCTGATTTATGGAGCCAGGCAGCAGCCGGCATGAATTAAACATGGCGGCTGAGACGTGGCTGCTCCATGCTACGGGCCGTAGATCAAGTCAGGCTCCCCAGCACCACAGCTGCTCGTCCAATAATTCAATCAGTGGGAGCAAGGCTGGGGCAGGCGAGCGGCGAGTTGCTCAGGTGTTGCGGTATGATAGCTCGGCCTCTGGCAGTGTACCACGCAGGCCACACACTATGCCTCAGAGCAGAGCAGCTGGCTGGAGGGAGATGCCGGGGAAAGCAGAGCTCCGTCCCATTATTATTATTACTCAAGTCATTTGTAGTGTGTTAGCAGCCAGGGCCAGCAGTGAGACTGATGCTGACAGTGCTCTCCAGGGCAGCAGGGCAGGGGGCGTTGGAGGGCTGGGTGGGGAGCACAGGAACAGGCGGTTCTGTGAGTGCGCTGGGCAGGTGCCTC